>NC_058081.1:419071306-420271306 GCF_014858855.1 Bufo gargarizans
TTGGAATAAGTGTAAACAAAAGATGACAAATAGTAAGAATAAAAAATGAGTACCCCAGAATCATATAAAAGCTACAACCCCAGAAAAAGGAAGCCGTCATATTATGCCATACAATTTTAAAGAATATCGCTTTTGGAATATGATAACACAAACAGAAGCACTAAAGTACAAAACATATCAAAAATTTTAAAAAAATCTAATAAACAATGACAAAATTGGAGATTACAGGGATAGGTGATAAATTTTAGGGCAAAACTACTTTTCAGGCGGCCCTAGATTTCCATTTTTGAGGGATTTTTTTGGGCTTTGTAAAAATGCCATAAAAAGAATGCACTGTTTATAACTGTTTTTGGGGTGGCATTTTTTTAACTACACATTTTACTTTCATTTTTTCTGACTTTTTCCTATCGCAAATTTTATGTGGATACACCTAAAAAAGTCACACCAAGATTGCACTGCAAAAAACAGACAAAAAAAAAGTCAGGAAATGGTCTTAAAACTCCATTACAAAAAGATACATGTTCAACTATCTTAAATGTGAAATGAAATAACTGAGGGTTTTCTGTTAGTATATGAAAAATCTAAACTAAATATGTTATAAATCTTTATAGTATGATAAACAATAAAAATAGAATATAAGAAATAGCTCATTTTTCTTTTGAATTTGCCTCATATCATTCCATCAGTTTCAAACTCTTTTACCCCTGAAGAAAAAGCTTTCTTTACTTCTTCAATAAATCAATAAAAGGCAGCAGAGTTAATAACAGATTATGTTTAGAATGCCTATAATATGCAAACAAGCTTTCATGGCTGGAGTAGTGCTATGGAGACAAAATATTGTACCTGCACATAAGTTAAATTGTATGTCTTCTACTCATTTGCAGATATGATATACTACAGATCTGAGATTTAATGAATCATTCATTCATCAGTCTTTTTATGTATTACAAAATACATTTCCAGAAATATTAGTGGCAGGCAAAAAATATTATCAAAAACAAGCGACAGATTTTGTAGATTATTTCAAAATAGTTTTTAAATTTGTCTTAGATAAAAATGAATAAATGTATATCAAAATGACAGAAGAGCCACATAAGCAGGCTCAAGTGATTAATCTGTAATATAAGAACTTACTATATATTGAAGCAGAGGCCCATTAGTTTTTCATAGACCATGGAAAGCTCTTGAATACTTAAAGCCAAAAGGGAAATAAGGCTCAAGGCTAACACTTGTTTGCAGAACACACCTAGTAAGATAGTAACATAGTTTATAAGGCCAAAAAAAGACATCTGTCCATCTAGTTCGGCCTGTTATCCTGCAAGTTGATCCAGAGGAAGGAAAAAAAACTGTCAGGTAGAAGCCAATTTTCCTCACTTAAGGGGGAAATTTACAGAATTATCCAGTGTTTTACCATTTAGTATGTACGGTATACTTGCATTATTCCTTCCCATGTGCATAACCTTACATTTGTCAGTGTCAAGCTTCATCTGCCACTTGTTTGCCCAAGCCTCCAATCTATCCAGATACCTCTGTAGCCGTATACTATCCTCTTCCATGTTAATTACTTTACACAGTTTAGTGTCATCTGCCAACATTTATATTTTACTGTGCAAGCCTTCTACAAGCTCATTAATAAATATATTGAAGAGAATAGTGCCAAATACTGACTCCTGTGGTACCCTACTAGTGACACTGACCCAATCTGAGTATGTACCATTAATAAACACCCTCTGTTTTCTATTACTGAGCAAGTTACTTACCCACATACAGACATTTTCTCCCAATCCAAGCATTCTCATTTTATCTACTAACCTTTCATGCAGTACAGTGTCAAATGCTTTGGAGAAGTCCGGATATACGACATCCATTGATTCACCGCTTTCAAGTCTAGGACTTACCTCCTCATAGAAACTGATTAAATTAGTTTGACATGACCGGTCCCTCATAAAACCTTGCTATCACACAAATATTTGTGGCTGTACACACATCGTGGTCGTCATAGTGCCTGATGAAGGGTGTATGTTAGCCCGAAACATTGCACGCAACTGATATACCACTGACTCCGGCTGAGATAATATGAAATAAAATCACTATTTATCATTATCAAGGAGCGCTATCTAAATATTTGTGTGATATCTAAAGTTCTTGAGGTTGAGCTACAGAACACAATCCGGACGCGCACCCACCCTTGCCATTAATTGAAAAGAGTGCTGTGGCCTATTAACTTGAAAAGATCATAAAATCTTGCTGATATGGGGTTATTTGCTTATTTTCATTGAGGTACTCCAAGATATCATCTCTTAGAAAACCTTCAAACAGTTTACCCACAACAGATGTTAAACTTATTAGCCTATAGTTTCCGGGCTCAGTTTTTGGACCATTTTTTTTATATTGGCATCACATTTGCTATGCGCCAATCCTGTGGAACACTTCCTGTCAGTATAGAGTCCTTAAATATCAGAAATAAGGGTCTGGCTATGACATTACTTAATTCTATTAGGATAAAGGGGTGTATGCCATCTGTTCCTGGCGATTTGTCTATTCTAATCTTTTTTAGAATCTGCTGTACTTCTTCCTGGGTCAGACAGGGCACTTTTAATGGGGAATTTACTTTTACATTCTGCATTTCATCTGACAGTTTCCTCAGTGAATACAGTGGAGAAAAAAAAAAATATTTATTAGCTTTGCTTTCTCCTCATCGCTCTTTGCAACTCCCCTCTCATTACTCTGTAGAGGGCCGACACCTTCAGATTTATACTTTTTGCCATTTATATAATTGTAGAACATTTCAGGATTAGTTTTGCTCTCTTTGGCAATTAATCTCTTGGTCTCTATTTTGGCTGCTTGTATTTTTATTTATTTACATATTCTATTTTTTGCCTTATAGTTTTTTAGTGCTTCCTCGTACATTGGGTTTTTCTTGTTCCTTAACCTTTTATTCCCATAAGGTATGTACCTCTCACAATTAGATTTTAGCAGTTTGGCGAGAGAGAAAAAAGAGAGGGGAGAGGCGCTCATAGGGTGGTGGGTAGCGGTTGTGTTGTTCTGCATAATGGTCGAAGTGTGCTCACCTTTTGGTGTTGTGCTGGTTGGAGCTCAACGTCCGTGGAGGTAGGTACACGTGGAGAAATAAGGGGGCGTTGGTTGTTTTGGAAGGGTCGGTGCTGCCAATACCCGTTTGGTCCCTTAGGTGGAGTTGCCAGGGACTCCTAGGGACTGTGAGGGAAGAAGTTGCTGGTTTGTGTGCGATTGCACACAGTAGGGTATTTGGCGCACAAAAGGACGACCTCAGACAGTAGACTTTGGTGAAGTAGCTGTTTTTATTGTTCAGTAGACAACGCGTTTCAGAGTTTATAACTCCTTTATCAAGTCTAAAACAAGGGTATAAAAAGAAAAAAATGCCGGAGGCAAAAGGTGTATCCCCACCTGGTTAGATGGGTGTGGACATGCATTAAACAGTGGAATATTTAGAGAGTTTGTGCGCATGCCTTTAAGCGTTAAAATGTGCATAGTTATATACAAAAAAATAATTTATATATAAAATGATGATAAAGTCAATAATAAGATCTGTAGTTTGCAGAGAAATAAAATGCAAATGTCAGTAACAGCAGCAGTGGTTGATTCAAAGCGAAGGAAGTCAGTAAGTATTCAGTGGTCCGCGTATGAGGTCACTTTTGGGCCTGGGTGTGTCTATTATTTCTGCTGGCATAATGGATTGTGTGCTCAAGTGTGTTTCAGGAGGACTGTGGTTATCGGATGGGTGAATGTGTATGGCGTGTGAAGGCTGGTGTCCCTAGTGCAGTATTGGGAAGGTGGTGTGTGTGTTGTGACGGTATTTGGTGGAATGTAGTGGTGGGGGGGGTTACCTTAATCGGGCGTCAGCAGAGAGACAGGCCAGATGGCTGTGGGAATAAAAACACAACAAATGAGAAGACGGACACTGGGCAAAGGGGCATGATGATGTCTGTGTGTGTAGATGGAACAGAGGGGGGGGGCGAGGAAATATGAAAGGTGGCAGGTTAGGGGGGGGGACATGGTGCAGTGCAATGTGATGCAGTGTGTTGTGTTTGGAATGTGGCTGTGGGGGTAATAGAAGGTGGGGGTAATATAATGAAGGGGGCGGATGGCTGGTGGTGATGAGAAAGGTGGGTGCAGTGAGTGGCGGTGTTTTGATGGTGCTGGAGGGAGGAGGATGGATATCCTGTATGATGGTGGAGGTAGTGAGCTGCGCTGGTGGAATGTGGCCCCACATGGTGGTTGGAGAGGCTGACCAAGTTATTAGGGGTGCAATGGGGGATGTGGACATCACAAACGCTGTTGCTGTCTGTCTCTTACCTGGAGCATCTGGTTGTACTGGGAACACCGCTCTCCATGTGTCAGAGCGTGCGCTTTTTAAGTTTGGCTGGCGGGGGCGGGGTTGTGACGTCAGACGGGGGCGTGGTGGTGATGTCAGGCGGGAAGGCTGCTGGTATTGCTGCGCCGATCAGCTGATGTGCTAAGGGGGCAGGGGGGCGGTGTCCATGGTTGTTAAGCCGATCAGCTGATGTGCTGGGGGCGGGGTTGTGACGTCCTTGAGTGCTGCTCGGCTGGCGCTGGGCAGTGAGGGAATGTGTAATGTGATGAGTGGTGGACAGTGTAATGTGTTATGTTGGCAGCGCGGGGGGGAGAGGGGAAATGAGGGGGCTGGTGCTATGTAATGTTATGTGTTGATGGGGTGTTTTGATGGGGTGGCTGTGATGGGGTGTTTAGATGGGATGTGATGTGATGAAGGGGCTGGTGTGTTGTCGCTAGTTTGATTCATTAGAAATAGGGTGGGGAATGTACTGGGGTGGCTGGTTTGAGGCATGTATATGACCTAGAGTGGCGTGGTAATTGGCAGGTGGGCAGAAGGGATGTGGTGGTGGAGAGAAGGGGGGGGGGATTGATGGGATGGATGGTGGTAAGGTGGGTGGGAGAGAAGAGGTGGGAACGTGAGTGCTGTGGGTGCTGGAGGTGGTGGGCACGGCGGGGGTTTGACATGGTGGGGTAGGATGGTTGGAGATGGGGGAGGGGAGTGGATGGGTGTGGGGGGAGGGGAGTGGATGGGTGTGGAGGGGGGGCAGTGAAGGGAAGGGCAGTGGTGTGTGTGAAACAATATGGAGTGGTGCGTGGCGGAGTGCGTGGTGTGATTTGAAGGGCAGGGATCCGGGTTTATTTGGATGCAGTTGGTTTCTAACAGTTCGTTTATGCATTCTGGGTTTTAGAAGCAGTTGGTTTCTAGCGATTCGTTTAGGCCGTATAGTTCTATGGTTTGTAGTTTGAATATCCAGTACATTTCTTTTCTCCTCAATTTCTGGTAGCGGTTACCATAGGTGGCTGGGATTTCTTCAATGGGTAGTAGGGAGAGGTCTCCTGCATCCTTGTTGTGTGCCTGCTGGAAATGTCGGGATACTCCATGTTTGAGGAAGCCGTTCGTGATGTTCCAACGGTGTTTGTTCATCCTCTCTCAGAGTGAGGGTGGTCCGGCCAACGTATTGTAATCCACAGCTGCATTCCAATAGATAAATGATGTATGTTGATGAACAGTTTAGGAAGTGCTTTATTTCAAAATTTTCTCCTGTTACATTACTGGAGAATTTGGTGGTCCGATTTGAGATGTTCATACAACACTTACATCTTTGGTGTCCGCATTTATAACTTCCAAGCATTTTGGGAAAGAGGCTTAAAATGGCTGGGGGATGTTTTTTCTGAGTGCGCAAGCGACTAGGGGCAATGAGATTTTTGATTGTTTGGGCTCTTCTGAACGTTATGTGTAGTTCTGGTTGTATATGTTTCGTTAGGAAGGGATCCGCTTGTAGTATCTGCCAGTGTTTCTTCAGTATATTTCTCAGGGTCGTGTGGTTGGTATTGAATGTGGTTATGAAGGACGTCTTGTATTTTTTGGTGGTATCTGGATCACTTGGTTTGGTGATTGGTGGTTTTGTTTCTGATGGTAGGCAGTCATCCTGGGTGTATTTCTGTGCCTGCTGTAGTGCTGCTTTGACTACGCCGCATGGGTATCCCTTGTTGCAGAATCTTTTTTCAATTACCTGGCTTTGTAGTTTGAAGTCTTTATCCTTTGTGCAATTTTGACGGATCCGCTTGAATTGGCTGAATGGTATGTTATTTTTCCACTTTTTGTGGTGTGCGCTCCTATAGTCCAGATAACTGTTTCCATCTACCGCATCGGCATCGGCATCGACTTCATTCTCAAACACAACATCTTCAATTTTGAGAACAAAATTTACAAACAGACCAGAGGGACCGCTATGGGGACGCGATTCGCGCCCAGCTTCGCGAACCTGTACATGGGAATCTTCGAAAACCAATTCATCTACAACAAACACCCTTGGCAAGAAAAACTAGTCTTCTACAAATGTTACATCGATGACTTGCTTTTGATCTGGGATGGCAGCCTAGAAGAGGCCAACAATTTCACCACCCACCAAAATAACTTCACTCTCACCTTTACAGCCAACTATTCCGAAACATCTATAGAATACCTGGACCTAGTCCTATCCACTAAGGAAAATATCATCGAAACAAAGACCTTTTTCAAAAAAGTAGATGGAAACAGTTATCTGGACTATAGGAGCGCACACCACAAAAAGTGGAAAAATAACATACCATTCAGCCAATTCAAGCGGATCCGTCGAAATTGCACAAAGGATCAAGACTTCAAACTACAAAGCGAGGTAATTGAAAAAAGATTCCACAACAAGGGATACCCATGCGGCGCAGTCAAAGGAGCACTACGGCAGGCACAGAAATACACCCAGGATGACTGCCTACCATCAGAAAAAAAAAACACCAATCACCAAACCAAGTGATCCAGATACCACCAAAAAATACAAGACGTCCTTCATAACCACATTCAATACCAACCACACGACCCTGAGAAATATACTGAAGAAACACTGGCAGATACTACAAGCGGATCCCTTCCTAACGAAACATATACAACCAGAACCACACATAACGTTCAGAAGAGCCCAAACAATCAAAAATCTCATTGCCCCTAGTCGCTTGCGCACTCAGAAAAAACATCCCCCAGCCATTTTAAGCCTCTTTCCCAAAATGCTTGGAAGTTATAAATGCGGACACCAAAGATGTAAGTGTTGAATGAACATCTCAAATTGGACCACCAAATTCTCCAGTAATGTAACAGGAGAAAATTTTGAAATAAAGCACTTCCTAAACTGTTCATCAACATACATCATTTATCTATTGGAATGCAGCTGTGGATTACAATACGTTGGCCGGACCACCCTCACTCTGAGAGAGAGGATGAACAAACACCGTTGGAACATCACGAACGGCTTCCTCAAACATGGAGTATCCCGACATTTCCTGCAGGCACACAACAAGGATGCAGGAGACCTCTCCCTACTACCCATTGAAGAAATCCCAGCCACCCATGGTAACCGCTACCAGAAATTGAGGAGAAAAGAAATGTACTGGATATTCAAACTACAAACCATAGAACCATACGGCCTAAACGAATCGCTAGAAACCAACTGCTTCTAAAACCCAGAATGCATAAACGAACTGTTAGAAACCAACTGCATCCAAATAAACCCGGATCCCTGCCCTTCAAATCACACCACGCACTCCGCTACGCACCACTCCATATTTTTTCACACACACCACTGCCCTTCTCTTCACTGCCCCCCCTCCACACCCATCCACTCCCCTCCCCCATCTCCAACCATCCTACCCCACCATGTCAAACCCCCGCCGTGCCCACCACCTCCAGCACCCACAGCACTCACGTTCCCACCTCTTCTCTCCCACCCACCTTACCACCATCCATCCCATCAATCCCCCCCCCTTCTCTCCACCACCACATCCCTTCTGCCCACCTGCCAATTACCACGCCACTCTAGGTCATATACATGCCTCAAACCAGCCACCCCAGTACATTCCCCACCCTATTTCTAATGAATCAAACTAGCGACAACACACCAGCCCCTTCATCACATCACATCCCATCTAAACACCCCATCACAGCCACCCCATCAAAACACCCCATCAACACATAACATTACATAGCACCAGCCCCCTCATTTCCCCTCTCCCCCCCGGGCTGCCAACATAACACATTACACTGTCCACCACTCATCACATTACACATTCCCTCACTGCCCAGCGCCAGCCGAGCAGCACTCAAGGACGTCACAACCCCACAGCCATCTGGCCTGTCTCTCTGCTGACGCCCGATTAAGGTAACCCCCCCCCCACCACTACATTCCACCAAATACCGTCACAACACACACACCACCTTCCCAATACTGCACTAGCGACACCAGCCTTCACACGCCATACACATTCACCCATCCGATAACAACAGTCCCCCTGAAACACACTTGAGCACACAATCCATTATGCCAGCAGAAATAATAGACACACCCAGGCCCAAAAGTGACCTCATACGCGGACCACTGAATACTTACTGACTTCCTTCGCTTTGAATCAACCACTGTTGCTGTTACTGACATTTGCATTTTATTTCTCTGCAAACTACAGATCTTATTATTGACTTTATCATCATTATTTTATATATAAATTATTTTTTTGTATATAACTATGCACATTTTAACGCTTAAAGGCATGCGCACAAACTCTCTAAATATTCCACTGTTTAATGCATGTCCACACCCATCTAACCAGGTGGGGATACACCTTTTGCCTCCGGCATTTTTTTCTTTTATACCCTTGTTTTAGACTTGATAAAGGAGTTATAAACTCCGAAACGCGTTGTCTACTGAGCAGTAAAAACAGCTACTTCACCAAAGTCTACTGTCTGAGGTCGTCCTTTTGTGCGCCAAACAAATACCCTACTGTGTGCAATCGCACACAAACCAGCAACAATTAGATTTTAGGATGCTTTTAAAAATATCCTATTCTGTAGCTGTATTTTTATTTTTGAGGACTTTGCCCCAGTTTGTTAGGCCTGTGGCCTCTCTTAGCTGGCTAAATTTAGCTTTTTTGTAGTTTGGTATTTTTGTTCCTCCTGAGGAAACTTTCTTTTGAATGCCAATTGGAAGGTTATTTTATGGTCACTAGTTCCCAGGTGTCCCCCAAACTGCACATCTGTTGTTCTCATGGGTTTAAAAAAAAAAAAAAAAAAAAAAAAAAAAAAAAAAAAAGGGTATCAATATCAGGAACTCCTGGAAATATCTCCCAAGAGGTCCAGGAATATCTGCAGGGCGCCAAAGGAAGGACAGATGTAGAAATGAGAGTAAAGGAAAGGCTTCCAGTGGCGGTCATACATGTAGGGAATACCGCTACATAGGTAATTGTAATAGGACGAGTAAAAGGATAAAAAAGAAAAAAAAAACGAAAAAAAAAAAAACACTATTGGCGCCAAACCTCTAATGTTAATAACTATGATTATTATTACTAAAATAGATATCCACTTTCTTACTTTCACACCCACCTAAAAATGTGTAGATGCCATTGATAAGATATATACATAAAAACATAGTAAAAGAAAATAATTGTGGCCAAAGACTCGCTTCACCAGGGAGGTGTTTTGTGGGATAAAGCTCAATACACAAAACCAACCTCCCTCGCCTGAATCACTCTTAGAAAGTTAGGAAGAACGGCAGTCCACAGTGGGTACTTCTTGTAAATTCCTTTAATAGTAGCACTGGTATGGCTCAACGGGTTTCAGGGTATCATTATCAGGAGAAGCCACAAAACATGACACATGATGTATATAAAAGGTACAAAAAAACTAAACGCCAAAATCTAGGTGTATTACGTCACTTCCTGTTTCAGAACTCATGGTTTCCACTGTGGAAAGCGTCTGTTTAATGGATATATACAAATCAATATGTAGAAAATACAAACATGTTCAAAGTAGGAAAATGAAACCTGAATGGTGGCACATATTCAATATACTGTACAGGAAGAAAGAATACTATCGGATCTTGACTACTACAGAGCTCTTGATAATGACCCCACAGTACCTTTAAAAAAATCCCTGACAGAACTGATATATTCTGGATTTGCATCTGGCATTATTGACAAAAAAGAAAAACAGTTCCTTTCCTCTAGCCACCCGTCAATAGCACACTTCTATTTTTTACCTAAACTCCACAAATCCATTGTCAATCCCCCTGGAAGACCCATTATATCTGTTATCGACTCTTACATCAAATCTTTCTGCTTAAGTCAACAAATTTCTCCAAAAACAGGTTCAATGACTTCCTTCATAATTAAAAGATACATCTCATTTCATCAACCTCTTTCAAATGGCAAAAGAAGTATAAATGGGTTACCCTTGATGTCACTTCTCTATATAGCAATATCCAACATGATTTGTGTCTCTTAGCCATTAAGCACTTTCTCTGAACAGATCCCGATATGCCTGATTCTCGAAAAAAAAAAAAAATATTACACCATAATGATTTCACCTTTAATGAACTATTTTACATTCAGAGCAATATGTCAACTACTAGCCCCATTACTTTACTAATATTGATATTACCCTCTCCATCAAATATACAGTATTTCAATATAAAAACAGTGCCCAATACTGCTTAAGAATCAATCACAATACACCACTATGTCATCAAATTATTTTTACGAGCGATTCAGTCAAGGGAGGTTAGTTTTGTGGGTGTCTTGAGCTTTATCCCACAAAAGACCTCCCTGGTGAAGTGAGTCTTTGGCCACAATTATTTTCTCTTACTATGTTTTTATGTATATATCTTATCAATGGCATCTACTAATTTTTAGGTGGGTGTAAAACTAAGAAAGTGGATAACCATTTATTATACATGTATTATCATTGTTATTATTTATTTATCTATTTTAGTAATATTCATAGTAATTACCATCAGAGGTTTGGCGCCAATAGTGTTTTTATTTATTTATTATGTTTTATGCTTTTACTCATCCTATTACATCTGTTGTTCTGTCAGGTCTGTTGGTTAGTACATCTAGATAAGTCAGAGATGGTAGTTCTGGGCTAATGGCTGTTCTAATGGCATAGTTAATTGTGAAAGGTTATAAATAAGCAATATTTGAAATTACTTCGAACATGTGACTGCAGTAAGCACACGCTCTGCTACATGCAGAACAAACTCCAGTGTGTAAATTTCATTGAATGCTTTAGATTTCAGAAAGTTATATGTCAATAGATAAATATCATTGTTAATATTCTGGATGTTTTGTACATGTAGGAGGTTTGTTCAGGAAAGTTTTCTGAAGACAAATGTTTCAGAAAGGAGCAGTACGTGTTAAACAGGACATACACAGGATAAATACTGCCTGAACCAACTGGTTGACTTTTTTTTCTAGTGCCACGCACAACAGATGCACTCCTGGTCTAGAGCAAAGATGTATGGAGGAATTAAACAGTTGTCACCTGAGTGTTTAGCCAACAGATATCTCATGTGAAGCTAGTTTTAGAATAGTTAGGTTACTTTCTTTTAAAGGTTAACCTTAAAATGTGCTTGCCAACCATGTGTGTATATTCTTTCCAAAGTACATTTTGAAAAGCACAAAAAGAAGGGCCAAACCTGAAGTTAATATATCAACTGCATTTTAGAAAGTACATAATTTATAGCTCTATGTATTCTCGTTTATTTCTTAGAACAAAATATTTATATGAGGCCACTGGGTATAGGGAAAATGTAAGGCAGTCAAAACCTTTGCAGTCTTCCTGAGCAAATCTGAGGAAAGTTGTAGATAATTTGTCATCCATTATGTATACATTGTGGGTATTAATCATAGAGGCCGTCAAGTAGTTTGTAGCTGAGGACATATTTTTGCATTGCATCATTTAAAAATTAATGCCCTGCTCAATATACTACTTGATTTGAACATAATAACAAGGCCATTTGAAATATCAACATTTCCAGAAACAATGCATTTGTCCTGATAGAAGGTAGTGCTTTATTTCTGTGAAAAAGCGATTTTATATGCTACCCTATTGAAGAAGTACACTCCTATCACTGGTGTATAAATAATTTATTTTAGGAGTGAGCACATTATGCTGTATAAACAAATCTGAGTATGAGCAGCACTGTCCAAACTTCTAAAACATCGATATTTCTGAAATAACAATGAAAGCAGAATTGAAATTCTTTGCCTTCTACAGCAATAGGAAAGGAGATTTGCAGAGGATTTATACACTCTTCAGTGTTTTCCTCTCTCTAGCACAAATCCCAGGATCAGTCTTAGAAACTGGTATTATATCTCTTTGCAGATGAATGGTTTTCTGACACGAGATATATTTTTCAAGCGTGCTTCAAGTACAAATGCCTGTTCAGAAATGCAATACCTAGGAATTCACTGATGTACTGTTAACCATAGCTGATCTTGTTCAAATGGAACAAGCCAAGTGTAGCACGGGAAAAATTAGCCTTGCCGAGAATATGTATCCTTGCTGATGACAACATTGACTTATGCTTTGAATTCACATTATTGTTTCTTTTCCAGGGGTGAAATGAATGTAGCTTTTGCATATTTTGTCAAGGCAGATTATTTGGGGGTATTTGCCATGTTAAACTACACTATTTATTAAGACAGTATGGTGGGCCTTGTACTGCAACTCAATCTATTCCATTTCTGGGTATTGCAGAGAGGAGTCTTCCCTCCAGTAACAAGCAGCTCTGACTTATTAATCGGTGGGGGAATGCCACTGATCATACATAAACGGTACAATCCTTTAACCACCTAACTGTTTTGCCCAAATTGCAGAAAGTGGAGGGAGAAGAGCTGCTTTAGCTGCTGATATCTCCTGAATGGTAGCAACCAGAAGACTGGAACTGGTCTTGTTTGAAAGCCGGCTTGCATTCAAGACCAAAATGACAGCATTTGTCCAAGCTAAACAGGAGATATCACTTTCAAGTCGAGAATAATTGTGGGTAAAACCTACTTTCACTTTCAGCTGCATTGACTGCATCCCGATTTGGGAACAGTGATATCTTCCCATGTATTGAAGATATTGCTAACATTGTTTGAAAGCTTGGAATGCTAGCTTTCAAATAATACAAAGCCCATATCTCTAGCTGGTACCAAACCTGAGATATGGGTAGCTAAAGAAGCGCCCCCCTCCCCTTCAGTCTGAAGGAGAATGAGGAAGCATCGGCAGAGCTTACAGGCTGCAGGAGGAAATGAAAAAAGGAAAATATATACAGAAATGTGGTATTGTCATCAGCGTACTGACCCAAATAATAAAGCTATTATTATTTTTACCACACAGTGAACACTGTAAATAAATTCCACAAAATAAGGTAAAAATTGCAGTTTTTTTTTATCTTTCCCCCTACAAAAAAAAAAAAAGTTATTTAAAACACTATACATATCCCAAAATGGTTCCTAAAAAACCTACAACTAATCCCACAAACTAAAAAAAAAAAAAACTTTTAGAAGAAAAAAAATTAAAAGTTAGGACTTCTAGAACAATAAGTTTATTAACTACAATATCTTTAATACAATGTGAATGGCCATGTTTATAGGTAGAAGATGTGTTACACCTGAGATTGAAGATATTCACAATACAAATGCAGGACAATCTTATCCAACATCACTCGAAGAAGTGCGAGCCAACAATAACTGCCCACAGTACATCCAGAACATAATTTTTCTCCTGAAATGTTGCGTGGGATGGGATAAGGAAATGCAGCGTTCTCCTCATGAGAACTGTTGTATATGATAATTGCAATAAAAGTAAGAAGACACTTTATGTACTGTATGGACTGTGAGTAGTTATTGTTGGCTTACATTTCTACAAGTGATATTGGATAGGATTGTTCTGAATTTGTGTTGTGAAGTGTATTGGGTGGAATATTTATATGCTCCATGTGTGGACTTTGAGTTGTGTGGACTGAGATTGAATGGATCACAATTTGTAGATAATAATAGATTCTAAAGAAGTTTATTTCTTCTCAAAGCTTTGCTTATTATATTATAGAAAGTCAATTTTAACTCTCACACCTCATTATAAATTAAGCATATCCTCTGGCAGTCCATGTGGCAGAATATAATCTACAGCAGCTTGGAGCTGCCACAGATTTCTGTCTTAATTTGTGCAAGAAAACTGGTATAAATGAAGATAGATGTGTCGAGCCCTCTGGCCCTTCCCCATTCTTGCCCTCGCCATACCCTTTTTCATAAAGTGACAGGGTGTTGGTAGTGGTTTTTCATCTACATCTGCTTTGATTATATTACATTGGAAACAATAAAACTGTTATTTTGTAGATAAAATGCCTTTTACATCACCATTTTAACAACAGAAAGCAGCAAAAGTATAGTACATCTTATTGTGTTGGTGGTGCCATAAGGAAACAGCATGAGCTTTGCAGGCTAATGTGTAATGCAGATAAGTATCCAACAGCTCACCATCTGGATGAATATTTTTTCACTTGTTTTCTCAAAGTAAGTTCAAGTGATTCTTTGGGACCTACATTCCTCTAGACTCCTAACAGTTCCATAGCATATAATTGGTCTCCTTATCTAGATTGTCTAAATATGTCTGCCATGTCTCTTATGAGAACATGAAGGTTGTAAGAACATTATTTCAAGGAGATAAATAGATTACAGGGGAAGCCTTAATGAAAAAGATTATATATATATATATACACACATACATACACACATACACACATACATACATCATATAGATGTATGGGTAATAATTTTTTTAAAATATATATATACAATAATGGTAGCAGTTTTGTTTCAATTTATTTTTTATTTTTTTATGATTGCATTTTTGTCAGTTTGGGCTAAAAAATATTTTTTCAATTGATCCTTATAAAAAAAAAAAAAAAATATGCAGTTTATATCCTGCATGGTTAAACTTCAGTCTGTCTGCAGATGTGGTGGGTGTCCCCGCACAGTCTAACTCTATCCAGTCAGTGCTGCCATTGTCAGACTGTGCAGGTACACACACCTAACTGGTTACTACCCCTTTGCACCCTTACTGCACACTATAACCTGGCACTATTCTAAATCAGGTCACAGTGCAATGCAACAGGAAGAACCCGCTGAATCTCTCGAGTGGTGTCGCTGTCTGCAGCTGACGATGACTGTGGGTTTGATTTGAAGGTTTAATCTGAAGTCTGATGAAGATTGTGGATCTGATATAGATTAGTGGTATGTTCTGATGAAGATTGGGGGTCTGATGAAGACTGGGGATCTGGTCTGAGGTGTGATGAAGATTGAGAGGCTTATCTGAGGTCTGATGAAAATTGGGGGTCTGATCTGAGATCTGATTTTATTTTTTTCTTATTTAGCTCTACACAAGGATTTAGAAAAATCTGCTTTGCAACACACCTGCATTGACTGTAGGATGGGTTGTGAAATTCCACTATGTTTTACTAATAGAATTATATACTCCTTATTGGACACTATAGGAATAGAGAAGTTTTGTGGCCTTATGAACATCTTTACATCCATACAATTTTCAATGCATTGTTCATTATCATACCCTGCAAACTTGATCCAGAGAAAGATAAAAAAAAAAAAAACACCATGAGGTAGAATTTTAGCTAATTTTCCTTATCTTAGGGGAAAAACATAATAGATTACATCAGAAAAATTAATGTTTGATATAATTCCAATGCACTCCCCGTGAAAGTTTTATAGGAGTTGGGTAAATGCACAGCAGAGTGGATACCCTGGTTATTGCAGAACCCTACTGTGAAGTTAGTGGGAGGTAAGATGGGAAGTCTTTTCTTCTTATTCTGCAAAATAAAAGTAGAAAGAAGAGACCAAAGTAGAGGAAGAGAGAAAGGGTAGGACAGGTAGCACAGAGAAGTAACTTTGTTCTATCATCTGTCATGTAGGGGGTCCTACACAGCCCACTTGATATCAGATTCTACCAATACACTGTATATTATGTCTATATAGTTATATCAGAAAACCGTGATAATGTAGACATTCTACTCTTATATCAGTGCATTCAACATTTAACTGGCCAGATTCCTTTTTACAGGTAACACAAAAAGCCAATTTCTAAACAAACCATTATTATTGATAAAACAAGCCAGAAGATTCTCATATACCATGTGATACCACTGTATTATTTGATATTCTTGATAAGATTCCCATATTTATATTGCAGAGAGAAAGAAATACTTATGCCCTTCACCTTAGGTGATGTTTGCTGCATAACAAATTATCCCCAAAACTTTGATAAGAGAAAAGTTGTAAAAATAAATACCTTATCAGGACATTTCGCCTTCGCTTCTGGCACCCTACATATGGCAGTTCAATGAATTAAGGTCAGCATTGTGCTAGAACCTAATACTTATTCCACAGGCATTTTCCTATTTTATATGTTTGGAAAATGTAAATAGGAGGATGTGATTGTAAGATACTGATGCATTTTTTATACCCTCTACAAGAACATAACTTAAATCACCCCAAGGTAACAACCAAGCAGACACTTAATGCAAATATTCAGCATTAACTCTGGCAAGTATATTCATAGTTTTAATAAAGCTTGCCCGATGAAAGACTTCTTAGCAACATTAAATGAGAGAGTTTTCTGCTAAACTAGTGCTGACTCCTGATAAATGGCGGCATGGCAAAAACTAATATTGTGCAAAAATGCATATTATAAAAAATAAAAAATAAACTGTGGAAGGAAGGATTTTGAATTGGATTTTAAATATAAAAATACAGATATTGTAGTTCCAAGCCCCCCAAAAAAGGAAAAATAACTAAAAGAGTGTGAAAGCTGTAAGATTTATACATTTATTAGCAGGAAGACATAGAAGAGGAAGAGAAAATAGAGATGCTCAATGGGAAAGAATGGAAAGTTTATGCTGAGAGATGTGTAATGAGAATTTATTTCAAACTAAGAAGAGTAGAAATTAGCAAATTCCTCAAAAATTTGATTTGGCCGGTTCACCAAATTGTACGAATTTTTTTTGTTTTGATCCAAATTTATTTGTGGCAATTTGGATAAAAAAAATGGCTGCATAGAGCCAATTTTCAGGCTGCATAGAGCCTTTATAGTGGTGCAGAACATTGTGCCTTGCAGTAACACTCATAGGGAGTCTGCTTTGGTAGTGAAACAATACTGTGACAATACATGTCAGTATGACATGCAGATGACAGGTGTCGCTCTTCACTGCACACTTCACTTATTTGGGTAGTTATGGGGCCAAAACTGACCAAATAACTCAAGTGTAAACTCAGCCTTACAAGTCAATGTTAGCGTCAAGAAAAGGCGCACTCCTTTTACACCGTCATCAGCTGATTCCACATAGATGTCTATAGCAGTGTTTCCCAACCAGTGTGCCTCCAGCTGTTGCAAAACTACACCTCCCAGCATGCCCGCACAGCCAAAAGCTGTCCGGGCATGCTGGGAGTTGTAGTTTTGCAACAGCTGGAGGCACACTGGTTGGGAAACACTGGTCTATAGAACCTGCCCTATTGAATGCTTATACAAGTAGAGCCCCCTCTCCCTCCCGGCAGAGTGGAGAGGGTGTCCGCAGTAAGTTTATGTTGACGTCACTGATTATTTTGCACTTCCTCTGATCCATCAGAACAATAACCCCCAAAAAATGGATCCTGTATGTTGAGCATCTGCCTTCACTCGGTCAGCAATTGGTCATTAATCCATTAGTATTGCTAAAGCCAAAAAAAACAGGAGTGGATCCAAAACATAAATGACACGTGAATGGGATATTTGCATGTCTTTTGTGTTTTGGCTACCAAATCATAAGCCAATTCTGATGCAAAATAAGGACCATGTCATGCAGGCCTTACAGCTGTTACATAGAAGGGATCCGTCGTGTGCCTCATTTTTTTTCTTCCTTCTGATAGATCAGAAGTGTCAAATAAATTATGTCAGCCAGGCCAGAAGGCAAAATAGTGGCCCAGTCATGACGTGGGTAGGGTCGGAACAGTATGAGAAGTCCACAGAGTGGCCCTATGACAGTGTGGAGGTGGCAGCAACCTCAGAAGGCCACATAGTGGCACAATAAGAAAGTATAGAGGTGGTTGGCAGCAGCATCTGGAGGAGGACACAAGGTGGCACAATGACAGTGTGGAGGTGGCAGAAGCAGTATCAGGAGGCCACAGATTGGCACAATTACAGAGTGTGGAGGTGGCAGAAGCAGCATCAGTAGGAGGTCACAGTGTGTCACAATGACAGCGTGGAGGTGGCAGCAGTATCAGGATGCTACAAAGTGGCACAATGAGAAAGTGTAGAGGTAGCATCAGTAGGAGGCCACAGTGTGGCACAATGACATTGTGGAGGTGGCAGCAGCATCAGGAGGCTACAAAGTGGCACAATTACAGAGTGTGGAGGTGGCGGCAGCATCAGGAGGAGGCCACAGGGTAGCACAATGACAATTTGGAGGTGGCAGCAGCATCAGGGGGCCACATAGTGGCACAATGACAGTGTGGAGGTGGCAGCAACAACATCATGAGGCCACATAGTGGCAAGGTGACATAGTGTGGAGGTGGCAGCAGCATCAGAAGACCACAGAGTGACCCAGTGACAGAGTGGGTGGCAATACTAGTACCAGCTGAAGATGGTGGGTGAAAGAAGGAGCACTTGGCATCAGGCGGGCGGCAGCATCAGAAGGCAGGTAGCCAGAAGAAACCAATCTCTTTTGTCAAAGTGTTGATGTGGCACCATGGATGATCTAGTCTGATGCATCAGGCATTGATGGGTGGAAATCCTGGCTGATCCACCCTGTTTCATCTTGACAAAGGTCAGACTCTCCAGGTCAGACAGGCAAGTTCTTTTTGGGGTAACTATGGCCCCCGCTGCACTAAACACCTGCTCTGATGGCACACTACTGGCCGGGCAGGACAGCTTTTCCAGGGCAAACTCTGCCAGTGTAGGCCACAAATCCAGTTTGGCTGCCCAGTAGTCCAGAGGATCTTCAATGCGGGGTGGCTGGGTGCTGTCCAAGTACTGTATGCCACCACCTGCTGGTTCATGTCCTACTCAAGGTGTAGCTGCTGCTGGTGTGTAGTTTATTCACTAGGCAGGTGAAGAAAACTGCTCATCGGTGACTCTAGACTCAAGTTGCTGCTGATGGAGCTGGAACTGCTCCTACCCCCCACCCTGCCACAGCAGCCATGGCAGAGGAACGTGAGCTCAGAGAGCCCTCCCCGATAAGATCTGCGAGAGGATGGACAATGACACAGATAGGCAGCGGCCAACTGACTACACAGGTCTCTATAGTAGTTCAATTTGTCCTCCCTCTCAGCAGGTGTAAAAAAGGCCCCCATTTTGGACCAGTAGTTAGGGTCCAACAAGGTGGAAAGCCAGAAGTCATCCCTCTGCCAAATTGTGACAGTTCGGCTGTCACTACTCAAGCAAGTGAGCATGCAGCGGTCAATTTGTGCAAGTGACTCTGAAGGACTCTCTGCCTCCATCTCCACTGCATACTGCCACGGTGTGTTTGGGTCCCCTGCCTCATCTTCCTCAACGTCCTATAGCTCCTATGGCTGCTTCTCCTCTCCTGTCACCTGTGTAAAACCACCCATTTTGCTACACATTGCTTGTGCTTCAATGTTCTCCTCCTCCAGTTCGGCCCCCACAGGGCTCACGTGGCTGTAAGATCTAGGTGTCACGTCGCCAATCCCCTGAACAGCCAGATTTACCAGCATCTGTTCCAGGACATAAAGCAGTGGAATTACATTGTTCATCCCATAGCCCTGGCGACTGACAAATAACGTGGCCTCCTCAAAAGGCCTGAGCAAACGGCACGTGTCACGCATGAGCTGCTACTGGCTGACATCGAAGTTACACAGGGGAGTACTCCTGTCAGCTTGGATCATCAGGAAATCATTTATGTCCTTTCTTTGTTCGTACAGTCGGTTCAACATATGGAGGGTGGAATACCAATGGGTGGAAACGCCACATATCAGCCTACGTTGGGGGATGCCATTCTGCCGCTGCAGCTCGAGGAGTGTGTTTTATGTGGTACAAGTGGCTGAAGTGCATACAAAGTTTCCTGACCATTTTTAGGATGTCTTGCCGATGGGTGGAAGACTACAAGAACTTGACAACCAGATTAAACACTTGTGCCATGCAGGACGCATGGCTCAGCCCTCCTTGATGCAGCACCAACACAATGTTCTTCCCGTTGTCGGTCACCATGGTTCCGACTTTCAGTTGTTGCGGAGAAAGACAGGATTTGATTTCTTGATGAAGGACATGGAGCAGTTCCTTCCCTGTGTGACTCCATTCCTCCAGGCAAACGAGGTGCAGAACAGTGTGACACCGCCATGCCCTGCAAATGTGGTATGCTGAAGTGGCACTATGAATTGTCCCTGCAGTGGAGGCTGAAGACACGGTGGAGGATGAGGAAGCAGAGGCGGACGTTGTCGCAGGACCAACGTTGTGAGAACGTGGAGGCGGAAGCGGCGTCACCTGGCCAAGTTGCTGGTGTGGCTGTGCAAGAACCACATTCACCCAGTGGGCCGTAAAGGACATGTATTGTCCCTGACCGTAGCGCGCTGCCATGCTCAAGGACTGACCCACCTTCTGTTCTACATACGCGTGCAGAGCTGGTACTTCCTTTTTGGCAAAGAAATTATGGCTTGGGACTCTCCACCTCGGTTTGGCATTAGCCATCAGTTCTCTGAAAGGTGCAGTGTCCACAACTTGGAAATGGAGGGACTGCAGCACCAGCAACTTGGCCAGGAGCACATTCAGCTTCTACGCCATTGAATGAGTGCACTCATACTGTTGTCTCTTGGCAATTGCTTTGGTGATCGATTACTGACGGAATGGTTGATGAGGAGTAGAAGGAGGATCATCAGGACCAGTAGACGATGGGAGAGACAAATTGGGTGATTGCCACTGCGTGATGCAGAAGTTGCTGCGGCAGGCTGAACGAGCACATCAGAGGCATGGTTCTCCCAGACCACTTTATGGTGACTCTGCATATGTTGACGCAGGGCCGTTGTGCCAACATTGGCACCCTGGCCACACTCCACCTTCTGCCCACAGATTCTACAAATGACAAGGTTCACCTTCTATAGGGAGTAGGTGATTTTACCTCCGCACTGACTGACTACTACCGCCGCCGCTTCCGTGAACCCCTACACCACTACTTTCCAGGCATGTAGGCTTCTGCTTAGCGGGTGGTCTACCCGGTGCCCAATTGGCTCCCGACCTCTCACTGCTGCCATCCTGCTGACTCCCGGCTCACTAGCGACTTTTTGGCTCTGCCGCTGCCTCACAGGCAAGCTACCACCCTCTTTTCCCGATGATGATTAAGCCCCTTATTCACCCGGATCCTAAGTGCAATTAGCTATATCATCATCAGAGAGTACTGTCTGTACATCACTGATGTCCTCCTCAATAGTCTCTGGGTCAGGAGCCTGACCGCTCACAACACCAATTCCCACGCCACTCTCCTCATCACTATTTGCCTGCCTACCGGAGGAAGTGACGGATGTCTCCTCCATATCTTGGCTGGCCAGTAGCTGCTGACTGTCCTTTAGTAGCTCGTCCTCACTGTATAGTGGGGAAGAGTCCTACAGCATGTAGTACTTCTCGCGGTGAGGAAACAGAAAAGCCTGCACAGGGCCTGCTCTCAGGCAATGCCAACTAATGGTTGTGTCTGATGAACCCACTGACTGTTGGCTGATGTCACTTGGGATGAAGTGGATGACCGAGTTAACAAATCAAGAACCACTGGGTTGCTGAGCAAGACACAACCACTAGATGGCACCGGGAGTTCAGGCCTCTCGCTGCGACTCCTGCTGCCACGCCCCCTTACTGTGCTGCAACCTATGCCTGTGCCAGAAACATTTAGATCTCTGCCATTCCGCTGTGCAGCGCCTGGCACTTCTCTGTCTGACATACTGTTAGATCAAATAAAGAAAGAAAAGGAAAATCAAAATAACTGCATTGCTGAACGGCAAATATATTTTTTCTCTACTAATACACGCCAAAAAGGGCTTTAGAACATATAACTGCCCCGCTGAATAGCAAATGTATTTCTTTGCCACTAATACAGGGAGTGCAGAATTATTAGGCAAGTTGTATTTTTGAGGATTAATTTTATTATTGAACAACCACCATGTTCTCAATGAACCCAAAAAACTCAATATCAAAGCTGAATATTTTTGGAAGTAGTTTTTAGTTTTAGCTATTTTAGGGGGATATCTGTGTGTGCAGGTGACTATTACTGTACATAATTATTAGGCAACTTAACAAAAAACAAATATATACCCATTTCAATTATTTATTTTTACCAGTGAAACCAATATAACATCTCAACATTCACAAATATACATTTCTGACATTCAAAAACAAAACAAAAACAAATCAGTGACCAATATAGCCACCTTTCTTTGCAAGGACACTCAAAAGCCTGCCATCCATGGATTCTGTCAGTGTTTTGATCTGTTCACCATCAACATTGCGTGCAGCAGCAGCCACAGCCTCCCAGACACTGTTCAGAGAGGTGTACTGCTTTCCCTCCTTGTAAACCTCTCATTTGATGATGGACCACAGGTTCTCAATGGGGTTCAGATCAGGTGAACAAGGAAGCCATGTCATTAGATTTTCTTCTTTTATACCCTTTCTTGCCAGCCACGTTGTGGAGTATTTGGACGCGTGTGATGGAGCATTGTCCTGCATGAAAATCATGTTTTTCTTACCTTGCAGACTTCTTCCTGTACCACTGCTTGAAGAAGGTGTCTTCCAGAAACTGGCAGTAGGACTGGGAGTTGAGCTTGACTACATCCTCAACCCAAAAAGGCCCCACAAGTTCATCTTTGATGATGCCAGCCAAAACCAGTACTCCACCTCCACCTTGCTGGCGTCTGAGTCGGACTGGAGCTCTCTGCCCTTTACCAATCCAGCCACGGGCCCATCCATCTGGCCCATCAAGACTCACTCTCATTTCATCAGTCCATAAAACCTTAGAAAAATCAGTCTTGAGATATTTCTTGGCCCAGTCTTGACGTTTCAGCTTGTGTGTCTTGTTCAGTGGTGGTCGTCTTTCAGCCTTTCTTACCTTGGCCATGTCTCTGAGTATTGCACACCTTGTGCTTTTGGGCACTCCGGTGATGTTGCAGCTCTAAAATATGGCCAAACTGGTGGCAAGTGGCATCTTGGCAGCTGCACGCTTGACTTTTCTCAGTTCATGGGCAGTTATTTTGCTCCTTGGTTTTTCCACACGCTTCTTGCGACCCTGTTGACTATTTTGAATGAAACGCTTGATTGTTCGATGATCACGCTTCAGAAGCTTTGCAATTTTAAGAGTGCTGCATCCCTCTGCAAGATATCTCACTATTTTTGACTTTTCTGAGCCTGTTAAGTCCTTCTTTTGACCCATTTTGCCAAAGGAAAGGAAGTTGCCTAATAATTATGCACACTTGATATAGGGTGTTGATGTCATTAGACCACACCCCTTCTCATTACAGAGATGCACATCACCTAATATGCTTAATTGGTAGTAGGCTTTCGAGCCTATACAGCTTGGAGTAAGACAACATGCATAAAGAGGATGATGTGGTCAAAATACTCATTTGCCTAATAATTCTGCACGTAGTGTACACACCAAAAAGGGCTGTAATTTTCTCACTTCACCACACAACAGCAAATGCTTGTTTTTTTGCCACTAATACACGCCAAAAATGGCTTTAGAAAAGAGGTGGGCAAACTTTTTGACTCGTGGGCCACAATGGGTTCATATTTTGGACCCATGGGCCGGACCAAGAGTAGATGGATGGGGCGTTTGTGTGAATTAATATAAATTAAATTTAAATTTTGTAACATTAGATTAATTCAAGGTAGAAAAGCATGAAAAGAGTTATTGTAGAAAACTTGTATGCAATGTATTTCTTTCATAACATAGTATGTATAACACACCTTCAATTTTAGTAGGAACAGTGTTGTTGGTCTTTCTTTTTTGCTAAGGCATCAAAGTATGGAGTTAGCTTTGTTGTTGCAATTCACAGACTAGATACTGTGCCAGTATATAATGCCCCCATAGTGCCCCTGTAATGTGCCAGTCTATAAGGCCCCCATAGTGCTTCCCCTCTTCTCTATAGTGCCCCTCCATAGTGGCCCGATAGTGCTTTCCCTCTTCTCCATATTACCAATCCATATTGTGCCAGTATATAGGGCCCCCACCTTCTTGCCACAGTATACTATAAATAATAAAAACAATAAACACATATACTTACCTTATGCTGCTGTCAGTGATGTGATGCAGGTCTCTTCCGGCCTGTGTCCCACTCTGTACTGCTCAGTCGGCGCAATGATAGGCCTATTGCCTGTAGCCTATCAGAGAAACGGCCAAGAGAGGCGCCTCTCCCGTGCTCCTCCGCACGATTCATCTGTATCCCTGTCCTGAGGACAGCGATACGGATGTATATGTAAATGAGCACAATAGAAGAGCTCATCTCCACTCCTGCTGCCTCCGGAAAGCTCTGCGGGCCAGATAAAAAGGTCATCCGGGCGATAGTTTTCCCATCACTGCTTTAGAAGATATAACTTCACCTCTGAACAGCAAATAATATATATTTTTTGCAACTAATACACGCCAAAAAGGGCTTTAGAATATAACTGCCCTGCTGAACGGCAAATAGGTCCTTATTTATTTCCACTTATACACACCAAAAAAGGCTTTAGAACATAACTTCAACGCCGAATGGCAAATAATATACAGTGGGGCAGAAAAGTATTTAGTCAACCACCAATTGTGCAAATTCTCCCACTTAAAAAGATGAGAGAGGCCTGTAATTTTCATCATTCAACACTTCAACTATGAGAGACGGAATGGGGGGGGGGGGGGGGGATACAGGAAATCACATTGTAGGATTTCTAATTAATAAATTGATAAATTCCTAAGTAAAATAAGTATATGGTCACCTACAAACAAGCAAGATTTCTGGCTCTCACAGAAAGGTAACTTTTTCTTTAAGAGGCTCCTCTGTCCTCCACTCGTTACCTGTATTAATGGCACCTGTTTGAACTTGTTATCAGTATAAAATACACCTGTCCACAACCTCAAACAGTCACACTCCAAACTCCACTATGGCCAAGACCAAAGAGCTGTTGAAGGACACCAGAAAGAAAATTGTAGACCTGCACCAGGCTGGGAAGACTGAATCTGCAATAGGCAAGCAGCTTGGTCTGAAGAAATCAACTGTGGGAGCAATTATTAGAAAATGGAAGACATACAAGACCACTGATAATTTCCCTCAATCTGGGGCTCCATGCAAGCTCTCACCCCGTGGGGTCAAAATGATCACAAGAACGGTGAGCAAAAATCCCAGTACCAGACAAGGAAACCTAGTGAATGACCTTCAGAGAGCTGGGACCAAAGTAACAAAGGCTACCATCAGTAACACACTAAGACCGCCAGGGACTCAAATCCTGCAGTGCCAAATGTGTCCCCCTGTTTAAGCCAGTACATGTCCAGGCCCATCTGAAGTTCGCTAGAGAGCATTTGGATGATCCAGAAGAGGATTTGAATAATGTCATATGGTCAGATGAAACCAAAGTAGAACTTTTTGGTAAAATTTCAACTTGTGTTTGGAGAAGAGAGAATCCTGAATTGCATCTAAAAAACACCATACCTACTGTGAAGCATGGGGATGGAAACATCAAGCTTTGGGGCTGTTTTTCTGCAAAGGGACCAGGACGACTGATCCATGTAAAGGAATGAATGAATGGGGCCATGTATCGTGAGATTTTGAGTGAAAACCTCCTTCCATCAGAAAGGGCATTGAAGATGAAACGTGGCTGGGTCTTTCAGCATGACAATAATCCCAAACACACTGCCCGGGCCACGAGAGAATGGCTCTGTAAGAAGCATTTCAAGGTCCTGGAGTGGCCTAGCCAGTCTTCCGATCTCAACCCCATGGAAAACCATTGGAGGGTATATAACAAAGCATTGAGATGAACTTTTGTTATTGACCAAATACTTATTTTCCACCATAATTTGTAAATAAATTCTTTAAAAAATCAGACAAATGTGATTTTCTGGATTTTTTTTAATTTGTTTTCATTATGTCTCTCATAGTTGAGGTATACCTATAATGAAAATTACAGGCCTCTCATCTTTTTAAGTGGAAGAACTTTTGGTGTCTGATTAAATACTTTTTTGCCCCACCAAATATTTTTTTACCACTGATACACTCCAAAAATGGCTAGAAGAACTGCACAGCTGAAGAGCAAATAGTATATAATTGTTTGCCGCTAATACAAACCAAAAAGGTCTTTAGAACATATAACTGCACCGCTGAACGGCAAATATTCCTTTACTTTTTTCCACTTATACACTCCACAAAAGGCTTTAGAACATATAACTGCACAGCTGAACAGCAAATAATATATTTTTTTTTTTTGCCACTAATATACACCAAAAAGGGGTTTAGAATATATAACTGCACAGCTGAACGGCAAATAATATATATATATTTTGCTACTAATACACGCCAAAAAGGGCTTTAGAACATATAACTGCACCGCTGAACAGCAAATATTCCCTTACTTTTTTCCACTTATACACTCTACAAAAGGCTTTAGAACATATAACTGCACAGCTGAACGGAAAATAATATGTTTTATTTTGCCACTAATACACACCAAAAAGGGCTTTAGCATATATAACTGCACAGCTGAACTGCAAATAATATATTTTTTTTTGCTACTAATTTTTTGCTACTAATACATGCCAAAAAGGGCTTTAGAACATATAACGGCACCGCTGAACAGCAAATATTCCCTTTCTTTTTTCTGCTTATACACACTCCACAAAAAGCTTTAGAACATATAACTGCACTGCTGAACGACAAATATTCCCTTACTTTTTTCCACTTATACACTCCACAAAAGGCTTTAGAACATAATTGCACAGCTGAACAGCAAATAATATATATTTTTTGCCACTAATACACACCAAAAAGGGCTTTAGAATATATAACTACACAACTGAACGTCAAATAATATATATCTTTTTTGCTACTAATACATGCTAAAAAGGGCTTTAGAACATATAACTGCACAACTGAACGGCAAATATTGCCTTTCTTTTTTCCACTTATACACACCACAAAAGGCTTTAGAACATATTTGCCGTTTAGCTGTGCAATTATAATATATATTTTTATGCCACTAATACACACCAAAAAGGGCTTTAGAATATATAACTGAACTGCTGAACGGCAAATATTTTTTTTTGTTGCTACTAATTCATGCCAAAAAGGGCTTTAGAACATATAACTGCACCGCTGAACGGCAAATATAATATTATTTTTTTTTGCCACTAGTCCCCGCCAAAAAGGGCTTTAGAACATATAACTGCACAGCTGAATGGCAAATAATATATATTTTTGTGCCACTAATACACGCTAAAAAGGGCTTTAGAACATATAGCTGCACCGCTGAACGGCAAATATTATATATTGTTTTGCCACTAGTACCTGCCAAAAAAGGCTTTAGGTAATATAACTGGACGGCAAATAATATATATTTTTTTCCACTGATACATGCCAAAAAGGGCTTTAAAACATATAACTGCACCACTGAACGGCAAATATATATATATTTGCCATTAATACACACAAAAAAGGGCTTTAGAACATATAACTGCACCGCTGAACGGCAAATAATATATCATTTTTTGCCACAAATACAAACCAAAAAAGGCTTTAGAACGTATAACTGCACCGCTAAACGGCAAATAGGCCCTTACTTTTTTCCTCTGTAGGCATTTCCTAAATGGTACTGTACCTTTCAGATAAATACACAGCAGCCTTTTTTCGGTAAAAAATGTATTTTATTGTTTGTACACAAGTCAACAGGTGGCAGTGATCGGCTTACTCCGGCTTAAAAAAAGACTGTTCAGTTCCGGATCTGGTGACTGCACACAGGTATGATTAAGTACTGTACAGTACTTGCTTTGTCCACCGTCTCTCAGGTAAAAAAAAAAAAAAAAAAACAGTTTGCAGTTTGCTCTGACAGTAGGTGGTTTGTCTCCTGTTGATGGGCATTAACCTGCTGTTGAGCCTGCAAAGCCTCTGCATGAGGCCTTTGCTGATGCTCCAATGCCTGTTGCCGCTGCAGATTGCACTGCACCATCTGCTTTATAAGATCGTCCATTTTCACTGACTCTAGTTGAAGCTCCGCTGCTGCTTTAACCTAGGACATCAATTGGAAAACTTTCCACAAAAAAAAGTCCATTCAGTAATTTAGGCTACTGCCCCTTTAAGAGTCCAACCAGAGTGGAAAAAAATAGCTTCTGACATTTTAACTTGTTAAATCTTCAAGAAATTCTGGGTGTACCAAAATCCTCCACAAATTGTAGGGATTTCCCAAATGGTAGCCTTCAGATAAATACACAGCAGCCTTTTTTGAAAATGAAAAGTAATAAATGTATTTTATTGTTGGCACATAATAAGTGGCAGTGATCGGCTTACTACAGCCGACATTTAAAGAAAAAACTATTCAGTCCCGTATCTGGTGACATCACACAGGTATGATTAAGGCACAGTACCATAATCCCCACAGAGTGGAATGGGATCTTGCTTTGTCATCCGTCTCTCGGTAGAGACCCTCCGGCTTTCACTCAGCCCCAAAAGAATAAAACAGCCAGCAATCCAGAGCTCCACCATCAGCCAGGTAATCACACACACCATCTGACCCTGCTGGCTGACTTTTGTAAGCCAGTCAAAACCCTGCCTGGACTGTGGGAAGTAGTCACCCATCCAGCACTATGGCTACTCCCAGTAAGAGCCGTCCCGGATTAGCTTTTAACAGCTATGCTAACTACCGAACTGTCCATCAGCAACTTCTGCAGACATATACACTACTGGTTCCTACTTCACAGAGGCCAGGAACTTTGGTGACACCTATCTTCCATCTATGATAGTCCCTTGTGCCTTTCTACACCACTTATACACTCCACAAAAGGCTTTAGAACATATAACTGCACAGCTGAACGGCAAATATTATATTTTTTTGCCACTAATTGTCACAACGAGGTGTGGGAGGGAACACCACACCAAACACAAGGGGGGTGGGATCTGGCCTAGAAGCTAGGGAGAGGAAAAGGTCACCACCTAATGAATCCTAACCCTAGCCCTGACTGCTAACCAAATGAACGGACCTAAGTGGTAGGACCATTCATTCACTGGAACCTAAAGCCTGACTCACCATGTAATGCCCTAGTGATAGGGCCCAAAGATGACCTGTTCCTTGAGCAGAAGGAACAGGGGTCTTGACTCAGACCAGATTCCAGAAGGCAGGGGAAACAAAACAAATACAAAGGAATGAGACACTTAACTCCTGAAATAGAAGAAAGAGCAGAAACACCAGAGGAGACAACACACACCAGCTCTTCCACTTGCAAATTAAGCTATACACCACAAGGAGTGAAGGGAGTTGCCAGACTTAAATAGTAATGACCACTATGCTGCACCTGACTAGAGGTGTGGTCATTACCATCAACAACAAAGTCAAATTAAAAGAGGCTGTCAGATGACATCACATGCAGACAGCCTCTTCAACCCTCTAACACCTAGCCTGGGAGTGACCGTGACACTAATACCCGCCAAAAAGGGCATTAGAACATATGTTTGCACCGCTGAATGGCAAATAACATTTTTTTGCTACTGATACACGCCAAAAAGGGCTTTAGAACATATAACTGCACCGCTGAACGGTAAATACATATATTTTTTGCCACTGATACACGCCAAAAAGGGCTGTAATTTTCTCACTTCACTCACACAATGGGAAATACTTTTTTTGTGCCACTAACAAACGCAAAAAAAGGCTTTAGAACATATAACTGCACTGCTGAATGGCAAATATATTTTTTTTCGCCACTAATACATGTCAAATAAGTCTGTAAGGCCCCTTTCACGCGGGCGAGTATTCAGTGTGGAAACGCATTGCACCCGCACTGAATACCGACCCATTAATTTCTATGGGGCTGTTTACATGAGCATTGATTTTGACGCATCACTTATGCATTGTGTGAAAATCGCAGCATGCTCCTCTTTGTGCGTTGTGGTGCGATAATCCACGCAACGCAGGCCCCATAGAAGTAAATGGGGTTGCGTGAAAATCGCAAGCATCCGCAAGCAAGTGCAGATGCGGTGTGATTTTCAGGCACAGTTGCTAGGAGACGATCGGGATGGAGACACGATCATTATTATTTTCCTTTATAACATGGTTATAAGGGAAAATAATTGCATTCTGAATACAGAATGCATAGTAAAATTGCGCTGGAAGGGTTAAATAAAAATAAATAAAAAATTAACTCACCTTAATCCACTTGCTCGCGTAGCCCGGCATCTCCTTCTGTCGTCATCTGAGCTTTGTGCAGTAACAAGGACCTTTGGTGACGTCACAGTCATCACATGACCCATCACATGATCTTTTACCATGGTGATGGATCATGTGAGGACTGACCTCACCAAAGGTCCTTGTTACTGCACAAAACTCAGATGAAGACAAAAGGAGATGCCGGGCTACTCGAGCAAGTGGATTAAGGTGAGTTAAATTTTTTTTTTTTTTTTTTTTAACCCTTCCAGCGCAATTTTACAATGCATTCTGTATTCAGAATGCTATTATTTTCCCTTATAACCATGTTATAAAGGAAAATAATAATGATCGGGTCTCCATCCCGATCTTCTCCTAGCAACCATGCCTGAAAATCGCACCGCATCTGCACTGTATTCAGAATGTTATTATTTTCCCTTATAACCATGTTATGAGGGAAAATAATACAATCTACACAACCCCGATCCCAAGCCCGAACTTCTGTGAAGAAGTTCGGGTTTGGGTACCAAACACGCGCAATTTTTCTTAGGCGAGTGCAAAACGCATTACAATGTTTTGCACTCGCACGGAAAAATCACGGGTGTTCCCGCAACGCACCCGCACATTTTCCCCGCAACGCCTGTGTGAAAGGGGCCTACGTTTTTCACTTCACCACATAATGGCAAATAATTTTTCTTATGCCACTAATACACGCCTAACCACTGAACGACAAATAATATTTTTTTTTTTGCCACTAATACAAGCCAAAAGGGCTTTAGGACAGATAACTGCACCACTGAACGGCAAATAGGCCCTTACTTTTTTCCCCTTATACACTCCACAAAAGGGTTTAAAACATAACTGCACAGCTGAGCAGCAAATAATATATATTTTTTTGCCACTAATACATGCCAAAAAGGGTTGTAATTTACTCACTTCACCTCACAACGGCTAATAAGCCCTTTTCCCCACTAATACAAGCCAAAAAATCCTTTAGAAGATATTACTTCACAGCACAAGGGCAAATAAGACATATAAATTACAGAGCTGTATAATAGTAATTCGGATCCCCAGTCAGTGCAGCAAGGTGTAATAGGATTGTTCATATTACCCAGGCTATAAACTCCCAATACTGAACCCTGTTCTGCTTCAATACTGTGGAATACTGTGGAAGTCTTTTCCCTGAACTTCTATACAGCAAAATAAAAGCTTTTAAGTATTTTCTAGTACTGTCCCTATCGCCTGCTGATGCCTCTACCTTCACTGCTCTATGTCCTAACAAGTGCAGCATCCATTTTAGGAAAAAATATGTTTTGTTACCACGAAGTGGGAGAAAATTCATATTCGGTGCAAATCAAATTTTTCCTGAAATTCGGATCGAATTCCGCTTGGTCAACTTTGATTTACTCATCTCTAAAGAAGACAATTTCATGAAAGTAAAGAAATATACTTGTCTATAGTAATCTATATTTAAAAGTGTAGCCCTCTTTAAAGAGGACCTTTCATGGGTCCAAACATTATAAACTAAGTAGGGGATAGTGCAGGGATCTAACTGAACTTACTATTTTTCCTGGGCGTCACTCCGTTTCCCCACTGTTGCCCCCGTTGTATTCTCCCACCTGGTATGCTAATTTTAGCATTGGAGCAATGAGGAGGAGACTGAGTCTTTCTACTTGGGTGTCTCCTTCTCCCCTGGCTGTAGCGCTGTCCAATCGCAGTGGAGAGCGTCACAGCCAGGGAGTAGGTGAGTTTTGTTTTGTTTTTTTTCTCCCTGGCTGTGACGCTCTTTGCTTCTATAATTCAAAACACACATAATGAATAGAACCATTTTGTTCAAATGTGTTTTTTTATTGAATGGGGTCCAAAACCAGAGTGTAAAGAAACAATATTCAAAAAATGATTAGCTTAGTAATCAAACCTATGACTCTCAGAGCTTTGCTAACCAAGTTGTACATGAGGCCATATTGTTTATTTTCTCGATATGAGGGCTCGTACGAGGTTGGATAGAGGCATACAGAGTCTTTGTGGCTCCATGCTCTTCAGACACCTTGTTTTCTCTTTCTTTGCTTTTATTCAGGTACAATATATCACTGGATACTAGCTTAATAATCCTGATCCCTAATGTTTGCTCATCCTCATCATCTGTCAAGGGAGAGTGGGATGCCCCCACACAAAATGGGGTTTCAGCAGTTTTGGCCAAGCCACAAAGACTCTGTATGCCTCCATCCAACCTCGTACGAACCCTCATATTGAGAAAATAAACAATATGGCCTCATGTACAACTTGGTTAGCAAAGCTCTGAGAGTAAAAAAAACAATATAAAAAAAAAATGATTAGCTTAGTAATCAAACCTATGACTCTCAGAGCTTTGCTAACCAAGTTGTACATGAGGCCATATTGTTTATTTTCTCGATATGAGGTTTCGTACGAGGTTCGATGGAGGCATACGGAGTCTTTGTGGCTCCATGCTATGAGCTGTATGTGCTCCATGTAAAACTGTATGTCACACAAATTTAACAAAAATAGAGGCATAGAGAGTTATAGCAGGATCCAAAAAATTGCATAGATGTTGTATTGCCTATGTCACTATTATGCTGAAATATAACAGTGCCTAAAAAGTAAACCTAAAGGTATACACATTTTATATAACAGTAAACTTGGCTAAAACTGCTGAAACCCTATTTTGTGTGGGGGCATCCCACTCTCCCTTGACAGATGATGAGGATGAGCAAAAATTAGGGATCAGGATTATTAAACTAGTATCCAGTGATGTATTGTACCTGAATAAAAGCAAAGAAAGAGAAAACAAGGTGTCTGAAAGAGGTAGCCTTGAAATTATAACTTCCATAAACCAAGGCTGTGTCTTAATAAATGCCAAGAACATTAAGCAACCTTTCTCCTGGAAAATGCCAAATATTCTTGACGGAGGAGTCAAAGAACTGCTTTTGTTGACTGCCTGGACCACTTTACTAGACCATTACCTACAGAGGCCCCTACTGTGCTGCAGATTGCATTGATGGTGCACAGTCTATACACACTTATGTTGCAGTTTAAGTTTATGACATTCTGGAAAGGCAGAATTGTATTTTAAATGGACTGTCAAATTAAAATGGAGACTTCAATGCATCTCTTCACTAAGAATGTTTCATGGTGCACTACGTATCTGATACTCTGATGGCACATTCTATAGTTTTTTGACAAAGTTGTTCTGAGAGATTTTCTGAGGTCCAATAGCACACATCTAGATGCTGTGCTATTGTATAATCATTTTTGTTATCAAATAGAAGAAAGCAATTCTGGTTTTATATTCCAGCATCTCTGTTGATGACACCTGATTGTGGAGATCAAGTGTGTTTCAGCCAAGGCACATACAGAGATTTCTTTCACTTAAAACTCTTGCTCACAAAAGCGAAAGGCATTTTTTTCTGTCCATTTTTCAGACAAATTGACTATATTCAACGTATGTCCACAAAATTACTCTGAACAAACAGAGGTTATAACAGCTTACCAGATGGTGATAGACATTACCAATATGCATTTAAAAGTAACAGAATGGATAAATAATGTAACTTACAAAGAACAATACAGTATGTCAATTATAGTTTACCTTATAACTTTTGTAAAGAAAACTGTGAACAAATGACATGTAGTTCCCTTCCATATGATATATCGCTTGTTAACACATTTGGAAAGTTCTCTGGTATTCTAATACATTTTCATAAGTCCTTATTAATGCTATTGAGAAGACATAACTGGCGAATCGGTGGGGAGATATGATGCCTCACTATTGTTTCAAGTTTTAAATACTTGGGGATGTATGTTACTAGAGACTACTCCCAGTCATTCTCTTAAAGGGGTTCTCTGGGAATTAAGAAAATGAAAACAATTAAATATTACTTTATTATAAATATGTTCCCAAAAACCTTTCATTAGTTATAGTGGCTTGTTTTGTCTGGGAAGCAATCATCAGGGGAACTAAAATGGCCACTATCCTATTAGTACACACAAACCTGTCCTAATCACATAGCAGGACAAGTTACTTCACAACAAAGAGCTGCCTCAGCCTCCTCTCTGCTCTACTTGACAGGGATTATGACCCTGAACACAGTTTAATATGATCTTCAGCTGAATCTCTGTAAGAATGGAATTAATTGGGAAACATGAAGTACGGAGTGGAGAGTGGGGGGTATGGCTAATGACCAGTTGCACTTATATACAGTCTCCATTACCACAGCAACACACAGTCTGTCATGTCCATCCTCTCTACTCATCAGCTTCATTCCTAAAGAAATTCATCTAAAGTTGATATCATCTGTATTCAGGATCATAATTAGGGATGAGCGAATCAACTTCAGATGGTACAGTATTAGAATGTATTTGCTCTGATGATCCGAAGTTATTACTTCACGAAGTAGTGCAAGACTTAGTGTAATAACTTTGGGAATTAATTACTGTAAAAAAAACTTTGTACCAAACTAGTGTTCGGTTTCAAGGTACCACTAGGAACCGAACACAAGTTTGATACAAAGTTTTTTTTTCAATAATAAATTCCCGAAGTTAATACATGAAGTCTTGCGTGACTTTGCAAAGTAATAACTTCAGCTCATCGGAGGCAATACATTCTAATACTGTAAAGAGTGGGAACTCCGTACAGTATTACAATGAATTTTTTTGAGAATCGACTTCAGATGTAACATTCAAAGTCAATTCGCTCATCCGTAATCATAATCCCTGAAAAGTAGAGCAGAGATATGACATTTATTTTTTTTGTATTCTTTTTTATGTGCTGATTTAAAAACATTCGGAGATGGTTTTGTTTTAGTGAAATATGAGAGTTGTACAATGCGAGAGTTTCCTTCAGAAACTCTAATGAGGGATTTGTATGAATTGTACACAACAGCAAATAGGTAATTGCCCTGCAATGCAAGTAGCGACAAGTGGATGACCCTAACCCCTTTGATCTTCTTTTCATTCTGAATTGATTGCAGGTGCAGGAGGATGCTGCTAGTGTTTCCATTTAAGAGCAGTTTTCCCAGGGCACATTTATCACCTGCAGTATACTCAACCTCATAGACTTATAATGGAGCAGCACGAGGAATGAGGAATGACTCATGTCCACGTTCTAGTAATAGCTTAGGAGTCCCAGTTCTGCAGCTGTCTACAAGTGGTATGTGCACTCACTGGTGGAGTGCAATTTTTTTTTAATTTTGGAGGAGGTATATCAGAAGTATTGGCATGAGACATCTTCTCTCCCTGTTGCCTGTGTGACTAGAAAATAAAAATTATGCTGTTGTCAATGTAAGATCTTTATCTTCTTTTGAATTTTAGCTGCAGATCACAACTTTCTGAATGTATACTGCACTTACACTGTACATAACATCTACGTATGTACAGTATATAGGTAGCTTATACATTTCCTAATAAAGCTTGAGTATTTTTGTTAACCCATTCTACTCTGGAGGTTTTTACGTTTTTGCATTTTCATTTTGTGATCCTTGCCTTCTCAGAGCCATAACTTTTTTGTTTTTTTACATAGCCATATGAGTGCTTGTTTTTTGCGGGACGAGTTTTACTTTTCAACTTAATATTGCATATGATATAGTGGGAAGCGGGAAAAAAAGATTCCAAATGGGGTGAAATAGAAAAAGAAACCAAAAATTTTCGCTACAGTTTTACATTTTTTTTTATTCACGACATTTGATGTGTGATAAAGGTCAGTACGAATCTGGTGATACCTTATATGTATAGTTTTTCTTGCATTTTGATACTGATAAAATTATAGAAAAGACTCGGAAAAAAAACTGTTTAATTTTTTTGTTGCAATATTTTGACATATTTTATGTGTACAGAGCTGTGTGGGGCAATCTGTACTTATTGATACTATTCTGGGTTGTGTTTGACTTTTTGATAACTTTTTTGTGGGAAATGAATTTTGATGTGTTTTTTTTTTTCCATTTCCATACAGGGAAGATATCTTATATTTTTACAGTATGGGTGTTTTTACACATGATGATACCTATGATGTGTATTTTTTTTTATTTTTTTTTACTTCTTTCATTTTTATTTTGAGGATAGGGAACTATAACAAGCAATCATTAGATTGCTATTCTCATAGACTTAGCATTAGCATAAGAGTCTATGAAAAAAACGACTAGTCTAATGGAGCCCTGCTATAGGCAATGGCTCCATAGGAAATACTGAGCAGCAGCCCCCTGTTATTCATTATGGCAGGGGCTGCTGCACACAAGCTTTGGCATCTCCGATTGCTGCATGGCGGAGCCGGATCATTACCGGAACAATGCACTTCCGGTATTTAGAGCGCTTAGATGGTATGGTCAGGATTTACCAGTGCATCTCAAGTGTTAAATGAAACAGCAGTCACGCGAGGCTATGGCATCTGCTCTGCTTAGGAGTCGGCGCCACCGGTAAATATCTGGCCAGCGGCGTACTAGTACTGGTCAGGAAACTGTTAAAGGGGTTGTCTAAGATGACTTTTTTTTCCAGACATATCTCCTTTTTTGTCCATAGGCTATGCCTAATGTTGCATTTCATTGAACCAAGCTGCAATACCACACCCAGCCAACCAACAAGAGTGGGATTGTTTCAGGAAAAATATGATAATGATTCACAATAATAGTATATTTGGGGTAGCAATAATTTTTATTAACCATCAAGTAATTGTTCATTACTATTTTCCATTGGAATATTTTTGTTAGAGTTAAGTGTGTAACAGAGATTGTCCAAGTGAAATTGTCCCATGCCACCTTACTGCACTAAAAGGATAAATTGTTATATACTCGCCTGTGCCATTCTCTGTGTCACTAGTATGCACCTTCTCCTGCTCTTTGTATGCAAGGCTGCAGTAGTACCACATGAGACATCTGAGGAGAGTGATTGTCTGCAGCCTTCACATGCTGTATAACTGCATGTCACCACTGCAGCATTGTATGCAAATAGGAGGAGAAGGACAGAACCAGGGACAGAGAGCGGCACAGGAAAAAGGGATGTGTATATCATTTTTATTTTATTTTATAATTCATTTTTATGATAAATCTTCCATCTAGACAACATTACAGACCCTTGAATAGCTGTGATAGGAAATATTTTCTGTTTCTCTTCTCACGAGTATGAGCAGTATCATTTCTATGAGAAAAGTGATTTATAAATTACAGTTATTTCTTACCAACGATAGTTAACTTTGAATAACAGTAAATATTATATCCATATCTCACACAGATGCCATGTGCTGCACTTTTGGGGCCTGCATATTACATTCTCTATTGTGGGAGATTGCCTCAGGTGCTGCTTGTGAAGATTGGAAGTGCAGCACACGGCGTCTTTGCGAGATACAAAGCTGCCTGACATTAGGAGAGTGGTAGGAAACATTGGGAGGCTATGGGGTGGAGCAGATGTCAGGAAGGCAGGCAGTTTTGGGCACTTTGAGCACAAAAAGCTGTGCATTTGCGAGCCTTTTCCCAAAGGAATAAAAACTTTTTTTTTTTTTTCTGAAGCTTGCATTAGCATACATTTATAAGTATGTTAAAGAGGACCTTTCACCATTCCTCACATTCCTGTTTTAATAGATCCATGCATTCCCCATGTAATAACAATTCTGGATCTATTCTTATGATTCTATGTTGTGCCATTCCTTTATTATTTCTACTAGTAGTGATGAATGAATTGCTATTAGCTTTCAGTAAGGATACAGGGCGGGAGGGGGGGGGTAATCAGTTGGGGGGGTGTACCTGCACAGTCTGATAATGGCAGCACTGATTGGATAAAGTGAGTCTGTGCAGGTACACCCCCCCCCCACACACACACACACAATCTGATGGCCATTACTGTTATTTATAGTAGTCAAAAAATAGATGATAGACTAAAATTTTCATTATGATAGTGTTCCTTTTCTCAAAAGACCTTTATTGTCTTTGCAAAGTTTTGATACATGGTTCTAGGAAAATATTTGTTCCTGTAATTTTTTGTTCAAGTACATTATTGTCATTGTTATGCTTGTACCCAGAATTAGTTATGCTTTATAGCTGTAATTTACTGTCAAAAACAATGGAATGAATTGTATCTCATGTAATTCGAGATTATTCAGATGGGCCACCGTGGCAAAAGACATAGATTGCTCCAAGGATTCATTGGGGAAATTGTCATTTTATATTTCATACAATAAATCCCTCCTTAATAGCTACTTTATTGCTTAATTTTCTGGGAAATCAGTTTCAGCCAATTCCTTGATTCAATTTACCATAATAAATAGAAACTTAATGGTCATTAATGCTCATCAGTCATATATTACGAAGATAGTAAAAACTTTCCAAGTTTTTATTATCTGGCTGGTCAATGGTAATTCTTCTTTCTCCACCATTCTTAATGGAATTACAAAAGGTTTCCTCGTTACACTTAATCTTGGCTCTTGCTTAGATCACCTTGAAGAGAGCTTGACATGTGTCAGTCAAAAGCTTATTATAATGTAATCTCACCAAAACTATTCCTGTTACCCTTCTTGAGCATCTGGGGGGCAGTGTTATTATTTGTCACTGCAGTAGTTAAGGGCTACTTCCATCCTGCATTCTCCTACAAATAGCCTCAAGTTCTGCATCCATACAATAGTTCTTTGTTACAACTACTATTTGTTATTCAAATCACGGAAAAAAAAAAAAAAAAACATCCTGAACGATATGATAATGAATGTTGCGGATGTACATGGCTACATTTATACAGTCACAGAAAGTAATGCACTATAATAATAGATGTAAGCATAATATATGGACTAAGCCCTCACTCTATTGAGAAAATCTGAGACACTTGGTTAATACATTTTGATCAAAACACATCTAAGCCTACCTACAAAGCGACAAGGTGGTCTCAGTTCAGGCGAGTCCTATGCTAAACCTGCCTATGCCGTTAAGCATTTATGTTCAGGAGTGCAGACCCTACACATATATAGTGTGTTACTCCTAGTTACCTCCATGTGCAACAGCAACTGACAAGTGCACATGAATACTACTCCCAAGATAGGAGCGTATTCACAAATGAAGGTGCCAGACAAGTTAAACAAATCTCGGAAAAAAATTTAAAACATCCTGCACGATTTGATAATGAATGTTGTGGATGTACATGGTTACATTTATACAATCACAGAAAATAATGCACTATTATTATAGTGCATTATTTTCTGTGTGCTGTTTGTTATTCTTTTAGATGGAAGAAGATAGAGTTAAGTTAGTTTCTCAAAACAGGTCTTGTCTCTATTTTTTTTTTATTGTGTTAAAATGGAGATGGGTATATGTTTATGTATAAAGAACTTAGGTAGTAATGTAATGAAGCTGATAAGGTCACCAAAGATGTACTGTGTACTTGACATAGTTCAAAAGTATGTGCGTTTAATCCTGTTTAAGGTAAATCTAGGGCAAGAAAGTTCTTGTTAGGACGATTCTTTTGTTTTATTCACATGTGTCAGCATAATTGGGTTGCTGTCTACTAAGCATATCCCAATGGAAAATAAGACCATCAATAATTATATATTAGAAGAAAAATAACATGCAATTCATTTTCTGTATATCATTTATGTAGTCAAAAATATAAATCATATCCAAATCAAAGATTTTTGTTCATTCATATGTTTTAACCCACAGGATACCGGATGTTTTTCCGTTGCATTTTTATTTTAATTCCCTATCTTCCTTGAGTCAAGTTGTACTTTCTAATGCCATTTACTATAGCATACAATTTAGTGAGAATCGGTATAACAATTCCAAATGTGGTGGAGTTTTGCTCCCATAGCATTTAATTTCTGCCAAAACTGACCTGTGCCCTTCATTCTCTGGGTTGGTATGATTACAATATATTCATAGGTTTTTATGTCTAAATAATGTAAAAATAAATGTAAATTTTTTTATTTTTTTTATTTTTATGACCATATTCTGACAGCCATAACTTTTTAATAGTTATATCTACTGAGCTGTGTGGGGGCTTATCTGTAGTTTTTGTTGATACCATTTTAGAGTATGTGTGACTTTCACATTTTATGCTGAACAATCATGGATTTTTTAGGTTCAGAATTGCTCATTTATTATATTGGCCTGCCACCTGCAGGTCAAAAAGAATTGCAGCTTCAATACCCTGGGTCTCTTCAACGAGACCCAGCACATTCAAACCAATAAGGATGCCGGTAAGAAGCCTAGAAGGACGAGCTTCCAGGTTTTTCACACTTTAGATGCTGTGATCTCACTTGATCACAACATATAAAAGCTTTAATGACCGCGATTGGCATTATTGTCCATCACGTCACTGCTGCTTGAAATAGCGGAGACCTGCCAGCCATGGCGCCCGCTCCAAGTGCATGTTTGCCCATCTACCCAGCACCGTATATGTACAGCGCTAGTAGTGAAGAAGATTTTAAGCCAGTAATGTATACCTGTTGATGTCAGTTATTATGGGTAGACCTTCTTGACTAATGTTGGAGCCCCATTTAGAGGTTTACACAGATATCATAGGGCCATTAGTAGATTTCTGCTGAATTTATGCCTTTTTTTCTTTTGTTTTAATTAAATTTAGGATTTTTTTATTTAAAAAAAAAAGTCAGACTCACAACTCAGCCAACTGGAACATTCTGAACACCATGTTTCTCAATGAAATATGGCATTACACTGGCATTCCAGTTATGTTAATTTAGTTATGTTTACTCCCTGTTAAACTATTTGATTGGTGTGGTTCCTACTATTGGGATCCCCAGTACTAACGAGAACAGATACCTTGTACCCTGTGGAGCCCCCCAAAAAAACAGTTCATTCAGTTGGGCAAGTGCACAGCTTCTCCATTAATTTCTGTAAGAGTTCCGGATATAGACAAGTGCTTAACTAGGCTATCTCTAGAACTCCCACAAAATTAAGTAAGCAGCTACATATTTGTCCAACCAGCCATTCTGTTTATCTTGGAGGCTCCATAGGATACAAATTGGGGCTTGTGATTGTTGGGGCTTTCAGTGGTAGGATCCTGTGGATAGGAAATAACAACATACGGTAACTGAAACACCCCAGTTAATACATTAAAAAGTCACATAAATGTCACAAGTTCAGGCCAGTGGGTATAATTTATAGATATATTTCATTTGATTGTTACATCTTCAAACAACTGATAAAGTTGGTTCAAGCTATGGCGATGCAAAACTGACTTCAGGAATTCTCCTCATGATATATTCCCCTGTTTCTATATTAAAACGAATTGCCAACACTGGGAAGGGCTTAGGGCATAGAAATTCATATAGTTACAATTGAACGGAATGAAAGCTGTTAAATCTTTATGCAGTGAGCCCCCTAGTGGCTACATTAACTGTAGTTTCATGTCTGGAAGCAAGAGGAGTTCAACACCAGACTCCCTTCACCACGGGCCCCATGTCTTAATGGCAAGTGTGCTACTGATCTCTTTGCTGGACAATGGACTTAAGCAGTACAGCCAACATATTTTTTTTTTTGTGTGTTCTAGCCTGCTCACAATAAGAAATGCTGGACTCTATTGTGTTAACCCCTTCCCAAAATGTGACATACTATTACGTCATGGAAGTCCCGCATTTTGACATAATGGTACGTCATGGTGATCGGGTGGGCACCGGAGCGGTGCACGCCCAGTGACTGCAGGGGTCTGGCAATCCCTGATAGTCGGGCCACTGCTGTATCCACCAACATCGCTGTTCAAAGTTTCTACTGTAAGGGTGCATTAGAGGGGCTTCAAATGGGACATGGCATCTAAAAACCAGTCCAGCAAAATCTGCCTTCCATAAACCATATGGCATTCCTTTTCTTCTGAACCCGGACGTGTGCCCTTACATCAGTTTACGACCACATTGGACTCAGGGTAATAAATATTGAGTCTTATTTGGCTGTTAACCTTTGATGTGTTAAATAAAAACATGGACTAAAATGGAAAATCTTCTAAAAATGTGAATTTTTTTAATTTTATTTCCATTTTCCTTCAATTCTTTTGAAACTTGATAGGTATAGTTTCTACAATGGGGTCATTTATGGGGGTTTCTACTATGTAAGCCCCACAAAGTGACTTCAGAACTGAACTGGTCATTAAAAAGTGGGTTTTGGCAATTTTCTTAAAAATTTGAAGAATTGCTTCTAAACTTCTATGCCTTCTTATGTTCTAAAAAAATTAAATGACATTTACAAAATGATGCCAACATAAAGTAGACATACAGGGAATGTTAAGAAATACATACAGTCCTGATCAAAAGTTTAAGGCCACTTAAAAAATGGCAAAAAAATCATATTTCACATTGTTGGATCTTAACAGGGTTCCAAGTAGAGCTTCAACACGCAACAAGAAGACATGAGAGTGAGACAAAACATTTTTTGAGCATTCAATTAATTGAAAATAACGATTAAACTGAAACAGGCTGTTTTTCAGCTGATCCAAATTTTAGGACCACATGCCTTTTAAAGGACAAATCTGTGCAAAGATGTGGATTCATTGTCATTTTCTGTCAGGTAGTCATACGCTGTGGTAGGGGTGTTGAACTGCATAAGCAGGGTCTCTCACAGTGCGCCACCGCTGCTGAGGTGGGACGCAGTAAGACAATCATTTGGAATTTCTTAAATGTTCCTGAGGGTTATGGAACAAAAAAGTCAAGTGGAAGACCCCAAAAAATGTCACCAGAACTGAGCCGGAGGATCCAATTGTCTGTCCGTCAAGATACTGGACGATCCTCAACCCAAATTAAGGCCCTTACTGGTGCTGACTGCAGCCCCATAACCATCAGACGGCATCTGAGACTGAAGGGCTTCAAAAACAAAAAAAGTCTTCAAAGACCTCGCCTCCTTGAACGCCACAGAACTGCTCGTTTGGACTTTGCAAGAGAGCACCAAACATGGGACATTCAAAGGTGGAAGAAAGTTTTATTCTCTGATGAGAAAAAAATTTAACCTTGATGGTCCTGATGGCTTCCAACATTACTGGCATGACAAGCAGATCCCACCTGAGATGTTTTCTACACGCCACAGTGGAGGGGGAACCACAATGGTCTGGGGTGCTTCAGGAAGTGCAGGGGTGTCAAATGTCCGCTGGCTATGTCCAGATGTTTCAGAGAGCATTCCTCATAACTGAGGGCCCTCGTCTATGTGGTAACGACTGGGTTTTTCAACAGGACAACACTACAGTACACAATGCCCGCAGGACAAGGGACTTCTTCCAGGAGAATAACATCACTCTTTTGGCCCATCCTGTGTGTTTCCCTGATCTAAATCCAATTGAGAACCTTTAGGGATGGATGGCAAGGGAAATTTACAAAAATGGACAACAGTTCCAGACAGTAGATGGCCTTCATGCGGCCATCTTCACCACTTGGAGAAATGTTCCCACTCACCTCATGGAAACACTTGCATCAAGCATGCCAAAACAAATTTTAGAAGTGATCAACAATAACGGCGGAGCTACTCATTACTGAGTTCATGTTTTGAAGTTGGATTTCTGTTTTGGGGGGGGTTTAGTTATTTTTTTGGGAGGTGTGGTCCTAAACTTTTGATCAGTTGAAAAAGAGCCCGTTTCAGTTTATTCGTTGTTTTCATTAAATTGAATGCTACAAAAAATGTTTTGTCTCACTCCCATTTCTTCTTGTTGCATGTTGAAGCTCTACTTGGAACCTTGTTAAGATCCAACAATGTAAAATATGATTTTTTTTGCCATTTTTCAAGTGGTCTTAAACTTTTGATCAGGACTGTATTTTATGAGGTATCACTTTCTGTTTTAAAAGTTGAGAAATTGAAAAGTTGAAAATTGCTAATTTTTCTAAATTTTGGTAAATTTTTGATTTTTTCATCAAGGTGAAATATATTGACTCAAATTTATGACTATCATGAAGTACAATGTGTCACGAGAAAACAATCTCAGAATGGCTTGGAAAAATAAAAGTGTTCCAAAGCTATTACCACATAAAATGACCTGGGCAGAAGGGCAAAAACTGGCCCGGGGTTAATAAATTAAACAGCTCAATTTTATGGCTATTGTTTCTTTTGTCCAAGTGAAAAAGACATAATAGGCATGTGTAGTTTGATTGTATGAGAGGATGCAGAGTAATATCGTGGTCAAGCAGAATAAAAATTAATGTATTTGTGTTGCACAGTCAATGTCACAAAATGTGCATGGGCAGCTTTAAATGAAGCAGCATCCAGATCCCAAACTTCCCCACTTACTAGCTAGTAGAGATGAGTGAAGTTTTGAAAAATTTGATTTGGCAACTTCACCGAAGTTCACAGAGAATTTGATTCTTTCTGAATTAGCTTGTCACAAATCGCTATAAATCAGGTATAACCAGGCCACTCTGCCTTAAGGTACGGCCATACGGAGTAGACGTGCTTCGAGGAGGTTGCGGTCATGCTGGAGTGAAGAACGTCTCGGCCAATTGGCCTGCAGCAGCCTTTCATTTAATAACAAAGACTGCACTATATAGTCAGCCTTCATTGTCAATGGCCACATGTCACCTTTAATGCACCTTTAAACAGGGGCTGTTGCTGGAATGGGATTTGGCTGGTTAGGTGGCGGCATAATATGCAAATTATTTCAGTTTTGACCTGCAATCTCCTGTAGGTTATTTGACAGTAAACACATAATATTAATCAACTCTGGTATACCAACTTCTCCAACCCCAGCACTCTCCTGCCCTATGGATGGGAGCACTCCTTCGGCCATCTGCTTTTCCTTTTTTTCCACATCATCGAATATCAATAAGATATGTCATTAGGAATATCCAGCTCCTCCTCTCTCTGCATCTTGCTGACTTTTCTAGGACATGGAGACTTTGAAGAATGATTTGGAAGACTTAAAGCCAGCAAAAGATAAGGATGGTCATCATTAAGACCTGGCCCCATCTAAGGGGTGCAGATTGGATGGTATAGGTTGGCACGCTGGCACCGGATCAGTAAAGTCATCCATCTTATTAGTATTTAATTACATGTTTGATGTAGGAATAAATAAATATAACTGTCACAGAATAAGTCTTCCTGGACTTTTCAGTTTCCAATACACTGTCCCTGGCACATGAATGTTTGTCACGTCTCTACCTATGTTCACAGGACAATAGTTACATAGTTAATACGGTTAAAAAAATACATACTTCCATCAAGTTTAAACAAGAGATAGGTGGAGACACGAATCCCAAAAGGAAGTGAGACTGAGATTACTACACGTTTTCATAAGCATTAATGTTTTTTACTTTTAAGAATATGTCTAAACCTTTTTGAAACTGTCCACTGTTCCTGCTGTGACCACATCCTGAGTAAGTCTATTCCGCACATTCACAGTTCTTACAGTAAAGAAGCTTTGACACTTCTGGAGACTGAACTTTTTCTTCTTCAGTCGGAGGCAATGTCCCCTGGTCTTTTGAGCACATTTTACATGGAAGACATTTTTGCTGTATTTTTTGTATTTATATACTTGTATAGGTTAATCATGTCCCCCCTTAGTCTCTTCTCAAGACTAAATAAATTCAATGATTTTAATCTTTCTTCATAACTAAGACCCTCCATGCCCCTTATCATTTTAGTCGCTCTCCTCTGTACTTTTTCCAGCTGATGTGCATCCTTTCTATGTACTGTTATCCATGCAGGATAAGGGTTTTATAGGGCTGTGACATCACAGGGGATGGCTATCTGCAGATTGGCCAGCTGCACAGCATTATTGGTGCTCTTGCGTTCCAGGGCTTTTCTCTTCCTGTGAGCACAAGGAAATTCAGATTTGTTTTGAATTAAAGTTTTCCTAAACTTAAGGCCGAATTCCACTTTGAATGCTTTACTCAACACTTGTAGCCAGAAAGGTTAGAGGAAACATTATTTAGTTGAGGAGCCTAAAAATGTGTCATTCTTTCAAATAAACCTATAATTTCTGTGAATTATCTGTATGTAGATGTTACCTTTTTCTATCTTCCATTGCAATTGTTTACTTCTTGATAAAAATATGTCTTACTGTACAGAAACAGAATACATAATGTTAACAGATTTTGTATTTGTTTTCTAGGATAGTAACCAGTTCCTTTTTTCTGGGGTAAAATTATAAAAATGTAAAAAAATAAAATAAAAAAATGCCCACAATGTGATGATGATAGCAGTGTAGTGTAATGATTATAATGCAGTCAATTGTTGTGCTTCCTGTGACTTGACTAGTTTGCATACATGGAAGTCTTAATAAGTATCAAGCACATATTTTAAAACAAGGAGTATGACTTTTTCATCTCTAAGCTTCAAATCAGCCACATTTATCTTCTATGTTATTTCCATCTCCCTCAAGGCAGTGATTTCACACAGACAGACAATTACTGGTGTCAGCAAACATGTTGCCGTGGTTCACTGGATGATTAGTGCTTGATATTTTGTTGAAAGAATAGTTTCTGCATATCAGTTCAATAAGAAGATAAGCCACGTTTTAAGCTTATCACAGCCGACATCCCCACTTCCTACATTATCAGCAATCACAAGCGTCTGTTTCTCAGAAAGAAAATATATTTATATATTTTAGGAGGTGTAGCTGCTACAATTATGCCCAAGATAATGTGATGAGCCAAGAGATGTGTAGTTAGTATGTGTTTTCAAGTATGACAAATGTCAAGCAATGTATTCAGGTAAAATAAATCCACAATGCTATCTACTCCTATTGGTAAAAAGTAAATACCGTATTTTTCTCTCTATAAGACGCACTGGCCCATAATACACACAAACAATAAGGTTTTTGAGGTGGAAAATAAGAAAAAAATATATTTTGAAACAAAAGGTGTGCTTTGGTGGGTTTTGAACTAATGGTGGTCTGTTGATGACACCATTATGGGGGATCTCTGAATGACACACTGTTATGGGGGTCTGTGGCTGACACTGTTATGGGGATCTGTGGATGGCACTGTTATGGGGGTATCTGTGGATGACATGACACTGCTTTGGGGAGGTATCTGTGGATGGCACTGTTATGGGGGCATCTGTGGATGGCATGACAGTGCTTTGCGGGGTATCTGTGGATGACATATTTTATTAGTGCTGGTGCTGGGTGTTTAGTGGATAATCTCATTTTCTCATTTTGATTGCCTCACTTTTCGGTTACCCCAGTGTTTCAGCACTATATACTCCAAGTTAAAAATATTGTGAAATTACTATGTTTAGTTAAAATGTTTTGTTCAAATCTGCTGGCCAAGATATGGAAAATTCTCTATACTGTAGGTGTCATAAGTGAGAATGGTATCGCAGATCCAGGCCATAAAGCAACCATTAAAGGGGTTGTCCGAGTTATTTTTTTGTTCTTTCTTTGTTCCTAACTGGGCAAATGTAACAGCTTTCCAATTAACTGGCGCTTCATATCAATTCTCTATTCCTGAAATAGTGCGGTCTGCCTGTAGATATTGAATTTCAGATATACATTCATATTTATAATAAAATCCTATAAAATTAATCCATAAAAGTTCCCATATGTTTACATAAGCGCTGGTCTCTTAATTACTAACGCTTCAGAAAGAGTCTCAAACGTGTAGCTCACTGTTAGGTAGTACGATCCACAGTCTCGATCATATAGTATATCAGTGAGTATAAGTGATGGATTTGTACTCACTCTTTGAAGTCCAGTTTGCTTATCTCTGCCTGTGGCGGCGTCCCACCACAGGTCAGTGCACTCACCCGACTTCTTTACTTCGATGTGGAGTATCCTCCGATACTTTGTTTCCACGATGCTGTTGCGGTGGTTGACAGCCTCCTTGCAGCTTTCAGCTGTGCGTCCCACATGTTGATGGCGTCCGGCGTCTTACCAGTGTTCCACGTGATCAGGACGTCAGAGGAACCCTCGTTTTTGATTGGTTTAGAGTTCCTGTAGTGAATCGGGGGGGGGGGGGGGGTGTCAACTCCCGTCTATACGATTTTTCGTTACTTTTTCGTAACTTTACGTGTTAATCAGCTGATCTTTACAGTATGGTAAGGTGTCTTTTAAGTATAAGGATCTCATCCGCTATACGCGTTTCAAGGTCTCGGACCTCTTCCTCAGTAGCTGGTTATGAGATCCTCCATTGCTTCCTTATATACCCTGATGGGTTACACATTTTTTGCTTAATTAGGATTCTTTACAAAATTTGGTTTGGATTAAAGAAGTTTTCAGATCCTTCACTCTATTCTTGAGCTGAGATTTTCACAATTTTTCACTCCTTAGTTAGCTTGTGGGTTAGTAATCTGAATATATTTAAAATTCATTTTGTATATTGACATATACAAATAACAGACCTTATTGAAGTGCGATACATATTCTCATAACAATAGATTTCAATGTGATTTTCATACGATTATAAAAAATAAATCGATGCGATTATTAAAATAATTTTTTCGTAAGATTATAAAAATTCGTCTGGTTTTCGTGTATACTCTTTGGGACTCTCTTCTGCCCATACGGATCTCAAATTAAAAAGTAAATCATACCCAAGACATGAAATGGGACAAGATATCATTACATTTAAGAAGAGTGTGGAGGTGGATATAAGGAAAATTAAAAGGGAACCTAGAAGATTCAACAATCTCAAACCACATGAAATTCATGCAATCAAACAATTGCAACAGAATAATAATATAACTGTGCACCCAGCCGATAAAGGAGGGGCGATTGTGATTTTGGATACATGTAAATATGACCGTGGATGTAGGAGACAATTAGGAGATAAAGAAACATACAAAAAACTACAAAAGGATCCAGTGATAGAATTTGGTGAATCTTTGGAATTATATGAAGGACGAGGCCATACAAAAGGATTCTTAAACGAACAAGAATCTAAATTTATTATGGGTACACCTAAACGTATGCCTGTTTTCTACACTATACCAAAGGTTCACAAAAACCCACTGGACCCTCCGGGGAGACCTATTATCTCTGGTATAGGATCATATACATCCAACTTGTCCCAATATCTAGATAGACTACTGCAACCATTAGTGAGGAAGATGTTTGCCTATATCAGGGATACTACACAGATAGTGCAGACCATTGAGAACCTCAAGTATGAACCAAATTGGATCCTTGGAACTCTCGATGTTAACTCCCCATACACTATAATAAGACATTACCAAGGATTAGAAGCTTTGACACAACAATTGACGACATATGGGGAATACTTACCGGATCAAATAGAATATATAGCGAAAGGGGTACAACACATTCTAACCGATAATTATTTTGCATATGATTCTGAGTTCTTTGTCCAGATAAGGGGTACCGCCATGGGCACCAGGTTCTCTCCCAGTTACGCCAACTTGTTTATGGCACAATGGGAGGATCAACATATAGTACCCAGAATGGGGACGGACCTGGTGCTCTGGCGAAGATTCATTCATGACGTGATCTTCATCTGGCAGGGAACAGAGGAACAACTAACATTATTTCTTGACCATATAAATCAGAATAAAAAATATAAAATTCAGCTCAAAAATTCATAAAAAACAAATAGAATTTTTGGCTCTGACCATCAAAGTTGAAGACGGTAAACTGATATGTCAAACATACCAGAAAGAGATAGCTAGAAACAGCTATATTCTCTATACAAGCTGCCATCTACCAAGATGGTTGCTGAATGTCCCTAAGGGACAATTTAGGAGGTTACATTGCAATTGCATGAAGGAAGAGGATTTATATTAAAGAAGCCCTGTCCATGAAGAAACAATTCTTGACAAAAAAATACCCCCTAAAACAGGTTGAGAAATCCTTAATGGAAGTGAAAAATATGGATAGAAAAATGTTTGAGGAAAAAATAGAGACCAGAACAGAAATAGACCCTAAAATAGGGGACTTAATTAGGATTACCCTATAATGCACAGTATAGGAAGATTGAAGCCATCATTCAGAATCATTGGCACCATATCACAAATGATAAATTGATAGGACCATATTTAACTAATGGCCCACAAATAGTGTATACAAAAGCACCTAATTTAGCCCTTAAAATAGCACCGACTGTAAAAAATAAGAAGAATAACACCCCAAAAAATTATTTTAATCTAAAGGGATTCTACGGTGCAATACATGCAGTAATTGCAAAAATACAAAATTTCCAAAAAAAACAAGTAAAGTTTCCTCCACATTTAATACATTTTCGTATGAAATTGACACAATACTATCATGCAATACATCAAATGTCCTGTACCTAATTGAGTGCCCCTGTAAAAATCTATATATAGGGCGAACAAAAAGGTTACTAAAGGTCAGGATTGCAGAACATATGACCAAGATCAGAACAGGATATGAGAATCACTCACAAAGCTTTTTAAATATCACCATAATCAAGACCCCTCCCAATTAAGGTTTATGGCATTCTAAAAAGTAGATATACATTGGAGGGGAGGTGATCATATCTCCAATATGTCACGGCAGGAAGCAAGGCGTATATACAATTTTAACACCTTGTTACCTGAAGGCCTCAATGCAGATTTGTTAATATTTGGTTTCCTGTAAATGGCAGGAAATATCAAGGGGTGGGTGCCCCCTGCTGATGAGACATCAGCGTTTAGCTGTATTATCAGCACCCCGATCTCCCCTCCGCCGGGGGCCCCCACCTCCATACATCATTATAATTGTAAACTGCATATGAATTTCAGATCAATTTAATTAAATTATTATCTTAATGAGATTTTAGTATATATAAAGATTGCTGACAGAAGAGTCCCAAAGAGTATACACGAAAACCAGACAAATTTTTATAATCTTACAAAAAAATTCTTTTAATAATCGCATGAAAATCGTATCATTTTTTTTTAAATAATCGTATGAAAATCATATCGAAATCTATTGTTATGAAAATATGCCTCGCACTTCAATAAGGTCTGTTATTCGTATATGTCAATATACAAAATTAATTTTAAATAAGAAATATATTCAGATTACTAACCCACAAGCTAACTAAGGAGTAAAATTGTGAAAATCTCAGCTCAAGAATAGAGTGAAGGATCTGAAAACTTCTTTAATCCAAACCAGATTTTGTAAAGAATCCTAATTAAGCAAAAAATGTGTAACCCGTCAGGGTATATAAGGAAGCAATGGAGGATCTCATAACCAGCAACTGAAGAAGAGGTCCGAGACCTTGAAACGCGTATAGCGGATGAGATCCATATACTGAAAAGACACCTTACCATACTGGAAAGATCAGCTGATTAACACGTAAAGTTACGAATAAGTAACGAAAAATCATATAGACGGGAGTTGACACCCCCCCCCCCCCCGATTCACTACAGGAACTCTAAACCAATCAAAAACGAGGGTTCCTCTGACGTCCTGATCACGTGGATGAGTATATTTTGGGGCCTCGTGTCAGGCATTACTGGAGTGGGGACGTCCTCTACCAGACCCCACTTTACAGTATGACCATAACACGTACCCGGTTTGAGGCTATACGGAAATGCCTGCATTATTCAGATAATGCAGCATGCCCCCCCACCCCCTGCCTATGAACGCCTGTACAAAATCCGGCCGGTCATCGATCACTTTGGGGCCAAAATTTGTACAGGGCTATGTACCTGGAAAGGAGGTTGCGGTTGATGAGTCTCTCATTGCGTCCAAGTATGTTCCCTCAAAGCGGGCGAAGTATGGCGTGAAGCTGTACAAATTTTTTGAGAATACCTCAGGGTACATTTAAAAAATTTGTGTGTACGAGGCGCAAGTTTTCCGTATTCAACCCCCAAAATGTCCCCCCACTCTGGGTGTTAGCGGGAAACTTGTGTGGGACCTTATGCACCCACTGCTAGATAAAGGTTATAACTTTTATACTAGTATCCCCTTGTTCCAGTCCCTTGCAGCCATCCACGTCTGCTTGTGGGACCGTGTGGAAAAATCAATGCAGCCTTCCTGCCCACCCGCTCCAGGTACCTATCACCAGAGGTGAGACCCGTGCCCTTACCAGTGAAAACCTGTTGCTGGTCATATATAAGGACAAGAGGGATGTCCTTGTACTGTCCACAATTCATGGTAACGGCATCACCCTTGTCCCTGTGCAAGGTACTGCAGCAACGGTCCTCAAGCACGATTGTATCGTTGACTACAATCGGTATATGGGAGGAGTTGATCTCTATGATCAAGTCCTCAAGCCATAGTATATACCATGCGCAACACCCAGGCATGGTACAAAAAAGTTGCTGTCTACTTGGTGCAGGTTGCCTTGTACAACTCTTTTGTGCTGTCCCGGAGCGCTGGCAACACAGGGACATTCCTTCAGTTCTATGAGGCAGTCCTCAAGGCCCTGATCTTTTCGGACCGGGAAAGAGCAGGCCAGAGTACTTCGGGAACTTGAGCCACCCGGATCATCCCTGGCCAACACTTTCCAGGTGTAGTCCCCCATACTGGAAAGACAGGACGGACCCCCCAAAAAAGTGCAGAGTGTGTCACAGGAGGGGGATACGGAAGGACACCACTACTCAGTGTGACACTTGCCCCAATCATCCGGGCCTCTGCATTGACGGTTGCTTCAGGGAGTACCACACTTCCATGGAGTACTAAATTTATATCCCAATTTAGCCACTGACAATTGGATAAAAAACTGGTTCTCAGACTCGAGACACTAAAACAAAAAAACAAAAAAAATGTCTAAAATATTATTTAGTAAAACTAAAATAAATAAAAAAGTAGACATATTAGGTATTGCCACATCCTTAATAATCTGCTCTATAAAAATACCCCCCAATCCCTCAGATGAACACAGTCAAAAAAATAAAATAAAAACCTTACATTACAAAAATTGTAATAGCAAGCGATTAAAAAGTCATATGCCCCCCCAAAATAGTGCCAATTAAACCGTACTCTCATCCTGCAAAAAATGAACCTCTACCTAAGATAATTGGCAAAAAAAACAAAAAAACTTAGACTATGGAGATACTAAAATGTTTTTTTGTTTATAAAAAGATAATATTGTGTAAAACATAAATAAATAAATAAATAAAAAGTAGACATATTAGGTATTGCTGTGTCTGTAAGAATCTGCTCTATAAAAATACCCCCCCCCCCAACCCCTCAGATGAACATGGTAAAAAAAAAAAAAAAAAAAAAAAAACTGTGCAAAAAAGGTATTTTTTGTCACCTTACATCACAAAAATTGTAATATCAAGCAATCAAACAGTCATATGTCCCCCAAAATAGTGCTAATAAAACCGTCCTCTCATCCTGCAAAAAGTATCTTTTTGTTCATAAAAATATAATATAGAGTAAAACATAAATAAATAAGAAAAATTGACATATTAGGCATTGCCGCGTCCATAAGAATCTGCTCTATAAAAATACCCCCCCTAACCCCTCACATGAACACAATAAAAAATAAAAACGGTGCCAAAAAAGCTATTTGGAAACTACGGATAAGGTGGCAGTTTTGTTGGGACTATTTTTAGGGTACATATGATTTTTGGTTTATCTATATTACATTTTTGTGAGGCAAGGTTACCAAAAATAGAAATTCTGAAATTTGATCTCCATTTGCCAATAACTCTTGTGGAACACCTAAAGGGTTAACAACATTTTTAAAATCAGTTTTGGATACCTTAAGGGGTGTAGTTTCTTAGATGGGGTCGCTTTTATGGAGTTTTTACTCTAGGAGTGCATCAGGGGGGCTTCAATTGGGACATGGTGCACAAAAAATAAATAAAAATGGCCAGCAAAATCTGCCTTCCAGAAACCATAAGGTGTTCCTTTCTTTCTGCGCCCTGCGGTTTGGTCATAAAGCAGTTTACGACCACATATGGGGGTTTCTGTAAACTGCAGTATAAAGGTAATAATTATTTTTGTTTGGCTGTTAAATTGCTTTTTTGGCACTGTTTTTATTTTTTACCGTGTTCATCTGAGGGGTTGGGGGGTATTTTTATAGAGCAGATTCTTACCTACGTGGCAATACCTAATATGTCTACTTTTTTATTTATTTATGTTTTACACTATATTATCTTTTTATAAACAAAAAAAAATACATTTTAGTATCTTCATAGTCTAAGAGTCATAGTCATAGTCTAGTATCTTCATAGTCTAAGAGTCATTTTTGTTTGTTTTTAGTCGATTATCTTAGGTAGGGGTTTTATTAGCACTATTTTGGTATTTTGGGGAGCATATGACTTTTTGATCGCTTGCTATTACAATTTTTGTGATGTAAGGTGACAAAAAAATACTTTTTTTTATACTGTGTTCATCTGAGGGGTATTTTTATAGAGCAGATTCTTACGGACGCGGCAATACCTAATATGCCTACTTTTTATTTATTTATTAATGTTTTACACTATATTATCTTTTTATAAACAAAAAAAAAACATTTTAGTATCTCCATAATCTCAGTCTTTTTTTTGTTTTTAGCTGATTATCTTAGGTAGGGGCTTATTTTTTGCAGGATCAGAGGATGGTTTTATTGGCACTATTTTGGGGGCATATGACTTTTTGATCGCTTGCTATTACAATTTTTGTGATGCAAGGTGACAAAAAAAACTTTTTTTTGCACCGTTTTTTTTTTTTTTTTGTGACCGTGTTCATCTAGGGTTAGGGGGGTATTTTTTATAGAGCAGATTATTAAGGACGCAGCAATATCTAATATGTCTATTATTTTATTTATTTTAGTTTTACTAAATACTATTTAAAAAAAAAAAGTTTTAGTGTCTCAAGTCTGAGAACCAGTTTTTTATCTGATTGTCAGTGGCTAAATTGGGATATAAATTTAGTACTCCATGGAAGTGTGGTACTCCCTGAAGCAACCATCAATGCAGAGGCCTGGATGTAACACTGAGTAGGGGTGTCCTTCCGTATCCCCCTAATGAGACACACCTTGCACTTTTTTGGGGTCCGTCCCTTCTTTCCAGTATGGGGTACCACACCTGGAAAGTGTTGGCCAAGGACGATACAGGCGCCTCCAGTTCCCGAGGTACTCCGGCCTGCTCTTTCCCGGTCAGAAAAAATCAGGGCCTTGAGGACTGCCTCATAGAACTGAAGGAATGTTCCTGTGTTGCCAGCACTCCGGGACAGCACAAAAGAGTTGTGCAAGGCAACCTGCACCAAGTAGACTGCAACTTTTTTGTACCATGCCCGGCTTTTGCGCATGGCGTTATATGGCTTGTGGACTTGATCATAGAGATCAACTCCTCCCATATACCGATTGTAGTCGACGGTACAATCGGGCTTGAGGACCGTTGCCGCGATACCTCGCACAGGGGTGATGCCGTTACCATGAATTGTGAACAGTACAAGGACATCCCTCTTGTCCTTATATCTGACGAGCAGCAGGTTTTCACTGGTAATGGCAAGGGTCTCACCCCTGGAGATAGGTACCTGGAGCGGGTGGGCAGGGAGGCCACGTTGATTTTCCACACGGTCCCACAAGCGGACGTGGATCTGGCGGCGACGGACTGGAACAAGGGGGTACTAGTATAAAAGTTATTAATGTACAGGTGAAAACCTTTATCTAGCAGTGGGTGCATAAGGTCCCACACAAGTTTCCCACTAACACCCAGAGTGGGGGGACATTCTGGGGGTTGAATACGGGAATCTCACCCCTCGTACACACAAAATTTGTAAGTGTACCCTGAGGTACTCTCACAAATTTTGTACAGCTTCACGCCATACTTCACCCGCTTTGAGGGAACATACTGGTGGAAAATGAGTATCCCCTTGAACGCAATGAGAGACTCATCAACAGCGACCTCCCTTCCAGGTACATAGCCCTGTACAAATTTGGCCCCAAAGTGATCGATGACCGGCCTGATTTTGTACAGGCGGTCATAAGCAGGATCACCTTGGAAGAGGGGGGGGGGGGGGGGAATGCTGCATTATCTTGATAATGCAGGCAATTCTGGATAGCCTCAAACCGGGTACGTGTCATGGTCGTACTGTAAAGTGGGGTCTGCTAGAGGACATCCCCACTCCAGTAATGCCTGACACTAGTTTTCTTTACTAGGCCCATGTGCAGCACGAGGCCCCAAAATGTCCTCATCTCGGCTACACTGACCGGGGTCCAGCCTAGCTACTCACAGGGGGTAGAAAAATGCAGAGATATAAATTTAAAAATCACAGGTTTTCCTGAATCTTTTTCCACACAAATATATATCAATCTGCTCAGCTTATCCTGCTTTATAGCATGGTGCTTTCAGATTGCATTGCACATTTTGTTGACACGTCCTGTTTAATGCAGAATACAGTATGTGAAATAAAATCTACATTGCTACATTGTGAAGCTAGAAATCTTAATTCTTTGCCAGTTAAGGGCATCAAAACATACAGTGGAGTCTAATTGGCTGTTTAAGAAGAAGTAATTTTAAACCACTATATTCATTTTATTATCTATTGTAAATTATCACTTGTTGATGGATGCATCAATATAGAGATGGAATGACATTATAACCAGCACTGTTATCGTTTTTAAGGATTTCTCACTTCAGCAAATGGCATTTATCATGTAGACAAGACACTTGCTAATGTTTTGTGATTGTTCATAATGCTTTCTTTGCTGGTTTGATCCATTTTCCATGAAGTTATACACTGCTCGTATCCAAAGGTTGCAACCACAGTGTAATCTAACAGTTGTGACCTTGCTTGCACACTATAGGAAAACGTGGCATCCTATGCACACTCCCAGCCACCAGAGAAGCTTTTATTTTGCCCTATAGTGTGCAAGCATGCTTAATTGCAGGGTGGTTGTAACCTCTGGATATAATCAGTTTATTATGCAACTGAAAAATGAATAAAGCAAATAAAGGAAGCAATATGAACAATCACAATACATTAGTAAGTGCCTTGTACTAGCTTTGTCTGCATGATAATTGACAATTGCTGAAGTAAGACAGCCCCTTTAACATTGCCATAGCGTCATATATAATTCACTAATCATAGATTCTCATTGCCATTGGTAAAAATTAATGTTGCTGGAAAAGCCTGAAATTATCCTAATTTTCATTACCTGCACTTGATGTTTTGTAGTTCATTGATTTTTCTTTCTCTTTAGGGAAGGAAAGCCCAAACTCCAAATGCTGTTATTCTGAGAGTGCTGGAGTGACAAAGTTGGGAAACCAAACAAATAATCGATATCCAAAAACCCCTTGCCATTTGGATCTATACTCTGAAGGTAAGGTTCTAAATGATCTACTGTTATAGTTTACAAGCTGAATCCAAGCAGAAAACTTGATGTACTAAGGGGGAGATTTATCAAACTGGCGTAAAGTAGAACTGGCTAAGTTGCCTACAGCAAACCAGATTCCACCTTTCATTTTCTAAAGGAGCTGTAAGTAATGAAAGGTGGAATCTGATTGGTTGCTATGGGCAACTAAGCCAGTTTTACTTTACACCAGTTTGATAAATCTCACCCTAAATGTAAAAGGGAAATTATTCTTATCATATATTAAAGGAGTTGTCCCCAAAAAATTGTGCAACATTTTCAAGCCAGGACCTGGATCAGACTACCTTTTTAATTGCATGCAATGCAAAATTTAGTATAGCCATGGAGTTATTTAATAAACTATATATGTATACTACTCCACTAGCTGTTTGTTTTCTCCTTATTCCTCTGCCCACGCCACTAACATCACTTAGGTGGACCAACATGCTCAGTTTCATTCCTCAACTGCCAACAGCCATATCTACTGTTAGATGCTACAGGGTGGCCTACGAAGTAGCCTGCCTCCAATATCTCCAAATCAAACTGCATAATAGTAAGTCTGTCTTAGTTGTCCATAGCAACTAATCAGAGCTCAATTTTTATTTTTTCAGAGCCCTGTAGGAACTGAAAGCTGAGATCTGATTGGTTGCTATGGGCAACTAAGACTGATTTACTGTTAGTTTGATTTGGAGATATTGGAGGTGGGCTACTTTTTCGTGGGCCACCCTGTATAACAGTTACATGGAGAGAGTCGCAGCAGAAAGGTCACATCCGCTGAGAAAGGACCCTAGGCTGCCAGCCTGAAAAAAATCTAGCAGAACAATTGTAGAAATAAATGGGGAAATCTTTGGAGCCATGTGAGGTACAGGGCTACCTTTGTTAGAACGAGATTGTCATAAACTATATGATGTCTGATTTTCATTTTTAACATTGATCATGGGATAACCCCTTTAACCAACATGTGGCTATTCTATGTAATTTAATTTTTTTATTTTTTTTAAAGTGGATGATTGTCTAGATATCATTTTTCCATGTATTCACATCGTCCATGTATTCTGTTTCCTGCCCTGGCTTTTTAACTTTATCTTTTTCTGTACTTTTAGCACAGCAGTCTTACATAACTTTTTCAGTCATACCATCACCAGAGAAAGCCTCTGTGGGTCACTCAATTAGAGCATCACAGATTACACTTATCAATGTAATGCTCCTCTGTGGGGAACTCGATGTAGGTCTATCAGAACAACAGAGCCGTCATACTGTTATCTCCATTCTACTATTATCATGAGTATTGCCTTTTTGATACCATCTTCCCCTCACACCAACAGTAAGGCCACGACCTTGCACACAACCGTATGGCCTCAGAGATATATGGTATGTGAGCGGGCCAAATGTCCCAGAGCGGCATTGATCATGTGCACTGGAGCACACAGCATCATAGATTACAATGATGCTGTGCACGTCGTAGATTGTAATCTATGATGCTGTGTGCTCCAGTATGCACGATCAATGCCGCGTCGGGACATATGGCCCGCTCACGGACCATATATCACGGAGGGCATACGGTTGCGTGCATGAGGCCTAAACAGACAATGAATTACCTTCTATATAGGATGGCTTCTCATTTTGCTGACAACTACACAAGGACAATAATTTGTAGGTAATTTTCAGCTGTAAAGTGAAAAAGAAAAACAGCCAAAAAATAATAAAATCATTTTATTTGACTGTTCAGTGCAAAGAATACACATTTCTGAAAACGTGTCCTTTAAAGTTTTGCTTCAGCATAAAATATAATATTCAACTTCCACAAGCTAGTTCTTAGATGTCTTCAAAGTGCATCACATGCACATTTTCAGAAAATGCATGCAGAAATCTCTGCACATGTTGCAGAATCAAATGTATGGAACACATTTTCACTTGAAGATTTTTATTAAAATATCTGCTGTGTGAGAGCATATTCAATAGTGAGATCCTCTGCTGTTCTCTACCAGGTTGTCGCCGTTGCTGGTCATATGTTACATAGTTACACAGGTTGAAAAGAGACACAGGCTCGTCAAGTTCAACCTTTTTTAAATGTTGCCATAGTATATGTCAATACTACATCTTGGGCTAGGGCATTCCATTGTTTGACTTTTGACTCTTAACTTTAAAGAATTCTTTCCAGCATTGATATCTGAATTCCCTTTCATCCATAAGCCAAGAATGACTCTTGGTCCTTTTTTAAAGTTTTCAAAATGAATAAATCATGTCCCAGTTCTTTGTACTGATCACACATGTATTAATACATTTAAATGAGATAACCTTCCTGGCATGACGGTTTTCTGTTTTTTGCGTTTTTGTTGTTTACTCCCTGCCTTTCCGTTTGAATAGCCGTATGCGAGCTTGTTTTTTTGCAGAATAAGTTGCACTTTGTAATGGCACTATTTAATTTTGCATATGATAAAGGCCTCATGCACACAACAGTTGTTTTTATCGGTCCACAAAATATGGTACAGTTATTCTGTGATCTGTGTCCATTTTTGTTTCCGTGTGTCTTCCTTTATTTTTGGAGGATCACCAGACATGAAGGAAAGTAAAAAAAAGTCTAAGTCAAGTTTGCCATGCAAATGATAGGAAAAAAAACAGACGCGGATGACAATCTTGCGTGCCTCTGCGTTTTTTCACGGACCCATTGACTTGAATAGGTCCGCAAACCATTATCCGTGAAAAAAAAATAGGACAGGTTATATTTTTTTTACGGACTGGAACCACGGATCACGGACGCGGATGACAAATGGTGCATTAGCCGAGTTTTCAACGGACCCATTGAAAGTCAATGGGTCAGCAGAAAATCACGAAAAACGGACACGGAATGAAACAACGGTTGTGTGCATAAGGCCATAGTAAAAAGTTGGAAAAAAAAATCCAAATATGGTGGAATTGGGTTTTGTGAGTTTTGTTTTTATATTGTTCACTATGTGGTAAAACTGATGAGTTCCTTTCATTCTCTGGGTTAGTATGATTATAGTGATACTACATTTATATAGCTTTTGTGTTTTAATACAAAAAAAAAAAAAAGATAAAAACTTTGGAACTTTCAACGCCATATTCTGAATCCAATAACTTTTTTTACTGTTACCACTGCAGAGCTGTGTGAGGACTCATTTTTTGGGGACAATCCATAGTTTTTATTGATTCTATATTGGGGTGTGTATGACTATATGACCCCCTTTTTTCCCTTTTCTTGGGGAGGTGAAAAAATGGTGAATAGGCCATTTAGATTTTTTATTTTTTTGCCATTATGCAACCACTATTGCATGATTTTCCTATTCTATGACGTAAAGTCATGATTTTATTAAAGACACGGAGGCGAGTATTGCATAACTCTTTCTTTACTAAAATCCACAGCAGCAAAGAATTTACATAAAAAACTAAGGACAACCCCCAAGAGAAACCCCTCCCAGTGGACAGTCCATAAATAGGCTCTCCGCAGCCATATCATCCTCTTTCTTTGATGTGACCATCTAAACAAACACGAACACCGGAGCGAATTCCCACTTGCACGGAAAACTCCAAACCGGAACCACGAACCGGGACTCTAAAACCCGAGCCCCAAACGGAACCGTTGACACCAACCGGAACCAAGAACGTCTTGGAGGAACAGCCACCATACAGTGAACTCAGGAACCCAGGAGCAGGAATCAACCCACAAGAAGAAAAGACAGGAGAATACGGGTAATATATAGGTCTTGAAAACCATTCATGCAGCTGAAATAGAAAAAGCAAGCATCAAATATCAATGCGTAAGTAATTATACAATAAATACGTATATACAAGAACCATAAACCGGTCAATACTAAGAGGGAGGGAAAAAATGGGGGGGCAATACTCGCCTCCGTGTCTTTAATAAAATCATGACTTTACGTCATAGAATAGGAAAATCATGCAATTTTATAACAAGACACGGAGGCTTCGTATTGCAAGTTTAAAGCGACGAAATAATGGAAGAAAAAGCATGCAGAGGAGGTCTAAAATAAAACTCCCTAAAAGTGGAGGCTCTAGACCAATCCGCCAACCGTAGCACATCTTCCAGGCGGGCCCCTGCGACGGACATGGAGGTAGCGGAAGCTCCCCTAACCGAATGAGCCGTGAACACCGAAGTGTCCACCCCGGCCAAGGACAAAATCCATTTCACCCAACGGGATAAGGTGACTGCAGCAACCGGAAGGAACGGTCTTCGGAAAGAAATGAACAACTGAGGCGCCGAGATGGAACGCAAGGCGGTCGTACGCCCCAAATACTCCTTCAGACATTCCACCGGGCAAAGAGCTGCATTATCCGGGAAAGCCGGATAGAACACCGACCGAATACCAGTCTTCGTACGGCGAGAGATGTTAAAGGACACACCACCCGGGGTAAAGGAAAGTGCGTCAAAATCCAAGGCCCGAACATCCGACACTCTCTTGCAGGATATCAGACACAGCAAAGTGACCAATTTCGCCGAAAGCTGGCGCAGAGACAAATCCGAATTGCGAGGCCACCCAGAGAAAAATTGGAGCACCAAGAGCACGTCCCAAGTGCTAGTAAAACGGGGTCTCGGAGGACGAGACAACCGCGATCCCTTGAGAAGCCGACAAACCAAGGGGTGCTGGCCCGCTGGGCAGCCCGCAAAACCCAAGTGACGAGACGAGATAGCTGACCGAAAAAGATTAATAGACCGATAAGCCTTGCCCTCATCAAACAGAGAGGACAGGAAATCGAGCAGGTCCGTCACAGGAGCCGAAAGGGGATCCACACCCCGTCCCACGCACCAGTCAGCCCAACGTCGCCAGGCTGAAAGGTATGCTCGCCTGGTACCGGGGGCCCATGCACTTTCCAAGAGGACACGAGTTGTACTCGATACGCCTGCGACATCCCAGCGTTCCCCGAAATTCTGCACGCCAACAGGCGGAGCGAGCCGTCTGTCACCAGCGGATGACGCTGGCTCAGAGGCCCGCCGAGGAGCTCTGGAAAAATTGGAAGAAGACGGGGGTCCTCCACAAGGAGCTCCAGGAGCTGCGGGAACCACGATTGGGCCTGCCAAAACGGGATCACCAGAACCAACTCTGCCATCTGCAGGCGGACTTGAGACAGCACCCGAGGAATGAGTGCAAACGGAGGAAAAGCATAAGCCAGCTGACCCGACCAATCCTGAAGCAGGGCGTCCACCGCCTCCGACAGAGGGTCCGGCCTCCAACTGTAAAAACGCGGAAGCTGGGCGTTCCAACGAGAGGCAAAGAGATCTATAGAGAGGGGACCCCAGGTCGAGACGATGGAAGAGAAGACCGTAGGATCTAATCTCCAATCGCTGAAGTCCGAAGAATGACGAGAACTCCAATCCGCGAAAGTATTGCGGAGGCCAGGAAGATATTCCGCAACCACTGTGAAACCCCTGTCCAGACAAAAGGACCAAAACTCCTTCGCTATGCGGGAAAGGATCAACGAATGAGTGCCCCCCATGGCATTGACATACCGGACGGCTGCCACGTTGTCCATCCGGAGCTTGATGCACGCCGATATCCTGTGGTTGGTGAAGCTGCGGATGGCGAAGGATCCCGCCATCAACTCCAGCGCATTTATGTGGAGGTGAGATTCGCTGCCTGACCAGGGTCCTCCGGTGGAAACCCCGTTGCAGTAAGCTCCCCAACCGAGAAGACTGGCATCCGACTCCACGATCAGGTCCGGTTGGGGTCCTACAATGGCCTTGCCATTCCATGCATCGAGGTTGGCGATCCACCACAAGATCTCGTCCCTCGTCTCGTGATCCAGCGACACCTCGTCCGCGTAGGATGCCCCCGCTTGAAGGTGTGCAATCTTCAACCGCTGCAACGCCCGATAGTGAAGAGGAGCGGGAAAAATCGCCTGTATGGAGGAAGAGAGGAGACCGATAATGCGTGCCAGGTGACGCAGCGAGATCCGAGGATATCTCAGGACCTGACGCAACTCCTTGCGGATGGCTTTGATCTTGGAACCCGGAAGGCACAGGGTCTGCTCGTCGGAGTCTACCACAAACCCCAGAAACTCCATGGATCTCGAAGGCTGAAGACACGATTTCTCGGTGTTGACGACAAACCCCAGCCCGGTAAGAAGGGATAATGCAGACCGGAGGTGAAGCAGAAGTTCCGAGGGCGAACGAGCCATGAAGAGGATATCGTCCAGATAGATCACTAGACGAATACCCTGGCAGCGAAGCCACGCCACTACGGGCCTCATCAGCTTGGTAAAACACCAAGGGGCTGATGACAGGCCGAAAGGCAGGCACGTGAATTGCCAAAGGTGGCCATGCCAACGAAATTGGAGGAGACGTCGGGACTGGGAAGCCACCGGGACCGTCAGGTAGGCATCCTTCAGGTCCAGTTTCACCATCCAGTCCCCCGGGAGCAGAAGGTCCCTGAGTAAATGAATTCCCTCCATTTTGAAATGGCGGTATTGAACAAACCTGTTTAGGTTCCTCAAATTGATTACCGGGCGGAACGAGCCACCTTTCTTCTCCACTAGGAAAACGTTGCTGACCACTCCCATCGAGTGTGGCGGCGCTGTCTCTATTGCTCCTTTGACCACAAGGGATCGGAGCTCTTGGTTCATGCACGCCCGGGCTGACCCTGATAGTACTAAGGGCGGAGGTTCCGGAAGGGATAGATGGGTGACTACCAAATCTATCTGAAAGCCTTGAACCGTGGCCAGCACCCACGGATTGGAGGTGACCCGGCTCCAAGCAGGTAAAAAATGTTGGAGTCTGCCCCCTATACAAGGGTTGAAAGAAAACTGAGGGTTTGTGAGACTTACCAAGGGGACGTCTAGATCCCGAGCCGCCTCTGAATCCTCTGGAGCGATATCCAGGGCCTCTGGACGGGAAGAAAGAGGACTGCTGCCTCTGGTCCTGGGACGATGTGTGTTGATGAAAGGGATCTCGACTGTTTCCACGAGTCTGGAATTGGACACGGCCGGACAGTCGGCCCCTGAAGCTGCCGGCCCTAGAAGAGACACGCCCACGGAACACTTTGCGCATCGAGGATTGGGCCTTATCAAGTGCCGTAAAGGCCCCTACAAATTTGCCTAGGTCTTTTATGAAACTGTCCCCAAAAAGGAGACCCTGGGCCTCCTTACCCGTCTCCGTAAGCGCCATGTTTGACAGTTTGGGTTCTATTTTCATGAGAAGCGCTTTCCTCCACTCGATAGAGAGGGAGGAATTGACGTTCCCTATCAGGCAAATAGCGCGTTGAGCCCAGCCACTGAGCTCCTCCGGGTCAATGGACGTGCCCTCCGTCCTGGCTGTCTCAGCCAATTCAAACATCTTTGTAAGGGGACCTAAACTGTCCAAGAGCTTGTCTTGACAAGCCCTCAAAGCAGAATCTAGGCCTTTGCGGGGGTTAAAACCCGTTTTGGATAGGAATTGCACCATCTTGGGGTCAACATTCGGTGTTTCGCACACCTTATTCTGTATCAAGGGGCGGGGACATTCCGCCTTCAATTTGTTTCGGGTCTCTTTGGATAGTGGCTTCCTGATCCTGTCCTCCAGGTAGCGGGCCACATGTGGGCTGGGGAGCCACTCAGCCGACCTGGGATGGTGTAGGCTGTCCGGGTCAAACAGGGGATCGCCCTGTGGGTCAACAAGGGCGCTAAGTCCCGGGGCATTGGTCTCCTGGGTCCCACTAGAAGCGGGCCGAGGTGACGGGGAGACTCCTTCCAACATATCCGACCCTTGGATCTGCTCCAGATCCACGTCTGAGGCATAATGACTCTCATCCAAAACCTCCTCATCAGACTCTATATCTGAGTCAGATCTGGGTTCGGGCTGAGCCCGAGCGGATTTCCAGGAGCGCGCTTTTTCCGCCTGGCGCTGGCAGGCTCTTTTGCGTGACCTCTGCACGCCCTCTTTTGATAGAACTAGGCTATCATTCATAAGCATTCTGGAGGTATCAGAGGCCGGAGCTGCAGCCGCAGTATTAGCTGAGGTTTGCGCTCTGAGTGCCTGGGTGATAGACTGACTAATCATGGATGACATATTGCCCATGGCATTAGCAATGGCCGTAGAGATTGACATTTGCAGATCCTCGGCCTGAGGCACATCTGACACAACTGCAGGGACTGGGGCAGAGCTAGTAGTGGGGTCAGAAGGGGCATCGCTAGGCAGGGACATGATTGCAGGAGTAGTCACTCCAGAGCAAGTAGTGTGAATAGGGAGAATCGGACTTAGCTGAGCGGAGCTGAGGCAGACAGGTACCGATGTCCGGCGATGACAAAAGGGCGCCGTCGCGACCGGAAGGGGTGGAATTAGGCGAACCCGCCCCCCAGAAAAGGGAGTACCAAAATGGCGCCCGAGATTCCCGGTCTCAGGCGCCTATACATCCAGCACCCAAAACAAGATGGCGCCCGCGATTCCCGCACAGGCGCCGAAATCCCGCGTGACGTAATCAAGTCTCGCGGTGACCGAGACAACAGCCGGCCAGAGCGCGCGAGCGGGACGGAGAAGACGAGGAAAATGGCACCGAAAGGGTAAGAAGGGGATGGGGGGGGCGAAGGGCCAGACGGACAAGGAGTCTCAAGCGGCAGGAATAAGCGACAGCCGAACTACGAGATAGGGAGGGCAAGCAGAAAGGGGGGGGGGGACCCCCCGAATAAAACACCAACAATAATACAATCCCTAGAAAAAGAAACAAGTAACAATAATCGATGTGGTGAATAATAAGTAATTCGTTACAGGGCAGTAATAAGCCTTAAATAATGGGACAAGAACAAAGTAATAAGCCTTAAATAATGGGGCAAGAACAATATATACTACACAAGGAAAAACAAAGCACTTATCTGCTGTGAGGAGCAGCAAAGAAAGAGGATGATATGGCTGCGGAGAGCCTATTTATGGACTGTCCACTGGGAGGGGTTTCTCTTGGGGGTTGTCCTTAGTTTTTTATGTAAATTCTTTGCTGCTGTGGATTTTAGTAAAGAAAGAGTTATGCAATACGAAGCCTCCGTGTCTTGTTATAAAATCCAATATAAGTTTATCATGTGAAAGGTTATGACAATGTGGAGTCCTTATGGGTTAATATCCATGGAGTGGGTAATAACAATAAACTATTAATTGGAATTTATTACAAACCACCTAACATACTTGAAAGGACCGCAGAAGAAATGTTGTAACAAACAGGAAAGGCAGCAAGCAATAATGGGGTCCTTATTATGGGAGATTTTAACTATCCTGACAATAACTGCAACATTGAGTCCATTGGTTTTGTGGACAATTGCTTCTTGCAGCTGGTAGAGGAGAAGAAGAGAAAATCTTCTGGATCTGGTTTTAATCAAACAGACCAGATATAATACCAGATGTTTAGGTATTTATAACATTGTGAGCTTCAATAAAATATTCCATAAGATCATACAATGGAGAACTACCAAAAAAAAGAGCACAGTCCCAGGGCTCATGGACATGACCGTTTTTTGCGTTCCGTATACAGGACGTATTTGGATTTTGTATACGGTCCGTATACGGAACCATTCATTTCAATGGGTCCGCAAAAGATGCGGACAACACTATGTGTGCTGTCCACATCCATTGCTCCATTTCTGTGGCCCGTAAAAATTATGAGGCATGCCCTATTCTTGTCCGTTTTGTGGACAAGAATAGGCATTTCTATAAAGGGCCTCCTGTTCCGTTCCGCAAATTGCAGAAGGCACACAGGCGGCATCCGTTTCTTGCAGATCCGCAATTTGCAGATTGCAAAAAATGGCACGGTCGTATGCATGAGCCCTTATAGACTGGGATCAGTTTCTGGTAAGTGGGGAGTTTTCAAAGAGATATTACAAGACTCTTGTAGTAAGTTTATATGCATGGGAAACAACAGGCTTACAAAGAGCTCAGTAAGAAATGTAATAAGTACATAAAAAGTTATTTATTATATATTAATATTTTACTATTATAAATGTAAATTAGCCACATTAAAACAAATCTCCAAAACAACTACATTAACACTAATAACTCACTCTGCAAAAATGAGCTCCATAGCACATGAATATAAAATAGTTACGGGGGTCAGAATATGCAAATGCAAAGAAAACATTTCTTTCCAGTTTTCATTTTTTTTTTTAAGGCCATGGACACCTTTGGGGTATTTTTTATTAATGCAATTTACTCATTTTGGGCTAAGAATATTTTTTTTTATTGGTGTTTATTAAAAATGTTTAGTCGTTCCTGAGATACAAGAGTTAAAAATAAGTCTGTTTGCAAGCTGTCATAGTCTATTTTTTTTTATAGATTACACCGCGCAACAATGATTTTGCTACTGAGAGAAAAACTTGTGATTTATACTAAAATGAGCACGCTGATTCCAAATATGAACTCGGAATTTACCTGACACATTTAGATTTTATCCCCTTAAGGACCCTGGAATTTTCCATTTATGCATATTTGTTTTTCACTCCCCGCCTTCCCATAGTCCTAACGTTTTTATTTTTCCATTCACATAGCCTTATCAGGGCTTATTTTTTGCGGAACAAGTTGATCTTTCTAATGGCATCATTTATGGTTGCATACCATGTAGTAGAAAAAATTCCAAATGGAGTAGAATTGGGAATAAACACAATTTTGATAAAGGTTTTTATTTTTTACACTGCACACTATGCAGTAAAATTGACCTGTTATCTTCATTCTCCAGGTCAGTACGGTTACAATGATACCACACCTGTATAATTTTTCTTGCATTTTTTTAAGCTTTATTTTTTCCATATAAAAAAATAGCATTCCATAAAATTGTATAAAATCTGTTTACATCACTCAAACAGTGAAAACAAAATATACATTTTTGAATTATACCAAAAACAACCTTTTTATATAACTTATTACCCCACCCATTCCCATCCAATTCACTTTCGCTGAACCACATGCTAGAAAGATAAAAAAGCACACACTATTACGTCATGGGAGGAAGGCCTTTCTATTCCATTATCTGTTCATAGAAACTTATTTTGTCGATCAATGACTTCCACTTGAAGAAGTTGGGAGATTTTTCTGAAGCCCATCGATTCACAATAATAGCCTTTGCAGTTAAAAAGGCTTTTAGATAACTATCTTTAATTTGTGATGGGATTACATCAGTAAATTAAGTTCCCAATAATGCTTGTTCTATTTTAGGTCCCTATCTAATACTGAGCTGCCTAGCTAATTCTTCATAAATCTGAGGCCAAAAATTCTGTATGAACGGACAGCTCCAGAATAGATGACTGAAGTCCGCTTCTTCCCCATGACAGTTCCGACAGCTATGATCTTTCTCCTTATAAATTTTTCAAAGAAAAAAAAAAGGAGGGAGTACTAAAGACGGTGAATTATTTTAAATGGAATTAATCTGTATTTATTGGAGATAGACGCCTTCTTAACACTTGTATATACCTCCATCTAATTAAAGCTACTTTCACACTGGCGTTTTGGCTTTCCGTTTGCAAGATCCATTCAGGGCTCTCACAAGCGGTCCAAAATGGATCGGTTTTGCCCTAATGCATTCTGAATGGAAAAGTATCCAATCAGAATGCATCAGTTTGCCTTCGTTCCGTCTCCAATCCGCTTTGAAGGCGAACACCAAAACGCTGCTTAGCCAAACGGATCCGTTCTGACACACAATGTAAGTCAATGGGGATGCATCTGTTTTCACTGACACAATCTGGCACAATAGAAAACGGATCCGTCCTCCATTGACTTTCAGTGGTGTTCAAGATGGATCTGTCATGGCTATGTAAAAGATAATACAAACAGATCCGTTCTGAATGGATGCAGACGGTTGTATTATCTGAACGGATCCGTCTGTGCAGATCAATAACGGATTTGCACCAAACGCGAATGTAAAATTAGCCTAAGAGTGTTGGTACAGCCCAATTCCTCCTCCCATTTAGTCTCACTATTCAATTTTGTGAATGCTCCCATGGCTTGGAGTAACCTGTGACAGATTTTTCCTGCATTTTAATACTTTAAAAAAATTATAACCATATTCTGACCCCTGTAACTTTTTTGTAGTCATGTGTATGGGGCTGTGTGAGGGCTAATTTTTTGCAGTACGATCTGTTCTTTTCAGTAATACCATTTTGAAGTGTGTGATCACTTTTTATTAAAAATAAATAAATATTGGGTAGTTCAAGTGACAAAAAAAGTCTTTTTTTTTTACCGTTACGCCATTTGCAGTATGTATTGTTAAATTTTAATAGTATGGGTATTTTCGCACGCGGCGATGCCCATGATGTTTATTTTTTTTATTTTTTTGTTTAAGTATTTTTATTTTAAGGAAAAGGGGGTGATTTGAACTTTTAGTTTTTTTTATATTTGCAAATGCTTTTTTTTTTAAACTATTTTTAAGTCACCTTGGGTGACAATAACAGGCAATTATTAAATTGCCTATTGTTTTCATTGATGTCTATATAGACACCATTGAACACTTCATTCGCACTATGCCAATGCAATGTCGCCACCTAGTGGCCTGTATTGGTATAGTCATCTAATTGGCACCAAAGCCTGCTTGAGGCTTCAGCCTATTGCATCTATGCAACAATTCCCCAATTTCAGTCAGGGAACACTGTTATCGGAGCGGAAGTGTGTGACTTCAGGATTGCGCGACTTCCGGATTGCGCAGATGCCGTGGTCACATTTGACCACGGCATGTGAAAGGGAAAATGTATGCGATTAACCTTATGGCTGATCACATACATGTGCTGAGGGTCTCTGCTATTTACGGCAGAGGTCCTTAAAGGGATAAGTTATACATGCAAAGCCCATTCAGTTATAATATTAATGCATTATATTAGAGATATTCCAATGGAAATGTCCAGACCATATAGAAGTATATAAGGCAAGCTGGACAGATTTTGATAAAGTGATCTGTTATAGTGCTATCAGTTTTAAAACTTAAGATGGATAAACACAAATGTGTTAATGATCCAGACAATTTCTGCTACATATGTGGCAAATACACTACTTATGATCAGCGCAAGAATCTGACAAAGCGAGTGTGTCTTGCAACTTGGGATGCATTTGTGCTAGTAGTGCAGAACTTCCTTGGGAACAGACAAGCTGAAAACTGTGCTGAATTAATAGACAACATGCTTACAGCATATGAACAACCTAGCTGTCGAATGTCATTGAAAGTACATTTCTTACATTCCCATCTTGACTTTTTGCCACCCAATTTGGATCATATAAGTGACGAACAAGCAGAGCGGTTCCATAAAGATATTTCTACAATAGAGAACAGGTATCAAGGTTGCTGGAATCACAACATGATGGGGGACTAGTGCTGGCTTTTGCAATGGGAAAATATAACCGTTCACAAACGCAAAAGTAGATGTCTGAAGCACTTTTAGCAGTACTGGGCCTTGCTCAAGTAAGACTTTTAAACTGTAAAACAAGACTTTTTGAAATGTTATTCCATTCCATTTTCATACACTGTTTACTACGCAAACTTTGATGTAGATCAGGTAATTGTTGGAGTAAAACTCGTTCTGTTTTATAAAACTATCAAATGTTTTCCCAGTGCTTCAGATTTGTTACAACAAATCTGACTTCGGATTTGTAATCCGCACACTCAATCTTGCTGTAGAGCCAAGGAACTTTTATATTGAAATATGCTTTCAGTCTGTTCACTAGAGCAGGTGCAATAAGCTAACACAACCTGTTTTCTTCATCTTACTTGTCAACTTTTTGGTATAGGCTGTAACAGGATGAGCAGAGTCATCTCATGATCATTAGATGGTTTATGACAGCTCTGTTGTACTGCTTGAGGCCTAGATAAGGTAGGATATCAGAACTATACACTATATATACAGATAAGACTCTAAATATATCCACCCTGTTACTTTCTTTTCTGTAGTGAAGGCTGTACTCCATCACTTCATGAAGGCCGTAATAATCTGTCATTTCTTTGTCAAATGACCCCTAAGTAAGCCATAAGGCACACATACCATGCTGTATTGTCTATACAAAAAGATATATACTTCCAAAATGCTGGCCCCTGGAGTGTTTTTTTTTTTTTTTTTATAAAATAATAATAATTACTTTAACATATGAGAATGTTTGATACATCATTATTTATCTACAAAAAAAAAAAAAAAAAGTGATTTAGCCCATTCAAAAGTGATATAAGCAAACTTCATCTAACATAGTTGTCAAAAAGAAAATACAGTGGGGGAGATGATATCAAGACTTGCTAATTCAGTCTTAAACTCCCTGTGCTGACATGAGATGCACCTGATTTGTTAAGAATAAGAAGCCTCTTAACAAATCAGGTGCATTTCTGCCCTGCTGTGTGCCATAGCCTCTGCCCTGCTGTGCGCCATAGCCTCTGCCCTGCTGTGCAGCTACAGGCTGCCATAGCCTTCAGCTATAACTTCTGCCACTTTCTGGCAAAAGATATAGCCCCTTCCTTTTTCTCGGCACTTCGTAAAAGTGCAGAGAAGCTGAAAAAGTCACAAATTGTGGTGCACAGATGCTGTGCGCCATAATATTTGACTTTTTTACACCACAATTGTGTTGTAAAGTGATTGATAAATGTCCCTCGTTATGTTTTGTTATGTTATTTTATCAGTGCTCTATATTCAGATTTTTACTTTATGAACAGCATCATTCAATATAGATAGGAACCAGTTGGCTTCATACACTCGTAGTAATGCATGGAATGGTGACATATTTGCAAAAATGTACATGCACTTTTATAATAACTGAATAATTGAATTCATTGGACTGATTGATATGTTTGTATATGTTGGAAATGGAATGGGGAATATAGGGAATGAGCTGGAAGTATGCGGTTTATGTTTATACAATATATGTACAGTAGGTTGTTATTTTGAGACCCACTTGGATGGGTTATGATTAGGATTGCACATGTGAACTTTTGCATTTATTGGATAGAAGTATTATTCAGAATTTGTATATGACATATGAATCTTATACATTACTGTTGTACAAATCTGCAAGCTACAAAACAAATATTAATGTAAGAAATTACCATGAGAAATAAAGTGTTATTTATGTTAAATCTTACAAAACTGTATGCAATTAAATGTGCAACAGTAAAAATAGGTGGACATTATAAATATTTTTACTGTTATTTCACAAGTTAATGCACTCTTGTTTTATCAAGCGTTTTATTATGCTTTTCTCAACACAATTGTAACTCAAATCCTTAAGCAATGATATATGATTTATAGTCCAATGTAACTGAAACCTTATTTGAGACTGCACATTGGATGGACATTTAGTAATTATATTTTCAAGTGAAGATTAGGTGCAAAATTCTAAAACTCCAGGAAAGATAATGAAAATGCTGAAAAAAACACATTATTATAAACTCTTAGATGCCTTTAATTATAAAATGGCAGCTCTTGGATTTAAGTTCATAAAATCTGTCCTTCTATTGACACTGCAGGATGGCCGGTGTGAGAAAGCAGAGCACAGAGCCCTATGTAAAGTCTGCCGGTATCAGCACTGTGAAGCTATATATTATGTGCAGATGACAGCTAAGATAACTGCTCTGCTACGTCCCTGTGCTTCCAAAAGGATTTTACCTCATCTGGAACTTGCAGGCTGAAGTGTTTTCTAGATTCTAATGACACGCCTCCCCCACAGCAGCACGTCTGATCCTCATTCCTTCCCTTCAGCTTGTCAGTAAGGGGTAAACTTCTTTCTAAAGCACAGTGACACAGCTGAGCCATTATCTTAGCTGTCATCTGCACATAATATACAGCTTCATAGGGCTCTGTGCTCTGCTTTCTCACACAGGCCATCCTGCAGTGTCACCAGAAGGACGGATTTTGTGATCATAAATCTAAGAGCCACAATTTTGGCCCCTTCACTGATTGTCCCCTAAACTAAACCATCTGTTATAAATAATGAAAGGCATTTAAGAGTTTATTTATAACATGTATTTTTCAGTATTTTCACTTTTATCTTTCCCAGAGAACCCCTTTAAGGTAATACAATGGATGTGGATGTCTGCAGCTATAGTGGACACTAATAGGTATCAGAAATGGTTCAGGCAAATGGAAATTTGAGGGCTTGTTGAGGTCTATAGCTCATGCCAGAAGTGTAACTTTCAGTTTTAAAAATAGAATTCATAAATACTTCATTTTGCCTTATCTTTGATTTTTTTTTATTATGTTACTGACCACATATTGGAATATTTCAGTTTAAATGAAAAAAATCAAAATATCAAAAAATCATTGAAAAAAACTGCATAAAAAGCCAAGACATTAATTGGCAATATGTATATCCAGTATTACATGGATATTACATCTGCTAACCCTTTTGGACTCTTAACCCCTTAGTGACCAAGCCTGTTTGGGCCTTTATGACCAAGCGTTTTTCTTCCTTTGTTTATGGTCTCGTTCCAAGAGCCATAAATTATACTTTTTTCCCCCATCTATATAGACAAGTTGTAGTTTTTAATGGCACCATTTTGGGGTACACATAACTTTCTGATTAACTTTTATTAACTCTTTCTGGTAGGGAGATGGGGAAAAATAGTAATACTGCCAAATGTTTTTTACATTATTAATTTTATGGCGTTTATTTTTCAGTACAAACAACATAATATCTGGGTCAGTACGATTACAGTGATACTAAAAATACTGATATTTTTTTAAGTTTTACTACTTTTTTTTTCTAATAAAACCCCTTTTATTAACCAAAAAAATGATTTTGCATTGCCACTTCACAAGACCCATAACTTTTTTATAAATTTTTTTCTATGGAGTTGTGTGAGGGTTTGATTTTTGAGGGGCATCTTTTATTTTTCATTGGTATAATTTTGGAGTAAATTCCACTTTTTGATCGCTTGTTATTAAGTTTTTGTGGTGGAAACTAAGAATAAATGAGAATTTTTTTTTTTTTTTTTTTTACGGCATTCACCATAGGGGATAATTTATGTAATATTTATGTAGTCCGGGTCATTACGGATGCGGCAATACCAAACATATGGGGGATATTTTCTTTTTTCATTTTTTTTCATTGAAAAGCGTATTTTGAATGGATAAAAAAAAGCATATTTTTTTATTTTATGGAATTTTTTATTTAATAAATGTTTTTTTTTGCTATTTTTTTACTGCTTAAAAGTCCCACAAGGGAACTAAAAATATACAGTATTTTGATTGATTTTAAAATGTAATGCATTATCTGTATAATGCATTACATTTCAATAGCAATGTTATTCAAAGATTTACCAGCAGGCTGCGCCAACACATCAGCACCCCGTGATTGCATTTTCGGGGTGCTGATGGGATACAGAGGTAGTCCGCTCCCTCTGTCACCACTTTACATGCAGTGGGCGCCATTGCACCCGGCATGTAAAGGGTTAAACAGCCCGTATCGGCACCCCGGCTCCCCGCTGCTGGGCGGCCCAGCCCAAGGCCCCTTAGTGACCGCCGTAAAAAGGTGTATGGGTGGTCACTAAGGGTTTAAAAATGTCTTAACTTATGACCACCAATAGGTTGTTCTCTACAGTAATTTTAATGTTTACAGGATTCCTCATCTGTTGATGATGTGCTGTGGTGTAACTGTGCCATTACTGTTTTATTGGACTTTCAATTGGAAATAAGCAGCTATATACTTGTGGTCATAATATTATCAACTCAAGGTTAATTTATTAAATGCATATTCTATAATTCTTGTTACAAATTAAATTGCCTTTGCATTGAAATGAAACAGAACATTTAGTAATGATAAGGAATATGAGCTAATAGTATTTTGAAGGGGATATTAGTTATAAGCCAGTGTACTTACTGCCCAAAATATTTTTTTTTATTTTTTTTGTTAACCTCTTATGTAGACATATACTTTTATCTTGTCTAATCTCCTTATACTTATGTAATTGCCAGTAGTTCAAGCATATTCATTTCACCACAGTCCACATTTGAAGAAGAATAATGATGTATTGACTTGTACTATTAATTAGTAAAAAAAAAAAAAACATCCTTATTTCTTTAAATATAACTGTGGGAAAGTGACAACATAAATGAAACAATTGTCTCTTTAAACATAAATGATTTCAAAAATGAAACTTCTAACCTTTTTAAATTACAATCTCAAGGACCAGGCAATAAATCAATTCATTTCTTTGAAGAGTCATTTAAGAATCCTATTCTAGTTCCCTCAAAGGCATTCACTTGCTCTCTGTCCAACTTCAAATCAAACAGTTTGACAGACTGGCCTATGGCTTTTTAGTGATTTGTAAAACTATTTTACATTGTTTCTGGTGTAAATTGAGGGCTCAGAGCTCTTGTAGAGTTAATCTGCCTATATTTGGAGTGAAAAACACTCATTATCACGTAAACAATTTTTTTTAAAATTTAACTATATTTTAGTTTTCACAAATAATTGTAAAAAGTCTTACAGGGAATGTGTGTGCTTTTGTTAGGCTGTCATCTTGCCTGTTCTTAACAGCATTTAAAAAGCATTAAAAAAAATGCTTTATGGCAGCTATATGGGCCATAGACACAATGGATAGGAGGTGACCTCATTGACTTCTAAGGGAGAATTTCGTAGGCACGCTATGTCACCTGTGCAGAGGTAATTTTACAAGCAAGGAGTGACAATTACCTACTTTGAATGGTGGATCCTGTGTTACCTTATCCCAGAGGTGATATCATTACAGACAGAATTAGAATTGCAGGTAAGCAGTACCTGCAGTAAAGTGATCTGTACAGACCAAGAAGTGTTGCCTATTAGGCTTTTTCACCAGTGTGAAAACTTCAGGATTTTGTTTAAATATTGATATTGAGATGGATAATTAACATCACGTACAAACGTAATTTAAACAATAAGTCAATTCTGATGACATATTCAGTTTAAATATGCAATGGGTAAAATATCCTCATGTAAAAGTCATCAAAATCTGATCGATGGTACTGCCAGAAATATGCCTCCTCACAGCTTATCAAGCACAGTGCCATATATTGTATAGCAGCTCTTCTTGATATTGCTAAACTAAAGCACCCCAGCCACTTCAAACAGCTGATCAGCAGACATTCTGGGAATCAGACTCCTACTGATCAGATATATTGATGACCCATCCTGAGGATAGTTAGTTGTTACACTAAAATTGAAATTTCCAACTAGAATAAGAACTAGGTTTACACTTAAATATTGGGCCTTGTCCTTTTTCAACATTTAAAGATTTTAGACAGCAATGTCTAAGTTATAATTATTATTATTTTTTTAAAAGCATCAAATATTACTCCATTTATAGAGTATGTCAACTTATTTTTCTAGATTCCAGGAAGAATAAATCTGTCTGGTTGTACAATTATTCTTTGCCTGGCAAATTTACCATTCAAGAATCTTGGTAACATAGGTCAAAACTCCAATATGAGCTGTAATGGCTCTATTACCCACGTGCACTTTTAGAGCACAGCTGTATGCCCTTTAGACAGCCTTACTAATCCTATCAAGTAAACTTAGGCAGTCAAAAAATTGGACAGATTTTTCCATTTCTGATGCTTTATGATAAATCTGGCACCAACACATAGCAAAAAGGCTAAACAGTACAATTTTTTATTTTCATCCAACCAATTGTGCTTTAAAACATTAAAGACAGGGCCAGATTAAGGGTTCCAGGGGTTCAGAGCGCTCTATTCATTGGGGTTCGCAAATTAATGTGAAGCTGTCCTCCACCATATATTGGACAGTAAGGCCTGTAAACTGAATAATCCATAAGGAATTTTGAGTATAGCATGCATCATTTTGTAGCTTATCAATATTAACATGTTGGCTTGCAGAAGACAATAAAGTAAAGTACATAATTTTTTTTAAAGGTGAGGACACACCCCTTTTCATGAAACCCCACCCTATTCCATATCTGCCCCACCCCTTTCATGATGTGTCCTCTATGTGCTGTGCAGGGGATCTGCCAACTCCACTAGGAGTTCAGGAGGTCTGTCCTTTTTCTGTAAGCTGCTGGACATTCCAAGAGAGTTTGCATATAGACATAAAAACATGCACATATATACCTACTCACAAACACTCCCTACATGTATAAATTAATTATAGATCTAATTGTGCATCATGTGTAGACAGCTCATTCACTCTGCACTGAGAGAACTGGAGAGATGTACACTTCCCCTGAGTATAGGTTTTACTGTTAGGCTGGGTTCACAAGAGTGTTAACACTTTCAATTATCCTGCTCCATTATATGAGTAAAACAACGGAAATACCAGAAGTTTTGGATTCAGCACTTAACTAAAACGAACGGAGCTGAAGAGACTCCATTGACTTTAATGGCGTCTGCTCAAAAATTGCATGTAGACTTTTTGATCTTGTCTTCAGAATCTGTGACCAAAGCCTCCAACGCAGATGTGAATAGATAGTATCAGATCAAAGTATAGTGTCAGATGTAAATTTAACAAGCACATACAGTGCCAGAACCAAGATAACTACATAATTTCAACACTTGAACTTAACGAAGTACATAAATACAGCACCAGGACCAAGTTCATTACATAAATACAGCACCAGAACCAAGTCCATATGCCAAATAAAGCACCAGAACCAAACCCATAAGTCACATAAAGCAGGTGAACCAAGCCTATTACATAAATGCAGAACCAAGCTCATTACATAAATACAGCACTATAACCAAGCATAGTACAAATATACATCAACAACTTAACAGATATCATTTGAATAGTTAGGTTAACCCTTGTCATATAAGCTTGTTCAGTGTGAAACTACAGCTCCCAGTATGACTTGAACACCCATAAAGGTATGATGGGATGTTGCTTCACAAAACAAAATTCTACCACCCATCATCAGTTGTAGATTATACAAGGGACTACAGCAATGACCATAGTCAGTGGCAGAATTAATATTTGCTGTTAGTAACTTACAGGAGACATCTGCTCCAGAGGTCTTCTTCCGATTCAAAACACCATGATGACATCTCCCAGCCACTAATCGTCTCTGCATTTTTCCCAGACAATGTATACAGCTTGGGGCCTATATACTCAATTTACTAATATTGTACTGTACTTTGTTGCAGAATTTGAGAGTATGTGTATTTATATTGTTAAAAACTTTTTAAAACATATTTTTAGTCCCCCTATGTTCCTATCAAGCCTTGCTACACTATGCCACACATTGAAATGCCAATGGCTGGCATAGCAACTGAGTGGCTCCCACAATCTCATTGCAGGGGAGCCGTTTGGTCACCAGGAGTGCAGATGCTCTGGTCACAGTTGATCATAGCATCTGAGGAGTTAAAAGACTTTGGTGGCCGATCTGCCACTGAGTGTATGCTATGTAAAACAGCATGCACCCAATGGCCATGGCATGCACAAAGCTCCTGAGTGGATGCCATCTTTAAAGACCCGATATTCGCCATACATACAGTGCCTTTAAAAAAGTATTCATACTCCTTGAACTTTTCCACTTTTTTCCACATTACACCTACAAATATAAATATATTTTATTGGGATTTTTTGTGATAGACCAACACAAACCCATTCTTCTTTGCAAAATAGCTAAAGCTCAGTCAGATTGGATGGAGAACATCTGTGAAAAGCGATTTTTCAAGTCTTACCACAGATTCTCAATGGAATTTAGGTCTGGACTTTGACTGGGCCATTCTAACACATAAATATGCTTTGATCTAAACCATTACATTGTAGCTCTGACTGTATGTTTAGGGTTGTTGTCCTGCTGAAAGCTGAACCTCCAACCCAGTATCAAGTTTTTAGCAGTCTCAAATAGGTTTTCCCCCAGGGTTGCACTGTATTTAGCTCTATCCATCTTCCCATTCCCAACTCAAGAAAAGCATCCCCACAGCATGATGCTGCCTCCACCATATTTCATAGTGAAGATTGTGTGTTCAAGGTAATGTGCAGTGTTAGTTTCTGTCACACATAGCATTTTGCTTTAAGGCTAAAAAGTTAAACTTTGGTCTCATCTGACCAGAGCATCTTCTTCCACATGTTTGCTTTGTTCCCTACATGGCTTGTGGCAAATTGCAAACGGGACTTCCTATGGCTTACTTTCAAAAATAGTGTTCTTCTTGCCACTCTTCCATAAAGGCCAGATTTGTGGAGTACACAACTAATAATTGTACAGTGGACAGATTCTCTCATCTGAACTGTGTATCTCTGCAGCTCCTCCAGAGTGACCATGGGTCCCTTGGCTGCTTCTGTTTAAAGTGAGCTCCTTTTCTGGGCTGTCAGTTTTGGAGGACAGCCATGTCTTGGTAGGTTTGCAGTTGTGCCATACGCCTTCCATTTTCGGATGTTGGATTGAAAAGTGCTCCGTGAGAGCTGGGGATATTTTTTTTTATAACCCAACCCTGATTTGCCCTTCTTCACAACTTTATCCCGGACCTTTCGTGTATTCCTTGGTTTTCATGATGCCGTTTGATGACTAATGTTCACAGAACAGGTGTAGTTATATTGAGAATACATTACTCATAGGTGGACTCTATTTATTAATTAGGTGACTTCTGAAGGCAATAGGTCACACTGGACTTTATTTATGGGTATCAAAGTACAGGGGGCTGAATACAACTGCACACCACACTTTTCAGATTTTTATTTATGAAAAACTTTGAAAACCATGTATCATTTTCTTTTCACTTCACATAAACTTGCTACTTTGTATTGGTCTATCACAAAATCCATTTAAGTTTGTGGGTGTAACGTGAATAAATGTGGAAAAATTGTGTACCACTATGATTATAGGGATGGAGGGGAGGGGGGGCTAGGCTGGGGGAGAACGGCCAGAGGTTAGAGGTTCGCTGACTAGTTCGGGCGGATCAAGAGAAGGGGGGGGGGAGGGAACCCACCTGGCTGTTTTTTTTTTGTTTTTTTTGTTTTTTTTTCTTCTCTTTTTTTTTCTTTTTTGAGGGATGTCCACTAGAATTGTAGCTTGGAATGTCAGAGGTCTTGGGGAAAGAGTTAAAAGACAAGTGATTATCTGTATAGTAGAAACTCATTTAACTAAAGAAACCTTGTTCCGTTTGACAATGGGATGGCACTCCCAATCGTATCATTCTACCTTTAGTGGATCCTCTAGGGGTGTTTCGGTTCTTATTCATAACTCTATAGACTTTACCCTTATAAAATCTTATATAGATGCTCAGGGTAGATTTATTTTCTTGCATGGCATGCTGTATGGCGATAGTTATATCTTAGCTTTTTTCTATATACCTCCGCCATTCTCAATGTATCCATTGCTTCAGTTAATGCTCTTTTTTGAAAAGAGACCAGAATGCCGCTTAATCCTGATGGGGGATTTTAATGCGGTCATTGATCCTAAAAAAGATAGATTCTCATTGGATGCGGAAAGGGGGAGGAATCCCTGTAATTCCCCGCTGCCTCAATTCTGCACAGAGCTTGGATTGGTGGATATATGGGAATATTTTGGCGGAGGAAAGAGAGTATACTCCTGCGTGAGCAGGGGGGTAGAGCAATGTCAAGGATCGATCTAGCATTTACTAATGAGAGCAACTTGAGTAATATCCGTAAGATGCGATATGGAATAAGAACAGTCTCCGATCACTCACCTGTACTGGTTGAGGTTTGTAGCGGGAAGAACAAGGATACCAGGGGGTTAGGATTTAAGTTGAATCCATATTGGCTCACCATCATGGATAATCTACAGTCAATGAAATTATTGATGTCCTCTTTTTGGGAGGTGAATCTTCCCTCTGCCAACATCAACACAGTGTGGGATGCTTTTAAAGCATATTTGAGGGGGGTCTTTATAAGTGAGATTGCCGCAGCAAAGAGAACATTTAGGAAGAAAGAGGAGAAGTTGGCTAAGACTGCCGCACTTACAGCTGAGCGATATGCTAGCCACCCCACTGAGTACAATAGGGAAGGAATGCAGAAGGCTAGCTGCTCTTTGGAGAAACACGTAACAGAGAAAGCAAACCACAGGGTATTCTTCAAGGGGCTCAATTATTTTATCGAGTCTGGACGCCCGGGTAAGCTTTTAGCTAGAATAATTACACAACAAGACAAGAAAAAACAACCCATTATTTCCATCTGTAATGCAGAGGGTGAAACCATAACAGATTTAGAGGGAATTGGGAATACATTTTTACAATACTTTGCTCAGATTTACAGATCCTCTCCTGGTCTGTCATCTGGGCTGGCGATGCGGTTCCTAGAGAGAATTCCACTTTCTACGTTAAATGAAGCTCAGAGGGGATATTTGGAGGAGCAGCTGTCTCTTACTGAGCTCCAGGAGGCCCTTGGGTCTGTCTCGGGGAACTCATCGCCAGGGGCAGATGGCCTTCCATATGAGGTCTATCGTAAGTATAGTGATGTGATTCTCCCCCAGTTGTTAGAGGTTTTCTCCCAAGCAACTCAGGGAGGGAAATTACCACACTCTATGATGGAGGCTCTTATTGTTTTAATTCTAAAAAAGGATAAAGATCCGGCAGAACTGAGCTCCTATAGACCAATATCCTTATTAAATACCGACGCTAAGCTACTTCTCAAAAGTTCTGGCTAGGAGGCTCTCGCGGGTTATGCCCACGATTATTCACCCAGATCAAAATGGCTTTATGGCAAATAGGGGCACCCATCACAATCTGCATAGGTTATTTATGAATATTCAATCCCCGGGGCGTGGTGCCTGCTCCATCCTGTCGCTGGATGCTACAAAAGCCTTCAACAGGATGGAGTGGATTTTTCTCTGGGAGATAATGAAAAAAATGGGCTTTGGCCCAAGATTTATTGCGATGGTCCAGTTACTTTACAACTCCCCAGTTGCCAGGATTAGGATCAATGATTCAATGACAGAGAGCTTTATTTTGGGAAGAGGCACTCGCCAAGGCTGTCCCCTCTCCCCCCTCTTATTCAATATTTATATTGAACCTTTAGCGGTTATGATAAGACAAGATCCGGAGGTGGCTGGTTTTGGCATAATGGGGAAGCATGATCGTGTATCCCTTTATGCAGATGATATTCTGGTTTTTATTAATCAAACAGATACTACTCTCCCTCGTATAATGGTCCTGGTTGATCACTTTTCCGATTTATCTGGACTTGAGATCAACTGGGAGAAGACCGTCCTCCTCCCTATAGACGAGTTGCGAGGCGAATTGAATAATCGATTAATGATCTCTGACTCAATAAAGTACCTGGGGATAACAGTTTCCGCTAAACCTCAGGAATATTTACAACTTAACTTGATTCCTTTGTTGGCGAAGTTAAGAGCGAAAATTAAGATATGGCAAAAAATTCTGCTAGCAAGAGCGGACAGAATTTCATTGATAAAAATGGTAGTGCTGCCCCAGGTTCTTTACGTCCTGCGCAATTCGCCTATATGGATCCCAGATAAGCATTTTAGATTGATAGAGCGGATACTCAATGATTTATTATGGGGGAGGAAGCGTGTGAGACTGAAGGCACTTTATTTTTCTATGCCCTATAGTCGGGGGAGGTCTTAACCTCCCCTACTTTAAGGGCTATTTTGTGGCCTCCCAACTCTGCCTTTTTAATGATTGGCAAAATAGTCCCTTCTGCAGTAAAGTGGTGAAAGATGCAGGTTTTTCCGACTTCTTTACCGTACTGGAATCTGATTATCTATTAAACACACTGAGCGGGTACACATTTTTCTGCAGAATGGCTATGAAGACTTGGTCTCTCATAAGGAGTTGGTGTGGAGTTAAGGCTTTGCTTATTTGCACCCCATTATGGCATAACTCAAAACTTCTTAATCTAAATGACTCAAGTTGCCGCCAGTATTGGAGGACCAAAAATGTGCAGTACTTACACCAAGTAGTCAGTAGTGGACAAATTTTGTCCCTTATGGAATTAAGGGCAAATTTAGGTGAGGTGGCTTGGTGTGCATATTTTCAACTGAGTTTAGCACTCTCTAGCACTTTGAATAGTCATTTTTTTTATTATAGATACCCCTGTATTTCTACAGGACTTAATTTGTAAGAAAACTGTCATGAGAATTAAACTATCACACTGTTATAGACACTTAATGCATAATTTTTTTCTTGATGTTCTCTCTCCAGGACAGAGAGCCTGGTCCTCTCTTCTTTTAGAGGTGGGCTCTCCAAACTGGGAGAATATAGGGGAAAGTTTAAAACTGGTTTCACATAACTTTAACCACATTGTGGTACAATTCAATATTTTGCACAAAATTTATGTGACACCTACATGGTTATATAGAAAAGGATTTAGGGCTTCCTCTGACTGCCCACGCTGTGGCGATCCCGAGGCAGATCATTTACACCTGTTCTGGGACTGCCCAATGGTGAGTAGGTACTGGAGCCTGGTCCAAAAGAATCTGGCGTATAAACTTAAAATTGTTGTTCCATTGTCTCCCAGGATCTGGGTCCTGCGAGACTTATCTGAGGTTAACTATCAACCTATAAAAAGTCACTTGTTGGTTAAGGTGATGTTCTTGGCTAGGCTCCTGATTTCGAGATCTTGGCTCTGCTCTTCCGCCCCAGATTGCAATAATAGGTTGAGCCTGGTGGAGAAAGTGAAAACCTATGAGAAGATCCTGCACAAACAAAGAGGATCTTATTCAAAGTGGAATAGCCTATGGAAAGACTGGGATACGGCTAACTAATTAGGACTCTTTTTTTTTTTTTTTTCTTCTTTCTTTTCTTCCCGCAAGGTGGGGGGCGGGTTGGAGGGGTGAGTTGGGGAAAATTCTATTTGTCCGGCGTTTCTTTATGTACTTTATTGATGAAGAATGTGAAGGTATATCCGAGCACAGGTGGGTCTCCAGACTGGCGAGGGGGGACTTCCCGGCATTAAATGATGTTGGGAACTCTCAGCTATTTAAAATACCGAGCGGTATGTGGGCAGGGGACTGTGGCTTGGAGTCCGGGGGTGCCCGGGTGTCGGGCGCGGCTCGGGGTACGGCTCTTCCCGTTGGACACGGGGTCTGAGTGCAGGCAGGGATGGGTCATACGTGACGAGCACGCTACTGTGTGCTCTTTTAAGGAGACAGAGCCGGTTTTAGGCTCCGCTTTCTGTCTATATCTCCTTTCTCAACTGCCGGTGACTGTCCAGTGACATTACATGGAGTCCAGGAGAAATGGGACTACTTAAAAGGTGCATTATTGAAGGCAACGGAAAATTCAATTAGACTTGTCAGTAAAAGCAAAAAAAGGAAGAGACCACTGTGGTACTCGGCAGAAGTGGCCCAAATCATTAAAAATAAAAAGCTAGCATTTTGTAATTATAAAAAAACCCAGAGCAATGAAGATAAGGAAATCTACAAGATTAGGCAGAAAGAGGCCAAGCAAGTTATAAGAACTTCTAAAGCGCAGGCAGAAGAAAAACTAGCTCAGTCTATGAAAAAAGGGGATAAGACATTCTTCAGATATATAAATGAAAAAAGGAAATTAAAACAAGGAATAACTAAATTAAAAACAAAGGACGGAAGGTATGTAGAAGAGAATAAAGGGCTAGCCGACTGCCTTAATGAATACTTCTGTTCAGTTTTTACAAAAGAAAAAGGAGAAGGACCTCCACTAGAAAGGATGACTAATAAATCGTTTGATGCATGTGTCTTTACAGAGGAAGATGTTCTAAGTTTGCTGTCTAAAGTGAAGACAAATAAGTCACAGGGGCCTGATGAGATACAGCCAAAATTATTAAAAGAGCTTAGTGGTGAGCTGGCAAAACCGTTAACAGATTTATTTAACCAATCATTAGTAACAGGAGTCGTCCCGGAAGATTGGAAATTGGCAAATGTCGTGCCCATTCACAAGAAAGGTAGTAGGGAGGAATCGAGCAACTATAGACCAGTGAGTCTGACATCAATAGTAGGCAAATTAATGGAAACCCTATTAAAGGATAGGATTGTGGAACATCTAAAATTCCATGGATTGCAAGATGAAAAACAGCATGGGTTTACTTCAGGGAGATCATGTCAAACAAATCTTATAGATTTTTTTGACTGGGTGACTAAAATAATAGACGGTGGAGGTGCAGTAGACATCGCTTATCTGGATTTTAGTAAGGCTTTTGACACTGTCCCACATAGAAGACTTATCAATAAACTGCAGTCATTGAGCATGAACTCCAATATTGTTAAGTGGATTAGGCAGTGGCTGAGTGACAGACAACAGAGGGTTGTAGTCAATGGAGAACATTCAAAACAAGGTCATGTTACCAGTGGGATTCCACAGGGATCTGTACTGGGACCAATTTTGTTTAATATCTTCATAAGTGATATTGCAAAAGGCCTCGATGGTAAGGTTTGTCTTTTTGCTGATGACACAAAGATATGTAACAGGGTTGATGTTCCTGGAGGGAAACGCCAAATGGAAAAGGACTTAGGAAAACTAGAAGAATGGTCAGAACTCTGGCAACTGAAATTTAATGTGGATAAGTGCAAGATAATGCACCTGGGGCGTAAAAACCCAAGGGCAGAATATAGAATATTCGATACAGTCCTGACCTCAGTATCTGAGGAAAGGGATTTAGGAGTAATTATTTCAGAAGACTTAAAGGTGGGAAGACAATGTAATAAAGCAGCACGAAATGCAAGCAGAATGCTTGGATGTATAGGGAGAGGTATAAGCAGTAGAAAGAGTGATGTGCTTATGCCGCTGTACAGAACACTGGTGAGACCTCACTTGGAGTATTGTGCGCAGTACTGGAGGCCATATCTCCAGAAGGATATAGATACTCTAGAGAGAGTTCAGAGAAGAGCTACTAAACTAGTACATGGATTGCAGGATAAAACTTACCAGGAAAGGTAAAAGACCTTAATATGTATAGCTTGGAAGAAAGAAGAGACCGAGGGGATATGATAGAAACTTTTAAATACATAAAGGGAATCAACTCGGTAACGGAGGAGAGCATATTTAAAAGAAGAAAAACTACCACAAGAGGACACAGTTTTAAATTAGAGGGGCAAAGGTTTAAAAGTAATATAAGGAAGTATTACTTTACTGAGAGGGTAGTGGATGCATGGAATAGCCTTCCTGCAGAAGTGGTAGCTGCAAATACAGTGAAGGAGTTTAAGCATGCATGGGATAGGCATAAGGCCATCCTTCATATAAGATAGGGCCGGGGCTATTCATAGGATTCAGATATATTGGGCAGACTAGATGGGCCAAATGGTTCTTATCTGCCGACACATTCTATGTTTCTATGTTTCTATGACATTCGATTTGAGTTCCCTGCTGCATGAAATATCTATGCGAACATACGCAAGGTATGGCGAACTATGGCCCTGATATTTGATTAATCATATGGGGATGAGGCAGTAAAATATGTGAGTGGGTTTTCTACCACTGTGGTAAGACTGCTGGACCCCCCCTCTTCGGTTTTCGCCTTATTAAAGGCTTGCGATTAAAGATCGCTGTAAGCTCGTCTATAGGCAGTATGGGAATATCAAGCGATTGGTCACATGGGTGCCAACCCTTTGGTTCGTACTTACCTGTGTCTGGGTGAGGGCGTGCGCGAGTGGCGCTCACTGCTTGGCGGCTGTCTGGACTTCAGGCCTCTATCCCTAAAGCCTATATAGAACTACTTTATTAAGCCATGGATGCTGGGTGGTCCTGTTACCCTCCCCACTAGGAGACCTCCATTTGTTTTTCTTTTATGCTACCACTGCTATGGATACTTGTATAAAATTATTGCTAATTATGTTTACAGATTAGAAATGGCAGATTTATGGAGTATGTAATATGGATTTAAAATTTTGTATTGAAATAAAAAAAAAAAAAAATGTGGAAAAGTACAAGGAGTATGAAGTCACTTTACACAGCATCTCACAGGTTACATATTGCACATATATAACTAGATAGGCATGGTGTTCATAGTTGTCCCACTCTTGGGTGAAATTGTTTACACAGTTTGCACAATAAAGCCTGTCATAATAACCTTGCACATAAAGCATTCAATAGAGCTCTGCACTATTGCACTGTATATGGCCATACTATAGAAAAGCAGCATTAAACTGCCTCTGTCCTCCTGACACCTCCTGACTCACAGCATGGCTGCCCTGTGCAGCATGGCCATGACGACTCCTCTTCACTCCCAGGCTATGTTTCAGTCACAAAATCACAGCAGCATGGCACTTCCTCTAGCGGTGCCTGTGTGCAAACTCCACCAATCAGTGTTGCCACTCACTTCTCCCTACAGAGATAGGCGCAGGCTCGGACTGGCCCACAGGGGTACAGGGGAATCCCCCGGTGGGCCCCTGAGCAAGGTGGGCCCCTAGTCTCCCACCCCCTGCAAAAGTGGCACAGAACACAGTGGATTTACTGCACTGCATACATATATTCAATGTACAGATCCTCAACCAGCCTATGTTCATATAAGAAACGTGTTAGATTATTTATTATATTTGAATGTTTCTGTACGGTGGGCCCCCAAAATACATTTTACTGGTGGGCCCTAGGTACCCCAGTCCGACACTGGATAGGCATAGTCCGCATATCTCTCCCTCACCTCTGTGCAGCTGTATACCCCCCCCCCCCTTCAAAAAGGATGCCAGATTAGTCCTGAGGGAGGCAGCAGAGGGTTTTGTAAATAAAAAATATATGTGACCCAGTTTTATTAGTGCATGATGGCAGCCCACTGTGTGGTTAGAGTGTTAATCCTGTCCTGAGACTAGAGCTATTTAAAAAAAAATCTATTAACCACTGTAGCTATATTGTACTCCTTATATAATATCAACTGTATACTATGTGATTGATTCTCGCATGATAGTAGTGTACTTTAAGTGAGCGTGTGAAAATAGTGGAAACTGCACTATCCATTACCTCTAGATATACTGAATAGTAATTTAAATTAGGAGGAATATAACTGAAATCATATGGCAGCTTTATTCCTTTCTGTTCTTTCAATTCTTTAATATTCTGAGATGTATAAAAGGATTAAAACCATTATGGATCCTACTTGGCTGTTATTTATACTTTCATTATTCCATTTTTATATATTGGTCCTTTATGTTCACATCACCACTACAAATGTTGATATTGTATATCAATACATTTGTATTGTACTATAGGTCTACTATCCATCAATAGACCTGGTATATAATCTTATGGTATCTCTGTCACTTAGGCTGGGTTCACATCACATTTTTGCCATCCGTTTATTGTATACAAAAAACTTACATGTTAATGGATTTCTCAGACTGATGCTATACCATGGCATCTGTCACCATAGAATTCCATTGCAAAAAAAAAAAAAGTATTTGTTAACATTTTTTACTGGACGCTGCAGGATGGAAAAGCCTAGTGAGCAATACTTTCTATCCTTTTAATCCCAACGTAAAGGTTAAACGGGAAAGATGTGATGTGAACCCAGCCTAATAGTGATAATATTTATCATCTTCTTGTATTTGGGGTAAGAATACAAAACATGGTTGATTATACTGAATTACTGTTATGTTTTAAAACATAATTTATGGGATGAAAGTAAAAAATGGGACTGTTTAACCTTTCAGCTATGTGTTGACGGCAGTGAATTCATTTCTCATTTATTTCTCCCAAAGGGATTGTGTTTCATGAAAAATTTGGGACACATTTAGACTGTCATGTATAACTTTATACCGCCTATTGGTTGTCTTATCTTGCAACAGTACCAAGAAAAAAAAAAAAAAATCTTCCTAAAAAGTGCTTACATCTTCTAGTATACAGTCAGGGTGGTCCAGCAGTTTCAGACCTCTCCAACTGCTTCCTTAAATGATCCAACAGAATGCTAATACAGCGCTCTGCTGGAGGAGTGAGACAGATGTAAATCTGCACAATTCTCTCTCTCCCTGCCTGACGCTGTTCTGTATGATATCACATTCGGCAGGAGAGGAGGCTGAATGATTTTTCAGAACATGCAGCACAGCAGAGAACAGTGAAAGTAAAAAAATACCTCCAACCCGGGCCATTTTAACACATAGGCTCTGGTGAGCTGGCAGCAATATCACTGGTCTGTTTGAATAAAAATAAACCTTAAAGTTTCCAGAAGCTGTACAGAAGCAAACACAAATATGCCAGTAGCTAGAAATGGCTGTGTACCTCTCTGAGTAGACTTTGATCAAAGGCCAAGGAAGTGGTGGTACAAAAAAATATAGGCAGACTTAACAGCACACACTTTAACCTGTGGAACCAGCATCTATAGACGACTAAATCTACAGCCCACCACCAGTATCCTATATGTATACAGGGCGAGCTGGACTCAGGCTCTCATAAGAGAGCGTAGGCCAGCCTTGCAGAAGGAAATAGGTGTAGTTCCTCTGTAGCCAGCATGCAAGAAGTAATTGGGATGCTCTCCTGCTCCAGGTTATCAAATGTAGAAAATTCAAAAACAGTTAGACATGGTACTGACACTAGGGATTCTGCTGCCAGTGAGGCCCAGTGGACAGATAAAGGTTGCCTTATCGTTAAAGCAGCCCTGCCTCCAGCAGAAGGTCTCTAAGCTGCAGTTATTGAGCTGAAAACTCTGTGAAGCAGCTTAAGGACCTTCAATGATGTCACCAGTGGGAGGGCAGAAGGTAAGTGCAGAAAAATGCACCCTGCAAAGAAGTCTAGGTGTTTGTGTTTCAGGGCTGTTTGCATGTAGCAGAGCTGTCTGTGTATGTAACAGACCTGTGTCTGTTGTGTGCATAAGGCAAAGCTGTTTGTTGTGTGCATGTAGCATTGTTGTGTGTGTGTGCATGTACTATAGCAAAGCTATTTGTTGTGTACATGTAATAGTGTTGTGTTCATATACCAATCTGAGTATGTGTATTTTGCATACCTGTGTATGTGTGCATGTAGTTGAGAAATGTATTTATTTCTTAAAATTTTCTATTGTCTAAATCTGCAGTGTATCTTATAGTCAGGAATGTCTCATACTCTGGAAAATACAGTATTTTACGCCAAAATTTTGGCAAAAATATTTTGTATCTTCGGTCATTCCCCTTGCAGACTAGGATTATTCTTGGCTTACTTGCTTCTAAAATATGATAAAAATGAGATGTGACTAATTGCTCCAAAAATGCAGCACATTTTGCCACGATTTACGTGCGGCCACAACAGTAAACCTGATCCTTTGTGTGCTGCCCTGTGCTAGGACAGAATGCCCCTCTAGTTTTTAATCTAAAGTTTACAATGGTTACAGTAAATAAAAATGAATTTCCATGCATAGTGCATTAATCATCCATACTACATAAATCTGTAATAATCCTTGAGCATGTATTGTTACATTTTGAATGCTTGTGGGGAACACTGTCCTTGATTGGATTATGCATGCTCCATTGGCATATACAATAGTAATTAAGCCCTGCCATTCACTACAAAAAAATAAATGCTGCAAAGTAAGAATGCCTTAAAAATAAAAGTGATAATAGTTTGATCACCGAAGTAAAAGACAGCAGCTACACCCACCAATCAGCTATAGATCAGAGATGCTCACCTCTAAAGGCCTCACCCTAGGCCTGTATAGAGAAATGTGATTATATAGAGATATGAGGGGCACTCTCTACATATGGGATCACACACAGAATGAATATGCCCAATAGGGGAAATTTCCATTTAATAACAATTAATATTCACTAAAAATACAATCCCAAAATAAAATAAATCAACCTGTTGCAGAATATACCAGCTGCTGATAAAATACATCAATTATTCATAAAATAATAATAAAATCTGCCACTGTGAAGAAAAAAGAAAGAGGAAAATGTCTGTTGTATATATTTCCTCCTTTTGATTGGATATGACTAATCCTTTAAGTTAAATATAGCAATGTAGTTCCCAGATATGCTGTTTAGTATTGTAGTTGGTACCAACTTTAATTTTTTTGTGCTGTAGTGCAGTCATGCAGTTTAAATAGAATATGCAGTCCATGCAGCTTTAAATAACATGGTCCAACCTTAATATGCAGTCCATGCAGCTTTAAATAAAACAGTCCAACCTTAATGGGGTATGCCTCTCTATTTCACTGCATTGGATATATCAGCCTAGCGGCTGTATGATATCCTGTATTGTCCGGACCTAAAGGAAAATGTCTCTTACCGGACTCTCGATGTGCCGCTCACCCGCCTCCCAATACACAGCGTCTCTTACCGGCCTCCCGATTCACAGGATCCTCCGCTGCCCCCTCACCATACATGCGGCATCCCACTTGGTGATACAAGCGTTGGCGCGGCATCTCACATGACCCGGAAGGGAAGTTACTTGCCGGTCAGCTGATCGCGTTGACGGAGGTCCTGGTCAGACTGAAGTAATTCACAGACAGGCCTGTCGTTCTTAGTTCTGTATTCTTTATGTGCACATTAATAGATTAAGCTCACTTGCTGGGACCAGCAAGTAACATCCCTTCCGGGTCACGTGAGATGCCGAACCAATGCTTCTATCACCACGTGGCAAGCCGCGTGTATGGTGAGGCGCAGGTCAGCGGAGGACGATGTGAATCGGGAGGCTGGTAAGAGACACTGTCTATTGGGAGGCGGGTGAGCGGCACATCGAGAGTCCGGTAAGAGACATTTTCCTTTAGGTCCGGACAATACAGCATATTATACAGCCGCTAGGCTGATATATCCAACGCAGTGAAATAGAGCGCCATACCCCATTAAGGTTGGACTGTTTTATTTAAAGCTGCATGGACTGCATATTAAAGGTTGGGCCATGTTATTTAAAGCTGCATGGACTGTATATTCTATTTAAACTGCATGACTGCACTAAAAAAATTAAAGTTGGTACCAACTATAATACTGAACAGCATATCTGGGAACTACATTGCTATATCCAACTTAAAGGATTAGTCATATCCAATCAAAAGGAGGAGATATATACAACAGACATTTTCCTCTTTTTCTTTTTTCTTCACAGTGGCAGATTTTATTATTATTTTATGAATAATTGATGTATTTTATCAGCAGCTGATAAAATAAATCAACCTGTTGCAGAATGTATTTTGGGATTGTATTTTTAGTGAATATTAATTGTTATTAAATGTAAATTTCCCCTATTGGGCATATTCATTCTGTGTGTGATCCCATATGTAGAGAGTGCCCCTCATATCTCTATATAAAATAGTTTGATCAAACATAGAGTGAAAGAACAAAGAAGAAATCAAATTCAAATTTATATTTGGTATGACCACCCTTTGCTTTCAAAACAGCACCAATTATTCTAGGTATACTTACACATAGTTTTGGAGGAACTTTGTCAGGAAGTTTGTTCTAAACGTCATGGAGAACTAACCACAGATATTTGTCTGCTCAAAACCTTCTGTCTCTAAATGTAATCCCCAAAAGACTCCATGAAGTTGAGATCAGGGCTATATAGGGACATATCATCACTTTTAGGACTCCTTGTTCTTCTTTATGCTTCATCAATTATGCAACACCATCAGGGAGGTGTCTGATTGGCTCCTTATTCTGAGCAGGATAACGACCACAAACCTACAGCCAAAGTCTTTAAGAACTATCTTCACTGTAAAGAAGAACAAGGAGTTATGGAAGTGACGATATAGCCTCCACAGAGCCCTGGTCAAAAATACCAAGGAGTGTTCCAGGGATTATGTGAAGAGATAGAAGGATCTGAGCAAGCCTAGATTCACAGAAGATCTTTGGTTGGTTCAGCAAGATGTTTGGACCAACCTCACTGCTGAATTCCTTTAAAAAAAAATTGTGTGCAAGTGTACCAAGAATTGTTGCTGTTTTGCAGGCAAAGGGTGGTCACACCAAATATTTGCATATAAGGACATATAGTAACAGATTGCCTTATCGTTCTCTAATGGTTTATAGATGACATACAGTATACATGCAGGTTCCAAGAAAATATTATTCAATCATGAACAGTGAAACTTTAACTCAGTCATCCAGAATTACGAATGATTGCAAATATACCAAAACTGACAAACACACAATTTAGATTTGATGTAATTTACATTTGATAATAGAAAGAAACAAACTAAAGCTAAAAGACATATATCTCATTATATATCTTTGTTAGCTTGTTCTAAATACTACTACAGTTATTTTAACATGTTTATCATTTGACAGCTGAGTTGTGTATTTCTTCTCTTACAATAAGACAAATGGTTGAAACTAATATGGGGGGGGGGAGCAGAAGTGACAAAATATATTATAACAGTAGAATAGAATAGAGTTGCATGTGAAAATGTACAGAGAAAATATCACAGGAAGGAAAGATGGGATATATCAACCTGTATACACAAGAATTGGCGGCACATAATTTTATATGGGGAAATACATGAACACCAATTCCCCCCAAAAATGGCAGATTTTGATTTTTTTTCCATTAAGAAAAAAATAATCAAAGCTTTTCGATACATGTTGTGTACCCAAATATGGGTTTTATGACAGAGACCCATGATCACCACCACCATGCTCACCCTCTCCAACAATATTGTGTCCCATGGCTCTGATCTACTGGCACTCCCCTATTCCTATCCAGAATGCCTGACAGCTGGAATAGTGCTACTGGCGTTCCTCGCCTCGACTCAGTCTAGGCCTGCCGCTGTTGTGCTTATCGGTGCGCACAGTCTTTTGCTATTAAAGGGCCAGTGCAATACCCTAATCTTCCCCAGTCAAGTTTGGCGATCAAACGGGTTGGCTACTTTTTGGCTACTGTTTGATCAGTGTGTTTTTAAGATGACCTTGTGCTGTTAATCAGATAACACAAATTATGCCTGTTCTGACCTAGGCTTTTCCTTGACTCTGGTTTTGCCTGACTCCTTGGTGTTCTGTGCCTGTGTCTCTGACCCCAGTGGATCAGTTGAACAGAGAATACTCTAAGGTGGCGGCCTAGTGGTTCCCCTGCAGAGGAGTCTATATTCCTATACAGGGGTTAAAGGGCTAAGACCAGGGGACTTAGATAATGCCTTTAGATGTAGCCCTAAGAATCTGTTCAAGGGACACTGCAAATCCACATCAGGTTTGTAACAACTCAGATTCAATTACTTGGACTTATTATAATCTATACAGTGGGGATGGTTGCAAATGAAAGTAGTAAACTAGATTTTATTTTTATTTTTTAAGTGGAGTTCCTCAGTTCTTTTCCAGATTTGAGCAGGACACAGGACATTGGTTTTAACATGCTACTAAAAGAGCTATTTGCAATAACATGAAACAGAGGAAATTGAAATTAGCTTTTCTCACAGTATTTGAACAACTTTCATTACAAAAACATAAAATGCAACAGCACATATGCAAATCAGCCACAGCTACATAAAAATGAAACTTGGGATCTCTTAAAATGTTATCTTCTCATTGTAAAGTAACATCTACTACTAATGTTTTCTGACAGTTAAAACCAGATAGTGACAAATATCTTTTTTATCTAATCTGTTATTATTTTCTGATAGCAGATTTATTTATTCTATTTCCTGATAATGATTATGGTGGCGGCCATCTTGCCTGAGCCGTTCTTAACAGCATTTACATAGCATAAAAAAAAAAAAGTTTTATGGCAGCCCCATGGACCATAGATAGAGTTTTCTAGACACGCTCTGTGCACAGGTCATTGTACAAGGAAATCATTGTACAAGGAAATAAAAGAAAAGCTTTGATAATCATTTATTGTGAATGGAGGATCCTGATTTATTTATACTCAGAGATGATATCTCCTTATCATTACAGGCAAGTTTAGAATAATATATAACTGCAGTAAAATGATCTATATAGACCAAGAAGTGGGGCCTGTTATTAGGCATAGTGGCCAGTGCAAAAACGGCAGGATTTTATGTTTTTTGTTAAAATATAGTCATTGACATGGAAAATTAACCCTTTCAAGGCCAAGCTATTTTTCACCTTTGTGGCCACTTCTAATTTTGCAAATCTGACATGTGTCACTTTATGTGCTATTAAATCTGGAATTCTTTTACCATTCTGAGATTATTTTCTCGTGACACATTGTACTTCATGATAGTCATAAATTTGAGTCAATATAGTTCACCTTTATTTATGAAAAAATCCCAAATTTACCCAAAATGTTAACAAATTTGCAATTTTCAACATTTTTATTTCTCTGCTTTTAAAACAGAAAGTGATACCTCATAAAATATTTATTACTTAACATTGCCCATATGTATATTTTATGTTGGCATCATTTTGTAAATGTCATTTTCATTGTTTAGGAAGTTAGCAGGCTTAGACTTTTAGAAGCAATTCATAACATTTTTTTGAAAATTTCCAAAACCCACTTTTTAAGGGTCAGTTCAGGTCTGAAGTCACTTTGTGGGGCTTACATAGTGGAAACTCCCCCATAAATGACCCCATTACAAAAATTACATCCCTCAAGTTACTCAAAATTGATTTTACAAACTTTGTTAACCCTTTAGGTTTTCCACAAGAATTAAAGTAAAATGGAAATAACATTTCTAAATTTCCCTTTTTTGGCAGATTTTCATAAAAAAAAAAATTCTTTAACACATTGAGGGTTTACAGCCCCAAAAAAAATAAAAAATAAATGTATTACCCTGATTTCGCGGTTTACAGAAACACCCCACATATGGTCATAAACTGATGTAAGGGCACACAGCAGGGCACAGAAGAAAAGGAGTGCAAGTGAGACAAGGTAACAAAAAAAATGTCTGTTTTGGCACTGTTTTTATTTTTTATTTTTTACAACATTCATCTGACAGGGTAGATTATGTGCTGTTTTTATAGAGCAGGTTGTTACGGACACAATAATATAAAGGATGTCTACTTTGTTTGTTTGTTTCCATTTTACATAATAAAGCATTTAAAAAAAAATAAAAATGTTTTTCTTTTCTGAACGCCTTTTTTTTATTTTTCTGGCGATCGTCTTGTGCAGGGTCTTTTTTTCCATTCTTATTACACTTTATGGGGCAAGGTGATGAAAAGAATATTTATTTATTTATTTTTACAGTGTTCACCACAATAATAGCAATTTTGAAACCCCAAAAAATGTTTTAGTGTCTCCATAGTCTGAAAGCCATAGGTTTTTATTTTATTTTTTGACTGTTGTCTTAGTTAGAGCTTGTTCACACAACCGTATGGCTTTTTCAGTGTTTTGCGGTCTGTTTTTCCGTATGGCATATACAGTAATTACTAAATTTTCAATAGATGGTTCTGCAAAAACTGAACGGATACGGAAGACATATGGATGCATAGGACAAGACTCAAAATGTAGCAGAACGGAAATGTGGACATACGGAAACGGAATGCTCATAGAGTACATTCCATTTTTTTTGCGGACCCATAGAAATGAATGGTTCCGTATACAAACCGTATACGTAACGCAAAAAACATTTGTGTGAACGAGCCCTTAGGGTCTTATTTTTTGTGGGATGAGATGATGGTTTGATTGGTACTATTTTGGGGGCATACACTTTTTTGATCGATTGGTGTTGCAATTTTTATGATGTAAGGTAAGGTGCGCATTGCCATGGCTAGAAACACAAGTCATGCACGACTGTAGTAGTCCTAGTTACAGAAGAAATACAGTCCTGATCAAAAGTTTAAGACCACTTGAAAAATGCAAAAAAAATTATATTTTACATTGTTGGATCTTAACAAGGTTCCAAGTAGAGCTTCAACATGCAACAAGAAGAAATGAGAGTGAGAAGAAACATTTTTTGAGCATTCAATTAATTGAAAATAACGATTAAACTGAAACAGGCTGTTTGTCAGCTTATCCAAATTTTAGGACCGCATGCCTTAAAAATGGCCAAATCTGTGCAAAGATGGGGATTCATTGTCATTTTCTGTCAGGTAGTCACACGTGGTGATGGCAAAGGCAATAAACTCTCCCTTTTTGAACGTGGTCGGGTTGTTGAACTGCATAAGCGCGGTCTCTCACAGCACGCCATTGCTGCTGAGGTGGTACGCAGTAAGACAGTAATTTGGAATTTCTTAAATGATCCTGAGGGTTATGGAACAAAAAAGTCAAGTGGAAGACCCAAAAAAATGTCATCAGCACTGAGCCGGAAGATCCAATTGGCTTTTTGTCAAGACACTGGACGATCCTCGACCCAAATTAAGGTCCTTACTGGTGCTGACTGCAGCCCCATAACCATCAGATAGCATCTGAGACTGAAGGGCTTCAAAAACAAAAAACGTCTTCAAAAGACCTCGTCTCCTTGAACGCCACAGAACTGCTCATTTGGACTTTGCAAGAGAGCACCAAACAGGGGACAGTCAAAGGTGGAAGAAAGTTGTATTCTCTGATGAGAAAAAAAATGTAACCTTGATGGTCCTGATGGTCCTGATGGTTTCCAACATTACTGGCATGACAAGCAGATCCCACCAGATCCCACAGTGGACGGGCCCCATAGTGGTCTTGGGTGCTTTTTCCTTCAGTGGAACAATGGTGCTTCAGGAAGTGCAGGGGCATCAAATGGCCGCTGGCTATGTCCAGATGTTGTAGAGAGCATTCCTCATGACTGAGGGCCCTCGTCTGTGTGGTAACGACTGGGTTTTTCAACAGGATAATGCTACAGTACACAGTGCCCGCAGGACAAGGGACTTCTTCCAGGAGAATAACATCACTCTTTTGGCCCATCCTGCGTGTTCCCCTGATCTAAATCCAATTGAGAACCTTTGGGGTCGGATGGCAAGGGAAATTTACAAAAATGGACAACAGTTCCAGACAGTAGATAGCCTTCGTGTGGCCGTCTTCACCACTTGGAGAAATGTTCCCACTCACCTCATGGAAACACTTGCATCAAGCATGCCGAAACAAATTTTTGAAGTGATAAACAATAACGGCGGAGCTACTCATTACGGAGTTCATGTTTGGAAGTTGGATTTCTGTTTTGGGGTGTTTCTTTTTTTTTTTTTTTTTGGAGGTGTGGTCATAAACTTTTGATCAGCTGAAAAACAGCCTGTTTCAGTTTATTTGTTGTTTTTATTAAATTGAATGCTCAAAAAATGTTTTGTCTGACTCACATTTTTTCTTGTTAAGATCCAGCCATGCTAATTATGATTTTTTGCCATTTTTCAAGTGGTCTTAAACTTTTGATCAGGACTGTATAGCCTCCAGAGAGGCTGTACAGTGCTATATAGCGTTGTATAGCCTCACTGCAGAGCTGATCAAGGTCTAGGAAGTCCCAGCAGCTCCTGATCTATATACACATCTCATTCAGTGCTGTCTATACAGAGACATGGAAGGCAGGGACACTGAAGAACCATTCCTACCTTCCTTATGGGCAGCTGACAGCAGACTCACAGTTTAGAATGTAGCTGTGATCTCTGAATGGACATTCTAGAACCACTCCCCTCTCCCTTTGATTTGCAAGGTTAGACATCGGCATGCTGAAGGTATGTGTCTTACAGCTATATTATAATTTGTACATATCATATACAGTACTTCCTATAGGTTTGCCATGGTTTTCTGTGCTTAGAATACTAATACATGTTACTGGTTTATTGACAGGTAATATATGATTATAAAGAAACCATTATCATATATTAACTGTCTAATATATGTCAGTTTAGTATAAACCACGGGGTAGGGTATATGGGGAAATATATATAGTAAAGATGTGGTGACCTAATTGATTCACCACCCCTAAGTATATGAAAGCTTTTCAGCTTCAGTTTTGAAAGCTGAAGCCAGGAATGAATAAATAAATAAAAAAATGATTTGTATGTGTCCTTTAAACTTTCTCTCCTTTTACGATCCACTCCTGAGATTGGCTTCCAAAACTGCATCAGGAAACCTGGCTGTATGGCCTTTACCTGACCATAACTATTGATTCATCACTTGCCTAATGCCACACAACTTTATACATTGTGGCAGTACGCTCCTATCTGTAACCCACAGTACAAAATCATTGGGTTACATTGTAATTTGCTTGTGGCCTGTGTTGCTGCATTGCTATCGTGTTGTCATTACACAGCTGCGATCACAGGGAAAAGTCTGTAAGCCATCTGGAGTGGTGGTCTGGTTGTCATAGAGGCTTGCAGCACCCCGCTATAAGCATCTATCACACTGTAAAATGTAAAAGCTGCAGGCTGTGAATTAACCTTCTTGCCTTGACTGTGGCAGGAAGGGGTAAATTCACTTAAAAAATAAATAAATAAATAAATAAAAAGTTATCAAATATACAAACGCAGTTTTTTTTCATAAAAGAAAAAAAAAAAAAAGAAAACCTTAAAATGTCCAAGTTTCCCCAAGATGAATATCTTAGGGGAACAACATAAAAAATGTCACTTTGAAGGGACTTGTGACTTTTGGAGCTATATAAGATTTTTATGGTAGTATGGTGCCATAGAACCAGCAATAGAAAAATAGGCTGCTAAAATCCAAAATGCACTCCAGTCCATGTACGATAATGATTTTAAAAATGTTTTGTCTTCAAACCTTTTATAATAGTTGATAAGAAAGGAAAAAATATATTGTTTCATCATTTTCACAGTTCTTAAAAAAAATTATATATATATATATATATATATATATATATATATATATATATATAAATAATTATATATTATTTCCATCATCTAATGGCACAAAACAAAGGTCTAAGTGTCCTGTGAAAAATAATATCAAATAAATGTATGCTGGCTCAAAAATTAATCAGTTATTCACAGTTAGATAGGCTTATTGCCACAACTGAAAAATTAACATGGTAAAGAAGGGGGAAAACACTCCGGTAATTAAGCAGTTAAAAAGCATATAGTTGTCATATATAGCTTATAGTTAATATATAGATTTTCATGAAAGCGTCACCCTAAAAAAAAAGTACTGCCATGCTGTTTGCATTATGCGAGTGTCACATATTGTCTTGTAAGGGGGTTTGTGCAGTTTTTCTGCACAACCTTTAGGTACAATCCCTGACATTTTTATCTTATGATATATCTTACAGTTGTTCTCCATAAAATACATTACCGCCACAGAACATTGCATTTAAGCAGGATTTTACACATGATTATAATTTAAAGGGTTTGGCCCATAAATGTAAATCTCTGAATATATACAGCATATTGCTATGCCATATCAATGTCAGATAGGTGCAGGTCCCAGAGGTGGAACCCACACCTATCTTACATGGATGGTTTATCCTAGTGATATGTCATCAATGTCTGGAACGGGAATGAGTTAAGCACACACTTGAATTTCCCACTTAGGGCTCCTTCACACGACCGCATGTCTTTTTCAGTGTTTTGCGGGACGTTTTTCACAGATCCGTTGTTCCGTTTTTTGTTTCCATTGTGTTTCCGTTTCTGTTCTGTTTTTCCATATGGCATATACAGTATATAGTAATTACATAGAAACATATGGCTGGGCATAACATTTTCCATAGATGGTTCTGCAAAAACGGAACGGATACAGAAGACATACGGATGCATTTCCGTATGTGTTCCGATTTTTTTTGCGGACAAATTGACTTGAATGAAGCCACATAACGTGATTTGCGGGCAATAATAGGACATGTTCTATCTTTTAACGGAATGGAAATATGGAAATGGAATACATACGGAGTACATTCCTTTTTTTGTGGTACATTGAAATGAATGGCTCCGTATACGGAACACAGAAGTTGGCCCATATATGGAACGCAAAAAAAAAAAAACGTTTGTGTGAACGAGCCCTTAAATTAATTTGTTGTTTGTAAGTAGAGATTTTTATTTTATTTTTTTCCAATTGAGTCAATTTGGATTTATAGCTATAATCCAGGGTCCTTTTCCCCTATGTGTATGGGAATGGAATTCTGAAAGTGCCATTCTTATAGATTTATTGGTGTCCCAGTTATGTTTTCTTGTATAAGAGTCTCATACCATTGTTTTGTAGGACAAAACATTTTGTAAAGCTATTAGGTAAAAGTCTTATATAGTGAGAAGTCACCACAAAGTAGAGTCTATCTGCTCACTTAAAATACTGGAACTTGCCATAAATCCAATTTGTGATGTAGTAGCTAAACCTAAAGCTGTTAAGAAAGAGTGAGTTATACTGCTGAAATCAAATATAATCTGAACATGACTAGATAGCTACAAATTGGCAAGGTCCTTTTCTGATAAATAGTGGTCTTCACACAGCAAAATATAATCTTTCTATTTGAAGGTATTTTTTTTTTCCAGAATGTTGGGATTTTTATTTTGAAGATGCAGTATGACATTTTGTGTAATACTGTCTATTAATAGTATTTCATTTTGAAGGTATTCATTTTAAGGGAGCCCAAGAGAATCCCTTTTCTTGAAAAGCTGCTGTAATTGATGGGAATTTGGGAATAATATATTTTCAGTTGAAGAATTACGGGCAATAGCAATCTGTTTAATTAAGATATTTTAGCAGTTTAGGAACCAGCAGTAGTTATTTTCTCTTTATTTATTATTGACTTATGCTATAGTAAGACAGGATAAAAGTAACACTATTTTTATAATTAATGTAGAGCATTGCTTTTTGTTTTTGTTGTTTAGTATTAATATTTGTAATAGTTAAAATTGATAAAAGATTTATTGTCTTTGATTTTCTTATATTGTCTATAAACCAAAAAGTATTGAATTCTGAAGGGTCTGGTGTTAGCAAAGATTAGACCAAATACACAGACAGTCTGCAGCATTAACACCTTCAGGACCTTGGATGAGAATGCTCATCCTAACTTGCAGGCACTTGAGGCACTAGGACGAGCGTTCTTGTTCTGCAGTTAAACTGTCACTGTAAGTAAACTCACAGTGACAGGACAGTGACAACAGCTGTCACAGAGAGCTAATTGGTCACAACACCTATGAAAGAGACAGTCACAGCTGTCCCCGTCTGATAATTACTGACCAATCATAGCTAAAGGCACCTATTTCAACTCAGATCTCCTCAATTTTATCATTACTATGACAGTGCTAAGGAAATCAAAAGTATGTGCTATAAATCCTCAACAGTACACTCGTAATTGTTGAGGAAATCGGAGATGCAGCCTGACATCCCCCCCTCAACCCCCCTTTGCAGTGCTGAGATCGGAGCTGTAGCCTGACATCCCCCCTCAACCTCCCTTTGAAGTGCTGAGATCGGAGTTGCTTGTAATTCTCCATCTCCAATGCTGAGGAGAGAGGAGCTATGGATTAGCCTGCCCTTCCCCCTCAGCTGCAGTTAAACCCTTCAGTCCCCCTCATACATCCATAGCCCTTCCTTAGAGCTCCCTGATGTTTGGGGAGCTTTGTGACCAGTGAGCTATGCCTGCCCTTCCCTCTTAGCTGCAGTTAACCCCGTCGGCTGAACTTAGTCCCCCTCAGACACCCATACCCCTTCCCTAGAGATATGTGACCCATGAATAAAAGGCAGGAAGCTATAAGTGTATTACAGTGAGTTATACACTTATAGCCAATGCATTACCATACATAAGTATTGTAAGGCATTGTAAAGGGGATCAGACCCCCAAAAGTTGAAATCCTAGAATGGGACAAAAAAATAAAGTTTTAGAAAAAAAAAAAAAAAAATAAATAAAGCAAAAACAAAAAATAAATAGGGAATAAATAAATGTAGACAAATTAGGTATCGCCACGTCCGTATCGAACGGTTCTATAAAAGAAAATCACATGACCTAACCCCTCATATGAACACTGCCAAGTGATCAAAAAGGCGTATGCACCCCAAAACTAGTACCAATCTAGCCGTCACCTTATCCCGCAAAAAATGAGCCCTACCTCATCTATGACAATTACCCTAAAAATAAAAAATAAACTATGGCTCTCAGACTATGGAGACACTAAAACATGATTTATTTTTGTTTCAAATATTCTATTATTGTGTTAAATGTAAAAGAATAAAAAAATAATTAAAAGTATACATATTAGGTATTTTCACATCCTTAACAACCTGTCTATAAAAATACCACATGACCTAACCCCTCAGGTGAACACCGAAAAAAATATAAAAGCTATTTTTTTGTCACCTTACATCATAAAAAGTGTAATACCAAGTGATCAAAATCAAACCATCATCTCATCCTGCAAAAAATGAGACCCTACCTAAGGCAATCGCCTAACAAATAAAAAAAACTATGGCTCAGAGTATGAAGATACAAAAAAAGTTTTTTGTTTAAAAAATGATGTTATTGTGTAAAACAGTTCTGAACTGGTCCTTAAAAAGTCGGTTTTGGGAATTTTCAGAAACATTTAAAGATTTGCTTCTAAACTTCTAAGCCTTCTAATGTCCCCAAAAAAGAAAATGTCATTTACAAAATGATCCAAACATGAAGTAGACATTTGGGAAATGTAAAGTAATAACTATTTTGGGAGGTATCACTTTCTGTTTTAAAAGCAGAAAAATAGAAATTTTGAAAATTTAGAATTTTTCTATTTTTTTTGTAAATTTAGTAATTTTTTATAAATAAAAATGAAATATTTTGACTCAAATTTACCACTGTCATGAATTACAATATGTGATGAGAAAACAATCTCAGAATGACTTGGATAAGTAAAAGGGTTTTAAAGTTATCACCACATAAAGTGACAAATGTCATATTTGCAAAAAATTGCCTGGTCCTTAAGGTGAAAAATGTTAGTGTCTTGAAGTTGTTAAAAGGGTTGGGAGGTGGTTTACCATTGCTATGGGTCAGTATTGTTCCCTATTCTCTTGAATATACAGTGGGTGAAAAGTATTCACCCACCTTGACTTTTTTTTGTGTTTTGGTGCCTTACAACCTGGAATTTGCGTTATTTAATTTACAGAATATGCCCACAACTTTGAAGATTTTTTTATATTTTTTTTATTGTGAAGCAAACAACAAAATGACAGAAAAAGTCAATGTGCATACCCCCCCCCCCCTACATCTACATCTTGATTGAAGATCTAGCACAAAATTTTACGCTTCCCATTATGGCTTCATTGCGTAGGCCAGCATGGCGACGTCATACGTCACCATGCACAGGATTTTGTGCGAGATCTTCAATCAAGATGCTACCACGAAGCAAGAGAAAATTTGGTTTTGCTGCAAATCAGACTGTCCCTGAAATTCGGATTTAATTCCATTTTGAAAGCAAAGCTATCCCACGGAACAGGTGCTATGTTTGTTCAAAGTATGAAATTCTGAGTATCTTGCACATAATTAAATTAGCCTAAATGTCATATATTTTCCCAAAATGATCATTTATTGACATAAAACACAAAAATAAATACTTTTCCTGCATCTATCCTTTTTCCCACAAAGAATAATGGGCGATTAGAGAGAGGGTCTACTTTCACATTATTTATAAGTACTGTTTATGGTTCTACAGTTCACAACATCTGAAAAATGGGCCTCCAAATTCCAGACACTCTCTAGTCCTTTTCAAGTCTTGAAGTGAGCCCAAAATATATGTAAAAAGCACATATTTTATATCATTCCAAATGGCAGAAGAATGTGAAAGTGTGGTAAAGTGTTTTTTTTCAAGGCCATGTGATGAATGAAAAAATAGGCCACTGAATCAAAAGATTTTGGAAAATAATGTCATTTTTATTTTCTCCCCTATTTCCATTCAGCTTTCCTAAAAAAGCTAAAAGCTTAAAATGTCCAAATTTCCCCACAATTAATACTTTAGGGGGTCAACATTTAAAAAGCAATCACTTTGTTAGTGTTTCTAATTTTTGGGCACTGTACAACATCTATTTTAGAAGTATAGTATCATAGAACCAGCAATAGAAAAATAAGCCTCCAAAATCCAAAATATGCTCCAGATTTTTGAAGTCTTGTAGGTCCAAACAAAGTGTAAAAAGCACATATAGAATGAAGTATGTGAACTTGTACTGTGTGTTTTTTCAATGCCACACAGTTAATGTGGGAAAAAAAGGCCTTTGAATTAAAAAAATAAAAGTTTTGGTGAAAAAATGTGGTTTTCATTTCTTCACCAAATTTAATTAACTTTTCCTAAAAGAAAAACAAACTAAAATGTCCAAACTTCCCTAAGTCTGAATACCGTAGGGCAAGCATCCTCAAACTGCGGCCCCTCCTGCTGTTGCAAAACTACAACTCTCAGCATGCCCGAACAGCCTACAGGTATCAGCCTACAGTAGGGCATTGTAGGAGTTGTAGTTTTACAACAGCTGGAGGGATGCCGTTTGAGGGTTCCTGCCGTAGGGGATCAACATATAAAAATTCACTTTGAGGGCGTTTCTGATGTTTTGGCCTCTACAACATCTGTACTGGAACTATGGTGCCATAAATCCAGCAAAAGAAAAATAGACCTTCAAAATCTATAATGTGAATATGCTTTTTTCATTTTAGGTTTTGCTATGAGCCCAGCAAGGTAAACTTTATAAATAGCATACATTTTCACAGCATAATCATAAGGTAATGGTTTTCGGAATGTTTTGTCATGAAATCCTTGGTAAAAAATAAGAAAGGAAAAAAATATGTTTTATTTAATAGTTTTCCCTACAATTTTTTTTGTTTAACCTCTTTCCCGACCAGCTGCAGGAGACCCCTGCTCAGTGGCGTTGCTAGGGCTGGTGTCACCCGGTGCGGTAGAAAATGGTGTCACCCCCCCTGGGTGACACCTGACAGTGTAGGCTATATGTATATAACAAACATATTTCACATGAACACTCACAGTTACTTGGCCCTTGGGGATCTCGGACGCCACTTCCACACTTTGGCCGGGGGCTCGGCGGAGCTGATGATGTGTTTTATCCTAATGAGAAAGATTTCATAAGTATTTGGAGAAGGGGCAGAGGGATAGCAGAGCAGGGAGAGGCTGGTGCTGCTACTAGGGGGTCATACCATGGGGGAGTAATAACACCCACCATAATGCCCCCCCCAGTAGAAATAATTCTCCTTATAATGTGTCAGTGCAAAAAATACCCCCCTGTAATGTCCCCAGTTGAGCTAATGTCCCCATAGTGCCCCCATAATGTGCCAGTATAAAATACCCCTATATAGTGCCCCCATAATGTGCCAGTATAAAATACCCCTATATAGTGACCCCAGTAAATGCCCCCATAGTGCTCCTCTCCCCCCTAGTGCCCCCATAATGTACCAGTATAAAATGCCCGATATATAGTGCGCCAGTAGATGCCCTCAGTGTCCCCCATAATTTGTAAGCATAAAATACCCCTTCTCAGTGCCCCGTAGTAGTCCTCTCCCCCCTTCCCCATAGTACCCAACACAATGTGTCCCAGTATAAAATGCCCCTATACAGAGCCCCCATATAAAATAACCGTTCTTTGTGGCCTCAGTAGATGCCCCTATAGTGCCACCAATAATGTGCCAGTAAGAAGTGCCCCCATAGATGTCCCCCAATAATGTGCCAGTGAAATGTGCCGTCAGATGCCCCTTAATCATGTGCCAGTAGCCTAAGCCCCCCATCAACATGTGCCAGTAGCCATAGGCGCCCCCCTATCATGTGCCAGTAGCCATAGGGCCCCTCTATCATGTGCCAGTAGCCATAGGGCCCCTCTATCATGTGCCAGTAGCCATAGGGCCCCTCTATCATGTGCCAGTAGCCATAGGGCCCCTCTATCATGTGCCAGTAGCCATAGGGCCCCTCTATCATGTGCCAGTAGCCATAGGGCCCCTCTATCATGTGCCAGTAGCCATAGGGCCCCTCTATCATGTGCCAGTAGCCATAGGGCCCCTCTATCATGTGCCAGTAGCCATAGGGCCCCTCTATCATGTGCCAGTAGCCATAGGGCCCCTCTATCATGTGCCAGTAGCCATAGGGCCCCTCTATCATGTTCCAGTAGCCATAGGGCCCCCCTATCATGTGCCAGTAGCCATAGGGCCCCTCTATCATGTGCCAGTAGCCATAGGGCCCCCCTATCATGTGCCAGTAGCCATAGGGCCCCTCTATCATGTGCCAGTAGCCATAGGGCCCCTCTATCATGTGCCAGTAGCCATAGGGCCCCTCTATCATGTGCCAGTAGCCATAGGGCCCCCCTATCATGTGCCAGTAGCCATAGGGCCCCCCTATCATGTGCCAGTAGCCATAGGGCCCCCCTATCATGTGCCAGTAGCCATAGGCAGCCCCCCCTATCATGTGCCACTAGCCATAGGGCCCCCCTATCATGTGCCACTAGCCATAGGGCCTCTAACATGTGCCACTAGCCATCAGTATTGTACAGAAAAAAAAAAAAACACTTACCTCTTCGGCAGCGATGCGATGCAGGCCTCTTCTGGCCTGTGTCCCGCGCTGTGTACGGCTCAGGGCTTAGGCGGCGCGATGACGTCATCGCGCCGCCTGCGCCGGCCTCTGATAGCAGGGCTCCAGACTATAAAAAATACCTAGTAGCCATTGGCTCCTGAACTGAAAAATTTAGGAGCCAAATTACATTTTTAGTCGCCAAATCAAAACTGAATGAAAATTTTGGTATTGTGACAACGCTACGCCGATCAGATCGGCGTAGGGTTGTTTCAATACCAAAATTTTGATTCGCTTTCATCACCATAAAAAAGTATTGCGATACTCGATACCAAGCAAAAAAGCCACGTGCATTTCGCATTTTATGAAACGTTCGTCCCATAATAGAGCAGTCCTATCCTATTTTTTGGGGTGACAAGGTGACTAAAAAATGGCGATTGCTCACCGCATAGGAGATATTTTTTAATAATTTAATAGTTTGGACTTTTCGGACGCAGCGCTATGTAATATGTTTATTGTATATATTTTTTATATGTAAGATTGGGAAAGGGGGGATTTAAACTTAATATTTTAGAGTACTTTCACAATAGCGTTTTTCTTTTCCGGCATAGAGTTCCGTCCTAGGGGCTCAATACCGGAAAAGAACTGATCAGTTTTATCCTCATGCATTCTGAATGGAGTAATCCATCCAGGATGCATCAGGATGTCTTCAGTTCAGTCATTTTGACTGATCAGGCAAAAGATAAAACCGCAGCATGCTACGGTTTTATCTCCGGCGAAAAAAACTGAAGACTTGCCTGAACGCCGGATCCGGCATTTTTTCCCATAGGAACGTATTAGTGCCTGATCCGGCATTCAAAATACCGGAATGCAGGATCCGTCCTTCCGGTCTGCGCATGCCGGTAAAAATGTGTAAAAAGATACAAGATGGATCCGTCTGTCTGCATGACAAGCGGAGACATGGATTCATTCTTGCAATGCATTTGTGAGATGGATCCGCATCCGGATGCATCTCATAAATGCTTTCAGTCACATCAAGATCGGCGGATCCGGCGGGCAGTTCTGACAACGGAACTGCCCGCCGGCTCACACTGCCGCAAGTGTGAAAGTAGCCTTAGTGTTTGTGTTTTATTTTCACTTACTATTAGCCCTTAGGGGCTGGAACCCTTGTCCTATTCACCCTTAGGCCCCTTTCCCATGGGTGAGATTTCTGCGCGGGTGCAATGCGTGAGGTGAATGCATTGCACCCGCACTGAATCCGGACCCATTCACTTCTATGGGGCTGTGCACATGAGCGGTGATTTTCACGCATCACTTGTGCGCTGCATGAAAATCGCAACATGCTTTATGTTGTGCGTTTTCATGCAACGCAGACCCCATAGAAGTTAATGGGGCTGCGTGAAAATCGCATTGTATCCGCAAGCAAGTGCGGATGGGGTGCGATTTTCACGCTTGGTTGCCAAGATGAAAGTCTATTCACTGTGTTATTTTCCCTTAGAACATGGTTATCAGGGAAAATAATAGCATTATGAATGCTTAGTAGAAGGTCAATATAATAAACATTGAGTGCGCCCCCCCTGTATAATAAACATTGAGAGTGCCCCCCAGTATAATAAACATTGAGAGCGCCCCCCCAGTATAATAAACATTGAGTGCGCCCCCCAGTATAATAAACATTGAGAGCGCCCCCCCAGTATAATAAACATTGAGAGCGCCCCCCCAGTATAATAAACATTGAGAGCGCCCCCCCAGTATAATAAACATTGAGAGCGCCCCCCCAGTATATCAAACATTGAGAGCGCCCCCCCCAGTATATCAAACATTGAGAGCGTCCCCCCAGTATAATATACATTTAGAGCGCCCCCCCAGTATAATATACATTTAGAGCGCCCCCCCAGTATAATATACATTGAGAGCGCCCCCCAGTATATCAAACATTGAGAGCGCCCCCCCCCCCAGTATAATATACATTGAGAGCGCCCCCCCCCACAGTATAATAAACATTGAGTGCGGCCACCCCCCCAGTATAATATACATTGAGAGCGCCCCCCCCAGTATAATAAACATTGAGAGCGGCCACCCCCCCAATATAATATACATTGAGAGCGCCCCCCCAGTATAATTAACATTGAGTGCGGCACCCTCCCAGTATAATAAACATTGAGTGCGGCCACCCCCCAGTATAATATACATTGAGAGCGCCCCCGCCCCCAGTATAATAAACATTGAGTGCGGCCACCCCCCCAGTATAATATACATTGAGAGCGCCCCCCCCGTATAATAAACATTGAGTGCGGCCACCCCCCAGTATATTATACATTGAGAGCGCCCCCCCCAGTATAATATACATTGAGTGCGGCCACCCCCCCAGTATAATATACATTGAGTGCGGCCACCCCCCCCCCCCAGTATAATATACATTGAGTGCGGCCACCCCCCCAATATAATATACATTGAGTGTGGCACCCTCCCAGTATAATAAACATTGAGTGCGGCCACCCCCCCAGTATAATATACATTGAGAGCGCCCCCCCCATATAATAAACATTGAGTGCGGCCACCCCCCAGTATAATATACATTGAGAGCGCCCCCCCCCAGTATAATAAACATTGAGTGCGGCCACCCCCCCCCAGTATAATATACATTGAGTGCGGCCCCCCCCCCCCCCCAGTATAATATACATTGAGTGCGGCCACCCCCCCAGTATAATATACATTGGTGGCGCAGTGGGAAGTGCCAATGAGGGTTAAAAAAATAAATAAAAATTAACTCACCTCCTCCAATTGATCGCATAGCTGCCGGTCTCCTGTTCTATCTTCAGGACCTGTGAAAGGACCTGTGGTGACATCGATGTGGTCATCACATGGTACATCATATGATCCATCACCATGGTAATGGACCATGTGATTAGGTCAGTGACGTCACCACAGGTCCTGAAGATAGAACAGGAGACCGGCAGCTGCGCAATCAATTGGAGGAGGGGAGTTCATTTTTAATTTATTTTTTTAACCCTCATTGGCACTTCCCACTGCGCCACCAATGTTTATTATACTGGGGGGGGGGGGGTGCACAAAATGTTAATTATACTGGGGGGGGGTGCACAAAATGTTTATTATACTGGGGGGGGGGGCGCACTCAATGTTAATACAAATACAGGAGGCGGGTGCCGGAATGAAATAGCCGGCACCCGACCTCTATGATAGGGGGCTGCGATCAGTGGCAGTTAACCCCTCAGGTGCCGCTCACTGTCATAGAGGTCGGGTGCCGGCTATTTGATTCCGGCACCCGCCTCCTGTATTTGTATTACAGGTCAGTTTTCTTCATTGGTGGCGCAGTGGCCACAGCCCCTCCCCTCCTCCTCCCATCCCTCTTCTCATTGGCGGAGGCAGCGGCGGCAGCAGCAGCACAGGGGGAGGGAGAGAGCCCCCCGCCCCCTCCCTGCCTCTATGGAAGTTAGTTAGGAGAACTCCGGCGGCCGGCGGGTGACACCCCATCAGACTGGTGTCACCCGGTGCGGCCCGCACCCCCCGCACCCCCCTCGCAACGCCACTGCCCCTGCTATATGCTCCGGCATCAATAAAAACACTAATGACAGCGCATTAACCCTCACTATGTCACAGTCAGTGCTGACCACTGCATGTGCAGGGTGTGTGGAAGGAGGGAGCTCCCTCCCCTTCCCCATTGGGTCCCCGCGCTTCTGTATCGAGGACCCAATGGCAGGGATAGGATCCTGATGCCTTCCACAGACATTGGAGCTGCCTTCCATGTAAGCCTATGATATCCAGCCCCCTAGATCTCATAGGCAGGAAGGCTTTAAGTGTATTACAGTGTGTAGTTAACTTATCGCCAATGCATTACAACACAGAACAATTTTATTGCATTGTACAGGTGATCATACCCCCAAAAGTTGTGGGGAAAAAAGTTTAAATAAAGTTTTGCATTAAAAAAAAAGTGTTATTTTTCCATAATTAAGATATATATATATATATATATATATATATATATATATATATATATATATATATATTATTATTTTTTTTAAATAGGAAAAAAGAAAAGTATACATATTAGGTATTAAATAATGAGAGAAAAGAAGAAATGAATCGCACATCCACTGCTAATGCTATGATCTCATCCCTGCATTCCTGCAGGAGGCAGCACTGAATAGCGCATGTGTACCACCTCCAAGCTACATGCTAAATGAGGCATTTGTGTACATTTTGATCAAAAGGCAATAAGCCCACTCACCACGCCAACGTTGCCTCTATGAGTGGGTCCTAACCTAAAATTGGCGCGGTGCTACACGACGACCACCAGTGCTGTGGCGCCATCCTGGCCGGCGGCGGGACCCACTGGCCAAACAGCACCCCTGCTGCCTGACAATGCCATACCTAGCTCTGGGCCCCACCAACCAGCCAGAAAAAGCAGCACAGTGGCCTCCATGCAGCACTGCACCATGTGAACAGTTGTCAAATCTCACCTGCTCTGAAGTTCACAGGAACTCCAACTGAGAGCATGATAGGCTAATTTAACCCCTACTACTGAATACTAGGCTAATTAAAATCACCTGGCTAGTGGAAGGAGTGCAGATCCAGGGACAGAATTATATGTATTAAATAATGAGAGATGCAGGTATTACTGCATCCGTATCAACCGGCTCTATAAAAATATCACATGGTCCACCCTTTCAGATGAATGCAGTAAAAAAAAAAAAAAAAAAAATGTGCCAAAACCTTCCCTCACAAAAAGTGTAATACCAAGCGATCAAAAAGGCGTATTTAGCCCAAAATGGTACCAATCAAAATGTTTTTTCATCCCACAAAAAATAAGACTCTACAGACAATCTCCCCAAAAAAATAAAAAAAATATGTCTCTCAGAAAATGGCAACATAAAAGCAAGATTTAATTCTGTTCAAAAATGCATTTACTGTGTAAAACTTAACAAAAATAATAGACATATTGGGTATTGTTGCATCCTTAACAATATGCTCCATAAAAATATCACATTATATGCCCCCTCAGATGAATACTGTAAAAATAATGTAAAAAAATTATACTATGCAAAAAATTGTGATGCAAAGTGATCAAAGGTCACCTCATCCCACAAAAAATAAGCCCCTACATAAGACAATCACTCAAAAAATTAAAACCAATGCTGCCCATAAACCAATCCATCAAAATCTGCACTGCAAAAGTCATAAGGCACTCCTGTCAGGGCCGGTGCAAGGATTTTGGCCAACACAAGCAAAGCTACATTTTGGCACCCCCCTTACCCTCGCAGCTCACCTGGCCCTGGTCCCGTCTGTAGCAGCTTGCTTCTCCTCTGTGTGGTCCTGGTATCTTCTCTCTGCTTCAGACAATCGCTGGTTTGAGGACCGTATTTTTAGCCCTCTAAGACACACCTGGGTTTTAAAGGAGGATAATAATAAAAAATATTTTCCATTACACCTCAGGTCAGACCAGCAATCAGACCCCTAATGTTAATCAGACCTCAGCTCACAGCCCCAATCAGACCCCCAATGTTAATCAGACCTCAGATCAGACCCCCCTCAGATCACATTTCTCCCCCTCCATGTCAAATCACTCCCCTATGTCACATCAGCCCTCCATGTCACATTTCTCCCCCTCCATATCACATTTTTCCGCCGTCCCCCAGGGTGCGCCCTAAGGCAGCCGCTTGGTCTGCCTTATGGTAGCACCGGCCCTGCCTTCCATTCTGAGTCCTGCCATGTGCCCCCACAGTAGATTACCACCACATATGGGGTGTTGCCGTATTCAGGAGAAAATGGGTAACACATTTTGGCTGCTTTTTCTCCTGTTACCCCCTGTGAGAAATTAAAAAAATTGGGGCTAAAACAAAATTTATTGGAAGAAATGAAACTTTTCATTTTCACAGCCAAGTGTTTTCAAATTCCTTAAAATGTGTGGGGGTCAAAGTGCTCAGTACCCCGCCTAATATTTTCTTTGAAGGGTGTAGTTTCCAAAATGGGGTCACTTTTTGAGAGTTTCCACTGTAGGGGTACGTCAGGGTCTCTTCAAATACAAAATGGTGCCCAAAAACCATTCTATCAAAATCTGCCTCCAAAATCCATATGGCGCTCCTTTCCTTCTGACCACTGTCACATGCCCATGGAGCAGTTTTCCACTATATATGGGGTATTTATGTAAACTGCAGAATCAGAGTAATGCATATTGAGGTTTAGTTTGCTGTTGACCCTTGCCCTATTGCAAGAAAAAATTCATTGCCATGAAAAATCTGTATAAAAAAAATCAAAAAAATTAAATTTTCACCTCCGTTTTACTTTAATTATTGTGGAACATAATTTTTTTTAATAATTTGAGGGGTGTATTTTTTAAAACATGGTCATTTGTGGGTGGTTTCCCTTATGTAAGCCCCTCAAAATCACTTTATAACTGAATTGGTGCTTAAAAAATGGTTTTGAAAATTTTGTTGAAAATTGGAAAAATGGCTTCTAAGCCCTCTAACGTCCTAAATAAATAAAATGACATTTACAAAATGATGCCAACATTAAGCAGACATATGGGAAATGATGACTGATAACTATTTTATGAGTCATTACTATCTGTCTTAAAAGTAGAGAAATGAAAATTTAGAAAATTGTGAATTTTTCCAAATTGTTGGTAAATGTGGGATTTTTTTTAATAAATAAAGGAAACATATATTGACTCAAATTTTGCTCTGTCGTGAAGTACAATGTGTCATGAGAAAACATTCTCAGATTGGCTTGGATAAATAAAAATGTTCCAAAGTTATTACCACATAAAGTGACAAATGTCAGATTTGCAAAAAAATAGCCTGGGCAGGAAGGTGAAAACTGGCCGAGGGTAGAATGGGTTAAATATTATATCTGTCATCTAATGGCACAAAAGAAAGGTCCAGTGTCACGTGAAAAATAATGTCGGTTGGCTCAGAATTTAAATAGTTATTTTCAGTTTGATGGGTCCATTGCTAAAATGGAAACTTTGGCCTGGAATGAAAGGAAGTAAAAACTTTGGAGCAATTTAGGATATTGCTATATACTACATGGAGAATCTGTTTTATTTTGCACTGTATTTATATATCAAAGCATTACCATTACTCACCATGGCTTGTCTATTTCAGTGTCCTTTTATATACCAGGCTAATTACTGCAAGATAGATATTTGTCACCATTCATAACAAGTTTTAGATGATGTTGCGGCAGTAAATGAATAGCATTATCATCACTATGCTTTGGTGAGTAAGATGGCAGCCACACAAAAAAATGAGTATCACAATGTCTCCAGGTTGGCAACAACCTTAAAGGGGTTTTCCCATCTTGCAAAATCAGCCAGAGTTGCAGTTACTTCACAAATCACTTCCTGCTTTTCTGTTTCTAAAGCTGGGCGGGCTTAGGCAGCTAGAGTGAAGGCCGGCCACGCCTCCTTATGACATCACACTGAGAGCTGAGTCCTGCGTGCTCGTTCATGTGAAAAGTATGACTCACCAGTCTGGCTGAAGCTCATCTCTCCTGCTGTGGACTCCGATCACTCAGTGAGCAATGGAAAGTGATTTTAGAGACTACCATTTGGATGTCCTGAATACTAACTACACATAAAACTTTTCATATCTATTCCAAAGCCTATCTGTGCAGCAGAAACTGTAATTTACTGCAGCCCAAATGCATGTCTGCTAGTATCCATATGATTCGTTTTCTTGTCTCCTATAAAAACTGTACTACATTTCAGTAATAACGTGCATATTCAACTCAGCTACATATCAGTGTATTACCCTCCTCTTGTACTATCTCACCACCATTCTATATATGACATATATTGATAATCCCAACCACACCAATCACTGAGAATGTTCCAGCGCATACCTAGCTCTGCTACATATCAGTGTTATTTCAGTCCTACACCTGTACTATCTCTCCACCATTCTATATATGACATATATTGATAATCCCAACCACACCAATCACTGAGAATGTTCCAGCGCATACCAAGCTCTGCTACATATCAGTGTTTTTTCAGTCCTACACCTGTACTATCTCTCCACCATTCTATATATGACATATATTGATAATCCCAACCACACCAATCACTGAGAATGTTCCAGCGCATACCAAGCTCTGCTACATATCAGTGTTTTTTCAGTCCTACACCTGTACTATCTCTCCGCCATTCTATATATGACATATATTTATAATCCAAACCATACCAATCACCAGTGTACATAAAATTCATATAGTTGCCCCCAGTGTCCATAAAATTCATATAGTTGCCCCCAGTGTCAATAAAGTTCATATAGTTGCTGCCAGTGTCCATAAAATTCATAGAGTTGCCCCCAGTGTCCATAAAATTTATATAGTTGCCCCCAGTGTCCATAAAATTCATATATTTGCCCCCAGTGTCCATAAAATTCATATAGTTGCCCCCAGTGTCAATAAAATTCATATAGTTGTCGCCAGTGTCCATAAAATTCATATAGTTGCCCCCAGTGTCCATAAAATTAATATAATTTCCCCCAGTGTCCATAAAATTCATATATTTGCCCCCAGTGTCAATAAAAGTCATATAGTTGCCGCCAGTGTCCATAAAATTCATATAGTTGCCCCCAGTGTCCATAAAATTAATATAGTTGCCCCCACTTTGCATCCATTTTATATATTTTCCCATAGTGTCCATAAAATTCATATAGTTGCCCCCAGTGTCCAAAAAATTCATATAGTTGCCCCCCAGTGTCCATAAAATTCATAAAGTTGCCCCCAGTGTGAATCCATTTTATATAGTTGCCCCCAGTGTCCATAAAATTCATATAGTTGCCCCCACTATGCATCCATTTTATATAGTTTCCCATAGTGTCCATAAAATTCATATAGTTGCCCCCAGTGTCCATAAAATTCATATAGTTGCCCCCCAGTTTCCATAAAATTCATATAGTTGCCCCCAGTGTGAATCCATTTTATATAGTTGCCCCCAGTGTCCATAAAATTCATATAGTTGCCCCCAGTGTCCATAAAATTCATATAGTTGCCCCCAGTCTCCATAAAATTCATATAGTTGCCCACAGTCTCCATAAAATTCATATTGTTGCCCCCAGTGTGCATCCATTTAATATAGTTGCCCCCAGTGTCCATAAAATTCATATAGTTGCCCCCACTTTGCATCCATTTTATATAGTTTCCCATAGTGTCCATAAAATTCATATAGTTGCCCCCAGTGTCCATAAAATTTATATAGTTGCCCCCAGTGTCCATAAAATGCATATAGTTGCCCCCAGTGTGCATCCATTTCATATAGTTGCCCCCAATGTCCATAAAATTCATATAGTTGCCCCCAGTGTCCATAAAATTCATATAGTTGCCCCCAGTGTCCATAAAATTCATATAGTTGCCCCCAGTGTCCAGAAATTCATATAGTTGCCCTCCAGTGTCCAAAAAAATCATATAGTTGCCCCCAGTGTCCATAAAATTCATATAGTTGCCCCCAGTGTCCATAAAATTCATATATTTGCCCCCAGTGTCCATAAAATTCATATATTTGCCCCCAGTGTCAATAAAATTCATATAGTTGCCGCCAGTGTCCATAAAATTCATATAGTTGCCCCCACTTTGCATCCATTTTATATAGTTTCCCATAGTGTCCATAAAATTCATATAGTTGCCCCCAGTGTCCATAAAATTCATATAGTTGCCCCCAGTGTCCATAAAATTCATATAATTGCTCCCAGTGTGAATCCATTTTATATAGTTGCCCCCAGTGTCCATAAAATTCATATAGTTTCCCCCACTTTGCATCCATTTTATATAGTTTCCCATAGTGTCCATAAAATTCATATAGTTGCCCCCAGTGTCCATAAAATTCATATAGTTGCCCCCAGTATCCATAAAATTCATATAGTTGCCCCCAGTGTGAATCTATTTTATATAGTTGCCCCCAGTGTCCATAAAATTCATATATTTGCCCCCAGTGTCCATAAAATTCATATATTTGCCCCCCAGTGTCAATAAAATTCATATAGTTGCTGCCAGTGTCCATAAAATTCATATAGTTGCCCCCAGTGTCCATAAAATGAATATAGTTGCCCCCACTTTGCATCCATTTTATATAGTTTTCCATAGTGTCCATAAAATTCATATAGTGTCCCCCAGTGTCCATAAAATTCATATAGTTGCCCCCCAGTGTCCATAAAATTCATAAAGTTGCCCCCAGTGTGAATCCATTTTATATAGTTGCCCCCAGTGTCCATAAAATTCATATAGTTGCCCCCACTTTGCATCCATTTTATATAGTTTCCCATAGTGTCCATAAAATTCATATATTTGCCCCAGTGTCCATAAAATTCATATAGTTGCCCCCCAGTTTCCATAAAATTCATATAGTTGCCCCCAGTGTGAATCCATTTTATATAGTTGCCCCCAGTGTCCGTAAAATTCATATAGTTGCCCCCACTTTGCATCCATTTTATATAGTTTCCCATAGTGTCCATAAAATTCATATAGTTGCCCCCAGTGTCCATCAAATTCATATAGTTGCCCCCAGTCTCCATAAAATTCATATAGTTGCCCACAGTCTCCATAAAATTCATATAGTTGGCCCCAGTGTGCATCCATTTTATATAGTTGCCCCCAGTGTCCATAACATTCATATAGTTGCCCCCAGTGTCCATAAAATTCATATAGTTGCCCCCAGTGTCCAAAAAATTCATATAGTTGCCCCCCAGTATCCAAAAAAATCATATAGTTGCCCCCAGTGTCCATAAAATTCATATAGTTGCCCCCAGTCTCCATAAAATTCATATTGTTGCCCCCAGTATCCCAAAAATTCATATAGTTGCCCCCAGTGTCCCTAAAATTAATATAGTTGCCTCCCAGTGTCCGTAAAATTCAGCGATGCGGCCGGCCAGAAGAGGCCGTATCCATTGGAGACAGGAATAAACAAAGGATTCTAATAGAAGCAAATATTAGACGAATGGTAACTTTTTGAAAATTAGATATATAAGAAGATATGTTCAGTGGGGGTAAATGAATTAGTTAAAACATATTTAATGAAGTGGGACAACCCCTTTAATTCCCAGAAGAAAACTCTTGAGTTCATGTTAAGGTAATGCACTCACTTTACTCACTGGTGACTGCATTTATAACTTTTCATAAAAGTTTATAACTAAGGGCTGTATTACACCAACAGATTATCTGAACAATATGTGTCCAATCAGAGCAATAGTTGGTGCATATAACAAAAGATCTCTGTGTGTAATAGGTCATCTGACCAATGTCAGATCAAAATCTGTCAGATAATCGGTTGGTGTAATACAGCCCTAAGAATATGGAAAGAATATAAGAGGGTTAACTGTCAGGTACCCAGTGAAGTTCATTTAGAAGAGTGAGAAGCAAAATTTATGGTCTGAGACATATCATGGATGCAGACCATACAACTGCTTTGGGGACCTGTTAAAGGAAATGTGTCACCAAAAATGTTATCTACCACTTAAAACCACATATCTTTTTTTTCTAATCTGTTTTTATTTTCTGATTACATATTTACTTGTTATATTTCCTGAACATGATTATGGGGGTGGCCGTCATGTCTGAGCTGTTCTTTTTTTTTTATTGACAATTTTTATTGTTTTTTCATTTTCATATTCATAATCATAAGAAAGAGCATTGACTGATATACAATGTGGAAGATTATACATATGTAATATCTATGTTTAACAGTCATAAATACAGTTTGCATTTGTAAACGCAGAGAGAGGCCTATAAGGCCACATAAAGGCAAGTGTCAAATAAAGGTGAACAATAACACTAAGTTAATTTAACTTTGTGACAGGATACTAAGATAGAACTGACATGGTATGTGTATGTGAATAGTTAGTCTAGATTTAAGGTATTGGTCCAGGAACAGTTGGGGGGGGGGGGGGGGGTTGGGGGGGAGTGAAGGGATTCACACAAGAGAAGTTCCTATAGGCTCTCCAAGTGGACCAAATCTGGAGGAAAGTGTGTCTAGTGCGTGATTCCCAATGGGAGATCTCCTCCATTCTGTAGATCTGGTCTACTCTGCTAATCCATTGTTCCAAACTAGGGAGTTCAGGAGACAGCCAACAAGTCGGTAGTAGTAGTCTGGCTGCAGCTATCAAAAGTGAGAAGAGTGAAGACTTAAATGGGTTGACCCCCCCCTATTCCTAGAGATAACAGAGCTATATTCGGTGAGCAGGAGAAGGAAGTCTGGCAAATCTGGTTACTCAGTTTGATTATGTTAAGCCACCACAGGTTGATTAGCTCGCATGACCACCAGATGTGCAAGATCAAACCTTTGGCTTTGGAACCACGCCAGCATCTATCTGTAGCGTTTTAATTAATATTAAATTAATAACATCTTAAATTAATAACATCTTTTATCTGAAGAAGAGGGGAAGACAGATTTAAGACCATGCTATGACCAAGAAGCCTTCTCTTTAGGAGTCTGCTAAGGCCAGGGTGTTAGAAAGCCAACTGATCTGGTCTGAATTGGGGGCATAAATATTGACAAATGTGAACATGGATTGTCCTACCAGACCCTCGAGGATGAGATATCTGCCATCTGGGTCCTGTAAATGGGACTTATACTGGAAAGGAAGCCCTCTACAAAAGCCTATACTAACTCCCCTTGAGGCAGCACCCCCGGCCCCACAATGGTACCAGCTGGGAAACTTGGAGTGAGTGAAATTCGGGTATCTAACATGCTTAAAATTAGTTTCCTGGAGGAAAACCACTGAGCATTTCTCTTTATGCAACAAGGAGAAGATTTGGCTTCTCTTAGAGGGAGATCTCAAACCTTTGACATTGTATGATACCAATTTAAGGTCAGACATCTTTGAGTATTCAAAAAAGTGTGATGTAAGTTCTAATTGGCATAGTAGCTAGGAAGTGACCAACCGACCATAGGAAGAGGAGGAGGGTGCCACCTCGAGGAAAGCATACCGGAAACCATTGTCCCAAACCGCCCGGGACCTCGTCTTCTCATTCAACACCATGTCAGGATCGCACATAAGAAATGCAATCAAGGAAGATTGTGAGTACCTGTCAAAATAACTGAGATTAAACATATAGAACAGAACAAGTAGAAGTAATACTAAGTGATTAGGTAGATGTCTAGTAGATAGGAACATGTCAACTATAGTTCCCTGGGTAGGTGGTATGATGTGGGGGGAGGTAGGTATAAGTAAATACCAAGAAGCAGCGACTCCTTCTAAGGGATTGATATAACTGGAAGGTTAAACTGGGATGTCCTTAAAGTTGTATTAAACCTGGGGACAATCAGTATTTCAGCGCTATTGTCTCCGCAAATATAGGAGGGGGGGGGGGAAGGATGGGGGGAGAGATGGGAAAGAGGGAGAGGGGGAGAAGAAGGGGACACAATATATGGATTAACATATATGACTCAAGAACTACTATTCATATATAAAGCTGTAATAGCCTTCAAACAGATGGGATGGAGGTCCCTACTGTCTCTTCCTCCTACACTGAGTGGAGATAAGGCACATGCAAGGGCAATGAGAGTATGAACTCCGTGTATAGAGCCAATTTCTTTGGAGAGCACCATCTGAACATAGTAGTGATAGTACAAAAGTCCATGGATTGAGTTCTATGGATCCCTATTTACTGGGAAGAAAAAAGGGGTTAGAAGTATATTACTTATCAGCTAAAGTTAAGCGCTTAGGAGTAGATGGAACATTTCCCCTTCTGGATCTTTGGGATTTAGGAGTGCGGAGAGGTTCCCATGGAGTTGTCGTAGGTAGGTTTGGCAAGCGGTCAAATTTTGGACCATGTCCCAATTTTCTATAGGCAACGGTGATATCTGAAGAAGATCGTAAGCTTTATTCAGGTCACTAAAGGAGGCAATATGGATGTGGCAACCATCGTGGAGAAAGGAGAGACCAAATGGGAATGTCCATCTGTATAGAATCTTGTGGTGACGCAGCAGATCGGTGAGTGGTTTCATCATTTTCCGTTTCCTCAGGGTGGCTTGGGCTAAATCCTGATAAATAGTAATGGGATTGCCCTCCCATTCCACGGAGTTGGAGTTCCTGGAGCCAGCCAGAATAGCTTCTTTCACCGGAAAATGCAGAAATCTAAAGATCACGTCTCTGGGGGGTTCACTGGCTTGTGGCTTGGGGCGAAGTGCTCTGTGAGCTCTTTCTATTAAAACCTTGTGCGCAGAATCTGGGCCCAGAAGCTTAAGACAGATCTGGATAACAGTTTCAGGGATATCCATTGCAGAAATAGATTACGGAATGCCTCTAAAGCGGAGATTATTCCGTCTGCCCCTGTTTTCCTGGTCTTCCATAGCGGTATATAAGGTGTTAATATGGCTCTGGGCAAGGGACAGACTGGAGGCCACTTCACTCTGGTGCTGCAAAACTGCGGCCTGGGTGTCCTCAAATACTTCCACTCTGCGGCCTATGTGGCGTACATCCTCTTTAATAGAGGAGAGATCCAGGCTGAGGGGTCCCAAAGCGTCAGCCAGGGCTTCTTTAAGGTAAGCCCTGGAGATGGGCCGACATTCTGTGTCACAGGGGTCTTCCCCTACCTTACCGGCGCCTGCAGCTGCTACTTGCTTGTGGCTGGAGCAAGGTGTCCCGGGCGCCATCTTGGAATCTTTGTTCACTGCTGCTGCCGCCGCTTTCTTCATGAATTTCTCAATTTTGCCAGTTTGACTCAGCGATCTGATGTGACCTGTTTGGTCAGCAGTCTTTTGGCCACCGATCTTGACCATCTTGGAGTCCAGTTCGCTAGTAATAAAGGGCTATGAGGGATCTGCTAGCCGGAGAGCAGCACCTCACACAACCATTTGGCTCCGGTGCAGGCTCCGCCCCATGTCTGAGCTGTTCTTAACAGCCTTTCGAGAGCATAAAGAAAATTACAGCAGCCACATAGGCCGTAGACCCAGTGGTTAGGAGGGGACCCCATTGACTTCTTTGGGAGAGTTTTCTAGGCATGCTCTGTACAGAGGTCACTGTACAGGGAAAGAATAGATAAGCTTTGACAATCACCTATTGTCTTATCTATACACAGAGATGATATCATTATAGCCAGGATTAGAATGACACATAAGCAAGTAACCTCAGTAGAGTGAGCTGTACAGATCAATAAGTAGGGTTAATGGCTAGTGTGAAAACTTCAGGATTTTATGTTTTTTGTTTAAATATAGATATTAATTAAAAAAAATATATTCTGTAGAATATGTAACATAGTAACATAGTACATAAGGCAGAAAAAAGACATTTGTCCATCCAGTTCGGCCTGTTATCCTGCAAGTTCATCCAGAGGAAGGCAAAAAAAAAACCCTGTTCCCCACTTTAGGGGAATAAAAAATGTCTTCCCGACTCCAATCAGGCAATCAGAATAACTCCCTGGATCAACGACCCCTTTCTAGTAGCTATATCCTGTAATATTATTAAGCTCATTAAGCTCCAGAATGTGATTTAAACAATAGTTCATTTGCAGATGACACATTCCCTTTAAAAATAACTCAGGCAAGATGGCTGCCCTCATAATCTTGTTCAGGAAATAGAATAAATAAAACTGCAGTCAGAGAATGAAAATAGACAATTAGAGAAAAATAATATGTGCTGCTATCTGGTTTTAACTGTCATAAAATTTTTGGCTGTCCTCATTTCCATTATTTCCAAAAACTGTTACTTTTCTTTGTGATAGATGCCCTGGAGCAATAAAAAGATTGGTTGGAAAAGTTTTCCTTGCCTTTAATACAAACAAAAGTGGCCTGTGTGCAACCTGATTCCACATACTTTGTACCCATACTAAGTGTTCTGTAATATTTTTATTATGGCGGTTAAAGCATTCTATAATTCTATATCCTATTGCATAAACCTCTACTTACCATCATGTTCATTGAAGACATTAGCAATCATATTATATGAGTCTATAAACAAAGTATATGAATTAATAGGGGGTAATTTATCAAGACTGACATTTTAGATGCCGGTTATTATAAACCCTATAGCTGGTGGTGGATCCACTGATGATATGAAGAGAGGTGCCAGCCCCCTCTAAAGTTAAGCCAGCTGTCAGAGCTGTCTTACATTTAGACCATTTTCTACACTTAAAACAGGTATAGAAAATGGTATATTAGATGGGCCTCCCTTCCTGTCCCCTTCTCTGCCCATGCCACGCCCACTTTTTTAGACCTGGCATGAGTAGGGAAAAGGCACAGGTTGCCGGGCAAAGGTTATTAATCTGCACCAGAAATATGCCTAATATAGGCGTATATCTGGATATTAAAGGATCCCCTTAGTGTCTTTGCATGTCAGTTTATTTAAAATTGATATTGGTGTACATGATACCTGAATGGAGCCCGAACCTAAAGGCTACCATTCCAAAGTGTCAAATTGTGTCATATATTAAATTACCAAAACTGTATTGACATATGTGTTGCTAATCAATAGAAGATACTAATACTATATGTCGCCACATCACATTGCCCTCCTTTGTGTGCCTAAATTCCCCTGATGAGTTCTAAAGATGAAACATGCGTGTAGGGACTAGCTACACTAGGGCACAATAGGGCCAAGTAGCGAAAGGGTCAGGTTCCGGACGGGGTCGTTCTTATTAGAACGGGTGCTCCGTAGATAGGACGCTAGGGCCGAGATAGCACCCATTAATTAGGGCTGTCTAGGTACCCTGTAACCCATAAGACCCCTGCCGGGCCCCAATCGCACTTTCTTTCACAGCACATCCGCTTGCGTTGGACATCACCAAAACCAGAGGACCGTGGCTGAAAACGGTAAGACCACCGGTTATCTAAGGTGCCGCCGTGCACTAATCGTTTGTGAATTTAAAGGTGCCGCCGTGCACCAAGCAATTTTTTGTATCCCCTGTGTTATTATACACCTTTTATTTGTACTTAATATCACATTTAGGGACTTATTCTACCTCTAATAATTAAAAGTTAAGTTTTAACTCAAATCACCACTACTACTCAGTCTACTTAAATTTCTAAACATACTGGTGATCAAATCATCAAATCTAGCATATAGCTCCCCTTAGCTATAACGTACATGCACTCACACCTAAATATTGGAAAACACAAATAGCTTTTGCATAATAAAGAAGGTGTAAAGCTTTAATCAAACTACATTTGTCCAATATATATTTCTAAGTGTGATTCAGAAATGTCAGATGTAATACACATACCAAGCATGTGGTTGGCATTATGGTGACAGCATGAGTTCTACCACCACTCAAAACCTTTTTTTTTTATATTGTAAAAAATGTGGTTGGTCTTATTATTTTTCCTGATATATGAGGGCTAAGATATGCATGCCAATAATATTCTGCAGCTAAAATCTAATTTATCAAGGACATAACATACAGTAATATAAGATCCAAAAAAACCCTAAAAAAACGACTCCCATTACCATCTGCTGGCACACATTAGTCCTAATACAAATTAATCTCAAATACAATGAAATTAAGTTTCATCTCTTTCTCCTGTTTTATTTATTTTAAATCTGATAAAGTATTGCCTGGCAGTTGAACTATTTTCCTTATGAGTTTGTTAACATGAAATTAAAATTTAAATAAGGTGAACTTGTAATATCAGAGCATTTTATTGGTTCTGACCTGTTCTGCAAATTTTACAAATACTTGCAGCAGCTACCTGTGTTGTATCTTCTTAGTGTAGTGTAGTGTCTTCCTACATGGAAAAAACAAACCCCCTTTGATTTCCTTTTTGATAATTTGTTCAGGTTTGTTTAAAAAGGCATACAATTTTTCCAGACAATTAGACACACCAGACTATAAGACAGCTCTAGGATTTGAAGGAGGAAAATAAGAAATAAAATATTTTCCACTTCAGATCAGACCCCAAAATCAGACTCCATTAGCCTCAGATCAGTTGCCCCAACCTCCATCAGCCTCAGATCAAACCCCCATCAGGCTTCCTCAGCCTCCATCAGCCTCAGATTAGACCCCCCTCCCCCCTAGACTCCATCAGCCTCAGGTCAGCCCCCCATCCCCCATCAGACACAGATCAGACCCTTGCCGGCAGTTGTTACTTTGCAAATAGGTTCAAACATATGATTATTGCATTTAGGCCTACTTGAAGTAATTACTGTAGGATTTATAACAGTGAGGTATCTTACTCCAACGGGGCTTGCCCACCTTTGCTTTAGGGTTTCTGTCCTTCAGTGGTTAAGTATTGTGACAGCAATCAACATGTACTGTGTAATTAAGGAAGTCATGTAATCTTCAAGTGGAAGTGTTTTGCATTTTGTTAATTGATGAAAGTTGCTATCTAGAACCTACTGTATCTAATTTATCATTGGTGAGTCCAATATTCTTCTGACAGGGCCTGCAAAGAAGTGATAGGACATCAATACCTCCCACCCTAAAAATAAAATAATAATAATAATAGGCCTTCTATTGGCAGACCTTCCATTTAAGTTAATCTTTTAAATACAGCTATGTATAATTAGATTTACAACATTCTTGATGTGATGTTACCGCTGCAAGCAGGAAAATAAAGCCCAAGAGAACTTGAGTTGCTGTGCTGGATCTTATAAGAGCGCCCCTTATTTTTTTAAAATTCTAGCCCATTTAACAGTTGTCCCCCAATAGTCCAACAAAAAAAAATTGACAACATTTTTCTGCACAATGGAACAAAGCACGGTCATTGACAAGTGGAGAGTTGCTTGGCTACAAGATAAAGACTTCCCCATGTTATGCTATGAGGTTGGAAATTGTCAATCCTTACATTGTATTCTACAGTGTAAATAATGGTTTGTTGTGAATTTTCTGAAGCTGAATGACCCTATATATTTCCACCAGGGTATGTAGTCTGCACAGAAATCCATCCTTAGCTTCCTTTTCATTAAGGAAGTGCAGCTAATTTGCACATATTTTCCATAGAAACCCAGAGGAGCATTGCCTGGACTATAAGATTCCTCATGCCTACTAAATGTTCAAATGTTCTCCATATGCAGAAAAAGAACTCACCCGATTCCAACAAAGGTCTCTCACCTAGCTATACCCGTTCTCTCTTTGTTATGGCTTCAAGGCTTAATTAAAGGACTATGTTTTGACTTATCTTCTGGGAACAAGTATGCAAATGAACTTTATTTCCAAAAAAAAGAAAATAAAGCCATGTCTTTGGTGCCACCTGTTGGAAGACATCTATCCTATGTCAATGTTCATCCTTTTAAACAGTATTTAACATTATGTGGAGTCAGACAATTCAGTTCTTGTGATCTGCTATTTTTCTGTGTTTTTGTACACATAAAATTGTAATCTTATTAAGCTTTTTATGTTAATCTACTTTTAGGTTCACAGTCTGTAGCGGCCATAAAAAAGCTATCAGTTCTAGTCGTACAAAAGTAATTAACATTGCCAACCATAGGTAATGAATACTGTTGAAGTGCTATTGTAAAAGTAATTTAGAGAAACAGAAAAAACTTATTAAGAAAAGTTGTAAACATTTTGAGAAGCTTGATAACAGAGATGGGGAAAAGGTAAACCTGAAATCATTCTCTATTTTCCCCTCTACAAGTTTGAAAGCCCATTAATATCACCTTAATATGTTTCTGATGGTCACAATGAGCAGCATCTAGCTGCATGGAAAACTGGTGATCACTAATCAGAGTAAATTATTGACTTTAACCTTCTTTTGACCCCCATGTTTTCGACATTTCAAAAATAAATGAACTGCAGAGGCTTGGTGCAAGTGAATAATTATTGGGACCTGACTTACATTAAAATATATTTTCTCCTATTAGATGTGCCTTTTTGAGATAGCTGACTATGGCTTTAGTGGATACTACTGGTTAATAATCTAATCCAGCATAGCAAATTGCAATTTGCAACAGATGGCAGTCATCTTGAAAATATTAATGTTCTGTATAGGTTGTTAGTAAAGTTGCATGTATGAACATAATAAAAAAAAAATCTTATTTACCTAAATCCAATTTTGCTAGAATGGGTTTCGATTTTTCTTGTTTTATTACTGTTAATTCTACTGATAGTTATTCTGGTAGCTGTATATTTAGCTTCCATAATGGCAACACATCCAGTCAGGAAACATTTGAATATTTCTGTTTTATCAAAGTGTCCATTTTTGCAACAGTGGCAACAAGAGGTATAGATGTACCTACCGATTGTTATGTTTGATTTGGCGCTCCCAAACTAATCCAGCACCACAGAGCAGTAACTGATATCCTGCTACATTATGGATGTCTCAGTGTTGCTCTAGATTCTAGCAGAAGGTCAGACATAAGCTTTAAGATTATGCATGAATTCATGCATTATATTGTCAAAACAAGATTGAGACATCCTGGTTGCCACATTTTTTAGACACAAAAGTGACCATGCTACTTTCTAAGAGCTCATGCATTTAAGCCTTCAGGTAGGAGTCTTCCATACACAGCTAAATCAGCTCTGCTGGGTATCAGATGTATCAAAATTCCTCCAGACTGTGCATTCTGAAGAGTCGGATGAACTGTGCCCCATTGCAGCCATGTCTAAGAGCCTGAAATCTGTTCTCCATGGTTTAGTAGACTTTTTATTCCTTTTCATTATCATACAAAATGCAGCTTCAACATACAGTACAGACCAAAAGTTTGGACACACATTCTCATTCAAATAGTTTTCTTTATTTTCATAACTATGAAAATTGTAGATTCACACTGAAGGCATCAAAACTATGAATTAACACATGTGGAATTATATACATAACAAAAAAGTATAAAACAACTAAAAATATGTCATATTCTAGGTTCTTCAAAGTAGCCACCTTTTGCTTTGATTACTGCTTTGCACACTCTTGGCATTCTCTTGATGAGCTTCAAGAGGTAGTCACTTCACAGTTGTGCCCTGTCAGGTTTAATAAGTGGGATTTCTTCCCTTATAAATGGGGTTGGGACCATCAGTTGCGTTGTGGAGAAGTCAGGTGGATACACAGCTGATAGTCCTACTGAATAGTCTGTTAGAATGTGTATTATGGCAAGAAAAAAGCAGCTAAGTAAAGAAAAACGAGTGGCCATCATTACTTTAAGAAATGAAGGTCAGTCAGTCCGAAAAATTGGGAGAACTTTGAAAGTGTCCCCAAATGCAGTCACAAAACCCATCAAGCACTACAAAGAAATTGGCTCACATGCGGACCGCCCCAGGAAAGGAAGACCAAGAGTCACCTCTGCTGCAGGAGGATAAGTTCACCCGAGTCACCAGCCTCAGAAATCGCAGGTTAACAGCAGCTCAGATTAGAGACCAGGCCAATGCCACAGAGTTCTAGCAGCAGACATATCTCTAGAACAACTGTTAAGAGGAGACTGTGTGAATCAGGCCTTCATAGTAGAATATCTGCTAGGAAACCACTGCTAATGACAGGCAACAAGCAGAAGAGACTTGTTTGGGCTAAAGAACACAAGGAATGAACATTATACCAGTGGAAATCTGTGCTTTGGTCTGATGAGTCCAAATTTGAGATCTTCGGTTCCAACTACCGTGTCTTTGTGCGATGCAGAAAAGATGAACAGATGGACTCTACATGCCTGGTTCCCACCGTGAAGCATGGAGGAGGAGGTGTGATGGTGTGGGGGTGCTTTGCTGGTGACACTGTTGGGTTATTTATTCAAAATTGAAGGCATACTGAACCAGCATGGCTACCACAGCATCTTGCAGCGGCATGCTATTCCATCCGGTTTGCGTTTGTCATGCCCCACTCTGACGATGTGCGGAGGTCGGCCAGGATAGCAGCACGAAGTTAGTGTTTGTGTTGGTGCCGTGCTGGATCCGCCTCTCATCAGGTGCACTGGGTGGAGTCATTAGTTTAAATGGCACTCCAGCCAAGTGATCTGAGCGGATTATACTAATCATTGTGGTCTGGGAAGCTAGGAGGGAAGGTTGGCTGTCCCTGCTCTTGAAGATAAGTGTCATTTCTAGTTTGGTTGTTTTGTGTCATCTTTCCCATCCAGGTTCTGTGCGAGCAGGCTGCTCCTATTTCCCCACTTCACCATCTCAGGGAATTCAGGGTTTTGTCAGCCCAGGCTGGAGGACACATCACACCTACCTTCAATGTCTGTATGTGGGCTGAGCAGTTCAGGGAAAAAGGTCAGGGATTAGCTAGGAGGTGACCCTTCCCCTGTCTCTCGTCCAGAGCCTGGTTGTTGCGTTATCTGTTATTCGGAGTGCACGCCTGCCGTGACAGCGTTTAGTTGGACCATCATTTATTTTTCAACAGGACAATGACCCCAAAGACACCTCCAGGCTGTGTAAGGGCTATTTGACCATGAAGGAGAGTGATGGAGTGCTGCGCCAGATGACCTGGCCTCCACAGTCACCGGACCTGAACCCAATCGAGATGGTTTGGGGTGAGCTGGACCGCAGAGTGAAGGCAAAAGGGCCAACAAATGCTAAGCATCTCTGCAACGGAGGGGCGCATAAGAGAATGCCAAGAGTGTGCAAAGCAGTAATCAAAGCAAAAGGTGGCTACTTTGAAGAACCTAGAATATGGCATATTTTCAGTTGTTTCACACTTTTTTGTTATGTATATAATTCCACATGTGTTAATTCATAGTTTTGATGCCTTCAGTGTGAATCTACAATTTTTTATAGTCATGAAAATAAAGAAAACTCTTTGAATAAGAAGGTGTGTCCAAACTTTTGGTCTGTACTGTATGTGGTTGCTATTCCTTGACATACTGGGTCCGAAAAACATTTCTTAGGCAGAACAAATTAATATATTAGTAATTTGGTTGACCCTAGAAGAATGAAGCGTTTTGTTGGAAAAGGACAGCTTTGCTATTCATTAAGCACATCTGCTATGCTGATTATTGCACACAACTCCCATTTTGTTTTGCTGTGGTCTCAAGTAACAGGCTTTTTGATTTGTTAGAAAGGGTTCTCTTTTTCATTATAGTATGTTCATGAATCATATGATTTTCCTTCCGAACTAAATTTATACAAAATTAAATTGTACAGCAGTTTCTCCAAGGCATTAGCAACAAATTCTCTTAAATGCCAAATCTGGATACATTGCATACATTTTGCATCTTTTTTGTATACATTTTAGCTTGTGGTTGTTTCCACCAGTACCATTGACCTTCAGCATTATACAGTAATAGTAAATGTTTGATGTTGGCACAGCATATACTTTTTTAAAACTTTTTTTTAATGATTTGCACTAACTCTGTTAGACTGTAAAAATGACTTTGTACAACAGAATCATGTTGCAAAAAACACCAGTAACAGGTATGATAACCAGTCTAAAAAGTGGCACGCAAGTTGTTCATACACAGGATGTTTCAAATACTGATATTAATTTGGGTCCATCTCTTCGCCCTCCCTGTTGTCTTCTAGCAATCCAAAATAACACAGGGCTTGCGTCATAAAACTCAAGAATCTAGCTATACTCAGATCCTCCACAGTGACATCAGAGGATTGGGGGATGGATATAGAAAGAGAAGGTTTATAAAGTATGATAAAACGTGGCTGGTTATCATTTCTTGGGCCTTGCCGAAGTGGTTCTCATCAACATGAGTGGTTTATTTCCTTTTATTTTTTAGAAACTGTTGTGCATTATATTTCTGTATGTCTTTTGTTTCATTGTTTATATATAAATACCAGGGCTTTTTTTTCTGAGCAAAAAGGTGGTGGAACTCACCCCCCCCTCCCCTGACCACGCCCCTACCCACCTCTAGGACCGCCACCTAAAACCGCCCCTTTAGAGAACAGGGATGCAAGTAAAATTGCCAGTGACGGTTGTGAGAGCCAGGCTTCCAGTGCCCGCAGCCGCTGCCGTCGCCCTAGTCCACACATGGGCAGCGCAGCCTGGCCCTTCCTTCCCTGTTCCCCTAATTGGCCAATTCAATCTTTTTTAATTTAAAAATGAAAAATTATCTTTTTACCTTTGTTTCCTTTTCCTGCCTGGTGCCGCTCTGACTCCTGACTCCTGCTTGCGCCGACACCCACGACACTAAACTGCCACCCGCGCCTCCAGCAGCCGCCCTGCCTGCTGGGCAGGCCTGTTAATGGAGCCGGAGGCGGGGGGGTCCCGGGTCTGGGGCCGCAGACAGCAATGGGCTGGGGGCGAAGTTTGGGGCCACAGAATCAGCGTCTCCTCTCTCACTCTCTCCGCCGCTGTCAGTGGTGGGCAGGAGCTTGGCGGGCCTGAGCCAATGGAGAGCCGGAGGTGCTGGAGGTTGCAGGGACTGAGCAATCATGTAAACTGTAAGTAAGCAGCCTAATCAGGGCCAGGGCAAGGATTTTTGCCGCCCTAGACAAGATAAAAATTGCCGCCCCCCCCCCCCCCTTATCAGACATCACATATGTTCCACCCCTTTCTCAGCTTTTAAATTAAAAGAACTGCTATGCTTCCCTTACGGTTAATAAAGCTTCTTGTAGCTGTCTCTTTTTGCGGAACGGAATTGCGGACCCATATATTTCTATGGGGCCGAACGACGTGCGGCCCCGATCCGGAATTGCGGACCCGGATCCGCAATTCCGATTCTGAAAAAAATAGAACATGTCCTATTCTTGTCCACAATAGCGGACAAGAATAGGCATATTCTCTTAGTGCCGGCAATGTGCGGTCTGCAAAATGCCTCTTGAAGGCTTCTTGTAAGGGCTCTTTCCCACAACCAATGCTCCTCCGTGCCTGTGCTGTGGACTGCAAATCGCGGTCCGCAATGCACGGGCACCGACCGTGGGCCAGCAGCATACGGGTCGCGGACCCATTCACTTGAATGGGTCCGCGATCCGTCCTTTCCGCAAAAAGATAGAGCAAGTTCTATCTTTTTCCTGTGCGGAGGCACGGAACGGGACCCTAGGAAGCACTCCGTAGTGCTTCCGTGGGGTTCCGTTCTGTGCTTCCGTTCCACACCGCATCTCTGGATTTGCGGAAACATTCAAGTGAATGGGTCCGCATCTGTGATGTGGAATGCACACGGCTGTTGCCCCGTGTATTGCGGACCCGCCGTATGCGGACCACAATACTGCAACGGAGGGGCAACGGTCGTTTGAACTAGTGATGAGCGGCATCGGAAATATTTGTTTTCGCAATATTTTGCATATTTTTTGCATAATCGCAATAAATTAGCAAATTCTAGAATTCGTGATCTCCAGTCGTTATTTCCATCATTAATGATGCGCATATTTTTTGTGCAATACATGCAACTTCACATTTTATCAGGTCTGACTACATATTACTGATTGGTGCACGAAGTATTGTTGTGACATCACAGCACTATGTCTGTAGCATGTATGTATGGACAGCAGAGAAACAGTAATTCCTATCATACTACCTAACACCCTGCACTGGAACCTACACTATATCACTATCTAACCTACACTGACTATCTCCCACTATCTGTATTATATATATATATATGAGCTAACTAACTAACTATCTAATGTAATTGGATAAGGAACAGGATCCAGATGAAAGCACAGAGCACAGCAATGTCACTGCTCTCTCTCTCTCTCTCTTTCAGAACTGCAAATAAACTGCAGAAAATGGCTGCTGGGGAGTTTCTTATATAGTAAAGGGGTATGCAACTTTCCTATTGGTTGCTAGAGATGTTGCTAAGCTCTGAAAAAGATATTGCAGCCTTCTCATTGGCCCACAAGCAAGAAGGGAGGTTACTGATGGAAAAAATAAAAATAAATTGAATATTCATGATTACGAATATATAGCACTATATTCTACATCTTTGCAAATTCTCAAAGTGCCAATATTCACAATAAACTTGCGATTAGAATATTTACGATCAATCCTAGTGTGAACGAGCCCTAAGAGTGTGAGCTCTTAAAACAAACCTTAGTGGTGAACATGTAGGTATTACTGCTGAACATGTAGGTATTACTGGGGAATAGTAATAATTTAGATAAATCTGTTGTTTTTGTATTGGCCACTGAGCTAAACCCACACATCACGTGAACCCCGTGATTGTGACACAGGTAATTTCTAATTGAATTTTATTACAGTTTATCCTAAGGCCTATTGAATTAAGTATTCCAAGGCAATGGTTGAGAGCAAACCATTCATTCCCAATCACTGCCCACTTGTTAGCTGTTTTTGCATGCAGTAATAACCACCACCTTTCCTGCTATCCTTAATCCCCATACAGGTTCTTTTTTCTGGCCAGCACACCCCTGTTTACACAGATTGATGTGCTGCCCACAAATTATGATTTTAGGTGCCATATGAAAGATGCAGTCACCTGAAGAACAAACATTTGTTGCATCTGTTGGATGATTGGCAGAACGAGTGTTTATAGGAATGTTTGTCCTTGATAATTGTCCAGATCCTCAGCCAGTTGTCTAAATGACGTAATGATGTAATCCATTTGTCCAAATTGCCTTCTTGTCTGAGTTTATTTGATTTCTTATCACATAATAGATTGGGGTTATCAATTCAGCCTCTCTCCTGGCTGGAATAGTGGGAGCGCACATAGACAGGCATGAGCAGCAACTCCCGTCCTGGCCAACTGTAACTGCATTCGTAGTTAGTGTGAAACAGCTCCAGGGCATGCACAATAGCCCTGGAGCTGTTGTACACAGCTCCATCACTGATGGCTCAAAGCAGAGCTGGTTCAGGAATGCGCTTGCAGAGCCAAAAGGCTCTAGAATGACAACATCCCGCTGCTTGCCTATGCAAGCACGTTCTCCATCAATAAAACTTTCAGTCAACGCTTCCGTACATTTTAGAAAGCTCAGGGCTGGTGATCAGTGGCAGCCCTGAACTGAAGAGGTGAGACAACCCCTTTAAGCCTAATCTTCATTACTATATACATATGTTTACAATCCTAATTTATAGTAATCTCTATTAATTATTTTTAGTGGCTAAAGATCTGCTCCTGCCATGTTGATGGGCATACTGGTGCACAGCTTGTTACAGTGACAGTACAGTTGTCAGAACAAGCCATGCACCTGGGATTTCATAAGAATACTTTGACATATGCTGCATCTGATAGAACATGCCACAATCTTTGCTTTCTGATTTATCTGGAATATAACAAAAAAGTCTTCATGTCTATATCTGAAATTAGATGTGTAGAAAGATACAGTAGCATAATCATGCTTCTCTATGGGAGTCCTGTTAAAATACCATAGTAGAAGAACCATACAGTAACATGGACCCTAATTCTACCCTGCAGAGGCCGAAGTGATTTAACCACTTCATGACCGCTCATTGACTATAAACGTCCTAGGGTTGGCTGTTTATCTCTGGATTGTCCATTCAGAGATGGCAGCTGCACGCTAATCGTGCAGCTGCCGAGCGGGGGACCCGCTGTCAGTGACAGAAGGGCACCCCAGAAAGAGGGCAGGGACAGTTCACAGGTGTCCCTGCCTTCTAGATCACTATATGCACAGTGATCCACGAGCACTGTGTATACAGATCAGGAAGCAATATGCGCTTCCTGTCCCGGCCCAGTGGTCATGTGACCATCAGGCCTGGGAGAGTGCAGGAGTTGTTGGTTCTTCTACAGACCTTGATCAGCCCTGCATTGAGGCTGTATAGCACTGTATACTGCTGTACAGCCTCTCTGGGGGGTGTATTTCTCCTGTAACTGGGGATACTATGTCAGCCCCAGTTACAGGAGAAATCAATAGTGAAAAAAAATAAACATTTTAAGTTAAATGTCCCCCAGAGGTCTTGTATGACCTTATGTGGGACGCAAACTGTAAAATAAAAAATAAAAAAAATAAGTGTTTTATAAAAAAATTAAAAAAGGTTTCACATATAAAAAAATCCCCAAGTAAGTAATTAAAAAATAAAGTTAAAAATATATATTTTTTAATAAAATAGACATACTTAGTATTGCCTTGTCCGTGATGGCCGCCACTATAAATATATCCATGATCCACCCAGTCCGATACACACCATAAAAAAATATTAAAACTGTGTAAAAAAAAAAGCCATTTTTGTCACCTTGCATCACAAAAAGTGCAACACCAAGTGATCAAAAAGGCTTATGTCCCACAAAATGGTACCAATAAAACAGTCACCTCATTCTGCAAAAAATGAGCCCCTGCATAAGAAAATTGCTCAAAAAGTAAACAAAACTATAGCTCTCAGAACATGGAGACAAAAAAACATAATTTTTTTGTTTCAAAAATGCAATTTTTGTGTTAAAGTGAAATAAAGTTAAATAAAAAAAAATATATAGAAATCACATATCACCACAACAGTAACAACCAGCTCTATAAAAATATCACATGACCTAACCCATCAGATGAACACCGTAAATGAAAATAAAAACAGTGCCAAAAAAAACATTTTTGTCCCCTTAGATCACAAAAATTGCAACACCAAGCAATCAAAAAAGTGCATGCCCCCCAAAATAGTACCAATCAAACCATCACCTCATCCCTCAAAAAATGAGAGCCTGACTAAGACAATCAGTCAAAAAATAAATAAAAAAAAGCTAGGACTCTCAGACTATGGAGACATTAAAATATGATTATTAAAAAAAAAAATGCTATTGTTGTGTAAAACTTAATATATAATAAAAAGTCAATATATTAGGTATTGTCACGTCCGTAACGATCTACTCTACAAAAATTTCACATGACCTAGCCCCTCAGGTGAATGCTATAAAAATATATAAATAAAAACTGCTAAATCAACCAATTTTTTGGTCACCTTGCCCCATAAAGTGTAATAATGAATAATCAAAAGTCATATGTACTCAAAATTTGTACCAATAAAAATGTCAACTCTTCCTGCAAAAAAAGAGCCCAAGTGCACAAGACGATTGGCAGAAAAAAAATAAAATAAATGGAGACACAAAAACATAATTTTCTATCAAAAATGCTTTAGACAGTAGGTGATAAAGACTTCCCAGAAAAAGATGTCAAGACAGCATTGTATGTGGCAGACAATAGATGTCTAACCCCCCGCCTCTATTCAAGCTTGGCTTCTCCATTTTTACGTAGATGGCCTCCTTCACGCCTCGTTTGTACCAATCGACCTCCTTATCCAAAACGATTGGTACAAACGAGGCGTGAAGGAGGCCATCTACGTAAAAATGGAGAAGCCAAGCTTGAATAGACGCAGGGGTTAGACATCTATTGTCTGCCACATTCAATGCTGTCTTGACACCTTTTTCTGGGAAGTCTTTATCACCTACTGACTCCAATTAGGATAATGGAATCAACACCTTTGACCCAATGCTGGGTATAATTACCAGATGTTGATTCAGTTACATATTTATTCCCAGAATTTTTGTACAGTCACTCAGAATTGAGAAAGCTCGTTGGAAGAACGAGTGAAACGTTTTCAATAAATCTACAGTACGTCCAGTTGCCTTGATTTATTCTTTACAGATATACCATGACCTGGATAAATGAGAACCTTCACAGACATATCTCAGACTATGGTGACACTAAAATTTTTAATCATTGTGTAAAACTTACAAAAATAAAAAAGTATAAATATTGCCACATCCGTAACGACCTGCTCTATAAAAATACCACATGACCTAACCCCTCAGATGAACACCGTAAAAAAATAAAAATAAAAACAGTGTTGAAAAAGCCATTTTTTGTCACCTTATATCACAAAAAGTGTAATAGGAAGCGATCAAAAAGTAATACGCATCTCAAAATAGTACCAATCAAACCGTCATCTCATCCTGCAAGAAATGAGACCCGACCTAAGACAATCACCCAAAAAATAAAAATAAAATATGGCTCTGGAGACACTGAAACATTAGATTTTTTTAATTCAAAAATGTTGTTACTGTGTAAAACATAAATTAATTAAAAAAAAGAATATATATTAGGTAATGCCACATCCATAAGAACCTACTTTATAAAAATATCACATGAACTAACCCCTCATTTGAACACAAAAAAAGCAATTTTTTTTGTAAATTTACATTACAAAAAGTGCAATAGCAAGCGTTCAAAAAGTAATATGCACCCTAAAAAAATAGTACCAATCAAACCGTCATCTCATCCCACAAAAAATGAGCCTGTTAAAAAAAATTATGGCTTTCAGAATATGGAGACACTAAAAAATATTTTTCAAAAATGCTTTATTATGTAAAACGGAAACAACTAACCAAAAATAGTCATATTTGGTATTGTCGCATCTGTAACAACCTGCTCTATAAAAATAGCACATGATCTAACCTGTCAGATGAACAATATAAATAATAAAATATAAAAACGGTGCCAATATAGCTATTTTTTGTTACCTTGACTCACAAAAAGTGTAATATAGAGCAACAAGAATCATATGTACCCTAAAATAATACTAACAAAACTGCCACCTTATTCCGTAGTTTCCAAAATGGGGTATTTTTTTAAAAGTTTCCACTCTAGTGGTACATTGGGGTGTCTTCAAATGTGACATGGCAACTTAAAATTATCTCTGTGAAATCTGCTTTCCAAAAATCATATGGCATTCCTTTCCTTCTGTGCTATGCTGTCTGCCCATACAGCAGTTTACAACCACATATGGGGTGTTTTTATAAACTACAGAATCAGGGCAATAAATATTGAGTTTTGCTTTGCTGTTAGCCCTTGCTTTTTTATTGGCAAATATGGATTAAAATGGAAAATCTGCCAAAAAAGTGAAATTAATTCTTGTGGAACACCTTAATGGTTAACAAAGTTTGTAAAATCAGTTTGAGTGGTATATTTCTTTTTTTTAAATGACATCACTTTTTGGGATTTTCTACTCTAGGGGTGCATCAGGGGTCTTCAAATGTGACATGGTGGCCTAAAATTATCCCAGTGAAATCTGCTTTCTAAAAAAACATATGGCGTTCCTTTCCTTCTGCGCAATGACGTCTGCCTGTACAGCAGTTTATGACCACATATGGAGTGTTTCTGTAAACTACAGAATCAGGGCAATAAATATTGAATTTTGTTTGGCTGTTAATTAGAGTTGAGCGGACACCTGGCTGTTCGGGTTCAATGGGTGAAAAGGGCTAGAGGGCTGCAAATGGCAGCAAAATGTGGTTAAGAGCATGACAAGTGCTCTGCCAATAAATGTGGATAGGGAAATGACTTCAAATAACATAAAATACGTAAAAATAAAAAATTCTAATCTTGTTCTTGGAGGACGAGGTCCATATGGAGTAGGAGGTTGAGGAAGCGGTGGATGTGGCTGTGTAGGTGGAAGCGGTGGTGGAGGAGGAGGTAGCCAACACTGGTTTTTGGTTAAAATTGTATTGTTTTTGTTTAAATTAGGGTACACCTCAAAACATTGGGAAATATAACCTGTGTTAAACAAACATTCAGACAATACACTGGCTGCAGAGCAGGCGCAAAGGGCAAGCTCAGGCCATATACCCAATTTGTAGACCCAGAAGTTGAAGGGGGCAGACCCATCAGTCAGTACGTGTAGGCATGTGCACACATACTGCTCCATCATGTTGCACGTCCCTGTGATGTCAACGATCCAATTGGATATCTGATCTATCAACTTTCAATGTTCTTTTTTGCGCCTACCATGTTGATCACGGTTAGTGGTGAATTAGGGTTCCACGCCTGAGAGGGAGCATGAGAAAAGGGAGACCACAAGAGAGCTCAATGGCTGCAAAGTGATCAAGCTGAATGAAAAGGCCAATTAAAGTCAAATTTTAGAAATTTTGGTCCCTGTCACCCATGCAGAGCAGGGGTTTATTCACGGCAAAAATTGTAAAATGTCACCCAAGAATGTAACAGACAAATTAGTGAAATTTATTAACCTGTCAATTAGGTAGAGCAGGGGTATATCACAGCCAAAAATTGGTGAATGTCACCCGAAAATGTAGCAGACAAATCTACCATTTGCCTGAATAGTAGAGCCGTCTAATTCCACTTTTCCTATTCACCAATTTTTGGCTGTGATATACCCCTGATCTACCTAGTAAACAGGTAAACAAATTTCACTAATTTGTCTGTTACATTTTCGGGTGACATTCACCAATTTTTGGCTGTGATATACCCCTGTTCTACCACAGCCAAAAATTGGCGAATGTCACCCGAAAATGTAACAGACAAATTAGTGAAATTTGTTTACCTGTCTACTAGGTAGATCAGGGGTATATCACAGCCAAAAATTGGTGAATAGGAAAAGTGGAATAGACGGCTCTACTATTCAGGCAAATGGTAGAGGTGCAAAACTGCTAGACCTGAGTCACCCAGTCAGAAGCATAAAATTAAAGAAAATAAACGGATAAGCAGGCACACTCTGATTTGGGTCAGTCTATTAATTTATTTATATTTCAGGTGATTGTGAGGTCTTTTTAGTAGATAATGTATAATATATAATATAGCAAAATATTTTAAAAAATGGAACTAATAAAATTATAAAAACTGAATTAGATATATCTCCTTTTTAATAGATAGTAAAAGTTGTAGGAATAATGGTTAAAAATGGAAACAAAAATGTAAAAATAAGTGGGTAATCACCACTAGATAGTTGCCACCTGGTAGAGGGTAATTGATGCGTTAAAAAATAATTCTTCTTGTTCATAAAATCTTTCATAAAACAGTCTTTCATAAACAGTAGCCACTGGACAGAGGATAAATAGAGGGTAAATAGTGCGCCTTGTATACTTATATCACCATGTATAGGGTAGTCTTTCATAAGGCAATGATCGCTGGACAGAAGATAAATGCTAAATGATGCGCCTTTATATACTTATGTCTCTTTTTATGTAATAATCGCTGCTAGGCAGAGGATAAATGGTGCACCTTGTAAATATGTGTCACTGTTTGTTCAGTCGTCTTTCATAAAACAGCAGGCATGTACATATACAGTTACAGTTCGGAACGTCAAAATATGTGACAATATGTATCTAGTAATCGCTGTATTCCTTATGCCGAGCTGTGGGAGAAAGGGATGCTCTGTGCCTGAGTACGGCATCCCGCACTGTCTCTGGCTACAGAGACAGTGCCCCAGCTTTGTTTGCAACCTCTTCCTCCTCTGCCTTCGCCTTGTGCTTCCACTGTGCCCCCACTATCAGGTGGGTATGCCACCAGCAGCGCGTCTCCAGCGTGTGCTTGTACTTTTGCATCTTACAATCTGTGACAGAATTAAGGACGGTACATTATCCTTGTAACGGGGATCCAGAAGCATGGATCAGCACAAGTTAGAATGTGGGCAACTCAGTGGTCGTTGTGGAGACACTGCAGCATGTAAACGCTCATGTGTGCCAGGCTGCCTAGAGGCAATGAAAAGCTCTCCTCTGTGGTAGGTGTATTGTCTGTGTCCTCTGTATCCCCCCAGCCACGCACCAGTGAAGGCCATGAGCTGGTTTTGGTGCCACCCTGCTGTAAACACGGTTCCTCCTCCTCCATCTCCTCCTCATCCTCCACCTCATCATCCTCCAGAACTGTGCCCTTGCTTGACAATTGTGTACTTGGCGTTTGTGAATGCAGGAAACCACCCTCGGAGCCACTTGTGAATTACTGGCTGGAAACCCTATGAAATTATCCCTCTTCCTCCTCCTCCTCCTCCTCCTGTGCCACATCCTCTTCCATCATCACCAGAAGCGTTTTTTCAAGGAGGCTTAGAAGTGGGATAGTAACGCTGAGAACAGCATTATCGGCACTGGCCATGTTGGTGGAGTACTCAAAACAGTGCAACAAGGAACACAGGTCTCGAAAGGAGGCCCAGTCATTGGTGGTGAAGTGGTGCTGTTCCGCAGAGCGACTCACCCGTGCGTGCTGCAGCTGAAACTCCATTATCACTTGCTTCTACTCGTACAGTCTGGCCAGCATGTGCAAGTTGGAGTTCCACTTTATGGGTACGTTGCATATGAGCGGGAAGGCTGAAGTTACGCTGCAGCGCTGACAGGCGAGCAGCAGCAGGGTGAGAACGCCGAAAGTGTTTTAAGGAACCTCTGCACCACCAAATTCAGCACATGTGCCAGGCAAGAGATGTGCGTCAAACCGGCTAGTCCCAAAGCTGCTACAAGATTTTGCCCATTAATGCACACCACCAGGCCGGGCTTGAGGCTCACTGGCACCAACCACTCATCAGTCTGTTGTTCCATGCCTGTCCACAGCTCCTGCACGGTGTGGGGTTTGTCCCCAAACAGATACGGTTTATAACTGCATGCTGTTGTTTACCTCTGACTGTCCTGAAGTTGGTGCTGAAGGTGTTACGCTGACCGGATGAGGAGGCGGTAGAGGAGGAGGAAGCAGAGTAATAGGAGGAAGCAACAGGAGGCAAAGATAAGCGCCCTGCAATCCTTGGTGGTGGAAGGACATGTGCCAAACTGCTATCTGCCTCAGGCCCAACAGCCACTGCATTTACCCAGTGTGCTGTTAGGGAGATATAACGTCCCTGATCATGGTTACTGGTCCACGTATCCGTAGTTAGGTGGACCTTGCCACAGATGGCGTTGCAGAGTGCACACCTGATTTTGTCACCCACTTGGTTGTGCAGGGAAGGGATGGCTTGCCTGGAAAAGTAGTGGAGGCTGGGCACGACGTACTGTGGGACAGTCACCGCCATAAGGCTTTTAAAACTGTCCATCTCCACTAGATGAAATTGCAACATTTCAAAGGACAGTCATTTTGAAATGCTGGCATTCATGGCCAGGGATTGCAGGTAGGTATGGGGGTACTTCCTCTTCCGCTCCAGAGTTTGGTAGATAGAAAGCTGAGCCCTTCCGTCGGACATTGTGGAGATGCTTGGTGACCCAGGTGGTGGTGTTGCCGGCAGATGCTCTGTTTTCGGGGTTGCAGGTGCCACTGTCACTCCAGAGGTGGATGAAGAGGCCGAGACTGCAGCAGAAGAGGAAGCAGGAGGAGCCAGAGACCTTTCTTGGTTTTTGAGGTGTCTACTCCACTGCAGCTCGTGCTTTGCACTTAGATGCCTGGTCATGCAGGTTGTGCTCAGGTTGAGAATGTTTATGCCTCGCTACAGGCTCTGATTGTACATTATCTGAAGAACTCCACGCCAGGGAACTCCTTGGAGCTTGTTTTGTGTGCTCAGTCCTTTGCTGTGTTGGGCAGTAGCAGGCATACTGTCTAGACGACAGCCTCTCCGCTTTTGCACCCTGCTCTCTCTTCTGCTGTGCTGGTGGCTCTGTGCAACCACCGCCTCTTCCTCCGAACTACACAGGTAACATAGTAGCATAGTACATAAGGCCAAAAAAAGACATTTGTCCATCTAGTTCGGCCTGTCATCCTGCAAGTTTATCCAAAGGAAGGACAAAAAAACTGTGATGTATTTTCCTAAGTGAATACATTGGAGAGAAAAAATATTTAACAGCTTTGCTTTCTCCTCATCGCTCTCTGCGACTTCCCCTTCATTACTCTTTAAAGGGCCGACACCTTCAGATTTATACTTTTTAACATTTACATAATTGACCTTGATTCCATGTGGGGTCGAGGACCTCATAGTCCTCCACATCATCTTCCACCCAGTCTTTACCCCTGCCTTCCTTGTCAGTCTGCACACTTTCAAAAGCCACAGCAGTTGGCACCTGTGTTTCGTCATCATCCGAGACTTGCTGCAGTGTACTCATCTTGAAACATAAGTGGTTGGGCATTGGTGCATCTATTCCATTTATAGGGCAGAGCTATGTGGATGGCCCTGGGAAACCCTGCTAGCAGAGTCATCAAAAAGCAGAAGAGACTGCTGCATGACTTGGGGCTCAGACTGCTTGGCTGATTGAACTGGAGGCACTGTCAGCAACCCAATCTACTATTGCCTGTACTTGTTCTGGCCTCACCATTCGTAGGGCCGCATTTGGCCTGACCAAATAACGCTGAAGGTTCTGTTGCCTACTCGTACCTGAATAAGGTGTTTTACTTCTGCATGTAGCTGGCACAGATCGACCATGTCCTCTCCCTGCAACAGGAGCTCCACCAGCAGCACCACAATCGGGACCACATCCTATATTCAACGCTCTTCTCATTTTCTGCAAATTTAGTATTTGGCCCAAAATGGGTGTTTTTTTTTAATAACAGAATAGAACACCAGTATCTAACGCGTGTATTTCACACTGACAGATGCAGCCAAGGCCGCAAATTTAGTATTTGGCCCAAAATGGGTGTTTTTTTTTTTAAATAACAGAATAGAACACCAGTATCTAACACGTGTATTTCACACTGACAGATGCAGCAAAGGCTGCAAATTTAGTATGTTGCCCAAAATGGGTGTTTTTTTTAAACCCAAAATATTATTGCAGTATTTCAAGTTGATATCTCACACTGACAGATGCAGCAAAGGCTGCAAATTTGGTGTTTTGCCAAAATGGGTGTTTTTCTTTAAATTTAAATAACAGAATAGAACAACATTATCTAACGCATGTATTTCACACTGACAGATGAGGCAAAGGATGCAAATGTATTATTTTGCCCAAAATGGGTGTTTTTTTTTTTAAAACCCAGAATATTATTGCAGTATTTCAAGCTTGTATCTCACACTGACAGATTCAGCAAAGGCTGCAAAAGTATTTTGCTCAAAATGGGTGTTTTTTTTTACTACAGAATATGACAGCGGTATCTAAGGATACTTTCACACTTGTGGCAGGACGTATCCGACAGGCTGTTCATCCTGTCGGATCCGTCCTTCCACTATTTCACCAAGCCACCGGACCGCCGCTCCGTCCCCATTGACTATAATGGACGGGGCGGAGCTCCGGCGCAGTATGGCAGTGCACAACGAAAGGCCGCCGGACTAAAAGTACTGCATGTCCGACTTTTTAGTCCTGCGGCCTCTCACCGCGAACTGCCGTACTGCGCCGGAGCTCTGCAATGGGGACAGATGGCGGTCCAACGGCACGGTCAAATAGCAGAAGGACGGATCCGACAGGGTGAACAGCCTGTCGGATACGTCCTGCCGCAAGTGTGAAAGTACCCTAACGCTTGTATTTTGCTCTGAAAGATGCAACTAGGGCTGTACAATTTTGTATTTTGACCAAAAGTTTTTTTTCTAAATAACCGAATATGACAGTAGTATCTAACGCTTGTATTTCACACTGAGAGATGCAACAAGGGCTGTAAAATTTAGTATTTTGCCCAAAAAGGGTGTTTTTTTAATAACAGAATATGACAGCAGTATCTAATGCTTGTATTTTAGACTGAATGATGCAACAAGGGCTGTAAAATTTAGTATTTTGCCCAAAAAGGGTGTCTTTTTAATAACAGAATATGACAGCAGTATCCAACACTTGTATTTCACACTGAAAGATGCAGCAAAGTCTGCAAATTTAGTATTTTGCCCAAAATGGGTGTTTTTTTGTAACAGAATAGAACAACAGTAGGTAACACATGTATTTCACACTGAAGAATGCAACAACGGCTGTAAAATATATTCTTTTGCCCAAAAAGGGTGTTTTTTTAATAACAGAATATGACAGCTTGTATTTCACACTGAAAGATGCAACAAGGGTTGTTAAATTTTGCCCGAAAGGGGTGTTTTTTAAAACCCCAAATATTATTGCAATATTTCAAGCTTGTATTTCAAACTGACAGATACAGCAAAGGCAGCAATCTTAGTATTTTGCACAAAATATATATATATTTTTAAATAACAGAATAGAACAACAGTATCTAACGCGTGTATTTCACACTGACAGATGCAGCCAAGGCCGCAAATTTTATATTTTGCTTAAAATAGGTGTTTTTTTTTTTAATTACAGAATATGACAGCAGTATCTAACGCTTGTATTTCACACTGAAAGATGCAACAAGGGCTGTAAAATTTTGTATATGGCACAAAAAAAAGTGTTTTTTAAAACCCAGAATATTATTGCAGTATTTCAAGCTTTTATCTCACACTGACAAATGCAGCAAATAGAACAACAGTAACTAACACGTGTATTTCACACTGAAAGGTGCAACAAGGGCTGTAAAATGTATTATTTTGTCCTAAATGGGTGGGGTTTTTTTAAAACCCAGAATATTATTGCAGTATTTTAAGCTTGTATCTCACAAAAACAGATGCAGCAAAGGCTGCAAATGTAGTATTGTGTCCAAAATGGGTGTTTTTTTTTTTTTAATAACAGAATATGACAGCAGTATCTAACGCTTGTATTTCACATTGAAAGATGCAACAAGGGCTTTAAAATGTTGTATTTTTCCCCAAAAAGTTTTTTTTTTAAATAACAGAATATGACAGCAGTATCTGACGCTTGTATTTCACACTGAAAGATGCAACAAGGGCTGTAAAATGTATTCTTTTGCCCCAAAAAGCAGTTTTTTAAATAACAGAATATGACAGCAGTATCTAACGCTTGTATTTCACACTAAAGGATGCAACAAGGGCTGTAAAATGTATTATTTTTTTTTTTAAATAACAGAATATGACAGCAGTATCTAACGCTTGTATTTCACACTGACAGATGCAACAAGGGCTGTAAAATTTAGTATTTTGCCCAAAAAGGGTGTTTTTTTAATAACAGAATATGACAGCAGTATCTAATGCTTGTATTTTAGACTGAATGATGCAACAAGGGCTGTAAAATTTAGTATTTTGCCCAAAAAGGGTGTCTTTTTAATAACAGAATATGACAGCAGTATCCAACACTTGTATTTCACACTGAAAGATGCAGCAAAGTCTGCAAATTTAGTATTTTGCCCAAAATGGGTGTTTTTTTGTAACAGAATAGAACAACAGTAGGTAACACATGTATTTCACACTGATGAATGCAACAACGGCTGTAAAATATATTCTTTTGCCCAAAAAGGGTGTTTTTTTAATAACAGAATATGACAGCTTGTATTTCACACTGAAAGATGCAACAAGGGTTGTTAAATTTTGCCCAAAAGAGGTGTTTTTTAAAACCCCAAATATTATTGCAATATTTCAAGCTTGTATTTCAAACTGACAGATACAGCAAAGGCATCAATCTTAGTATTTTGCACAAAATATATATATATATTTAAATAACAGAATAGAACAACAGTATCTAACGCGTGTATTTCACACTGACAGATGCAGCCAAGGCCGCAAATTTAATATTTTGCTTAAAATGGGTGTTTTTTTATTTTTATTACAGAATATGACAGCAGTATCTAACGCTTGTATTTCACACTGAAAGATGCAACAAGGGCTGTAAAATTTTGTATATGGCACAAAAAAGGGTGTTTTTTAAAACCCAGAATATTATTGCAGTATTTCAAGCTTTTATCTCACACTGACAAATGCAGCAAATAGAACAACAGTAACTAACACGTGTATTTCACACTGAAAGGTGCAACAAGGGCTGTAAAATGTATTATTATGCCCTAAATGGGTGGGGTTTTTTTAAAACCCAGAATATTATTGCAGTATTTTAAGCTTGTATCTCACAAAAACAGATGCAGCCAAGGCCGCAAATTTAATATTTTGCTTAAAATGGGTGTTTTTTTTTTAAATAACAGAATATGACAGCAGTATCTGACGCTTGTATTTCACACTGAAAGATGCAACAAGGGCTGTAAAATGTATTCTTTTGCCCCAAAAAGGTGTTTTTTAAATAACAGAATATGACAGCAGTATCTAACGCTTGTATTTCACACTAAAGGATGCAACAAGGGCTGTAAAATGTATTCTTTTTTTTTTTTTAAATAACAGAATATGACAGCAGTATCTAACGCTTGTATTTCACACTGAAGGATGTAACAAGGGCTGTAAAATTTATTATTTTGCCCAAAAATGGTATTTTTTTAAACCCAGAATATTATTGCAGTATTTCAAGCTTGTATCTCACACTGACAGATGCAACAAGGGCTGTAAAATGTATTATTTTGCCCAAAAAGGGTGTTTTTTTAATAACAGACTATGACAGCAGTATATAACGCTTGTATTTCACACTGTCAGATGCAACAAGGGCTGTAAAATTTAGTATTTTGCCCAAAAAGGGTGTTATTTAAAACCCAGAAAATTATTGCTGTATTTCAAGCTTAAATTGCACACTGACTAATGCAGCATAGGCCACAGATGTAGGGTCTTGCCAAAAATGGGTGATTTATTTTATTTTTTAACCCAGAATATAATAGCAGTATTTTAAGCTTCTATTTGACTGTCACAAATGCACGTATGCTGTGCTGGTGCACAGAACTTGTATAAAATGGCCACCACCGCCCACCTAACTAACAGACGGATAAAAGTTATTTTTCTGGGTCACTGGGCTCAGGGCAGGGTAAAAAGATTGTGCACTGCACACACACAAAACAAAATCTAGGTAGATCGCTGAGTTAACAAGCACTTTAGATTAAAGATTCTGTGCTATTCTCTCCCTCACAGCAGGAGCATCCTCTCCCTACACTAATCAGAGCAGAGTGACGTGCAGCACTATGTGACTCCAGCTTATATAGAGGCCTGATCTCATGCTGCACTGGCCAATCACAGCCATGCCATTAGTAGGCATGGCTGTGATGACTTCTAAGGGCACACAAGTTAAACGCTTGTTGATTGGCTGCTCTGCAGCCTTTCAAAAAGCGCCATTAGCTCGCCGAACACCGAACCCAAACCTTCACTGAAAAGTTTGGGTTTGGGACTGGGGTAGCTCAACCCTACTGTTAACCCTTGCTTTGTTAGTGGAATTATTTTTTATTAAAATGGAAAATCTGCCCAAAAAGTGAAATTCTTACATTTCATCTCCATTTTCCATTAATTCTTGTGGAACACCTAAAGGGTTAACAAAGTTTGTAAAATCAGTTTTGAATACCTTGAGGAGTGTAGTTTCTAAAATGGGGTCATTTTTGGGTGGTTTCTATTATATAAGCCCTCACAAAGTGACTTCAGACCTGAACTCGTCCTTAACCACTTCACATCTAGGCCATTTGCCCCCTTCCTGACCAGCCCTAATTTTGCAAATCTGACATATCTCACTTTATGTTCTAATAGCTTTGGGACACTTTTAATGATCCAAGCCATTCAGAGATTGTTTTCTCGTGACACATTGTACTTCATGATAGTCAATATATTTCACCTTTATTTATGAAAAATCCCAAAATTGCCAAAACCCACTTTTTAAGGACCAGTTCATTTCTGAAGTCACTTTGCGGGACTTACATACTGGCTACCCCCATAAATGACCCCATTGGAGAAATTACACCCCTTAAGTCACTTAAAAATGATTTTACAAACTTTGTTAACCATTTAGGTGTTCCACAAGAATTAAAGGAAAATGGAGATCAAATTTTTAAATTTCACATTTTTTGGGCAGATTTTCCATTTTAATCATTTTTTTATTTAACACATAGAGGGTTAACAGCCAAACAAAACTCTATATGTATTATCCTGATTGTGCGGTTTACAGAGACACCCCACATGTCATCATAAACTGCTGTATGGGCACACGGCAGGGCACAGAAGAAAAGGAGCACCACATGGTTTTTGGAAGGCAGATTTTTCTGAACTGGTTTTTAGATGCCATGCCCCATTTGAAGTCCCCCTGATGTACCCTAACTCCCAAAAAGTGACCCCATTTTGGAAACTAGGAGATACGGTGCCAGTCTTATTGGTACTATTTTTGGGTACATATGATTTTTTGATCATTCATTATTACACTTTATGGGGCAAAGTGACCAAAAATTTATTTTATTTTTTTAGCACAGTTTTATTTATTTTTACAGCTTTTACCTGAGGGGTAAGGTCATGTGACATTTTTATTGAGCAGATCATTACGGATGTGGCGATACCTAATATGTATACTTTTTCTTATTTATTTAAGTTTAACACAATAATATAATTTTTTAAACAAAAAGTGATGTTTTAATGTGTCCATGTTCTGAGAGTTTTTTGTTATTTTTTAAATTATTTTCTTATGTAGGGGCTCATTTTTTGTGAGATCAGGTGATGGTTTTATTGGTACCATTTTGTGGTACATACGCCTTTTTGATCACTTTTTGTGATGTAAGGTGACAAAATTAATTTTTTTAGACAGTTTTTTATTTTTTATGGTGTTTATCGGACTGGGTAGATTATGTAAAATATATATATATATATATATATATATATAAATATATATATATACATATATATATACAACCATGACGTGGCAAAACCAAATATGTCTATTTTATTTCTATTTTTATTTTTTATACATTTTATTAGTCATTATATTTGAAACCTTTTTTTTATTTTTTATTTTAACACTTTTTTATTTTTTATTTTACACTTTGCAAGACCTCTGGGGGACATTTAACTTCACTTTTTTTTCTTCACCATTGACATAGTAGCCCCAGTTGCAGGGGAAATACCCCCCCCCCCCCCCGATCGAGGTCTGTTAAAGACCCAACAGTTCCTGCACTCTCCCAGCATATCACTTCCTGTTTTGTATACACAGCGCTCGGTGAATGCTGTGTATACAGCGATCTAGAAGGCAGGGACACCTGGGAACTGTCCCTGCTTTCTCTCTGGGTTGCCCTGCTGTCACTGACAGCGGGCAACCCGATATGCAGATCTCTGAATGGACGTTCAGAAATGTCTATTCAAAGATAGAGAACCACCTCCAGGATGTTTATAGTCAACGGACGGACAGGAGGTGGTTAAAAAGTGGGTTTTGGAAATTTTTAGAAAAATTTCAAGATTTGCTTCTAACGTCCCCTAAAAATAAAATGGCATTCATAAAATTATCCTAACATGAAGTCGACATATGGGGAATGTAAAGTGGTAACAATTTTTTGAGTTATTACTATTATAAAAGTAGAGAAATTGAAATTTGGAAATTTCTAATTTTTTAAATATTTTGATAAATTTGGTATTTTTTTATAGATAAAAATAAAAATAAATTGACTCAATTTTACCACTGTCATGAAGTACAATATTTGATGAGAAAACAATCTCAGAATGGTCTGGATAAGTATTACCACATTAACCGCCTCCGGACCGCCTAACGCAGATGTGCGGTCCGGAGGCGGCAGCCCTGCGCAGAGTGACGCATATACGCGTCATCTCGCGAGGGCCGAGATTTCCTGTGAAGGCGCGCGCTCACAGGAACAGAAGGTAAGCGAGTGGATCTCCAGCCTGCCAGCGGCGATTGCTCGCTGGCAGGCTGGAGATGTGATTTTTTTAACCCCTAACAGGTATATTAGACGCTGTTTTGATAATAGCGTCTAATATACCTGCTACCTGGTCCTCTGGTGATCCCTTTTGTTTGGATCGACCACCAGAGGACACAGGTAGCTCAGTAAAGTCGCACCAAACACCACACTACACTACACCCCCCCGTCACTTATTAACCCCTTATGAACCCCTGATCACCCATGATCACCCCATATAAACTCCCTGATCACCCCCCTGTCATTGATCACCCCCCCTGTCATTGATCACCCCCCTGTCAGGCTCCGTTCAGACGTCCATATGATTTTTACGGATCCACGGATACATGGATCGGATCCGCAAAACACATACGGACGTCTGAATGGAGCCTTACAGGGGGGTGATCAATGACAGGCGGGTGATCACCCATATAGATTCCCTGAACACCCCCTGTCATTGATCACCCCCCTGTCATTGATCACCCCCCTGTCAATGATCACCTCCCTGTAAGGCTCCATTCAGACGTCCGTATGATTTTTACGGATCCATGGATACATGGATCGGATCCGCAAAACACATGCGGATGTCTGAATGGAGCCTTACAGGGGGGTGATCAATGACAGAGGGGTGATCACCCATATAGACTCCCTGATCACCCCCTGTCATTGATCACCCCCCTGTCATTGATCACCCCCCTGTAAGGCTCCATTCAGACGTCCGCATGTGTTTTGCGGATCCGATCCATGTATCCATGGATCCGTAAAAATCATTCGGACGTCTGAATGGAGCCTTACAGGGGGGTGATCAATGACAGGGGAGTGATCACCCATATACACTCCCTGATCACCCCCTGTCATTGATCACCCCCCTTTAAGGCTCCATTTAGACGTCCGTATGATTTTTACGGATCCATGGATACATGGATCGGATCCGCAAAACACATTCGGACGTCTGAATGGAGCCTTACAGGGGGGTGATTAATGACAGAGGGGTGATCACCCATATACACTCCCTGATCACCCCCTGTCATTGATCACCCCCCCTGTAAGGCTCCATTCAGACATTTTTTTGGCCCAAGTTAGCGGAAATATATTTTTTTGTTTGTTTGTTTTTTCTTACAAAGTCTCATATTCCACTAACTTGTGTCAAAAAATAAAATCTCACATGAACTCACCATATCCCTCACGGAATCCAAATGCGTAAACATTTTTAGACATTTATATTGCAGACTTTTTCTCACACTTTAGGGCCCCCTAAAAGCCAGGGCAGTATAAATACCCCACATGTGACCCCATTTCGGAAAGAAGACACCCCAAGGTATTCGCTGAGGGGCATATTGAGTCCATGAAAGATTGAAATTTTTGTCCCAAGTTAGCGGAAAGTGAGACTTTATGAGAAAAAACAAACAAAAAAATCAATTTCCGTTAACTTATGCAAAAAAAATATGATTTCTATGAACTCACCATGCCCCTCATTGAATACCTTGGGGTGTCTTCTTTCCAAAATGGGGTCACATGTGGGATATTTATACTGCCGTGGCTTTTTAGGGGCCCTAAAGCGTGAGAAGAAGTCTGGGATCCAAATGTCTAAAAATGCCCTCCTAAAAGGAATTTAGACCGCTTTGCGCATCTAGTCTGCAAAAAAGTGTCACACATCTGGTATTGCCGTACTCAGGAGAAGTTGGGCAATGCGTTTTGGGGTGTCATTTTACATATACCCATGCTGGGTGAGAAAAATATCTTGGTCAAATGCCAACTTTGTATAGAAAAATGGGAAAAGTTGTCTTTTGCCAAGATATTTCTCTCACCCAGCATGGGTATATGTAAAATGACACCCCAAAACACATTCCCCAACTTCTCCTGAGTACGGCGATAACAGATGTGTGACACTTTTTTGCAGCCAAGGTGGGCAAAGGGGCACACATTCCAAAGTGCACCTTCGGATTTCACAGGCCATTTTTTACACATTTTGATTGCAAGGTACTTCTCACACATTTGGGCCCCTAAATTGCCAGGGCAGTATAATTACGCCACAAGTGACCCCATTTTGGAAATAAGACACCCCAAGGTATTCCTTGAGGGGCACGGCGAGTTCCTAGAATTTTTTATTTTTTGTCACAAGTTAGCGGAAAATGATTTTTCTTTTTTCCTTACAAAGTCTCATATTCCACTAACTTGAGACAAAAAATAAAAAATTCTAGGAACTCGCCATGCCCCTCACGGAATACCTTGGGGTGTCTTCTTTCCAAAATGGGGTCACTTGTGGCGTAGTTATACTGCCCTGGCAATTTAGGGGCCCAAATGTGTGAGAAGAACTTTGCAATCAAAATGTGTAAAAAATGGTCTGCAAAATCCGAAAGGTGCACTTTGGAATATGTGCCCCTTTGCCTACCTAGGCTGCAAAAAAGTGTCACACATCTGGTATCGACGTACTCAGGAGAAGTTGGGGAATGTGTTTTGGGGTGTCATTTCACATATACCCATGTTGGGTGAGAAAAATATCTTGGTCAAATGCCAACTTTGTATAAAAAAATTGGAAAAGTTGTCTTTTGCCAAGATATTTCTTGTAAAAATGTCAGCAGCAATAAAATACCACCAAATGAAAGCTCTATTAGTGAGAAGAAAAGGAGGTAAAATTCATTTGGGTGGTAAGTTGCATGACCGAGCGATAAACGGTGAAAGTAGTGTAGTGCAGAAGTGTAAAAAGTGGCCTGGTCATGAAGAGGGTTTTAGCTAGCGGGGTTGAAGTGGTTAAATGACACATGTCATATTTGCAAAATTCAGCCTGGGATTTAAGGTGAAAAGTGGCTTGGTAGTGAAGGGGTTAAAACAATTCAAGCAATTTAGCATATTGCAAAGCAAGCCAACAGGTGTTTTGACTCATTATGCTTGGGGCTAGCCCAAGGAACACTTGTTCTTGAAGTCTTAGTTTGACTTGTGTGAAACACTGCTCTAGTAAATTTCTAATTTAATTCAGTCACATGTTGTTTAGTGTTTTCCTACTTAACCAGTGTCAGATATATATATATATATATATATATATATATATATATATTTATTTTTGTTTCATTGCATATTTCTCTTTTCTGTGGCAAGTACTCTACTTATTAATACCCGAAAGTGGTTCCAAAATAATAATAATGATATCCATTATATACATTTTTATTTTATTTTTTTATAAATAAATCTTTATTATTTTTTTAGCATCATACCAAAAGAGTTGTAACAATCTTTTAATTTCATAACATTGTATATACCATCCCAACCCACTTCCGTGCCTTTTCTCTCACACCTACCCCACAGCCCCAACTCGTAATACCCGTCATCTCCAAGGTAAATCACGATATTAACCATTTCTGCCATGTTCTAGCAAATCTATGTTTATTCTTAATATTTGCCAGATGGAATTCCTCTCTGGCAAGTGAGGTTCTAGTAAGCTTCTCCCATTCCCTGACCGTGGGAAAAGCACTGCCTCCCCAATGTCCAATAATACATTTTCTAGCTTGAAAAATGAGTTTGGATGCTATTTCTCGATGTTGGGGGGTGTCCATTTTATCCATCACCCCCAGTATACATATCTCAAATTGCCTGGGGACCTTGAACTGATGGTATTGCTCTATTCTATCATTGACCTTTCCTGAGAACTCTTGAATCTTTATACATGTCCAAGTATATGGACATCATCCACCCCTACCTCCCCACATTTTAAACATCTAAAAACTTTAGGTTTATAACACTTCATTAATATATTAGAGGAGTAGTAAAGATGGTATAGTATATTTAATTGGGTAATCCTATGGGAAAAGTTCTTTAAAACCCAATTTTTTTTCCTGTATGACCAATTCCCAAAACTCTTCTTGCTGGAGGTTTATAACATCTTGCCATTTATGCATTAAGCTATTGGCTGCTCTTTTCTTAGTCTTTTGATGTAGCAGACATTCATATATTTTAGAAACTAATTTCCCCCTACTGTTAGTTTGGAGATATTAACTAGCGACTGTGGAAGGGTAACAATTTGTGTACCTTTTCCAAACGACGTTCGCAGTGCATATTTTAATTGTAGATAAAAGAGCCTCAGTTCTATATTGCCCAGTCCATTCTCCTTTTTAAGATTTTCATATAATATTATGTCCCCCTGTCTCCATACCTGGCCCAGCTTATAAACACCATGTTTCCACCAAATTTTCTGTTAAATTAACTTTAATTCTGTAAGGTGGGTATTTTCCCACAATACGGTGTCAACATGGAGTCCAACGTGGGTCCACAGTGCTCTTGCTGCCTTCCAAACCCTGTCCATCAGCTCAAATAGCAGTATCTTACTGCTTCCCTGTTGTGCCAAAATACCCGCTTCTATTCATTGGAAGATAGTACTGTTATCTAACCTACCATTTATCCCTGCAATCATGGACTTATATCTTTGTGTATTACTCCACGTTAACATGTTTTTTATATGGCCGGAAATAAAATAAAGTTCCAAGTCTGGGACTGATAATCTGCCTTCCCTCTCATGAATACACAATATTGGTGCTTTTATCCTTGTTTTTTTTTTTTCCCTCGCCATATCAAATTCATTAAGAGGCTAGCTATTATTTTGAATGTTTTTTTTTTAGATTATTACCGGTGAATGCCACAGAATATAGTTCAGGGAGGGTAGTAGACACATTTTCACCAAGGAGATGTGACCTGCCATCGAGACATATAGTCTTTTCCATGCATCTATTTTCTTCCTAATTTCCTGTATTTTGAGGACCACATTCAACTGAACATAATTCTTGGGATTTGGAGTCATTTGAATGCTCAGATATTTGACGGGTTCATTAATCTTCTTGATTTCCAGTGCTCCTGGTATAAAATTGTTCAAAGGATCAATCGGGACACAGGCTGATTTAGACCAATTTATGAGCCGAGCATATTTACCATACTGTTCAAATACCTGGAAATTCTTCGTGAGTGATATAAAGCATATAAAGCAATTTTTTCCTCGTGCTCACCGAACCTGAACCCCACAATTTCTTCATCTTGCCTGATCATATCAGCTAACGGATCCATAGCTATAGCAAAAAGCAGATGGGAAAGCATATAATAATTTTACCCATGATATAAAATTATCGCAAAATCCCATATTCTTCAATGTTGTAATCAGGAAGGGCCATTCTATAGTGTCAATTTGTGGGTTCAAGCTGGCTGTTCACAAAGTATCTCATAATATTATCAGTTGAAGTTTTACCTGACATAAATCCCGTCTGATCCTCATGAACAAGCCATGAGACCACGCTTTCTGAGTCTAGCTGCCAGACTCCTAGCCAATATTTTGTTGTCAGTATTGATTAATGAAATAAGGCGATATGAGTCCGGAAGGGTTGGATCTTTTCCCGGTTTTAAAATCAGTGTAATTAGGGCTTCTCTCAATGAGTCTGGCAGTTTTCCTGCCTTCCTCGAGTCATCCCACATTATCAATAGTTTCAGAAATAGTATTTCTTTATATTGAACATAAACTTCGAACAGAATGCTGTCTAATCCTGGGGTCTTATTCTTTGTAATCCTAGAAAGTATTTTATCCACTTCCAAAACATTTAAAGGGGCTTCCAGAGTTTCACGTTGATCTATTGTTAACACAGAGATAGTAATTTCCTCCAGAAACTGTTGTATCTGTGCCAAGTTCTCATTTGTCTTACTACTATATATATCTTCAAAATATTATTTGAACAGTTCTATTTTGGCCGCTTGTTCAATAATTTTATGTCCTGATTTATCTACTAAACAGTGGATATATATATTTTTTTTTATCTGGGTCACTGCCAGAGCCGCTAGCTTTTTGCCCGATATATGAGCGTAGATATAATTGTCCCTCACATAGTTTTATTTTTGTTGTTCCGCCAATAAGAATCGCTCATCTTCCAATTTGGAAACTTTCTCTATCCAATCTTCATAATTTTTATCTATGGGGTTTTCAATATACTTTTTTTCATATTTTCCCGCCTCTTGTTCCAAGTCCATTATTTTTTTTTTCCCTTATCCCTTTCTTATATATTACTGTGTGATTTATAAAATTCCCTCAAATATAAGCCTTTGCGGCCTCCCATAACATATTAGTGATCGCTGAACCTTCATTCATGTAAAAAACTCCATTATCTCTTTTGAAATCCTATCATGTATCTCCATTATATTTATCCACCCTATATTTATGTGCATCCCTCTTATTATAATTTTTTTTTTATACTTATAATAATTGGATTATGATCCGAAATGTCCATTTTGGAAATAAGACACCCCAAGGTATTCCTTGAGGGGCACGGCGAGTTCCTAGAATTTTTTATTTTTTGTCACAAGTTAGCGGAAAATGATCAAGACATATTGACCTTCCCCGTCTATAGCTGTTTTCCCTATTTTAATATCTATATTGCGGTGTATTAATACACTCACGCCTCTGGCATATGATGAATAAACAGAGTGAAAGGAGTGCTGTATCTATGGTCTAGACAACCCATTTATCGTTTCACCTATCAAATGTGTCTCTTGTAGACAAACTATAGCAGGTAGGGATTTATGTATTGCGTCAAAAACCGCCACTCTCTTTATTCAGGCCCCTGATATTCCAAGAGATGATTCTCATACAAACCTATATTCTTTGATCCATACTTCAACCGATTCCGCTGTATCAAAAACCCCATTTTTACTTTCCCATTCAATTCTCAATTTAGCCGGAAACATGATTGAGTATTTCACATTATTTAGACACAATTTTTTTTTTCACATCAATAAACCGACTTCTTTCCTTTACTGTTTCTTTTGCATAATCAGGAAATAGCATTACTGTTGCACCCAAATATTCTAACTTCCCTTTCTTCCTTGACCTGCACAATATCTCCTCCTTATCCCTAACCGATAGTAAATTAAAATTTATAGGTCTCGGTCTCATTCCGGGTGGGAGCAACTTTGACGGGAGTTTGTACAAAATTTTTATAATCCGAGATGTCCTGGCCCAGTTGTTTCATCAACCAAGTTTGTATAAAAGCGCAGGGGTCTTGTCCCTCCACGCCCTCTGGGATTCCCAGACATCTCAGATTAGACCTTCAGGACCTATTTTCTAAATCCAGTAGTCTATTTTTCTATTCCCTATTTTCTTCCTTTAAGGATTTTTTTTCTTTAATCATTATCTGCAAGAGGTCCTCAGAGTCAGATGCTCTTTTCTCTATTTTTAGCAACCTTCCTTTATATTTTTGTACATCCGCTCTGAGGAGCCCCACCGACTCCCTAATATTTCCAGTCTGGAGAGAGAGGTCCTGTATTGCCAAACTGCATTTTATTTTCTTGGAATATATCTTGCAGGCTGGGAACGTGCTCCTCTTTTGCAAAAACGTTTTCCTCCAACTCCTTTAGCTTACTGCCTCTCTCCCCAGACTGGAAACTCACCTCGGATACTTTCAGGTCAGAGTTTTCCTCTAAAATAGACTCACCCTCTTGACCTAGAAACACGTCCTCTTTTTTTTTTTTATGACTAATCTGTCCGCACATATTGGTCAAGAGTAATTGCTTGGATCTTTCTGTGTTTTAGCATTGGGGAGATTAAGGTATTTAACTCCGCTTGCCCCTTGCCCTTTTTTCCTACCCCCTGTCTAGCCATCTCAAAAAATGTCCCTGCTATCCACAAACCCTCTTTTCCCCTTCTTCCGCCCGCCTCTCCTTAACAACCCCTACAATATTCTAGCAAATAAACCGTCAGAGAGGGAAAATCAACATACAGGCCAAAAACAACAGTACGTTAATCAAGTGTTCATATAGATGATCAGCTGGTTCCACTAGTTCATACATCCGTACGTCCACTAATAGACCATCTCTACTTTAGTACGTTAGTACGGTTAATTTAAATGAAGAACTTTTGTAATTATAGGACACGCAGCTCAGACAGTTAATAACATAAAGTCAGTAGCAGTTGCTTAATAAATTAGCTGATTTAATTAAGTTAGTTCATACCATCAATTCTTCAAGCCATTTCCTGTTAAGAAGGAAACCAGTAGCTCCCGTTCTGTTTCAACCTCACATACCTCTTAATTATCTCAGTTTTGTCCAGTTGTTTAAAAACTAGCGGGACTTTCTTTATAGGTGACCAATAGCATCCGATTTTCCAAGGCAAGCATTTGCAGGCGTTGATATTAAAGCTGTGCAATAAGCCACAAACCACAGTCCCCTTTCAGAGGGGGCCACGTCTAGCCCACCCCCCCCCCCCCCCAGGCCCTCAGGTTAAATAGTGAATAGGTTGGGCAAATACAGCCTCCCAGCTTAAACCACAGCACTCTCCTTTTCCACAATTAGCAACATTTCTCCTTCTCTGTCATATTCCGAGCTTTGCGCAGGCTTTTGGGTGGGGGGTGGGAAATGACACCTCCCAGATCCCACTTCAAAAAGATGAAAAAAAGAGGCATCAATTCTTCTCACCTCATCATCACAGAAGGGGGGGAGGGATGAAGGCACTCACACACCACCAAGTCGGTTCAGTTCTCCTCCTGTCTCAGCCTTGCGATCAACTCCGCTTCAGCTTGCTGTATCCTGCTGTAGGCTCAAAAGAACAGGGCAGCCAGATGGTAGAACAAGCAGTAGGTCAGTGGTGTATCGGCATGTCAGAGTGGCAGGTGAGAGGGGGGGGGGGTAGAGCAGTGGCAGGAGCGGCTTCACTTAGGCACAGCTTCACATCGGGCTGGGAGCTCAACGGCCGGAAGGGAGGTGCATGTGTCACCTGTGTGCACCCGCCCACATGCTCTCCCCACTTTTTGATCCATTATTTACAAATACAGGATCTCGTGTTAAAACTATTATAATAAATTGTGTCTATATTCCCATTATTCCCTTACACGTGTGTCTATTTTCAATTAATCCCTTACACTTTTTGTTAAAATAAATTTTTGCAATAGGACCAGGACTTTCAAAACTGAAAAAAAAACATTTAATATCTCTCTGTTACAAGGCTCCCTTATGGCAGAAATGCCATATTTTGTTGTTTTATTGCCATAAATGGGTTCTCCAGGATTAAATAATGCATGACCTCTCCTTAATATAGGCCATCAAAAGCAGAGTGGGAGTCTGACACCCTGCACTCCCACTGATCAGCTGTTTGGAAGTAGTTCCAGTGCCAGAAATAGGTTCCAAACTACACAGCTCCATCCATTGTGTACTGGATGGAGCTCATTACTGTAGTATTGCTGTCATTCAGTTCAGTAGGGGCAACACTGCAGGAGCCAGCTCTCTCCACTACACAGAGAACATAGCCGTTTAGTTCCAAAAAAGGAGCTACATTGGAGCTACTCACAAATAGTTAATCAAGAGGGATGGGGGTTTCTGACCTGCAGGTCTGTTTTTGGTGACCTATCCTGAGTTCAAATAATTGTTAAATCCTGAAGAACCCCTTTAAGACGGATTTTCATGTAATAGCTGTAAGGTTAACACTACAGTAATGAGCTCCATCCACTACACAATGGATGGAGCTGTGTAGTTCGAGACCTATGCCACTCAGTTCTGCAAAACTTCAGCAGTTTGCCATGAAATTCTGTGGATTCTATGAAGCACATCTCCTCTGCACCAGAAAAGTAGCTATAAAAAGTCACAAGCTGTGTGTTTGCGACTTTTTAAATGTGACTTTTCAATGGCAGTTTTCTGCTGCAAATGAAGCCAAAAATCTATGGCAGCTCTGAGCTGCTGTATATTTCTTGATAGGTGCTTTATTATAAATGAGGTGCATCCGGGTGAATTGAATTTGTGTTAGGAAAAATCCAAATTTAATTGTTATTAGCTCCAGTTCAACTATTCCAATGAGCAGAGGATTCTTATAATATAGCAAAAAGGCAATGGGACTCCAAATATACATAAATATAACAATCTTTATTATGTAATAAATATAAAAAATAATAATTCAAATGAAAGAAAAAGGCAAAATGGAAAATGATATAGGAAGCATTGCAAAGAGCATAATACCAAGTATAGTTATCCGTGCCTTTAAAATATAAGATGGAAATAAATGGCACTACTGAGTATGTCACTATAAAAATAATGAGATATAAGATCTCTGATAATACATGTGAGAGTGTGATCCTCAGTTCTGGACTTGCAGGAGCACAGGGTATTATCATGATTTATAATGCTGTGTGCCTCCGCCTGACCTTACTTGTTCAGGATCATACTGACAGCTTTATGTCACTCTGATTCTGTAGAAATAAGGTCAAGCAGAGGCACATAGCATTATAAATCATGATAATACCCTGTGTTCCTGCAAATCCAGAAGTGAAGATCACGCTCACACACGGAGCATAATTCCCGCAATGGACTTGATCATGTGAAACAGCCCTAAGGGAAACAAGGATGTATTGTTTGGATGTTTTCCTTTTTTGTTTTTTCCCCTAGATAAGCAGTTTCAGGGATTGTACCTGTTTATCGCCATTAGATTCAATTAACATACAGTTGTGCTCAAAGTAATAGTGTGTTTAATAAAGTGAATAAAGCTCAAAATCCTTCTAATAGCTTCTATTTCCATACACACAAATGCATTGGGAACGCTACACATTCTATTCCAAATCAAAATATGAAGAAAAATATATCAAATTTGTGTTGTTCCTCTAAAAAAATTGAAGAAAAGTGATTATTAGACTGTTAAAAAAAATAGCAGTGTTTGCATTCTTCTTTACAAACTAAAACATTCACTATATAAACTGAAAAATGTTTGAAGATTTTGCTTTCCTTTGAACTGTTTCTGAGAACTGCTGTACATCTGTTTTGCATGGAGTCAACCAACTTCTGCCACCTGTGAACAGGTATTGCAGCCCAGGATGATTGGACTACATTCCACAGTACTCTATTTCTTGGTTTTGCCTCAGAACCTGCATTTTTGATGTCACCTACAGGATTTCTATTGGATTAAGATCCGGGGATTGGGCTGGCCACGTCAATCTTGTTGGTCTGGAACCAAGATGTTGCACATTTACTGGTGTGTTTGGGGTCATTGTCTTGTTGGAACACCCATTTCATGGGCATTTCCTCTTTAGCATAAAGCATAAGGCAGCATGACCTCTTCAAGTATTCTGATGTATTCAAACTGATCCATGATCCCTGGTATGCGATAAATAGTCCCAAAACCGTAGTATGAGAAACATTCCCATATGATGATGCTTGCACCACCATGATTCACTGCCTTCACAGTGTACTGTGGCTTCAATTCAGTGTTTGGGGTTCGTCTCACAAACTGTCTCCGGCCACTAGACCGAAAAAGAACAATCTTACTTTCATCAGTTCACAAAATGTTGTGCCATTTCTCTTTAGGCCAGTCAATGTGCTCTTTGGCAAATTGTAACCTCTTCAGCACATGTATTTTTTTGAACAGTGGGACTTTGCGGGGGCTTCTTGCAGATAGCTTGGCTTCACATAGGTGTTGTCTAATTGTAACAGTACCCACAGGTAATTTTAGACATTCTTTGATCTTCCTGGAGCTTCTATCGATTCGAATGGTAGTTTTTCACTTTCTTCCTCGTCTTTCAGGTTTTGGTTGCCAGTTTAAAGCATTTGCGATCATTTTAGCTGAGCAGCCTATCATTTTCTGCACTTCTTTATATGTTTTACCCTCGCCAATCAGCTTTTTAATCAAGGTACACTGTTCTTCTGAACAATGTCTGAAACAACCAATTTTCCTCCGAATTTTAGAGACAAATGCACTGTAACCAGCATGTACAACTGCCTTCCTTCCTAAAATAAGGGCAATAATTGCCACCTGTTTTTCAAAGAATGAATGACGTCACTAATTGAACTCCACACTGCTATTATTTTGAACATGCCCATTTCAATAAGTGATTGAATTACAGAGAATCATCAGAATGCCTGTTATGACTGTTGGGTCTGTTGGGTTTCTATTACTTTACTACACCTACTAGTAAATTATTTACCATGTAGAAATATAATTTCTGCCAAAAACAGTGATTGATCAGGTTAGTGATGTTGACTGCTATAATTTTGAACACAACTGTACCTCTTATTAAACCTGGAAAGCAATTTCAATAGGAGATTAAGCAAGCTTAAGGGGTTGTGCAGATTTGGGGGTGGAATGTTGGCAAACACTCCCTCTTGGGCACTGGTTTACAGCTCCTTCTCTCCCTGGCTTCGGGTGCTCCACTGCATTCCCAAGATGTAAATTTATATTTTAATGGAACTGCAGACAATCTCTGGCTGAGGTGGTGGCCTGCTCCCATTGTGTTACAGGTGATGAAAGGTATGTAGGTCACTGCTGTAGCCAGTGATTGACTGCAGCCATGTCAAAACAGAAGCTTACATCCTGAAAGCATAGCAGAGCAGCCAAGGCCAGTGAGAGAGGGAGCACTGGGAAGCAGGTAAGTATGCATTCCTTAGCAGGTCTGCCCAAGAGTGGGGGTTTGCAAAACTTCCCACCCCCCAAAAGATACAACAACCCCTTTAAGAGGAAAAAATGGGATGCCGTTTTCATTGTCAAATGCTGTATAATTTGTGTACATTAGACAAAAGAGTGTTGAAGTGGTGAAAATATCAATGATGCAAACATATTGTACAAATATTTTCATATTCTAACTTTACACACTGCTATTCTAATTAAAAGTAAGCTTGTTATAACACAGAAAAAAACTGACATTAAAATATTTGACTGCACATCTGAAATATATGTGCAAATTCCTCTGCAGTATTTCATCTAGGTTCCTAGCATGGCACTGAAGTTGTTTTCAACCTTGAGTGTACAAGCTATTTAAAGCAAGATTATTTTTGTATGGTTATGACTGATAGTATAAAATCAGCATTCAAGGATAGAAAGGCACAATAATAAATTGTATCTTCAGGATTTTCCCTGTGACATTGTGTGAAAGTAAAAATGTATAGGTAGGTTCATCATGGACATGCAATGCAATATGTACACTTTTAAAGGAGATCAACAAGATTCTGCTTTAAAATCACAATATAATTGCTAGTTACTGGCATGATTTCAACCCCGAGAAAGCGTGAACTGTATGCTAATCATGCCAGAATGCAGCTATGTATAATTTTATTTTCCGTTTTTGCTTTTGGAAACGGACCTATAATAAAATAATGTTGCAGTTTGGGATAATAAGGAACCTCACATATGCCCCAGTCAATTTAAAGGTAACATTTAAATGTAATTAACAAACATAGGATAGAATGAGCTCACCTCCATAAGTGGTGGAGTGCAAGAACACACATTGTCAAGTATAGTCTGCTCAGCACAGCACTCACTCAGAATAAAATTTATTTATTTCATCTCAGGAAATAAGAAAATTAAAAACATTGTGCTGAATGGCTTTCGGGCAGAGGAGCCTTTTGTCATGGCATAGTCATAAAAGATAAAATGAGCTTAAATGTAGAAAAGCAAGGTATGCATGAAAAAATAATAATAATCATTTGGAAAACTTGGCATATAGAGACTTGTGCATATAGAGAATATGGAAGGAAGCGCAGGAATACATGGAAAAATGCAAATGGTTTTCAGTAACATAATGTGAACAGTCACCAATAAAAAAATAGCAATAGATTAATAATTACATAATTAATAAAAATAAGCCAAACCCTTTTTGAGGTTTAAGCAATTTGGATAATAGCTGCCCATATTCAATAATATCTAAAAGGCTTCACATCAAAAATAAACAAAAATCATTAAGGAATATGTATTTTTACCAATACAAAGCTCCAAAAGAACTACAATCTAATTTTAAAATTCACCATCCACAACTCTGATAAAGGAAGAGCGGTGGTGGCTAGTGATTATCGAGCACCTTAGTGCTCTCGTATTCTGGCCGAACACATCAGGATGCTCGGGGTGCTCTACCGAGCACCCGAGCATGATAGAAGTCAATGGGAGGACCCAAGCATTAAACCAGGCACCCCCTGCTCTGAAGAGGGGAGGGTGTCTGATTCAAATGAAATGTTCCGAAATTGATGGAAACACCACAGAAACAGTTCGGAAACAGCATAGGGAGGATGTCTGCATACATCTTGGACTCCCATGTCACTGCTGGGAGCGATGTTGTCCGAGTAGTACGCCACTTTTACAGACTGACAATAATACGCACAAAACCAAAGATAACATTGATTTTAGAGTAAAAATTGTTATGAAACATTCTTACCTGTATATTTACTTGTATATAAAGTGCAAGTTCAGCCAAAAATGTTGTTGATTTTTGAAACTAGGGCCACGATTAAGAGGGATGGCCGGTGGCATCAGGATTGTACCGCTAGAGGTGAAATTCTTGGACCCGTGTAAGACAAACCACAGCCAAAGCATTTGTTGCCACAAATGTTTTCATTAATCAACAATCAAAGTCGAAGGTTCAAAGACGATCCCACAGGCGATCCGGTGGCGTTATTCCCATTACCCGCCGAGCATTTTCTGGGAAAACAAACTCTTTGGGTTCGGGGGGAGTATGGTTTTAAAGCTGAAACTTAAACTAATCGATGGAAGGGCACCACCAGGAGTGGAGCCTGAGGCCTAATTTGACTACGCACGGGAAACCTCACCCGGCCCGGCACAGAAAGGTTTGACAGATTGATACCTCTTTCTCGATTCTGTGGGTGGTGTTGCTAGTGATTATGTTGTAAACGGGTGGATTGAGATGATTTGTGTGGTTCATTCCGATAACCAACGATACTTCGTGCTAAGTAGTTATGTGATCCCCAGTGGTGGGGATTGTGTTGACCAGACTCTTGGATAGTGAAACTATGTCACGGATGGTGTTGCAGAAAACTAGAAGACACAAATGAAGATCCGACTGACTTGATCCAAAGCTAAGGAATAAGAGGGAAAGCCCTGTAACAGCCCTAGCACTCTTCCTTACGCTCAGCCTATGCAAAAATCTCTATGGTAGATAATTGCATACCCTCGTTCCTCGACTGTATGACACCTGAACACCCCATAATAGTGAGGGGACATGACCACCGGATCCCTACACAAAATACAGAGGGAGTCAGGGTCACCTAGGATCAAGACCACAGGAAAACAGAAATAAAGGAACAGACTTATCTTGTGGATGCAGCAGTAGCAGCTTCTAGCATCAGCACACTCCAGGAAGTTGTATAAACCGCAAGGTGAGGCAGTATGGGGAGGAGATATATAGGGAGGCAATCACTGCTAATAGATGACAGCTGGGAGAGGGAGGAGAGATGTCAAAATGAAAGCAAAACAAAAGAAGATCATGCAGGAAGTACTGAAGAACGTCTATCAGAACTTCTCAAAGATCTGGTGGTGACAGACTGGACTTGTAGGTGAGGGCCTGCTAGTGAGCTGACCCTGTAAAAGATTGTAGGTGAGAGCCTGCTGGTGAGCTGACCCTCTCAAACATTATGTGCAAGGGCCTGCTGCCGCTTTGTTGACTCTAGATAACTACTGGGTGATCGCACGTCCCCGTGATGTTGATGATCCATTTGGATGTCTGCCGTATCAACTTTCGATGTTCTTTTATGCGCCTACCATGGTGACCATGGGTAACGGGAAATCAGGGTTCACTTCTGGAGAGGGAGCCTAAGTAACGGCTATGGCTACCACTTTCAAGGAAGGCAGACGGGGGCGCGCAAATTAACCACTCCCAACTCAGGAAGGTAGTGACGATAAATAACAATACAGGACTCTTAAGCCCTGTCATTGGAATGAGTACTAAAATATTACAGGGAATGTCATAGATATTTAGGATGAGGAAACGTTGTGCGTTTTCAGCGTCTACGGCAAAGGTACACTGTATCTCACAGATATATGAGGGCCTGCAGCTGAGCTGACCCTCAAAAAGATTTCCGCTGAGGACTTGCTGGTAAACTGACCCTCTAAAAGATTCCCGCTGAGTGTCTGCTGGTGAGCTGACCTTCGAAAATATTTCCGCTGAGGGTTGGAAGGTGAGGTGACCCTCAAAATGATTTCCGCTGAGGGCCTGCTGGTGAGATGACCCTTGAAAAGATTTCCATTGAGGGCTTGCTGGTGAGCTGAACCTCGAAAAGATTTCCGCCGAGGGCCTGCTGATCAGCTGACCCTCGAAAAGATAGTATTTTTTATATCCGCACACTTTGCACAGCAGATGTGGCGTGGATAATTTAACTGTCCATAGCGGACACCTTCTACGGATAAAATATGATTGATGGTCTGCTGGTGACCCTGAAAAACATTAACATGGATAGAAAATAGGCCAGCACTACTCACTGTTGTTGTAGCAAATGCAGTATGTGGTGGTGCCTGTAGTATTAGATCCTGGTCCTAGGATTTCCGTAATAGACAATGTTGAATAAGCCACGGCACTCCAGAGGGATTACAATCAATTTTCTTTATTACACCTTGTGTAGCAACGTTTCAACCTGAAGGTCTTTGGAGCTTGACAAAGACCATCAGGTTGAAACGTTGCTACACAAGGTGTAATAAAGAAAATTGATTGGAATCCCTCTGGAGTGCCGTGGCTTATTCAACATTGCCTGAAAAACATTAGGCGTGAGAGTCTGCTGACCTGACCATCTAAAACATTATGGGTAAAACAGCATGCTGGTGAGCTGACCGTCTAAAAGATTTTCACTGAGGGCCTGCGGGTGAGCTGACCTTATAAAAAAATATTTGAGAGGGCCTGCGGGTGTGCTGACCCTGTTAAAAATTAAATGACAGGGCCTGCGGGTGAGCTGACCCTGTAAAAAATTATATACGAGGGCATATATATGAGTGCATTATATGCAACAAATAAGCATGTTGATATGATGGAAGAGGAGGAGAAAAGGAAGATTCAACCATATACCCTTTTTTGTGGTGGAAGGGGTGTATGGGAATACAGAATATTCAGTACATTATAAACAACACATTTAAAGTGCCTTTATGTTCATCTGCTTTCCTCTGGTGGAGTTGAGAAGTAAGGGGCAATCCAGGCCTTGTTCATTTTTATTTGAGTCAACCCGTCAGCATTTTCAGTTGACAGGCGGATACGTTTATCTGTTATAACGCCACCAGCAGCACTAAATCCCTGCCCAGACAAAATGCTGGCAGCAGGGCAGGCCAGCACCTTCAAGGCGTAGAGCGCCAGTTCGTGCCACGTGTCCAGCTTGGACACCCAGTAGTTGTAAGGCACTGACGGATCACTAAGGACGCTGACATGGTCTGCTACGTACTCCTTCACCATCTTTCAAAACTTTTCCCTCCTTGTGACACTAGGCCGCACATCAGGGTGAGGGTGCTGGCAGGGTGCCATGAAACTGTCCCAGGCCTTGGAGATTTTTGCTCTGCCTCTGTTGGAACTGCTGTGTGTTCCCCTTGTCTCCCCTCCTCGGTTGCCCAAGGAAGTACGGACTCTGCCGCCAGTGTTGTTAGATGGAAATATTTGGAGCAATTTTTTCAACAAGGACCTTCTGGTATTGCACCGTTTTGCTCATCCTCTCCACCTGAGAAATTAGAGATGACAAGTTCTCTTTGTAGTGGGGGGCGAGAAGGGTGAACACCCAGTAATCCATGTTGTCTAAAATGCATATAACTCGCAGGAAAGGCAGCCTAACATGAAGTCAGCCATGTGTGCCAGATTACCAACAGGTAAGACTTCGCTGTCATCATCAGGAGGTTGACTGTCCATCTCCTCACCCTCTTCCTCCTCTTCTGCCCACCCACGCTGAACAGATGGAATTAAACTTCCATGGGTACTACCCTCTGTAGCGGATGCAACCGTCTTATGCTTCTCTTCCTCCTCTTCATCGTCCAATTCGCGTTGAGATGACGGACAGAGGGTGGTCTGGATATCATCCTGTGTAATGTCTTATTCCCTCATTTCCACCTTTTCCACATGCAAAGTGTCGGCCTTAATTGTGAGCAGCGAGCATTTGAGTAGACACAGAAGTAGTATGGTTACGCTGATAATAGCGTTATTGCCGCTCACCATCTGTGTTGATTCCTCAAAGTTTCTTAAAACCTTACAGGGGTCAGACATCTATGCCCACTCCTCGCCTCTGATTAGCGGTAGCTGACTCGAAATGCGATGACCATGTAGCAGCTGGTATTCCACTACTGCCCTGTGCTGCTCACAAAGCCTGGCCAACATGTGGAACGTGGAGTTCCAGCATGTGCTCATGTTGCACAACAACCATTGAGCGGGCAATTTCAAGCGCTGCTGCAGCATTGACAGACCGACACACGCCGCACACCTTCACCATTAGCTCTAGCAAATTGGGGTAGGTTTTGAGAAACCGCTGAACCATTACATTTAAGATGTGGGCTAGGCATGGGATGTGTGTGAACTTGCTGAGCTCCAAAGCGGCCACTAAGTTACGGCCATTATCACGCACAACCATGTCTGGTTGTAGGTTGAGTGGCGAGAGCCACAGCTCAGTCTGGTCTCTTATCCCATGCAACAGCTCTGCGGCGGTGTGCTGTTTGTCCCCTAAGCATATCAGCTTCAGCATGGTCTGTTGACAATTCCCCACTGCAGTGCTACAAGTGCTTTGAGCTACCGGCTGATGGCTAACTGGTGCTGCACGCGGATAATTCGAAGGTGGAAGTGGAGGAGGAGAAGTGGGGGGTTGGAGCCACTAATGTAGGTGCTGGTGGAAACCCTGATCGACGTAGGGCCTGCAATCCTTGGTGTCGGTAGCACCTGTGCCATCCCAGTGTGCCATCAGGGAAATGTAGCGTCCCTGGCCGAATGCAGTTGTCCATGTTTCCGTGGTTAAGTGGACCTTCCCAGTAACTGCGTTGTTCAGGACACATGTGATGTTACGGGACATATATTGGTGTAAGGCGGGCACCGCACACCTTGAAAAATAGTGGCGGCTGGGGACTGCGTAACTGTCATGCCCTGCTCTGACTATGTGCGGAGGTCTGCCAGATTGGCAGCATGTGTTTGGTTTGTTGTTTTGTTTTGGATTCGTGCTAGATCCGCCTCCCTTCAGGTGCACTGGGTGGGGTCGTTGGTTTAAATTACTCTCACTCCCAGTGTTCTGTGCGGGTTATAGCTTCTGTCTGGCTTTGGAAACAAGGAAGGCAGGTTTGGCTGTTCCTGCTCAGATAAGATAAGTTGGTTTCTACTTTCTTGTTGTTTGCTGTCTTGGCTCTTTGAGTTACATCTGTCCCCTCCAGGTTCTGGGGGAACATGCTGCCCCTTTTCCCCTTTCACCATCTCAGGGATTCTAGGGTATTTTCAGCCCAGGCACGAGGACACATTATTCCTATCTTAAGGGTCTGAATGTGGGCATAGCAGTATAGGGAGAGCTGTTAGGGATTTGCTAGGAGGTGACCTTATCCCCAGCTTCTCGCCTAGATACTTGTTGGTTTATTTATCTGTGCATCTCATATCCTGTCCACCACGACAGTAACGTGGGACAGCTGCCGACATCATGCTGCAGAAGGCCTTAGTGTCCACAAGCCTAAATAGCAACATTTCCAGGGCCAGTAATTTGGAAAGTTGCATATTTAGTGCTATGGCCTGTAGTTGGATGGCTGGGTATTTGCACTTGCGTTCAAATTGCCTGGGGTAAGAACATTTGTATGCTGCGCTCGGACACAGAAGTGGATGTGGTCACTGGTGAAGCTTCCAAAGTTCCAGGTGCAGGGCGGGAGGGCCTGCGACTTTGACAGGGGATTGGCAGTGGTGTAACCCGCAGACACAGACTGTGGACCCAGGTGTTCGGCCCACTTATTACGGTGCTTGGATGCCCTGTGTCAGATCATGCTGGTGGGGGTGAGGTTGCTAGTGTTCACGCCCCGACTCATTTTGGTGTGGCACAGGTTGCAAACTACTATTCTTTTGTTGTCCACACTTTCCTAAAAACAGCGTCATACTGTGGAAGAGCTACCCCTTTGCAGGGGAGATTTGCACAAGAGGGTGCTCCGTGGAACAGTTGCGTCCCTGTTTGGTGTGGCCCGCCTTCTCCCTTTTGCCACCCCACTGCCTCTTCCAGCCTGTTGCGGCACTGCGGATCCCTCCCTCTCTGTACTGCTTCCCAGGTTCGGTCAGTGACCTCATCGTCCAGCACCTCCTCTTCCACTTCCTCACTCTGATCATCCTCCTGATTTGTTGACTTAACCACAACCTCAGTGATTGACAACTGTGTCTCATGCTCTTCATCAACCTCTTGAGACAGCAATTGCAGTTGACTCATTGGCAACTGTGTCTCATTAACACTAATTGCCATTCCCTACCATCATGTTCTTGTGACTCTGGATGCTCAAGACGTTGGGAATTAGGGCACAAGTTCTCATGTCCCTCTTCAAGCGTGCTTGGCGAAAGTGCCAAATCAAGTAATGGCAATGAAAAGAGGTCCTCGGAATATCTGAGTGTGGGATAAATTGTTTGGCCAGAATGTACATGGTGTGAAGAAGGAGGAACAGGGTGAGGATTTTGTTGACCAGACTCCTGGCTACTGAGGCTGGACTTGGTGCAAGACAGGTTGGTGCTTAACCGACTGGAAGCATTATCTGCTGCAATCCAACTGACCACCTGCTCGCACTGGGCTGACTTTGTGAGCGTTGTCCTGCTCCGCCCAGAAAACTGGTACATGAAGCTAGGTATTGTGGATGAATGTTTTTCTTGTGCTTTGGCAGCAGGCACAGTTTCAACGTGCCCAGGGCCACAGCCTCTGTTTGAACCATCAGCATGTCCCTTAATGCTCGCCTTCTTCATATTAGTTCACAGCAAGCACATTATATGGAAAAAGTATGGAAAAGTATGGAAAAATTAAAATAGTTTTCACTTATATTTTTTCTAACTCTGGCCCTGACACACAGAAGGTATTGCACAGCTTTTACAAGTCACTGCAGACACCCTCTATAGAAAAAATATGGAAAAAATAATAATGATGGCTATATTATATTGCTACCACCACATACAATAGTCCTTAAAAGGACTTTTGGGTCTTTGAAACGTTTTTCAACTAAATAGATTGTGATCACACTCCCTACACTGTCTGCCCCTTCCTAAGTGCAGCTTATAGCACCCAATTACATGTTCCGTACATTTAATCACTGTAATCACAGTAGCCAACAAGGCTACGGCATTACAGTGATGGCAGTACTTACCTGCATGTTTCTTGGCTGCATAGCAGCCAAGAAACGTGCGGGGAGGAGACTCGAGCAAGGCGCTCAAGCACATGCGGTACTCGGCCAAGTAACGCCATGTGCCAGGCATAGTGATTCTCTAGCCGAACAGCAGTTCGGCCAAGCATGCTCGCTCAACACTAATGGTGGTATTAAACAGTGAAGATTATGAGCAAGCTATTGCCGACATTTTATAGAACAAGGAAACCTATCACCAACTTAATAGAGACACAACAAAAGGTTCTTATTGAGGCAATCATACGAATTCTAGATGAATTATAATCTATGGGAGCCATTAACAATAAGGAAACGGAGTCTCTATATGTTGCCAAAGCTTGCATTTCAAAAACTCATAGAAATAACCCTGTACTTTCATACTGTCTATTGTATCTTGCTCGGGGTCGTTATTTGAGAAGCTCTGCCAATGTCAGGACAGTCACCTTCAGCCTTTGGGTGCATGGGTTCCCAGCTTTTTGAAGAACAGTAAAGACATTTTGAATGTCTTTAAACAAATTCTATTGGGACTCCTCTTTTTTTGCTTGTAGGTTAACTGTGACATCTAGGCTTTCTATCCCTCCATTACCCACTAAGCTACCATCCCTGTGTTATCATCCTTGTCATGCATAGGCTGGTATGGATGCTATATCGATGACCTGCTCTTCATTTGGCAGTGAGCACCTTTGGAGGTGTATCGTGAGAAATCCTCCTGACCTATATCTCCAATATACACTAGAAAAGCAGATTTGTAGCATTTCTGCAAGTAAAAGTCAGTTTTAGGCTACTTTCACATTAGCGTTTTCAATTCTGCTATTGAGATCTGTTATAGGATCTAAATAGCGGAAGAAAATGCTTCAGTTTTGTCACCATTCATTGCCAATGGGGAAAAAACTGAACTGAACGAAACGGAATGCACCAAAATGCATTCTGTTCCATTTGGTTGTGTCCCCATTGCAAGCAGTGTTTTAATGTGTGTGATGTTGTGCGGAGCAAGACGGATCCTTCCCCATTGACTTACATTGTGTTTAAGGATGGATCCATCTTGCCTTTTCTTTGACACAATTGAAAACTGATCCGTCCCCCATTGACTTTCCATGGTATTGTATATTGACATAATACAATCGGATCCGTTCATGACGGATGTATGTGGTTGTATTATTGGAACAGAAGCGTTTTTGCAGATCCCTGACGGATCCGCAATAAACGATAATGTGAAAGTAGCCTTAGCAGTACGTGCATGATTTTTAAAAGAACAGGTGGCCACAGGCATTTGTCAATATATACTTAGGGTTTATCCACACATTACAGATTTGTGGATAGAAAATCTGCAGCGGATTACATTACCAGCAAAGTGAATGAGATTTGTAATAATCAATTTCCATCTTTCATTAATCAAAGGAACTCTGAAAAACAAAAGGAGAATTTGATTGGTTACAATGGGCAATTAAGCCAGTTTTTCTTTGCAGTTTTAATGAATCTATGCCAGTGTATATTTTCTATGCAGAAAATGAACCACTGTGTAGAATTTAACATCCACAGTTATGTCAGTTTCTTACATGGGATTGTTGTGCATTTTCCCCTTTGAGTTGATTGAGGAAGTCAAAATTTGCCACAAACCCACAATTAACCACAGATCTAAAGCAAAATCTGCAAGACCTACATTTAAAAGAATACTTTTTAAAATGAAAAATATTCCCCTCACCTGGTGCTCCTCTGGATCCCTTGTTTGGTCATATATTGTGGTGTTTAGAACCCAGTCTTGTGCGATATCTCATCACATATGGACGCAGGCTAAAGTGGTCACATGGGAATAGATGTTAAAGCAGCAGGGTTCTACAGAGACCGACACAGAAGCAGACACAGGAGCCAGGGAAGCATCAGGTGATAATTATTTTATTTATTTTTCTTACTGTGTGCTACAACTAAAAACCACAACCACATTTATACCTGCCTCTACACGATTTAGTTTGGATTTACTGCTACATATTTGCTTATAAATACTTGTGCATTTCCTCTTCACATTTTTCACAGCAATTCTGCTGTAGACATATCCTATACCCTTAGGCCACCTACACACTTAGCAGAATACTCACAGTTTTTCAGTACGGATTCCTGTGCGGAAAAACCACAGTGTAGTACACTACCAGCAAACTGTATGAGATAACACAACTCTCATGTACACTTTGCAGATAGTTTTTGTACGGAAATTGACCTGCAGTACAGGCCAGTTTCCAAATCTGCAGCATGTCAATTATATTTGCGGTATTAGCTGCAGATGTCACCCTTTCCAATCAAATCTGCACCTAAATCAAATTAGAAATTGCAGATTTTGTTGCAGAAACGTGCATTAATTCCCACAGAAATTATGTATGTTCGCCCACTCCCGTGTGCAGGAGACTTTATAGTCCAGGCTCCCATCTCTTTGGGTGCAGTGGTGTGCTCAGATTGTACTTTTGTAGTTTGCATTATGAGAAGTATATTCTATAATTATCAGTTATTCAATTCACCAGACTCTATGTATTCTAAGATATTGTTGTCCCAAAATAAATTTTTCAGTTTATGTTTGTATATGTACAGTATAGTGTACTGTAAATAATAGATGTAAAGTGGAGTAACAAATGTACTGAAACGTTTACTCATGCTCATGTGAACAACATTTCTGACTCGATAGACTGAAATGGCCAATAAGTGGATACTTTTTCACATGGTTAGTTGGGTCAGCTGACTATATTATACATATCATAGCATTTAAAACAATGAATAATTCCATAGGAAAAAAAAAAAAAATGAATCATGGCAAAGCACCTTTTTTGAGCATAGAGTGGTCAATAGTTTGCTTAATAATGGCATCAAATTGTAAATTTTTATAGATTTTTAATTAATTTATATAGGCAGCATTCTTAACACAGGTGGAATGAATTCTGTATTTACATTTTTGATGGCTTATACGGGCTATCTTGTTGTTGTGGAAGACCAAGGGTCAGTCACGTGATGATCGTTTTCAGGTGAATGACGTCGACGGAGGAAAATGACAGAAGTCTGAGTATAGTTCAAATTCTGGCAGGTACCCAAAGTGGGAGTGTCCTAGCCCATCTATTTATATCCAATTCAAAGGGAGTAACTTCTCAAAGTAAAACATGATTGGTTTACAAATATTTCAATAATGGCTTTTGATTGGTACACAAATAATACTTCTGATTGGTTAGAACTGATTGGTTAGAATCCATCTATTGATTGGTTAGTGCTTTACAAGTTTTACTTTTTCCAATAATGTGTTAACTGATGAGTTTAGGTTTTTAGCACAAAATGCATATTTGCTACTTAACACGTAAACCTTATCTTATCTTAACACACACGGCTAACTCCTATAATTTTTTTTTAGCTTATGTCATCTTGTCATATTCTTTTTTTTTTTTTTTCCAATTGTCACCACATTCTATCACGCACACAGAGAAATGAAAAACATCTATGAATATTTTTATATCCACTTTCAGAAAAGCTGGATAATTTCCTTAACAGTGTACTGAGTATCTTCATATATGTGTTCTATGTGGGAAAGTGTACATTTTTCTTCTCCTGTTGCTTGAGGTCTTCACTGTCATTTCAGCAGCATTTGTAGTGAAAGTGTAAAAGAAGAGCTCTGGTAGTGGGCATGGAAATAAATTAACAAATATGTAATTACATTTAACTGCTTGGAAAAGAACTCCCTACGGTGTAACCTGCTATATTATACAGCTACCACAGCGTAGCTTAAGAAATGAAGTGCAAAGCTAAAAGAGCCATCGATCAGCTGCATTTCTGTACTTAAGGGCTTATCTGTATGGCTCAGGTCTCCATCATTAAACAACATTGACAGTTGATTAAGTTAAAGGTTAAGACTGAATGGCAGATCCTATGGTGATGACTCTGACAACTATGTGTTAGCCAGGCTGAAATTAATTATTTAGTTTCTCTACAGATTGTGTGTCCACCCTGCTTGCTGCCTGCATACCTTCAAAAGGTTAAAGGAATGTTAAATAATAATTTGCCACAACAGCTTCTTGATTCCCTATTCAAATGACACACACAACAAAACTGACCCAATCTCTCTTAATCCATCACCAAATGCAGAGATGAATAATGTTTGAATGTGCATTTCTTAATCCTTTTACAGACATTAATTCTAAGACTTTGCATCAGTGAAAGATATGGACGTTTTAATTGTTATGTAGATGAACTAGATCACTTTTTTCAAACAGAGGTGATCAGGTACAGAATAATGGCAGCTTGTAAAAAAGATGAATGTACAGGCACTGGTGTTCAGACCAATATGTACGAACTCTTTAATTGTCAAGAAGTCTTGGTCAAAAAACATAATTCTTACGTACTGAGTTGGCGTCTAACCTACACGTAGGAGCACTACAATGCTGCCTCTGCTGATAAATATGTCAAACGTTGGCCTTCTTAGAAACCTTCTGTAATTCTAGGTTTATTTCCACAGTTATCTGACCATCAGACTACAGATCAGATGCCACAATATAAACATAGTCAATGAAAGGTGAAAGATGAAAACACAGATTTTATGTGACATATGTGGCTTCTCAAAGCTGTTCACAGAAGTGTGTCGTATGTATTCATTATTATATGTGGATAATTATATCATAGCCCTGGATATGTGGCAGCTAAAGTAGTATCCAATGTCTGTTACTGCATTTTGTTAAAAAAAATTCTAGGCTATTTAAAGGGATTGTACAACTTATTTCAAAACATCCCCAAAGCCTGTAAATGTTTTTAAATAAAAAGTGCCATAAGCCATTGAGGCCAGTGATTGGTTGCAGCCATCATCTGTTGGATGCAGCTATGTTATGGTCAACTAGGTAAATTATTAGCTATCATCTTACCATGTAATATGGACTGTCTGAGATGTGGGGGGGGGGGGCAAAAACTTGAAATATATTTATCATATTCAGCTGTTTATGTGATTACATAATATATGATTTGCTATTGGTGAAAATCTTCATAAAAAAAGCTATCTCCTAGACAAATCATGGCTACTCTGATCCAAACTCATAGAGGCATAATCATTTATGATGCTATCAGTTTCTGTCTGACAGTGGGTCTACTGTACTGTACTCACATGATGTGCAGTATACCTGAGGTTTGCACCTGTTTCTGCCCTTTTTCACACTGTCAGTATTTGCTCAGTATTTTTGCATCAGTATTTGTAAGCCAAAACCAGGAGTGGGTCCAAAACACAGAAGAGGCACAGATATTATACATTTTCTCTGTAAGTTCTACTCGTGTTTTTTGCTTACAAATACTTATACAAAATACTAATGCCAAATACTGACCAAATACCAACTGTGTGAAAGAGGCTCTTGTTGAATTTTTCCTTCTTTAGGCAGACTAATTGTTTTAGATACATTTATCAATCTCACTGCACCTGTTTTGGAGTGTTAGATTCAGTCAGTTTCATGGTGGGGGTGAATTTTGGGGTGAATTATAATTGTCACCTACTTCATCATCTGCTGTGTGACATATTATAAATACTATGCAAAATACTGACAGCCTAATCACACTCTACAAAACAGAGGCACATAATAACTAGCCCCCATTGTACATCATGTTATTGGCAAATTTGAGTTATGTTTTACCTTTATTTATAAACAATAGTTTTTTCTAGATTGGTTTCTTTGCTTTTAAGGGCTCATGCACACGGCCGTTGTGCTGCCATTCCATGCATTGGGGACCACAATTTGCCATCTCCAATGCATGGGCAACATTCGTGCTGCGGCCAGGACAGATTGAGACCCATTCAACTTGAATGGGTCCGTGATCTGTCGGCACCTTCAAAAATAGAACATGTTTTCTTTTTTGGCTGTGTGGAGGCATGGACGGAAACATGGTGGGAGCACTCCGTAGTGCTTCCGTAGGCTTCCAATACGTGCTTCCATTACACACCGCATCTCCCGGATTGCAGACCTATTCAAGTGAATGGGCATGTGCATGAGCCCTAAGAGAGATAGTGATATCTCACAAAATAGTTTATTAACATTCACCATATATCTAGATACTGTTGGCATCATTTTGTTAATGTCATTTGAATATTTTTTTTAAGACATTAGAAGGCTTAGAAATAAACAATTTTTAGAATTTTCTAGAACATTTTGGATTTTGGTTTAAGGACCAATTCAGTTCTGAAGTCATTTTGAGGTGCTTACATACTAGAAACTACCCATAAGGGCTCATGCAAACGACCATTGTTTTGCGGTCCGTTTTCCACAGATTTATTGTTCCGTATCTGATGTTTTTTTTTTCTCTGATTTAAGTCCTCTTCCGTTCCATTATTCCACAAAACATATCCGTATGGTTTCCATATGCGATCCATTTTTTGTGGATTTGAAACAGTAACTATTGACAGAACTTTGTTATCCGTCCATCATAACAGAAACCATACGGATCCGTTAAAGTTGCCCATATACTTCTATTATGACGGATCAAAACGGAATGCCTCTAAAGGTTTCTGTTTTGATTTCCAGCTTATGGATTCCGTTATTTTCCGTCATAGCTATGTTATAACGGAAAGCTATAACGGAATACATCACGGTGATGTGAACAAGCCCACTTAGTAAGTGGAAAAATCCAGGTAATTACAAAGGGTTTACTTATATTTTTGTTGCATCTGTTTGTTTATGTGGTCTGTCTAGGGGTAATGTCACCAGGCTGCTTTTCCACTGTAACTGGGACTATGTAAATCAGTAGAAAAGATGACTAAAGAAGTCCTAATGTATTTTTGAAGATAAAAAAGAAAAACATATTTTATATCTTTCCCTCAGTTTATTTTAAAGTTCAAAGAAATTCTCTGAAGTTCAATAATAATAAAACATGTATCGGTCTTTTATAAGCCCACTCCACTCATTGCTTTTTTTCCCAAAATTTTCCTTTGAAGCTGAACATTGAATGGATTAGCCCAGTGCTAAAGAAAATGCCCTCTCTTATGTGTGAAAGCTTGGTAATTGCAACAAAAAGATGCTTAGTGGCTCCTAATATTCATATAATTAGATTATCTCTCAACCCTACCTCATTTGAGAAAGCAAGAGCAATGTAATCCAAGCTTGTCTAGTTTGGCTATTTTTCTGACCGTTTTCTCATTCTGATTGCATCAAAGGTTGCTGGCAATAAGACCACACCAGCATATTTGTCCAAAGGACAGGTATTTGGACTCAATGTAGACTAATCCTGTTGTTTTTTTTTTGGATATGCCACTTAAAGTCTAAAGCCTGACTGGGCAGCTATACTAAGAGTTCAGATACAGTAACTGAATAATAACAAATCCTCTCTCAGAGCTTAAACGACATGGCTGCCTGTGATCCTTAATTGATTCAGAAATGCCAGGCGTTTGATGGAAAGGCAGGAGAACATGATACAATAGGACTGCATTCACAGCTTTGTGGAATGCAAGAAGAGGAACAAAGAAGGATACATTGAAGCTCAAACGTCTAATCACATTATCATATGTTTAATCTATTTCACATGAAACATAAAAAAATATAAAAAGTGCTGTTTTACAGACACAAGACAAAAAACATTGAAATCCTCACCATCATAACAGATAACTGCATGTGTTATATGCACACAATATTAACCCCTACACGCATTGTCACATACATGTACATGAGGGAATGTGGTCTCTTGTCGCATCCTCACGTGCATGTATGTGGTGTGATCGGGCAGGTGGAGGAGCCCGGCTGCTGCATCTGGCGGCAACAATGTATCTGGCGATGTTGGCAGATTAACCCTTCACATGCAGCGTTCAGTGCTTACCGCAGCATATACGGGCTTAACCAAGGGAGGGGGCTCCCTCTGACTCCATCACTCCAGCCGCACTACAATGACAGGGGGCCAATGGTTGCTATGGCATCGCCGATGCCTTACACAGGCATCAGAGCCTGCCAGCGATGGAAGCCCCCAGGCTGGATCTCCTAAGTAACTGAAAGAGTTTTACTGTTGTGCAGATTCGCTCTGGGAGGTAGGATAAGCGGGCGCAGTACAGAGGCTAAATACAAGTTCGTAATTCAAACTTCAGTGTTTATTCACACATGATGCCAAAAACAAAATGTCACTTTTGCAGTGTTGGTGTTACTTCACACCCAAAATAAAGTTAACATAACAAAAGCCACCTTGGTGGCAGTTCTGCCTCAGAAAGTTCAAACAGAGGCTTTAGATGGCCTGTTCCCCTGACACATGGGTCTCCGTTCTCCAGCCCAGTACAGGCCTCAGATCCCAGCACACAGACCTCCTGAGCTTCACTGTCAGATGGAGGTAATCCTCTCCACCTGGCAGAGGCGGCTGGTTTTATGCCTGGCAAAACCCGGCCTCGAATGTGGGGAGTAGTCACCCACCCAGCACTTTGACTACTCCCAGTAAGAGCCATTCCAGATCAGCTATTACAGCCATGCTAAATATCAAGGTGTTAAACAGCAACTGCTGCTGACACTTAAAAAACGGCTATTACTCCACCGAGGCCAGGAACCTTGGTGACATGTACATATCATCCACAATGATTCCTTGTACCTTCTTACACTGTGTAGGACGCTGACAGTTAAAGAGGATAACTAGGGTCTTACCTTATAGGGCGTTACTTACTGATGTCATCACACTTTTTTTTTTTAAAGACGCTGTTGTCCCCTGTTGATTTGGGCGCCTTATATTCTAATTAGCCGACTTAGTTATACTAGGCGGAGACTGGAGTGGTTCTCTTCTCCCTGGCTGTGAGCGCATCCAATCAGAGCACACCGCTCATAGCAAGGGAGGAGCTCATTCTCCGTAACAACCTGCTGGTTAAAAATATGACATGATCTACCCCCTAAGATAAAAAATAAAATAAAAACCTGCCCAAAACAACCAATTTTTGGTCACTTTGCTCTATAAAGTGTAATATTGAATGAACAAAAAAAATTGTATCTACCCGAGAACGGTACCTATAAAAACATCAACTCTTTTTCCAGCAAAAAATGAGCCCCTACACAAGACAATTTGTCAGAAAAATAAAAACTATAGCTTTCAGAAAACGGTGACACATTTTTTCACAAATGCTTTTATGCTTTTATTGTATAAATCTGAAATACAAAAAAATAGACATATTAGGTATTGTTACGTCCATAATGACCTGCTCTATAAAATTTCACATGATCTACCCCCTCAGGTGAACGCTGTTAAAAAAAATAATAAAAAATAGCAATTTTTGGGTCACCTTGACCCAAAATATGGCAATATTGTATGATCTAAAATTCATATGTACCCAAAAATAGTACCAATAAAAATGTAAGCTCTTCCTACTAAAAAAGAGCCCCTGCACGAGATGATTGGCAGAAAAATAAAAAAAATGTAGATTTCATAAAATAAAGATACAAAAACATTTTTGTTTTAAAAAATTCTTTATAATGTAAAACTTAAATAAAAATAAAATAAAAAATACATATATTTGGAGATTTTGCATCCATATCAACCCAAACAACACATGATTTATCATGTCAGGAGAACTCCGTAAAAAACTAAAAATAAAAACTATGCCTCACAAAAAGCGTACTATTAAGCAATAAAAAATCATATGTACCCCCAAAATAGTACCAATAAGGGGGGGGGTTCACACTAGCATTAGGGATTTGGAATGCCCATAACGGAAAATAACAGAATGCCCAGACAGAATGGAAAACGGATGCCTTTAACCCCTTAAGGACACAGGGCATGGGGACAGGTATGCCCAGATGTCCCGGTACTTAAGGACACAGGGCGTACCCGTACGTCCTGTGTAGTTTTGATCACTGCCGCACGGCCGTCAGTGATTGGAATGGAGTGCCTGTTGAAATCATTCAGCAGGCACCCTGTGACAATGCCTTCGGGGGGTCCTGTGACCCCCCCGCATTGCCGATCGCCACAAACCGCGGGTCAATTCAGAACTGTGGTTTGTAGAGCTTATGCAAGTTTCTGATCCCTGTGGTTCATGACCGGAAGGATCAGAAACCTCAAAGTGCCTGAATTTCAAAGTTAACCCCCCCCTGCAGCCCTCTGTGTTTTTGTGCCTGCAGGGGGGATTGCAGGCGGTGCGGGAGGCGGGAGTCAGTGTGGGGGGCGGGTGCGCACCCCTGTTAATTCTCAGGATGACCGAGAGGTTGAATCACTCTCTGATTCAAACGGCTGACATCTGTGCAGATGTCAGCCATTTTAACCCCTTCCATGCCGCGGTCCGTAGGGACCGCTGTATGGAAGGAGAGGGAGCTCCCTCCCTGCGGTGTGACACTGATCAGATTTGCAAAAAATGGCCCGGTCCTTAAGGTGAAATAAGGCTGTGTCCTTAAGAGGTTAAAAGGCATTCCGTTTGCTTTTCGTCCTAATAGATCCATCTGGGTCCCGTTATGCAAGACAGAAAACAAAGTCCTATTTCCCATAGACTTCTATTGGGACGGAGAGCAAACGGAATGCCTTTTAAAGGCTTCAGTTTTGCATTCCTTCATAATATAAGTCTATGGGCAGAAGAACGGATCCCTCCTTCCATCTTATTGACTCTGTTATTTTCTGTTATAACCATGTTATAACGGAAAACCATAGCAGAATCCCTAACGCTAGTGTGAACTCACTTTTAAACTGTCAACTCATTCCATAGTTTACAAAACTTTTTGGGAGTTTCTACTGTAGGGGTGCATCAGGGGGCTTTAAATGTGGCATGACAACTTAAAATTTTCCCAGCGACATCTCTACAAAATCCAAATATGTCCAAATATTTTAAAAAGGACCTCTCACCACTCCTATCATGTCTCTTTTAATAAATATTTGCATTCTCTATTAAATAATTATGTTTTGTGTAGATTCTCTGTTATTCCTCCTGAATATGTATGCACATTCATTTTTACCGCACCCCCTTCAGAAAAAAAGAGGGGCAAGTTCATGTGTGTAAGGACCAAAACCCTTAGTGGAGGAGAGCTAATTTGTATGCTATGTAGGAATAGGAATACCAAAGGAATGGTATAATAAAGTTTCAAGAAAAGGTGTCCAAACATGGTTAATTTATGAGCAATACTAGCATTTACTAAAACACATACAGTGACAGAAGACAGATGGCTATTCATGTAAATTAAAATGAAGGACTTTTCGGAAACTGCCCAGGACCCAGCCAGTGATCAAGTGCTTACTCAAACTGCAGCAGGAAGAGGCAGAGCTGCCTTCTGGTTTGCATACAAAACAATTATTGAACACTGTTTATCCATTGATGGGGAAACTAGGGAAATTAGAGGAAAATATCTCTGCCTTCTCAATGCGAAGCCATGTTGTCACTGACAAATGGCTCCTATAGTGGTGCGATCTATGTGCAGCTGCCATTTCTGCAAGAACATTCAGAAACATCCTTGCTGAGATCCAGACTGTGCAGAAAGTGGTTAAAGTAAGCTTGATGTGTGTACCAAATATATCATTAATTATTTTACAAATATCTTCCCAAAAAGCAGTCAAAAGGGGACAATAGAACCATAGGTGTGAATAGTCACCTCTATCTTTCCTACGTCTCCAGCATGTGTCAGGGATGGCAGGGTTAACCCTGTTCATTAAAGCTTGTGTCCTATTCCACCGAGAGATTAGTTTGAATTGCATCTCCTGATAAATATAGGAGTTGGAATTGGAAAATGCATGTTTAATTGTGGAAATTATTTGTGTCTCATTAAGTTTGGAACTTAATTCTTTATTCCACTTTTCAATATAATTTGGGTGTCCCATTAAGTTATTTACTAGGTTATAGCATTTAGATATAATATGTGTTTCTGGGGTGTTATTGCGGATCATTTGTAACCACCAATTATTTTCTGTCAGGGAGGTCGGCGTCAGATCTAATTGTTTTATTAAGTTACCTAAATTACTGTATTGTTTTTGTGTGACTTCAATACCTACTAGTTTTTCAATCAAGTATTTGCGGGGTACGAGTTTCCCATTTTTTAAGACAGACTTACATCTTTTGCCTATTGGACATTCTTTAAGTGTTTTCAACCATATTAGCCAAGAATTAAGGATAATTCCCACTAATGGTGTATCCAAGCTAATTTTGGGGAGGAAGTTCAAGTGATGGTTAAGATGATGCCATCTTCTAATGGAAAATCTCATCAACATATTTTTATTTTTTGGAATTTACTAGTAAATGTCGAAGTTTTCCATAAGAGAGCAGCCATGCCCATTTCTATAATCACCCACGTTTTCCTAATTGGGATTATAGTCCATTCTAGTGTCCTTGCAAGGATCGAGGCATTATAATATCCTTCGAGGCTTGGTAAATTAGCACCACCTTCTTTTTTAGGTCTGATCATGGTAGTAAATGATAATCTACATTGTTTATTATGCCAGACAAATTTTGAAATCAGTCTTTTAATTGAGCGAAATAATTCTTTAGGTATTTAAATTGGTAGAGTTTGAAATAAATAAAGCACTCTAGGAAGAATATTCAACCAGGACAGCCATAACTTTTCCCAATCCTTAAGTTGGACCTCAATTTTTTTTTAGAAAGGGAAGTAAATTAAGTTTATACATATCTGTAAAGTTTCTGCATATAGTAACCCCTAGATATTTGAACGTTTTAGTTGCCTGTTTGAGCTCACTAAGTTTTAAAACTTCTTCCTAAAGCCTATCACTCAGATTCACATTTAACACTTCAGATTTTGTCAAGTTGATTTTAAAATTATATTAAACTGATCAAATTATTTTAGCAGAAATGGTAACGAATGTAGAGGATTTGTCAGCGCGAACAGAGTATTTTTTCACATAAGCTGCTATTTTGTGTTCTTCACTGGAGGTTCATAGTCCAGATATGTTGATGTTGTCTCTGATCTTAATCAGAAAAGGCTCTAATGATAGTACAAATAGGAGGGGGGGGGGGGGGGGGATAGTGGGCGTCCCTGTCTTGTGCCATTTTTGATATAAAGTGGGTCGGATAGAAGACCATTCACTTTAATTCTGGCACAAACGGTCGTATATAGAGCTATGATCTTCTGTATGAGTTTTTCAGGGAACATACATTTTTTAAATACTGCATATAGGTAATCCCAATTCAGCCTGTCAATATGCAAAGGTATTTTTCAATTTTGCATATGGATCATTTGAATAACTTTAATAGTATTATCTTTTGCCTCTCTATTGGGCACAAAGCCTACCTGGTCGCCCCCGATCAGGAAATTCATGAATTTACTGAGTCTGCTCGCAATGAGCCCCGCATATAGTTTTAGATCTATGTTTAGCAAGGAGATTGGTCTGTAATTAGCACATATAGAATTACCTTTGCCTTCTTTGGGAATCACTGTGATGTGAGCAAGTAACGATTCCTGTCTCAACGGGTTAGTTATGGCTATACTGTTGAAGTAATCTATTAGGTGAGGGGCTAGGATATTTTTGAACTTTTTTTAGTAAGCTGCAGAAAATCCATCTGGGCCAGGGCTACATCCATTTATACTTAACGCTGGCTCGCTGAAATGCTAAAAGTTTCGGCATTTGAGAGGAAATGCGGATGCATCTGGAACAGATGGTCTCGCTATATGACAAAAGAAAAAATTGCCTCAATTATGGGCTAAGTGAAGTGCCTTATGTTTTGATGTTCTGATGTCTAAACGTGATGACACAGTGAATTTGATATTATACTTACCTTCAGTGAACCTACAGGCTGCTACTTCATTCCTTTTTTTTTTTTTTTTCAATTCCCTTCACTCTCTCCCTTCCCTTCCCCCTCCCCCCTTCTTTTTTTTCCTCCCCCCCCCCCCAGATTTAGATGATTTTGCCGTAATATTTTATGTGACTGGACCATTCTAAATAATCTTGTTACTGTCTTGATTCATGTTCCAATGTGAAAGTTGAATTTTGTATATCATTGTTGGAGTGAAGTAAATCCACCTGTATCTTATCTTATGAATAATTTCTTTAATGTTTCATTAATATATATTGTAAATCAAAAATAAACAGAATTTACAAGAAAGTGGTTAAAAAGAACGCTTTTTAGGAAACATAGGGGGTCATTTATTAAGACAAGCATTTTAGACGTCAGTCTTAATACATAACTTCAGAGGATCCACCGCCACATCTAAATCTACCCCAGCTCCCTTGCTGGCATAGATTTAGACCATTTTCTATGCCTGAAACTGGTGTAGAAAATTATTAATGAAACTGACCTGCCTGCCCGCCCATCCCCTTTCACTGCCCACACCCGCTTTTGTAGAACTGGCGTGAGCAGGGAAAAGTTGCAGATTGTGGTGCAAAGAACCTTACATTTTTTATTAACTTGACACTTACTTAGGTGATAAAAAAAAAAATATATAGATGTTATCTAATATAGCTTTACCTATAGAGTACATCTGGGTTTCTACCATACTGTGTCAACCTGCAACTGCATCCAACGATTGGGTTGATTTCATATTTCTTTTTATGTGAACAATATTTTTAGAACATTATTTTGTATCTTTATTTAGCTGTATATTATATCTTGTAATATATGGTATGTATATAAATGAGTAAAATAAAAAATGAATGAACATAGTCTCATATTCAGCACATCCTGGTCAATCAACTTGCTAAGAACTGAAAATATTTTAGACTTTTCCAGGTAGGAAAAATATTTTCAACTAATCTATACAACAGCATATAGCTTCACAGTTTGCCTCATTATCTTTAGATACCTTTTAGTCACTGGGGCTATGATAGATCAGTTCTACTTCTCAAGTAGAGATCCTGGAAATAAGCCCTGTAGGGAGTAAAATGATACATGCTAGTAAATTGTGATTATATTGCTGTATGGAATATGCACCAGTAAATCTTAGATGACAGTACAATAATTTCTGAAGAATGGTTTCTTCTCTTCTGTATAAGAAGTTGTATATAGAGAAAAAAAGCAAAAAGTAAGGTTTAACCTTTATTTATGTCATTAGTGTCATTTAATTAGTACAGTACTTTGTCCATTTTAGGTTCCGCATTCTGTGCCAGTTAATTTCCTCAGAATATTTACAGATTGCCTGTTGGCAAGAAAATCCCTATAAGCTACATGTTACTAAAAGTAATTTTTATTAGTTACTTTAAACTTTTATATATATATATATATATATATATATATATATATCTAATACAAAAATATAAACACAACACTTTCTGTTTTGCTCCCATTTTGCATGAGCTGAACTGAAAGATCTGAAAAATTTTCTACATACACAAAAGGCCCATTACTCTCAAATATTGTTCACAAATCTGTGTAAATCTGTGTTAGTGAGCACTTCTCCTTTGCCTAGATAATCCATTAATCCATACCACCTCACAGGTGTGGCATATCAAGGTGCTGATTAGACAGCATGAATATTGCACAGGTGTGCCTTAGACTTCTCACAATAAAAGACCACTCTGAAAAGTGGACAGTTTTGCCATACGGGGGGGGGGGGGGGGAGAAAACCAGTCAGTATCTGGTGTGGCCACCATTTGCCTCACGCAGTGCAACATATCTCCGTTGCATAGAGTTGATCAGGTTGTTGATTCTGGCCTGTGGAATGTTGGTCCACTCCTCTTCAATAGCTGTGCGAAGTTGCAGAATAATGGCAGGAAGTGGAACACGCTGTTGTATATGCCGATTCAGAGCATCCCAAACATGCTCATTGGGTGACATGTCCGGTGAGTATGCTGGCCATGCAAGAACTGCTTCCGCTTTCAGCTTCCAGGAATTGTGTACAGATCCTTGTAGGTGAACATGCTGGATGTGGAGGTCCTGAGCTTGTGTGGTTACATGTGGTCTGTCTCTCACTAACACAGATTTTGACTGATTTGTGAACAATATTTCAGTAATGGGTCTTTTGTGTATGTAGAAAATGTTTCAGATCTTTAAGTTCAGCTCATGCAAAATGGGAGCAAAACTGAAAGTGTTGCATTATATATATGTGTGTATATATATATATATATATATATATATATATATATTGTAAGCATCCAAAGGGTGAGGTTATTAATTTTGTGGTAGAGCACAGGGCAGGGAAGCTCCATGTTAATGCTGATGCCATGTCAAGGATTTACTGTCTATCAGGTCAAGTGCCCAGTCCTCTGGCCTTGGGCAGATGTGGGGGGGGGATATGTAATCATCCAAAGGGTGAGGTTATTGATGGTAAGTATGTGTCACTGAGGCTGCTGCTCTCAGTGATGTAAATCCCGGAGGTAAATGGCAACCAGTGATGTTAGATTGCTGAGTTTGTGGTAGCTGGAATTTGGGTCCGGGATTTAGGAGTGACTGAAGAGTTTGGGTGGGAAGGTCACTCCCATACTCCATCTCCTGTGTTACCACCTCACCCAGCTGGAGGCTAATTTAAAAGACTCACTGTCAGTGTGTGGTTGGTGTTGGTCTGCCGAGGACTTAGGAGCATTCATCTCCACAGTGTTCCTGAGAAGGGAAAAGACAAGATTGTGCAGAAAGGTGACCCCTGTATTTTTGCCTGTGTAAAATTTTAACTGTTATATGACACATGAGGGCTGAAGATAATTGCTTTATGTGACTGAACTTTGATGGGCTGAAGCCAAGCCATCCTGTTGGAACAAATTTGAGTTGTGTTTTTCCAATAAAACCCTTATGTTGCATCCAATCCTGCCGACTGCCTACCATTTGTACAGCTAAACCTCCACAATATATATATATATATATATATAGTGAAATAATACAGTGATATATTAAAAGAATCAGTAACACTGTCACTCTTTATCCCTATTTTCTATAACATCTACCTATGTTCATGTCATACTGGCTTTGGTACTCCCAGTGGACAGCTTGTATATAAAATCTCTAAATAGTTAAAGATCCCTTTACAAAGCTCTATTATTGGGAACAAATGTTCCTGATAATTTGTCTGTGTAAAGGTGCTGGCAATCACCCGATGAACGAGTAAACACTTGTTTGAAATAATAATTTCTGCTCCCACCAATTTTTTTGTTTCTGGGCAGCTAAATTGTTCTGTGTAAACAATGAATCTGTATGGGGATGAGAGTTTGCAGTAGCGATCCCTTGTTCCTATACGGTGGAAGTGATGGCATGTACTGTACTATAAATGTAGCCCTCACCTCCTCTGACTGTTAGGTAATTATTTGGAAAGAATGGTTCCTTGTCAATTATTTCCTGCTGAGTGGACCCGTGTAAATTAAATTATTATGTCAAACTGATTCTCAAGTGTATGTAATGCCTATATGACAAATATGTCAAGAACTTGAATAGTTGCTTTTAAATTATCTCCATGCACCCTTGAAGATGCCAGTCTTGTGGCTAAACATGTCAGTGGAGGAGCATATTTATTCCACATTAGTTTAAAACAGTACCACAGTCACAATAAATGCAGTAAAATAGCAAACAGAGTTCCAACCATCATAAAAATAATTTATTAAGAAAGCAATTTAAAATGTTGGTCTCATCTGGATTAAATAAAATGCTAAATGTTGTTCAAGAGCAGACACTCACTTGTACCATTTTACATGAATGTGTTTGGGCCTGGAAATGCACCGAGACATTTCCCAGGCTGAACCTTGTTCCTCGGACCAGAACTCACAGCATCAGAGTGAGTTGTAAGTTGCTGCCATACTATCTGATATTCATTAACACTCCTATTTTTCTAAATAATCACTATGCCTGTTTTGCAGCGGCAACATATGTAATCATTGAATATTTATTTTCTTATAATGAGAGTAACAATTTTTCAATCCAGATTTTGGTGCTGTAATTCAGCAGATATATTGAAAACCTAAGAACTACAGGTTGTACATACATTTCTCTTTTTTTTTTTTTTTATTCAAGCATCTGTTACATATAACACAAGTAAAAACGGGTGCCAGCATGCTTGAGTGAATGAAGCAAAAAAGTTTATTTATGTATGTCACATGTCTCAGCAATGTTTCAGTTCTATCTCAGGACCTTTCTCAAGCCATAGGTTTTGTTTGGATATACAGTTGCAAGAAAAATTATGTGAACCCTTTGGAATTATATGAATTTCTGCAAATTTGTGGGGTGATCTATAGAGGGCTGTTTGGAGTGTTTTTGCAAAGAAGAGGGGGCAAATCTTGCCAAGGCTCATACCCCAAAAGACTGAGTGCTGTAATAAAATCAAAAGGTGCTTCAACAAAGTATTAGTTTAAGGGTGCAACCATAATATTTTATTTGTATATTTTTTCTTCCCTCTACCTAAAAGATTTGTACAGTTTATAGGTCACATTAAAGGTGGAAAAAGTTCTGAAATGATTTATCTATGTCTCATTTTTTTTACATCACAGAAACCTGACATTTTAGCAGGGGTGTGTAGACTTTTTATATCCACTATCTATGTATGTATATATATATATATATATATATATATATATATATTTGAGGGCTGCCTTGGCCTTTTTTACACATATATATATATATATATATACAGTACAGACCAAAAGTTTGGACACACCTTCTCATTCAAAGAGTTTTCTTTATATTAATGACTATTAAAATTGTAGATTCACACTGAAGGCATCAAAACTATGAATTAACACATGTGGAATTATATACATAACACAAAAGTGTGAAACAACTGAAAATATGTCATATTCTAGGTTCTTTAAAGTAGCCACCTTTTGCTTTGATTACTGCTTTGCACACTCTTGGCATTCTCTTGATGAGCTTCAAGAGGTAGTCACCTGAAATGGTTTTCACTTCACAGGTGTGCCCTGTCAGGTTTAATAAGTGGGATTTCTTGCCTTATAAATGGTGTTGGGACCATCAGTTGCATTGTGGAGAAGTCAGGTGGATACACAGCTGATAGTCCTACTGAATAGACTATTAGAATTTGTATTATGGCAAGAAAAAAGCAGCTAAATAAAGAAAAACGAGTGGCCATCATTACTTTAAGAAATGAAGGTCAATCAGTCCGAAAAATTGGGAAAACTTTGAAATATACTTTTTATATATACAGTTGTAAGAAAAAGTATGTGAACCCTTTGGAATGACATGGATTTCTGCACAAATTGGTCATAAAATGTGATCTGATCGTCATCTAAGTCACAACAATAGACAATCACAGTCTGCTTAAACTAATAACACACAAAGAATTAAATGTTACCATGTTTTTATTGAACACACCATGTAAACATTCACAGTTAAGGTGTAAAAAAATATTTGAACCCCTAGACTAATGACATCTCCAAGAGCTAATTGGAGTGAGGTGTCAGCCAACTGGAGTCCAATCAATGAGATGAGATTGGAGGTGTTGGTTGCAGCTGCTCTGCCCTATAAAAACTTTTTATATTCACACAGTGGATAAAAAAAGTCTGCACACCCCAGCTAAAATGTCAGGTTTCTGTGATGTAAAAAAAATGAGACAAAGATAAATCATTTCAGAACTTTTTCCACCTTTAATGTGACCTATAAATTGGACAAGTCTTTTAGGTAGAGGGAAGAAAAAATATAAAAATAAAATAATATGGTTGCATAAGTGTGCACACCCTTAAACTAATACTTTGTTGAAGCACCTTTTGATTTTATTACAGCACTCAGTCTTTTTGGGTATGAGTCTATCAGCATGGCACATTTTGACTTGGCAAGATTTGCCACCTCTTCTTTGCAAAAACACTCCAAATCTGTCAGATTGCGAGGGCATCTCCTGTGCACAGCCCTCTACAGATCACCCCACAAAATTTCAATCGGATTCAGGTCTGGGTTCTGGCTGGGCCATTCTAAAACTTTATTCTTCTTCTGGTGAAGCCATTGCTTTGTTGATTTGGATGTATGCTTTGGGTCGTTGTCATGCTGAAAGATGAAGTTCCTCTTCATGTTCAGCTTTCTAGCAAATGCCTGGAGGTTTTGTGCCAATATTGACTGGTATTTGAAACTGTTCATTTATTCCCTCTAGCTTATCTAGGGCCCCAGTTCCAGCTGAAGAAAAAAAGCCCCAAAGCATGATGCTGCCACCACCATGCTTCACCGTGGGGATAGTGTTCTTTTGGTGATGTGCAGTGTTGTTTTTGCGTCAAACATATCTTTTGGAATTATGGCCAAAAAGTTCAACCTTGGTTTCATCAGACCATAACACCTTTTCCCACATTCTTTTGGGAGACTTCAGATGTGTTTTTGCAAAAATTAGCCTGGTTTGGATGTTTTTCTTTGTAAAAAACATATTCTCTTATATGGCAATACCTTGTGAATTGAATGTAATGGTTTATAAAACTATACCACTTAGATTTTCATAAGAAGTAATACTCGTTCCTATCTGTCTGCACTATACAGCTTGTAACTACACTATAGTAGTTGTTCTCGGCCTTCATTGTTACAGAGAATGCTAGTTCCTTTATAAATATAACAGCAGTATTACATTTGACTCCTAAAATTGGTTACATGAAAGAGCCCATTTATTCCTTTATCCTATCACTATTTGAGTACTTGAGAACCTAAATTTAGCTACTGTTTAAACTTGTACAATAAAATAGGAAAGTACAGAGGCAACGTTATGGTATTGTTATCTGGAACGCAGTCTCAGGCATATGTAAAATCTATAGATAATTGCAAGGAAAAATCCATGACTAAGTGCAATGAAATGCTGGATAATAAAAAGCACTTATTCTTAAGCTTTAATGTAAATATGTGAAATTATATGAATAAACAGGTCTCCTATAGCAAAATGAATTGTATTAATATTTAATAGATACAGCAGATATCAAACATAGTGGTAGTGCTTGAGGGCACTTGGCACTATGTTGTGAAAATTGATGGACCTTTCTATCAAAGTCTTGAAGCAGAATGTCTGCTCAGAAGTTCTTGATTTGAAAATATAGTGCTGTTGAGATGGGGAGAAAGACAATCTCAAGCACAAAGCATGTTCTTGTTACTGGAAATCTTACGCAATATTTTAAGCAAAGGACCAGTTAAATCATTGTCAGTATGCTTAAGGGGTGTTTGCCAAAATACAAGCCCGTCGATGACCATCTGATCTGGTGAACCGTTCTCAGATGTTGCATCCCAGTTGTGAACAAATGGAGAAAGGGCCATATGCTCTCCCCATTTATTTCCAAAGATGAGTGTTTGTTTCCATTATTCTCATATAAGTAATTGGAGAAAGCTGGGGACATGTGCTGCCACATCTCCATTTATTCTCAGCTACATTCGGCAGCCATTTTGCGAGGCTAATTGGGGATTAGGGGATGCTCTTTTAGAGATAGATATTTTTTGCATATCCATAGGAAATTAACCTGAGGTGGGAATATACTTTTAAGATGTGCCAGGATTTTCTGAGTTAACAGAAATCTCTGAGCAATACACATGAATTTGATATCGCTTTCATTCTAGATCTCAGCACATCAGAACATCTTTTTAATTGATTTTTTTTTTACCTTTAGGCACACATTTTCAGATTGCATTACAAAATGCCAAGCTAAGGGAAAACAATACAAATACAATACAAACTTCTATCATAGCCATGTTATGACAATGTCAAAAGTGTTTTTTTTGTGCCTATTGATTATATTAGATTCTGTTTCAAACTATGCTGTACTTGGTCTGGAAAGTAGTGGAAACCATTACTGTGTCTTGCTGTCTAAGCCAGTTTCATAGCATAAGGGTGTTGTTATAATGAAGCCAGAAAGACAGAGGATCTGCTTGGTAATAAAGCTTAAGTTTACTGCCAAGCCCATGCTGCTAGTTCATATTATGAAACAGCATGGATCGTGGCACAGATGTTGTGGCAGCCATATTTTATACCCTTCAAAAGGTCATGTCACTTGTTGTTGCATTTAGAATCAATACTAAATATATACTCTGAATTATAGCTGTCAGATTTTTTGGCATTATAGCTTTCACAATTTTCTAGTTATTGTGAAATAGAGGGGTACTTAAAAGTTGTGAACACTTCAGAATTTTCCAAATTTATGCTTAAATTTGACCTAAATTTACAGAAATTTTAAAAGTAGATAAAGATAACCAAATCAAACAAATGAGTCAAAAATATTAACTTGGTGATTTTTATTTATTTTGGAAAATGATCCAATATCACGGTTATGAGTGGCAAAAGTATGTGAACCTTTGCTTTCAGTATTTGGTGTGACCCCCTTGTGCAGCAATAATGGTGACTAAACACTTCCAATAATTGTTGATTAGCCCTGCACTTTGTTTTGGAGGAATTTTAGCTCATTCTTCCATACAAAACAGCTTCAACTGTGTTATGTTGGTGGGTTTCCTCCCATGAACTGCTCACTACAGGTCCTTCCACAACATTTGTATTAGATTGAGGTCAAGACTTTGACTCGGCCATTTTAAAACTTTAAATGTATTCTTCTGTAACCTTTCTTTGGTAGAACTACTTATGTGCTTAGAGTCACTGTGTTGCTGAGTGACCCACGTTGTATTGTTTTATAACATTACAAATTAGTGGATTTCTTGCTACAGACTTCTTAAGGACTCTTTAATATCAGTTTAAATATCAAATCTGTGCAAGACAGTCTAGATTCAGTTCACATATTAAACACATAATTGTTAATAAATACATGCATAACTAATCACCCCTTTACTTTAGTATTTAGCAGATACACTGTCTGTAATAATTGATTTCTTGAGTCTGTTAAGTTCTGTAGCTCTTTGCAATTGGCCTTTACTCTTACTAATAAAAGGCTTTCCTGAGTAGGAGACCCTCCTCTTTCATGAACTTTGTTTCTAACAGGTCGTATGGGCTGGGGTTCTTCTAATGGAACAACTTTCTTAAAGATCACCTACTCATGATAGATTTAAAGAGGACCTTTCATGCAATTTTTTTTAAGGGAGATATATACCTGTACTTGCAGTATACCCTGCTGATGCTGCCAGCCTGCTTGATTTTTTAAAATATGCCTCCTATGCCCCACTGTTCCCTGCCGGATTTCTGCCTGGCTGTGATGCTCAGCACTGCTATTGGACAGCGCTACAGCCAAAGAGAAGGAGACGCCCACGGAGAAAGACTCAGTCTCTTCCTCATTGCTCCGTTGCTCAGTATTAGCATACTGAAATGCAGCGGGGCACAGCGGGGCATAGGAGGCATATATTTTTTTTTTATCAATCAGGGTGGCAGCACCAGCGGGGTGGTACCCCGCAAGGTATATATCTCCCTTAATAAATTTGCATGAAAGGTCCTCTTTAAAGGAAGTCTGTCTGTCTGAATACACTGTGTAAGAAATATGCTGTGGAAATTGACCTGTCGGCAGATTTTAAATAGACAGCTTAGTCATTTGTTGCAGATTTCCACTGCAGATTTCGCCCTTTGCAATACATGGAGTGAAATCCGCAGAAAGTCTGCTTTGGGATTGCGACAAAATGCGTCCTCTGTGGTCGTACCCCATGACCTTATTCACACGGTCAGGGTTTGGTCAGTGTTTTGAATCAGTTATTGCTAGCCAAAACGAGGCGTGGGTCAAAAACCGAACAGTTTCAAATGTTTCCATCATAACTTATTTCTGTGTAGGCTCCACTACTAGTTTTGGCTCAAAATGGCTGATACAAATGGCTGATTCAAGTGAATGAAGCGAGTACTTGTTACACTGCACCCCCGGGACTTCCTGATGGGCAATGTAACGAAGAGGGAGCAACTCTCGCATGCAGCAGTGCCTCCTCCTCAAATAGCTGATCTGCGTTGGTGCGAGGTGTCAGACCCCCTGCGATCAGATATTGATGACCTATCCTGACGATAGGTCATTATTATGTATGTCCTGCGCTGTACAACACTGTTTAAGTTAAATTCCCAGAAAAGTGCATGTTAAAAAAGCAATATCAAAAATCCATTCACTGACTCCCCATTCCCTAGTGCATCTACAGTATCTATGTTGCCTATTCATTAAGATCTACAGTAGATGGATAGAGGGTAAAGGGAGTTTAATGTTAAAGGGAATGTGTCATCAGAAAATGACCTGCTGTTTAATTCACTTTTTTATGTTGAACATATTTCTAAAGAATTTTTGATGATGTTGTTTTTCCATGCTTTCCATATATTTAAACAAAAAGGTTAAAATCCTGCAGTTTTTGCACTAGCTACTATTTCTAATAATTTGGCGCCGCTTCTCTTGAGGGTATGTTAGATGGGCAGACTTTCTGCTCAATAATTGATAACAAACATTCCTATGAATGCTCTTTAGCGATCACCTGGCAGTCTGAGGCATTTTTTCCGTTTAAGCTCAGTTTTTTACTGTATACGGGACCATTCATTTCAATGGGTCCGCAAAAAAAAAGGAATGTACTCCGTATGCATTCCGTTTCCATATTTCCGTTGCGTTCAAAGATAGAACATGTCTTATTATTGCCCGCAAATCACGTTCAGTGGCTCCATTCAAGTCAATGGGGCTGTAAAAAAAATTGAATTGATATGGAATACAGCCGTATGTCTTTTGTATCCATTCCTATTAAAAATTGTATGCCCAGCCCAATTTTCTATGTAATTACTGACTACTGTATATGCCATGCTTCCGTTTCCATTTGCGATGTGCAAAAAATGGAAACCAAGTGGAAAAACGGAATGGCAAACTGGAACGGAAGCAAAACAGAAACACTACTGAAACTAAAAACAGAAAAACGGATTTGTTTAAAACGGACCTCAAAACACTGAAAAAGCCATACGGTTGTGTGCAAGAGGCCTAATACTGCAAATATTGGTTCATCAGGCAATTCAGATGTTTCAGCAATCACGATCTGCTGCCGGCACACCAATGTTCTACATGGGGACGAACGATGACATAGCAATCGCTGACCCATACTGCATAGGACATTGCTGCATGTAATAGCTATCTGGCGAATGCCGGGGGGGGGGGGGGGGTGACACTTTCCTCCCGACAATTTCTTGCAGCCTTTAGTTTGCACTGATTACTCTACTAGAGTTAACTCATTCTAATCCTGCCTATAATTATATAATCTCTGTGTATAGCTATACCAGGATTATCCATTTGCAATAGGTGATTGTCAGAGCTTATCTATTCTTTTTTTCTACAGTGACCTCTGCACTGGTCACAGAACAGGCCAAGAAGACTCTACCATATAATTCAATATGACCCCTCCAGACTATTTTGTTTAAGATCCGTGGGGCTGTCATAAATTTTCTTAATGCTGTGTAAATGCTGTTAAGAACAGGTCAGACTAGATGGCCACCCCCATAATAAAGTTCTGGAAATAGAATGAATAAATCTGCAATCAGAAAATAAAAACAGATTTGATAAAAGGATATGTGCTACTATTTGATTTGAACTGACAGATAAAAAATTGGGTGACACATTTCATTTAATTGTTCATTTTTAAAGGGTCCCCTCTACCTATGCCTTAGGAGATTTGAACTCCTATTTAGTTCCATTAACCCTCTGAATTCATAGACCTGATTTATGTACAGTCATCCCAGGGGTCTGAGCCACATTGGTCTGTATGAATTTAATTTGATGTACTCCCTGATGAACTGTAGATGCTATTTATTGCACTTAACACTCCCCCCCCCCCATTGTATTTATGGTTATATATATGGGCTTGTACTATGCAGGAATAAATATTATTGTTTTCTAATCCCTTTTAAGGGTGGGAACTACACTATAATATCAAGTTTATTATTGGGATTTCTTTTTATATATATAACATGTATTGTGGCTCTTTTCTTTGTATACGCAGCTGCTGCTGAATTTTTTTTTATTGTTTGGTTAGAAATTAATAAAGAATAATTTGATTATTTATGTGCTGTGTATTTATAATGTTGTTGTGGAGATTCTAATTGGTCATACACAGTGGTTACCTATAGGAGCCAGTGTAGGTTGGTGTTATCTTAAATTACTTCCCTAGATCCAGCAGCCTGGTTAGATCTTTGTAAGAGTAGCACTTGAGGCCAGACTTTGAGTCACATGCATGTCCTTGAACTATAACTATTGTTATTTTTTACGACAATGTGACACCACTTCGTGATGCACAAAGTGGACCAATTATAGTAATGTCAATAAGCAAAGTCATTTTCTTGACAGGGATAAATAAGCTGAACCCAGACAGCCTTGGAATGACCTGTACTGCATCAATATGTAGTAGACCACTTAATCAATCTTTGTGTATGACTATGTACCATAGAATATGTATGTACAGTAGATTGCTGTACAGCTTAAGAGATGATATTACTATTGATTATTTAACATTAATCCTTTACTTGCTATTTGATTCCACTGTAAAATAGTAATTTTTCTGCTAAAATGTACTGACTTGGTTTAATTAGTCAAGTTTAATATTATTCATTATCTACCTGTACACAAAATAATCCTGTCAGTCGTGTTTTAAAAATTTATAAAAGTGGGCTGAGCTATGTCGTGCTGTCCCTATTCCAGGACAATGATGGCATAATCCCAGGATAGGCCATTAATATCTGGTCTTTGGAGCTGTAATTCTTGGCACACTCACTCGATGAAGGGGGCTACAGAGCTTGTGTGAACACTGCAACCTCTTCACTTTTTACATGGGACCATCTACCTGCACTTCATGAACTTAGTAGCAGCAGTTCAGGATATTGAAGTTTCATCCCATTCAAGTGAACAGGTTGAGGCTGCAATACCCTACATTGCTGCTACTAAGTAAATAGTGTGCAGGTAAATAACTGTGGAAAACAATGAACCCCCTGAAACAACTGATTGGTAAGGGTGCAGAGAGTCAGACAAGGATACACCATCAATATCTTGCACCTAGAAACGTCTTAAATGTCATAATGGTAATTTATGGTCAGTGATAGGTGCAAGCCTGTTGTAAGTGCATGGTGGCCCTCTTAACTGTTGGCTTCAGTGTAAAGAAAGGTGAAGGAAATAAGTTATACAAGTAACCTCCTTGGCTTACTCACTGTGAGTGAAGGATGTTCCAGGTCACAATCCATAATACTAGGTCCAAGATGAAAAATGTAGTCCATGAATTGGGCTGAAATGCTAACCTTTTCAGATCTTATGACATTCTCTTATATGCAGTTATTGTAGAATTCTTTTTTGACATCACAGTTATTTTGTCAGTAAACACACCTATAATGAAGCTCTAAATTCCATAACACAGCAGTCCAGCACTGCTCACCAGTCCAGTGTTCATACCTTATGGATATATCTCTGGTAAAAACTGACTATACACATTGACTATATACATTCAGTGATTAGCCAGATATTATTAACAAGAGTTAAAGACTATTACCTATCCTAACATTTTTAATTACTTGAATATATTGTATTATATTACCCCTTGTATGTAATGTGTTGTTTGTGTTATGTACTACTGAAAAAGTTTATTTCCATAATTGTTTACAGCCCTAGAGAACATAAAGAAATCAGATAAAATGCACTGTATGTAAAACACATTGAGGGACATTTATCAAGACTGGCGTATCCATACGCCAGTCTTGATCTTCCTACACTGGTGTGAAATGCTCCTAATTTACTAATAGGCAAATGCCTCTTAACCCTTTCACGCTTTTGGACATAACTGTACATCCAAATTGCAAGTAATTTACTGCATTTGGACGTACAGTCACGTCCAAGCTTCAACCTGTCACCGCATTGCCAGCCATAGTGACAGGGACAGTATCGCAACTGTCTCTGACAGCTGCCCGACATATCTCTCTGGCACAGGACCAATCACAGTGCTCCCATACCAGCGATCGCTGTGATTTGTCAGTCAGTGCAGACTGGCCAATCATAGCAGTGAATGTTGTATTTGCCGGCATCTCCAGCTCTGACAAGCTCTGTTTCGTCAGGGAGCTTGTCAGAGAAGGAGATCACAAGTGCAGAGAAGGAGATCATAAGAAGTTAAAAAGTTATCTAAAAACCCTCTGTTCTACCCACCCACCACCCTACAAGTCAGCTGTACATCCACCCACCCACCTCCATGACACTGAACTCATCAGACAGGTGATCACAGCTGCAGAGCCTGTGAAGAGGCCCCACTAGTTCTCCACACATCCAGTGACCAACCTCTGTCACGCTTATTGTGGAGATCAGAGACGATTGCAGCTACAGAGCCTGTGAAGAGGCTCTGTGTGAGAATAAAAGTTAAAAAAAAATCAATACTGATCACCCACTGGGATCTCTGATCTGCTCACATACTACCCACCCAGTTCTGTGACGCCAAAGTCTGACGCCAAAGTCTGACATCAAAGTCTGACACCACAGTCTGACATCAAAATCTGACATCAAAGTCTGACGCCACAGTCTGACGTCAAAGTCTGACACCACAGTCTGACATCAAAATCTGACATCAAAGTCTGACGCCACAGTCTGACGTCAAAGTCTGATGAAACAGTCTGACTTCAAGGTCTGACGCCACAGTCTGACATCAAAGTCTGATGCTACAGTCTGACGTCAAAGTCTGACATCAAAGACTGACGCCTCAGTCTGACATCAAAGTCTGACTTCAAAGTATGACGCCACGGTCTGACATCAAAGACTGACGCCACAGTCTGACATCAAAGACTGACGCCACAGTCTGACATCAAAGTCTGACTTCAAATTATGACGCCACAGTCTGACATCAAAGTGTGACACCACAGTCTGACATCAAAGTCTGACTTCAAAGTATGACGCCACAGTCTGACATCAAAGACTGACGCCACAGTCTGACATCAAAGACTGACGCCACAGTCTGACATCAAAGTCTGACTTCAAAGTATGACTCCACAGTCTGACATCAAAGTCTGACGCCACAGTCTGACATCAAAATCTGACATCAAAGTCTGACGCCACAGTCTGACATCAAAATCTGACATCAAAGTCTGACGCCACAGTCTGACATCAAAATCTGACATCAAAGTCTGACGCCACAGTCTGACATCAAAATCTGACATCAAAGACAGACGCCACAGTCTGACATCAAAGTCTGACTTCAAATTATGACGCCACAGTCTGACATCAAAGTCTGGCACCACAGTCTAACATCAAAGTCTGGCGCTATTATGCCCAGAAGGTATTTTACAGCTGAGGAGGCATATGTAATACTATGCTCTAATGCGGATACCGCCAGTGAAGGTGAAGCACAGTTTCCGCTTTCATCTTCGTCTGAGTCAAGCAACGCTGATTCTGCCCCCCCAATACCCCGTCTGCGCTACGGTGAATTGTAGGTCTGCCTGAGCTGACATGGGTAGCAGCAGACAATTACAACTCCCAACTGCCTGCTTTTAGTTCCATGCCCGGTCTTAAATTTGACAACACAGGATTCGAGGCCATCAATTTTTTTACCTTTCTTTTCAGATTCCCTAATAAATGTAATGGTAGAGCAGACAAACATTTATGCTGCTCAGTTCATTGGCCAGAATCCCAGCTTTTTCTATGCCAATGACCAACAGTGTTCCCGGGAGGTGGGGACACTGTGACATACCTCAGCCAAATTCATAGTTAAGGAGTTAATGGACATGTTTTCCCGCTGCTTAAAGAGGTTCTGACCGACCAAGGGACCCCTTTTATGTTCAAGGTGATGAGGGAACTCTGTAAGTTGCTGCACACTGCGGACATCCGTTTACCATTTGCAAATGGACGGTCTGGTAGAACGGTTTAACCAAACATTAAAAAAAATATGTTGAAAAGGGTAGTGTCTAAAGATGGGAAGGACTGGGACCTCCTTCTGCCCTATCTCATGTTCGCAGTGCGAGAGGTACCCAAGGCCTCTACTGGGTTCTCGCCCTTCGAACTGCTATATGGCAGACACCATTGCGGTCTCTTGGACGTGGCCAAAGAGGCGTGGGAACAACAACCCACTCCACATAAAAGTGTCATTGAGTATGTTACCCAGATGCATGATCGGATAGTCAGTTTTGCCTCTTGTTAGGGAGCATATAAAGGCAGCTCAGTGAGCACAGAGTTGGGTCTATAATCGTCAGGCTTGGGTCCGGATCTTTAACCCGGGTGATCGGGTTTTAGTTCTGGTGCCGATCGTGGACAGTAAGTTCCTGGCTAATGTTGCAGCTAGACGTCATTGAGGAGTCAAAAGGTGAGTGGGCTAGTCCTAGAGTCCTAATTCCCAAGCCAGGCTGGACGTTGCGGTTTTGTAACAACTTTTGAAAACTTAAGGTTTCCAAATTCAATGCGTATCCCATTCCCTGGGTGGATGAACTTATCGAGAGGTTAGGACAAGCCCAGTATTTTTCTGTTTTGGACCTCACGAAACGGTACTGGCAGGTGCCCTTAACGGAAACTGCCAAATAGAAAACTTCCTTTATAATGCTTTAGGGGCTGTATCAATATAAAGTCTTACCCTTTGGTCAGCATGGTGCCCCTGCCACTTTTCAGCAACTAATGGACATTGTGCTTTGTCGACATCGTCAGTACGCTTCAACTTACCTGGATGATATTGTCATCCAGAGTACCGACTGGAAAAGTCACCTACCCAAAGTGCAGGCTGTAGTGGACTCTGTGACGAAACCAACCTCGCCACAGTGTTTTGGAGGGGGCTGTTTGCCAGCCTCCTGCCCCAGGATTACGGCCCTTTGAGATACTTTTGCTAACTTTTAAACCCCTGAACCTATTCAAGTGAATTTTGGATAGGTTTGTCCCCAAGTTATACTGGTTAAATTGATGTAAGTTATATGTATGGACAATGTAAACTCACAAAGTTGTAGCAATTTATAATAAGTGTAACTTGTCAGCTTGGGAGGAATATGCTGGGTGCGTTTCTATTGTCCCATTGTGCCATTGTGTGTTTAAATAGTGATGTCTGTCCTGTTGTCTCCACGTGTGTATTGGCGATTTTCCCTTTGTCCTGAGAGATAATTGGATGGCTCCTCGGTTGTCTCCAGGACAGAGAGGAGGAAACCATGATGCATTGTGGGGATGTGTTGTATCTGTCCTGTGTCTCAGTCTTCCTTCTGGTCCCCTAGGGGCGTGTCAACCAGATGGGGACCTGCATAAATACAGGCGGGTAGCCCTCAATAAAGAGTTGCTATTTTTACATTCAACATAGAGCCTTGTCTCATGTGTATGGGTATTGCTATATGCTGTATACTCTCCTGGCTATTACTACTAGCTCTTGTAAGAGCTGTTCCTGTTCCTGGTTCCTGTGGTGGTATCGGTGTCGAGCGGAGTGCTTGGAGTCCTCGGGAGGCACTGGGAGCATCCATTAACGGAGGTACCCGGTCAGGGTGCTAGGAAATCCGTTACATTGGTGGCAGCAGTGGGATCGGTCCCACAGCCAGAAGGACAGCTACAGGAGACACCATTCCATGGATTTTACAATTTGAGGGCAACGCATGTCCTAGTACAGCGACCCTGACAGCACCAGAATGGAAACAGCAGTGGAGTACGATGAGGGTGTCATGGATGACCGAGATGCAGTCCGCAAAGGCATCTGGTACCAGGTACTGGGTATTGTGGAGTATATGCGGGACGAGAGACTCCCCGCAGAAGACCAGCGGTTGCTGAAGCGAGTAGCCCTGCGGATGCCCTTCCTGGGAGAGCAGCCCCGGGAGGAATGGGTAAAGGAATTGGAACTCCTAGCATGGCGGGAGCTGTGGCTGGAAGATGCCTACCAGGCGCTCTGGTGGTATGGGGCACAGTACCTACCCAGGACAGCTGAGCATGAGAAGCCAGAGGGAGAGGAGTTTGATGGTCCTGGCTTGTTATGGGAGACTTTTTCAGAGCTGGAGTTTGGGAGCCCTACACAAGCCCGGTTACGTGATCTCTTGGAATGGAGGGAGAGCAGGTATGACTGGGACGACACTCGTGAGATTGAGCAGGACCTGGTCCACCTGGTGACCTGGGAGATGGAGCTGGAACAGGGCTACCAGCAGCTGTTCCACTCCAGTGAGAAGGCTCAGCAGGAGAGCAGAGTGTCAAACCCAGGTCCAGAGCCCTTCAGCTGGGAGGATATTGTGTACGTTTACTCGGAAGAACCCCAGGTGGCCGGTGGAGATGGAACCGAGGTCTCTCCACTGCCCCTGCAGGGAATTAGGAGCCCAGTCTCCATTCCCCAGCGGCAGGCTGAGTTACAGGGGGCAGAGACAGTCAGTCCTGTCCCCCAGCGGCAGAGTGTCCTACAAGGAACAGAGAGCCCAGTCTCCTTTCCCCAGCAACAGGACACTGTATTGGGAGCGGAAACAGTTGGTCTCCCTCCCCAGAGGCTGGAAGTATGTATGGGAGAGGAGCTTGTTACCCCCTCTCCCTATTGGCAGTGTGGATTGCAGGGAATTGGGAGCCCAGTCTCCATTCCCCAGCGGCTGGGTGATTTACAGGGAATTGGGAGCCCAGTCATCATTCCCCAGCGGCCGTGTGATTTATTGGGAATTGGGAACTCAGTCTCCATTCCCCAGTGGCAGGCGGAGTTACAGGGGGCAGAGACAGTCAGTCCTGTCCCCCAGCGGCAGAGTGTCCTACAGGGAATAGAGAGCCCAGTCTCTTTTTCCCAGCAGCAGCACACTGTATTGGGAGCGGAGACGGTCGGTCGCTCTCCCCAGCGGCTGGAAGTATGTATGGGAGAGGAGCTCGTTACCTCCTCTCCCCAGCGGCAGCTTAACGCACCAGGGGGAGACAGTAAGCCCCACAACAGTGCAGATGGGACCGTGGTCTCTGCACTTACAGCACAGGGGGTAGGGACAGTCGGTCCTGTCCCCCAGCAACAGGGCTGTTTAGCCAAAGGGGAGACAGTCGGTCTCCCCCTCCAACAACCAGACTCCAACCAGGCTTCTTCCGTGGTAGCGCTGAGACCAGGGCAGAGTCCCGCTGATCCCTGCCCACAAAGCAACCTCCACTCCAAGCCAGGGAGCAACTCAGAGACCGGGAGTACCAGCTACCAATATAACCTTGGTGGATTCACTGGACAGAGACAGGCTACTAAATTCAACAGGTCCAGTATTTGGTTGTGGGTGGGCGGTGTAGGAGAGTACCTGGGGTGGTAGTAGACTGCAGGTACGTGCCACCGGGAGTCCTGGCCCCGGTGGAGTAAGAGCCAGAAAAGTGCATTTTGCAGCGGTTATGCTGTTAACTGCGGATCCGGGCCGGCTCTTATTGGGAGCAGGCAGATATGCGGGCGGGTGCCTGTCTCCCCACGGTCCAGGCCAGGTTTTTCAGGGAAGGGTTAAAACCTGACCAGCAACAAGGGTGTGGTGCGCAATGTGGAGCTTCTGTGTTCTCTGGCTGTGAGAGTAAGAAGTGGAGGTGAGCTGGGCTGTGTGCTGAGGCCTGTGGAGGACTGTGCAGGATCCTGCAGCTGAAACCAGGAGGGATCCGTGTCCTGTGGCTAGAAGCAAAACCCATGGACTTACTTCACCAAGGAGAAAAAGGTGACATTACTCCTGGCTTTAAATAGACTTTGCTTTATGTGACTGAAACAGGCCTCAAGTAGCCTGCAGCAGGGACTTTCTGTGTTTGAACTAATATTTTGCTGTTGTGTGTGACCACCTTCCCTATGAACTGCACCGTCTTTCACAAATATGCACCGTGTGAATAAACAAAGCATCGTGTTTTACACCAAGACCATTCTGTGTTGCCTCTATACTGCACTCGCTACCACTGCTTACCACTGCCCACAGCGGCCAGACTAACTCAGGTACCGACCGGCGTGAGGTCAGGTATCTGGTTAGTCTTCCCTGGGAGGGGGAGATGTGTGATGAAACCAACCTCGCCACTGTGTTTTGGAGGGGGCTGTTTGCCAGCCTCCTGCCCCAGGATTACGGCCCTTTGAGATACTTTTGCTAACTTTTAAACCCCTGAACCTATTCAAGTGAATTTTGGATAGGTTTGTCCCCAAGTTATACTGGTTAAATTGATGTAAGTTATATGTATGGACAATGTAAACTCACAAAGTTGTAGCAATTTATAATAAGTGTAACTTGTCAGCTTGGGAGGAATATGCTGGGTGTGTTTCTATTGTCCCATTGTTCTATTGTGTGTTTAAATGGTGATGTCTGTCCTGTTGTCTCCATGTGTGTATTGGCGATTTCCCTTTGTCCTGAGAGATAATTGAATGGCTCCTCGGTTGTCTCCAGGACAGAGAGGAGGAAACCATGATGCATTGTGGGGATGTGTTGTATCTGTCCTGTGTCGCAGTCTTCCTTCTGGTCCCCTAGGGGCGTGTCAACCAGATGAGGACCTGCATAAATACGGGCGGGTAGCCCTCAATAAAGAGTTGCTGTTTTTACATTCAACATAGAGCCTCGTCTCATGTGTATGGGGATTGCTATACGCTGTATACTCTCCTGGCTATTACTACGAGCTCTTGTAAGAGCTGTTCCTGTTCCTGTGGTGGTATCGGTGTCGAACGGAGTGCTTGGAGTCTTCGGGAGGCACTGGGAGCATCCATTAACGGAGGTACCCAGTCGGGGTGCTAGGAGATCCGTTACAGACTCCCTTTGGAAAGGTGGCCTAACTGCTAACCCCAAAAAATCTGTGATAGGGTTAGACGAGACTAAGTACCTGGGGTATGTCATTGGGCATGGAGTCATCAATCCCCAAGTGAACAAAATAGAGGCGATACAGAATTGGCCCCGACTTGTCACCACTAGGCAAAAAAAAAGTAATTCCTGGGAATGGTGGGCTATTACATGAGGTTTGTTCCCTACTTTGCTACTCTAGCCACGCCCTTGACAGGCTCTTGAAGGGATGAAAATCTGTGATAGTTCACTGGGATGAGGCAAGAAGGAGTTTGTGGTACAAACTGATGCATCCGAAGTAGGCCTCAGTGCTGTACTGTCTCAGGAAATCAACGGGAGGAGCATCCCATTGTCTTCCCTAGCCGCAATCTCACTCTAGCCGAAACCAGGTACAGTGTAGTGGAGAGAAAGTGCCTGGCTATCAAGTGGGCACTCTAGTCTCTCCGCTACCATTTGTTGGGGAGAAAGTTCCGCCTGGTGACTGACCACTCCTCTCTCAAGTGGATATGCCAGGTCAAAGACAGGAATGCGTGGGTCACCAGATGGTTTTTGTCTCTGCAGAACTTTAAATTCTTGGTAGAACACAGAGCAGGCCGGTTTCAGGGAAACGTGGATGCCCTGTCTCAGGAGCATTGTCTGGCATGTGTCCACCCCCTCAGAGTTAAACAAAGGGGGGGTATGTGACACAGTGAAGGTGTCTGGCAAGGCAGGCAAGGAAGAGAGGACTGGAGAGGGCAGAGGAGAGATGAGGATTGGTGGCCCATGTGTGTTAACTATAAACTGTAAGGAATAATGTTAAAATAGCATTGTATTGTATCCTGGAATTGTAAGTAATTGTGATTATTGTTATCTCTCTCTGGTTGTAATCTCTCTATATATCATATTTATTTCTCTTTGTTCTACTGTAACTCCTGTGACACATTGAGGGGTTGTGTCTGGCAAGGCATGTATTTTCCTCCCAGCATGTGCGGCTTGGCTGATTTCCAGCCAGGTGAGGTCAAATACCGGACCAGAGTTTAAGTGCCGGTCTGGGTTTTGGCAACACCTTGCTGTCCTTAAATAGGCAGCTGGGCTCCACAGAGATGTCTCTGTTTTGGGGATCTGAGGCTTTGTGCCGTGCTGGAGGGCTTAGAGCCGCAATCTGTGGAAACAGGCCCCCTAAAGCCTGCTGTGGACAACTGCCAGCAAGGTGACTTGTGTTATATGAATTTTCCATTGTGTGTAAATTAACCCCAAGACTGAAAAGTTACATGCTGTTTTGTGTAATTGCCTCAAGTGTGAATAAATACTAATGTTTTGAGTTAAGAACTTGCATTTTGCCTCTGTACTGTGCCTGCTTATCCTATCTACCAGAGCAAAACCCCATACCACATAAAGTGACACATGGAAAAATGGGGCTCTGTCAGGGGCGTAGCTAGAAATGACTGGGCCCCATAGCAAAAAAAATGTATGGGCCCCCTTCCCGGATCTCCCACCCCCACATACCTCTCAGACCTCCCACCCCTTCCAGAGCTCCCACCCAAACACCCCTCCAGTACCTCCCACCCCAACATCCCCACACCCCTCCAAGACCTCCTACCCCCACACCCATCCTAAATCTCCCACCGCAAGTCCCCAGATAAAATGGTCCAGACATCAAGTGTCCTGCTCCCCCCTCAATTTAATGGTTTAGACCTTGGAGATCCTGCGGCTCCCCCCTCAATAAATTGGTCCAGACCTCCAGGGTCCTACTTCCCCTAAATATAATGGTCCAGACCTCCAGGGTTCTGCTCCCCCTCCTCCCCAGATATAATGGTCCAGTGTCCTGTTCCCTCCTATGTAATGGTCCAGACCATACCTCCAGGTCCTGCCCCCCCTTTCTCCTTAAATGTACTGGTCCAGACCACCAGGGTCCTGCTCCCCCCTTCTCCTTAAATGTACTGGTCCATACCTCCAGGGTCCTGCTCCCCCCTCCTCCCTAGATATAATGGTCCAGGACTCCAGAGTAAATTTTACCAGTCCCAGAGTCAGCCAGCCCTCACCTCACAGCCACTTGAACGTCTGCGCGCCCACACTCCAGCAGCGCTGCCAGGCCCAGCAGCACACAGCTTTGCTGTACGCTCTGCCTCTTCCACTTCCGGCCCGTAGGCCTGCCGCACAGACTGGGAGCGGAAACACTCCCTCTCCTCACTGCAGGTATGCCTCTCTGCCTCTGGCCGCCGCCTATCGCACTGCCCACAGCCTACAGGCCCTGCAAATAGCGCTTTCTCTGTTTGTCCTGGAGGGGCCTGCGACCCCTGTAGCTATACCACATGAATTAAAAAAATAATAATAATCTTCAGCAGGCAGCCCGGGCCCCCAGTGGCGTAGAGCCCCATAGCCATTGCTATGGCTGCTATGGTGATCCCTACGCCCATGGGCTCTGTCATTTGGTCCGAACAGGCTGTCGCTTGAAGGGGTTAAAAAATTAGGTGCATCTCTGCTCTGCAACACACCAGAAACTGAAGTCTTGCCCAGCAACAGGCTGGTCTAGACTTCAGCTATAACTTCCGCCACTTTCTGTCGAAATTCATAGTAAATCTGGAAGGCGGTGCAAAGCCCCACCCCTTCCACTAATCGTAGCCCCCTTTTCTTGGCACCTCAGAAAAGTGCATCATAATTTGCAGCTTATTTGCGCCAGAGTAGTGGCGTAAATGCTTTGATAAATGCCTCTGATTGTTTTCTATAAATGGGCTGTATACTATAGGAAAGATTTATCAAGGCTGGCAGTCTCTGTGCCACCAGAGGATGCATCTAATTTATTATGGAGTGCACACCTCATCATAAATTCAGTGCATCCTCGTGCAGACCGTGCTTGTCTAGTGCAAATTATGTCTGTGTTCTGGTGTGAAAGTTTGAACTTCATATTAAATCTGACATTCCATATAGCCCTATGTAAATTAATCTATGCATCAAAATAAAAACCCTGTAGGCTAAGCGTTTCAAAATCCGCTCCAAAAAACACCTCAAAATAGCACCCTATTAATTTCAATAGTAAGCAGCACTTGCTTTTTTTTCTACATGTAAGGGCGGGTTCTCACCAGCGCTAGGAATTCCGTTATAGTGTTCTGTTATAACAGAGTTATAATGGAATATAATGGAATTTTAGGACGGAATGCAAAATGGAATCCTGTAAGAGGCATTCCATTTTGCTCCATCCTAATACATGTCTATGGGTACATATAACAGTCCAGTTTTGTTCCGCTATACATAACAGAAAAAAAAAGTTCGTGAAAACTCATATCCGACAGTATAGTCTAACACAGAGGCGTTCCCATGCTGATGGGGACGCTTCTAGTTAGAATACACTACAAACTGTGTACATGACTGCCCCCTGCTGCCTGGCAGCACCCGATCTCTTACAGGGGGCCGTGATCCGTACAATTAACCCCTTCAGGTGCGACACCTGAAGGGGTTAATTGTACTATCATATCCCCCTGTAAGAGATCAGGGCTGCCAGGCAGCAGGGGGCAGACCCCCCCCTCCCCAGTTTGAATATCATTGGTGGCCAGTGCGCCCCCCCCTTCCTCCCTCTATTGTAATAATTTGTTGGTGGCACAGTGTGCACCCCCCGGCCCCCCCTTCCTCCCTCTATTGTAATAATTTGTTGGTGGCACAGTGTGCACCCCCCATCGGCCCCCCTCCCTCTATAGCATTAACAACATTGGTGGCCAGTGTGCGGCCTCCCATCTCCCCCCCCCCCGATCATTGGTGGCAGCGGAGTTCCGATCGGAGTCCCAGTTTAATCACTGGGGCTCCGATCGGTAACCATGGCAACCAGGACTTAGCGTCCTGGTTGCCATGGTTACTTAGCAATAGTACAATAGTAGAAGCATCATGCTTACCTGCTGGCTGTTGCGATGTCTGTGTCCGGCCGGGAGCTCCACCTACTGGTAAGTGACAGGTCTGTGCGGCGCATTGCTGTCACTTACCAGTAGGAGGAGCTCCCAACCTGACACAGACATCGCAACAGCCAGCCGGTAAGTATGATGCTTCTACTATTGTACTATTGCTAAGTAACCATGGCAACCAGGACTGCAGTAGATGGGAGGCCGCACACTGGCCACCAATGTTGTTAATGCTATAGAGGGAGGGGGGCCGATGGGGGGCGCACACTGCCACCAATGTTGTTAATGCTATAGAGGGAGGGGGGACGATGGGGGGCCGCACACTGCCACCAACAAATTATTACAATAGAGGGAGGAAGGGGGGGGGGCGGGGGGGCGCACACTGTGCCACCAACGAATTATCACAATAGAGGGAGGAAGGGGGGCCGATGGGGGGCGCACACTGTGCCACCAACGAATTACAATAGAGGGAGGAAGGGGGGGGCCCACACTGTGCCACCAACGACTTATTACAATAGAGGGAGGAAGGGGGGGCCTGGGGGGGTGCACACTGTGCCACCAACGAATTATTACAATAGAGGGAGGAAGGGGGGGGCGGGGGGCCGCACACTATGCCACCAATGATATTCAAACTGGGGAGGGGGAGGGGGGGGTCTGCCCCCTGCTGCCTGGCAGCCCTGATCTCTTACAGGGGGATATGATAGTACAATTAACCCCTTCAGGTGCGGCACCTGAGGGGTTAATTGTACTGATCACAGCAGCCTGTAAGAGATCGGGTGCTGACAGGCAGCAGGGGGCAGTCATGTACACAGTTTGTAGTATATTCTAACTAGAAGCGTCCCCATCACCATGGGAATGCCTATGTGTTAGAATATACTGTCGGAAATGAGTTTTCACGATCTAACTCATATCCGACAGTATATTCTAACATAGAGGCGTTCCCATGGTGATGGGGACCCTTCAAGTTAAAATATATCATCGGATTGGAGAAAACTCCGATCCGATGGTATAAAAGGGACTCCAGACTTTACATTGAAAGTCAACGGGGACGGATCCGTTTGAAATGGCACCATATTGTGTCAATGTCAAACGGATCCGTCCCCATTGACTTGCATTGTAATTCAGGACGGATCCGTTTGTCCGTGGATCCTCCAAAAATCAAGGAAGACCCACAGACGAAAAAATGGTCACGGATCACCGACCTACGGACCCCGTTTTTGCGGACCGTGAAAAAATACTTTCGTGTGCATGAGGCCTAAGGGAAACATTATTTGTGCCCATAGACACTAATATCAAGCAAATGCTGCCCAGGCAGTAGGAGGATACAGCCTCTAGCATCAGGTGACCATTTTGAAGGGGCATTATGTCCTCCTGTAGACCTTGCATGCAGCTGCCAGCTCCACGTTAATTACAAGTGCACACAGTCAATGTTGGGAAGACTACAAGAATCTGCTTCATGCACAATTAGATTTGTTAAAATGCTTAAAGAGGACCTGTCACCACAAAATGCAGTGCAATCTGCAAGCACCACACACACAGCTATGTATACAGACTTAGGGCTCATGCACACTACCGTGCCAATTTTTTGCGGTCCGCAAATTGTGTATCCGCAAAAAACGGATGCCGCCCGTGTGCTTTCCGCAATTTGCAGAACAAAACAGGAGGCCCATTATAGATATGCCTATTCTTGTCCGCAAAACGGACAAGAATAGGACATGTCTCATAATTTTGCGGGGTAACGGAAAGGAGGAACTGTGTGTGCTGTCCGCATCTTTTGCGGACCCATTGAAATGAATGGTTCCGTATATCAATCTACAGAATCAAAATATGTCCCTTCTACAAAGAATGCTATCAATTATTGATAACACCTCCCTCATGTACTTAGTGTGTATACATAAATAATTCTCAGTCGCTGATAACACCTCCCTGTGTACTGAGAGCTGTTCATGGGGGTGTCTTAAGTTAGAAATAGCAGAGATATAAATGTATAAAATACAAAACTATATATCAATCTGCTCAGCTCCTCCTGTTCTATACCATACTGCCTACAGATTGTGTTTTGTTGTGACAGGATCTCCTTAATGTAATGTGTCACACACATTACACCTACCCTGGCCAAGCATGCATGTATGCAAGCAGCGGGAGAGTGACTCCCCATTAACAAAAGATGGGGTAGTTGAAATCATGTTATCTCTCATCCTCCTGTCATCTGTCATTAGGGTCTGAGAGGCACCAATACACTTTGTTAGACAATAAAGCAATAAACCTTGTGACTATTGCAGAAATTACACGATGGCTACAAATTGTGCCCATTCATGTGTCTGAACCTAGTCACTGTATATTCTTAATATTGTGAAATGTTCTTATATAGTTATTTCTCCTTGAAATGCCAATATTTATCTACATTCTCATTATTGGAATGAATAGGCAATTTTATCCATATCTAAATTAGCCAAACATCTGCCCATATGTTGATAGAAATTGGCCCTATCTCTCATTGTGGTGTTTATCCAGCCAAGGGTCGTGCTTCGCTTACATATCTCTCAGCTAAGGTGAAATACTTTGTACTTCTAGATGCTTTTAATGTTTTTTTCACCGCCTACAACATTTGCATGTCTCTGCATTCTGCTTAGCATTAATGATGGTCTCTGTCCTTGGAAACTAATGGTATGAAAACAAAATGTACAAGGGAGCATTCAAACAGAAATGAAAGCAATTAAAGAGACAAAAATTCCCCACAGCAGTCTTTTGGGTAGCTATTTGATCTTCTCACCGAGGAATATATGCTTTTAATTTCCCCTACCTTTGCTTAAATGAACAGCTAAATGGTGTTAATTTAAATCCCCCACAGAAAAATGTGTTGTTCTGTAGAAAAAATAAAATTAAAATATATATATATCTGTATATAACAAAGATTAATCATTGTCGGATTCCAGTATCCAGATTACATTTAGACTAAGATTTGGAACACAAATAACTGCCTAGAAATGCCTAGCTATTAAAAGATAAAAACAAAAAGATAGACTCGTGTCTTTGTGGCTTATGATATAGAGGCTGACAAATTTTAGACTTTAGACTTTAGCATTACGGAATCCTCATTTAGTTTGTTTATTTTGGGATGGCAATATGATTGGTCCAAGGTCACACATCGGTGATATGGGACTTATAAATTAGCCTCTAACAGGTTTCCCCATAAAACACTGAGCTAATTAGACAATCCCTGGTGAGTTTCTAACACATCTTTATTTGTACTTAAAGGGGTTTTCCAGTGGCATCAATATCAGATCAGCAGTGTTTCAACTCCCAGCATCCCACGGATCATCTTTTTAAAGGGTTTGCCGTCCTTTTGCGAGCACTGCTTAGGCCTCTTTCACACGAGTGTGACGGATTAGGTCTGGATGCATTCAGGATGTGTTCAGTGAAACTCACACCATTTTGCAAGCAAGTTCAGTCAGTTTTGTCTGTGATTGCGTTCAGTCATTCAGTTTTTCCGTGAGGGTGCAATGCGTTTTGATGCGTTTTTCACGCGCGTGATAAAAAACTGAAGGTACAAACATCTCCTAGCAACCATCATTGAAAAACGCACTGCATGCACACTTGCTTCCAGGTGCAATTCACTGGAGATGTATCCGGCCACAGCAGATAAAGGTATTTGTGGTAGAAGGGTCCACCAAGACCCCAGTAGTAGGTCTTCACTGCAGATGTACTGAGGAAAAAGCAGTAATGAAATCACTGGCTCTCCTTAAGCAGAGAAGGTGGGTAACTGGGAGAACAATATCCCTAGCCAACTGGTAAAGCCCTGCCTAAAAGCGGAGAGGTCTCCCGCCTATGTGCGGGAGAATCACCCCCAAGGGAGCGACCCCACTTATCGGTGGCTATCCCTGTTACTCTGACCCTAAAAACAATCTCCCAGTGTCAGTGATGATGATGTAAGTAAATTGAAAAAAGTCAATTTACTGTATTATTTTCCCTTATAACATGGTTATAAGGGAAAATAATAGCATTCTTAATACAGAATGCTTACTAAAATGTGGCTTTAAGGGTTAAAAAATAAAAATAAATGAACTCACCTCATCCTGTTGTTCGTGCAGCCGGCATTGTCTTCTTTCTTCTCTTTCAGGACCTGCTAAAGGACCTTTGATCATGTCATTACGCTCACCACGTGGTGAGTGCGGTGATGTCAGCCACCGCCCTGCTGAATGAAGATAAAAGATTACGTCATCAAAGGTCCTTTGGCAGGTCCTGAAAGAAGAAGAAAGAAGACGATGTCGGCTACGCGAACAACAGGATGAGGTGAGTTTTTAGTTTTTTTTTTCATTTTTTAACCCCCTAAAGCCACATGTTAGTAAGCATTCTATATTAAGAATGCTATTATTTTCCCTTATAACCATGTTATAAGGGAAAATAATAAAATATGCAGAACACCTAACCCAAACCCAAACTTCAGTGAAGAAATCGGGGTTCGGGTCTTGGTACCACAGTCAGTTTTTTTTCACGCACGTGCAAAATGCATTGCACCCCCGCGATAAAAACTGAACATCGGAACGCAATCACAGTCAAAACTGACTGCAATTGCGTACCTACTAGCACGATTTTCCCTGATCGCAGATGCAACGCATCCGGACCTAATCTGGACACGCTCATCTGCAAGGTGCCTTACTCTATACCTGCACACCTTCATGTCTGTAGCAGTGGTGCAGTGTAATTAGAGCTCTGTCCCATTCAAATGATGGGGATGAGCAGTTATAATTACAAAGCACCACTGTTACAAAGGAGATTGCATGTAGATAAACTTTGAAGAGTAAACAATGCTCGCACAGATGATTGGTGGCGTGTCGGGAGTCAATACCCCTCTGATCTGATATTGATGACCTATCCTGAGGATAGGTCATTAATATTATACAGCTGTGCAACCCTTCAAATGAAAAGAAACCTTATTTCTATCATTGTAGAGATATATTTTAAAATCTCAACTCATGAGCCTGATGAAACATAGAAAGTAGAAGATTGATTGATGGCAAAAAAAAATCCTGGTCCATCTAGTCTGCCCTTATATTATTTCTTATTTATCTTAGGATAGACATATGTTTATTAATTTACTGTAGATTTCCCAACCACATCAGCTGGAAGTCTGTTCCAAGCTTCAACCACTCTTTCAGTAAATGATGAGACCCATTTGGGTGCAGGTACCGTGGATGGAATTGAACAAAACTAAACAGACTAGAAAATCTGACTGCAAGGAACACAGATGAACCACTTATGGGTATAAATATAGAAATTTTGTCTTACGATTTTACAAACGTCGTTAACCCTTTAGGTGTTCCACAAGACTTAATGGAAAATAGAGATACAATTTCAAAATTTAACTTTTTGGGCAGATTTTCCATTTTAATATTTTTTTTTCCAGTTACAAAGCAAGGGTTAACAGCCCAAAAAAACTCAATATTTATGACCCTGATTCTGTAGTTTACAGAAACACCCCATATGTGGTTTAGGGTACATATGATTTTTGGTTGCTCTATATTACACTTTTTGTGAGGCAAGGTAACAAGAAATAGCTGTTTTGGCACAGTTTTTTTGTTATTTATAAAATTCATCCGACAGGTTAGATCATGTGGTATTTTTAAAGAGCAGGTTGCCACGGACAACATATGCCTAATATGTATAACATTTTTTTATTTAAGTTTTTATTTTTTTGCGGTGTTCATCTGAGGGGTTAGGTCATGTGATATTTTTATAGAGCCGTTCGATACGGACGCGGTGATACCTAATATGTATACTTTTTTTTTTATTTATGTAAGTTTTACCCAATGATTTCATTTTTTTTTTAAATCATGTTTTAGTGTCTCCATAGTCTGAGCCTTAGGTAGGGTCTCATTTTTTGCTGGATGAGATGACAGTTTGATTGGTACAATTTTGGGGTGCATATGACTTTTTGATTGCTTGCTATTATATTTTTAGTGATGACCCGAAATTTTTTTTTTACGCTTTTTTTTTTTTTACGGTGTTCACCCGAGGGGTGAGGACATGCAATATTTTTATAGAGCCGGTTGATACGGACGTGGCGATACCTAATATGTACAGTCATGTCAAAAAATTAGGACACCCTTTGAAAGCATGTGGTTTTTTGTAACATTTTTAATAAAAGGTTATTTCATCTCCGTTTCAACAATACAGAGAGATTAAAGTAATCCAACTAAACAAAGAAAACCGAAGAAAAGTCTTTTCAAGATCTTCTGTAAATGTCATTCTACAAAAATGCCTATTCTAACTGAGGAAAAAGATAGGACACCCTCACATGTATTCCCTCTTAAATTGGCTCAGATCTCACACAGGTATATCACACCAGGTGCACATAATTAGTAGATCGTTACTCTGCATGTTGAATGAGGCTTGCCCTATTTAAACCTCAGACATTTAGTTTGGTGTGCTCCTGACTGTTGAAGTGAGAGTGAGCACCATGGTGAGAGCAAAAGAGCTGTCAGAGGACTTCAGAAAAAAGATTGTAGCAGCCTATGAGTCTGGGAAGGGATTTAAAAAGATCTCAAAAGATTTTGAAATCAGCCATTCCACTGTCCGGAAGATAGTCTACAAGTGGAGGGCTTTCAAAACAACTGCCAACATGCCCAGGACTGGTCGCCCCAGCAAGTTCACCCCAAGAGCAGACCGCAAGATGCTAAAAGAGGTCTCCAAAAACCCTAAAGTGTCATCTCGAGAACTACAGCAGGCTCTGGCTACTGTTGATGGAGAAGTACATGCCTCTACAATCAGAAAGAGACTGTACAAGTTTAACTTGCATGGGAGGTGTGCAAGGAGGAAACCTTTGCTTTCCAAGAGAAACATCGAGGCCAGACTGACATTTGCCAGAGATAAAGTTGACAAAGACCAGGACTTCTGGAATAATGTTCTTTGGACAGATGAGTCCAAAATTGAATTATTTGGACACAACAGCAGAGGACATGTTTGGCGTAAACCAAACACAGCATTCCAAGAAAAGAACCTCATACCAACTGTGAAGCATGGAGGTGGAAGTGTCATGGTTTGGGGCTGCTTTGCTGCAGCAGGACCTGGTCAGCTCACCATCATAGAATCCACGATGAATTCTACTGTGTATCAGAAGGTGCTTGAAGAACATGTGAGACCATCAGTTAGAAAATTAAAGCTGAAGCGGAACTGGACCATGCAACATGACAATGACCCAAAACATACTAGTAAATCAACCAAAGATTGGCTGAAAAAGAAGAAATGGAGAGTCCTGGAATGGCCAAGTCAAAGTCCAGATTTGAATCCCATTGAGATGCTGTGGGGTGACTTGAAAAGGGCTGTACGTGCAAGAAACCCCTCAAACATCTCACAGCTGAAAAAGTTCAGCATTGAGGAGTGGGGTAAAATTTCCTCAGACCGATGTCGAAGACTGGTAGATGGCTACAAGAACCGTCTCACTGCAGTTATTTCAGCCAAAGGAGGTAACACTCGCTATTAGGGGCAAGGGTGTCCTATCTTTTTCCTCAGTTAGAATAGGCATTTTTGTAGAATGACATTTACAGAAGATCTTGAAAAGACTTTTCTTCAGTTGTCTTTGTTTAGTCGGATTACTTTAATCTCTCTGTATTGTTGAAACGGAGATGAAATAACCTTTTATTAAAAATGTTACAAAAAACCACATGCTTTCAAAGGGTGTCCTAATTTTTTCACATGACTGTATACTTTTTTTTATTTATGTAAGTTTTACACAATAACAGCTTTTTTAAAACAAAAAAAAAATGATGTTATAGTGTCTCCATATTCTGAGCCATAGATTTTTTTTATTTTTTGGGGCGATTGTCTTAGGTAGGGGCTCATTTTTTGAGGTGACGGTTATATTGGTACTATTTTGGTGGGCATACGCCTTTCTGATCGCTTACTGTTGTACTTTTTGTGATGTAAGGTGACAAAAAATTGTTTTATTTAGCACAGTTTTTATTTTTTACGGTGTTCATCCGAGGGGTTAGGTCATGTGATACGTCTACATATGTGTGTATTGCTCATACAGCTTCCGGCCTGTGAGATCCAGGGGGCTGGATCTCACACGGTAGTCACCGGAAGGCAGCGCTGATGCCTAAGGAAGGCATCACACTGCCTTCCATACCATCGGGTTCCCCATACAGCCGCATGGGGACCCGATGGCACCGCCGCCCGCCGGATAAGGTAAAACTGCAAACCGCACGGGGGGGTCACGGGACACGGGGGGTCACGGGACCCCCCCTCACATTTAGCCAAGTTGCCTGCTCAATGCACCGGGTTTCAATTACCGCCCGGCGAGCGGCGGTGATCGGAAATGCACATGGCGTACAGGTACGCCCTGTGTCCTTAAGTACCAGGGCATCAGGGCGTACCTGTATGCCCTGTGTCCGTAACAGGTTAATAGAAACTTGTCCCTCTTTGCCCTAGGGGTGGAAGCTAAATGGGCAGATCAGGCTATATCTGGAAAAGGAGAGGACTACTTCTGCCATTTAATAACATTATATTGGTTTCTTGATCTCCCTATTCAGAAAAAGAATATGCCTGATACAGAGAGACAGCATGCAGACATTGTCGTGTAAAGAACAGATATTTGGTATCAGTTGAGGCAACTCCGAGAGTAACGTCCTTTGGAAAAAAATGTACTAATTGACAACTTTTAGTCCACTGGTCTAAATGCTGATGTAATAGAAAAACTGGAATATTAAATGAGAATCATCAATGAGAATAAGGTCTCATGCACACAAACTTATTTTCTTTCCGTGTCTGTTCCGTTTTTTTTTTTTTTTTGCGGACCGTATACGGAACCATTCATTTCAAGGGACCTGCAAAAAAAATTGAAGTTACTCTGTGTGCATTCCGTTTCTGTATGTCTGTATTTCCGTTCCACCCAAAAAAATAAAACATGTCCTATTATTGTCCGCATTATGGACAAGGATAGTAGTGTTCTATTAGGGGACAGCTGTTCCGTTCTGCAAAATACGGAGTGCACACGGACATCATCCGTTTTTTTTGCTGATCCATTTTTTTCTGACCTCAAAATACATACGGTCATGTGCATGAGGCTTGAGGAAGAGAGGGACTCAGGTCAGTGGCTGATTGGTAAACAGCCAGTCTGACATTTTGTTGCAGACATATATTTTTTTTTTGGTGCTGACATTTAATTCCATCTGTAAGCTCACCAACAAGAGCTGTAGGATCATCCAAAATCAACAACAGGGAGAGAAAAACTACACTAAGTATAATTACTGTACACTAACTAAACTTAAAGGGCTTCTGTCACCCCCCAACCCCCAATTTTCAGTTTTTGACTTATATTAGTTAATCTAAGCAGATTCCATATATGCCCCTCTTACCTCGAGCTATGCAGTAATGACAGTAACATTTTTTATTATCTGTAAGTTTCTTCACTAACAGCAAGTTGGGCGGACTTGCTGGTAGCCACCGCATCCTCTGTTTGAAAAAACGCCCCCTCCTCCACTTGATTGACAGGGCCAGCGAGCGCTCTCCTCCTCTCACTGGCCCTCCCTGCAGCCTCAAATCTTGCGCCTGCGCCGTACCGGTCGTCATTCGGCGCAGCCACTCTGAGAGAAGGACGGCCGCTTGGCCGCTCCTTCCTCAGTGCGTCTGCGCTGATGACGTCAGCCCTACACCGGAAGAGAGGTCTTCTCTTCCGAGTGTAGGGCTGACGTCATCGGCGCAGGCGCACTGAGGAAGGTGCAACCGTCCTTCTCTCAGAGCGCCCTGCGCCGAATGACGACCGGTACGGCGAAGGCGCGGGATTTGAGGCTGCAGGCAGGGCCAGCGAGAGGAGGAGAGCGCTTTTATTACATATAATAAAAGTACGTTTTTTACTGTAATTACTGCACAGCCCGAGGTAAGAGGGGCATATATAGAATCTGCTTAGATTAACAAATATAATAAGTCAAAAACTGAAAATTGGGGGTTGGGGAGTGACAGAAGCCCTTTAAGAATGAAGGCAGCTGCATATTCTGTCAGAATGCTCTGAAAATGGGATGATAACAGAGAACAATATCTTATATAGCCCTGCAGACTGCATTGTCCAGCTGATAAAAATCAAGCAAAAACTTGTAGGATCTACAGGTTTAGGAGACATCAACAGATCCTACAATGGTAACAGAGGATTTAGAGGAGAAACCTTGATAAGATAATAGCACTAAGGATTCCATGGTAAGCAAAATATGTGATACTAGAGAATCTTTTAAACAATTTGTCTGGTCACAAAATTAAAATTATTTTTAATGTGCTCTTAACACCCCTCGCCATGCCTACATATGCCCCCAATGGCTGTTTTTCATGTCTGAGCTTTCCTTCCTCCCTGGAAGACATCACATTATCTTGGCAGTTCTGTTTACTTTCTCCCCTTATTGTTTTCTTGAATACATAACTTTATTGATACACAAGCCTGGCTGCACTGCACAGAGATGAGTCACAGGTTGGACACGACCCCCACCCACTCTGCTCTGTCTGTAGCTGCTACACCATTTATAACTCCTATGTCTATCTTAATACACCCAGACTTGAATCTACTTCTTACCCAGTGTCTAAATCCCATCACTAACTGTTCACAGGCTCTGCCCTCACATGTGTATCTAATCCTATCCTGTGTGATAGATACAGCCTGCTGAGCTGTGTATCTAATCCCATCACTGACTGTCTGCAGTCTCTTCCCTCACCCTCTCCAGAGTGTGATAAACAACTTGAATCAACAAGCGTATCCAATCACATCTGTATCTAATCCTATCCTATATGTGTGCCTGATACACATCCTGTTCTGTGTGATACTGCCTGCTGAAGTGTGTATATAATCACATTTTCTATGATACTGCCTGCTGAAGTGTGTATATAATCACATCTTCTATGATACAGCGTGTTAAAATGTGTATCTAATCCCATTTTGTACGATACTGCCTGCTGAGCTGTGTATCTAAGCCCATTTTGTATGAAACAGCCTGCTAAGTGTTGTATCTAAGCCTATCTTGTATGATCCTGCCTGCTGAACTGTGTTTCTAAACCCTTATGCACACGACCGTATCCATTTTGCAATCCACAATTTGGGCAGTCTCATTGAGCTCTATGGATTTGAGGTCCTCATTGTGAGGACCAGAATAGGACTTTACTGTCTTTACTGGAACTGACATACGGATGTACAGTCGTGGCCAAAAGTTTTGAGAATGACACAAATATTAGTTTTCACAAATTTTGCTGCTAAACTGCTTTTAGATCTTTGTTTCAGTTGCTTCTGTGATGTAGTGAAATATAATTACACACACTTCATACGTTTCAAAGGCTTTTATCGACAATTACATGACATTTATGCAAAGAGTCAGTATTTGCAGTGTTGGCCCTTCTTTTTCAGGACCTCTGCAATTCGACTGGGCATGCTCTCAATCAACTTCTGGGCCAATTCCTGACTGATAGCAACCTATTCTTTCATAATCACTTCTTGGAGTTTGTCAGAATTAGTGGGGTTTTGTTTGTCCACCCGCCTCTTGAGGATTGACCACAAGTTCTCAAGGGATTAAGATATGGGGAGTTTCCAGGCCATGGACCCAAAATGTCAATGTTTTGGTCCCCGAGCCACTTAGTTATCACTTTTGCCTTATGGCACGGTGCTCCATTGTGCTGGAAAATGCATTGTTCTTCACCAAACTGTTGTTGGATTGTTGGAAGAAGTTGCTGTTGGAGGGTGTTTTGGTACCATTCTTAAATCATGGCTGTGTTTTTGGGCAAAATTGTGAGTGAGCCCACTCCCTTGGATGAGAAGCAACCCCACACATGAATGGTCTCAGGATGCTTTACTGTTGGCATGACACAGGACTGATGGTAGCGCTCACCTTTTCTTCTCCGGACAAGCCTTTTTCCTGATGCCCCAAACAATCGGAAAGAGGCTTCATTGGAGAATATGACTTTGTCCCAGTCCTCAGCAGTCCATTCACCATATTTTCTGCAGAAGATCAATCTGTCCCTGATGGTTTTTTTGGGAGAGAAGTGGCTTCTTTGCTGCCCTTCTTGACACCAGACCATCATCCAAAAGTCTTTTCCTCACTGTGCGTGCTCACACCTGCCTGCTGCCATTCTTGAGCAAGCTCTGCACTGGTGGCACTCCGATCCCGCAGCTGAATCCTCTTTAGGAGACAATCCTGGCGCTTGCTGGACTTTCTTGGACGCCCTGAAGCCTTCTAAATAAGAATTGAACCTCTTTCCTTGAAGTTCTTGATGAGCCTATAAATTGTTGATTGAGGTGCAATCTTAGTAGCCACAATATCATTGCCTGTGAAGCCATTTTTATGCAACGCAATGATGGCTGCACACGTTTTTTTGAAGGTCACGATGGTTAACAATGGAAGAACAATTATTGCAAGTGTCACCCTCCTTTTAGCAGGTCAAGTCTGCCATTTTAACCCAATCAGCCTGACATAATGATCTCCAGCCTTGTGCTTGTCAACATTCTCACCTGAGTTAACAAGACGATTACTGAAATGATCTCAGCAGGTCCTTTAATGACAGCAATGAAATGCAGTGGAAAGGTTTTTTGGGAATTAAGTTAATTTTCATGGCAAAGAAGGACTATGCAATTCATCTGATCACTCTTCATAACATTCAGGAGTATATGCAAATTGCTATTATAAAAACTTAAGCAGCAACTTTTCCAATTTCCAATATTTATGCAATTCTCAAAACTTTTGGCGACGACTGGTCCTCATAATGCAGATCTAAAACCCATAGAACTCAATGGGACTGCAAAAAAATGTGAATAGCACACGGACAGTAACCTTATTTAGTGGATCCGTAAATTGCAGACCGCAAAACAGATAAGGTTCTGTGCATGAGCCCTATCACTTATACTCAGCGCCCATAACAATTACATCTATTGTGCCCCCATAACAGTGACATCAACAGTGCCCCATAACAGTGACATCCACAGTGCCCCATAACAGGGACATCAACAGTGCGTCTATAACAGTGATATCCACAGCGCCCTCATAACACTCCCATCCACAGTGCCCCCATAACAGTGCCATCCACAGTGCCCCCATAAAAGTGCCATCCAATGCCCCCTTGTGTCATCCATTGCCCCCATTCATTACCCCCTTGGGCCATCCAGTGCATCCTGTTTGCCATCCAGTATCCCCGTGTGCCATCAATTGATGCCCTTGTGCCATCCAGTCCCCTTATTGTGCCATCCAGTTGCCCCCCTGTGTCATCCAGTGCCCCACTTGTGCCATCTGCCATCAATTGACCCCCTTGTGCCATCCAGTTCCCCTATTGTGCTAACTATTGCCCCCTTATGCCATCCATTGCTCCCATGTGCATACATTGCCCCCATTGTGCCATTCATTACCCCCTTGTGCCATCCAGTTCCCCTATTATGCCAACCATTGCCCCCTTTTGCCATTCAGTGCCCCCTGTGCAGTGGCGACTTTAGGAACAATATATAGGGGGGCACATAATTTTCACAGCTTAATCATACTATTGAAAAAAACTAAATAAGCATATATAAAAATGATTACAAAATATGAGACTATTGCGGTACTAACCTTTTTTTTGGTGCATATGACTTTTTAATCGCTTGGTATTACACTTTTTGTGGCAAAGTTTTTATTTAACTTTTCTATGGTGTTCACAATTTTTTTTTAACGATTGTCTTAGGTAGGTAGGTCTCATTTTTTGCGGGATGAGATGGTGGTATGATTTGCACTATTTTGTGGGGCATACACCTTTTTGATTGCTTGGTATTATACTTTTTGTGATGTAAGGTGACAAAAATTGCTTTTTTTACTCCTGTTTTTTATTTAATATGTTTTACGGTGTTCACATGAGGGGTTAGGTCATGTGATATTTTTATAGAGCAGGTACTTACGGACGCGGAAATACCTAATATGTATACTTTTTTTTTTTGTTGTTTTTTTTTAGTATGTTTTAGTGTCTCCATAGTCTGAGAGCTATATTTTTTGGAGGCGATTGTCTCATGTAGGTGCTTTTTTCGGGATGAGGTGATGGTTTGATTGGTACCATTATGGCATACATACAACTTTTTTGATCACTTTTATAATTTGTTTTGGGTGGGCAAAATTTCAATTTCTTCATAGTTTTTATGGCGTTCACCGTGCGGGGAAAGTAACATGACCCTTTCAGAGATCAGGTTGTTACGGACGCGGTGATATTAAAAATGTGCAGTGTATTATTTTTATTTTTTTTTTATCAGTGATGTGCAGCTTACTTTTTACTTTTTTTCACTTTTTATTTTTTTACCCAGACCCACTTGGTTCTTGAAGATCCAGTGGGTCTGATGCCTATATAATACCCTACAGTACACTATATAGTGTACTGTAGTGTATTGTGACTTTAAACTAGCCTGATCAGACTGTTGCCTTTAGCAGAAGCCTGATTCGGCTTAGCTATACCATAGCAAGCTGGAAGCCTGTGAAGGCATCCGGTTGCCATGGTACCCATCGGACACTGCCACAACAGAGCAGCGGATGATGAGGGAGGGAGCCCCCTTCCCTCTGTGTTCCTGTCAAGTATCGGGTGGCTGCAATGGTACAGCAGTGCCTGATGGGAGAGGGAGGGAGCACCCTCCCTGTTAACCCCTTCCATACAGCAGTCCAGATGGACCGTGGCATGGAAGGGGTTAAATGTCTGACATTGGCCGTTTCAAGCAGAGTGTCTGTATGCTGACACTCTGCAAACCGCTCAGCCATCCTGAAAATGGGGGAAGTGTGGCGAAAGGGATCGCGCCCCTGGCCAGCCATAAAATGAAGGGGGACATTGAGGGCTGCAGGGGAAGGGGGGATATTATATATACATTTTAGAAGTTTCTGATCCCCTCAGTCACGGACTGTGGGGATCAGAACCTGTTAGCCAGCATTAGGATCGTCTGATTGGCGGGGGGCAAGGAATAACCTTTAGTGGCTGATTGCTATGCTCTCACTCCTGCACAGTGCTTACATCGTGCTGTGCACGGGTCAGTACAGGCTTTGCATAGAAGTCTGTACAATACAGAGAGCTGCCGATCCTGCACATGCACATTCAGACTAGTGTGCTATAAAGACAGCCGCCCGGAGGTTTCTCCAGCAGAAGGCGGTGAAGTCACTCATCTGCTGGAGAAAGGAAGAGAAGAAGACGGACTCCAGCCGGAAGTAAAGTAAAGTAATCTGGAGGGACCACGTGACCGGGAGGCAGATCTCAAGAACGGCTGCACTCTGGTAGGCAAGTATGGGACCGATAATCTTTCCTTAAAAGGTTAGCATGTAATAGCAAAAAAAAGGTTAAGCCTGGAGAACCCCTTTAAGACTACGAATCTACCTGATGCCAGTTTGGAGTGCAAGTGACAGAAGCTGGGGGCACTCAAGGCAATACATTTTAAGAGATGCTAGAGAAACTCCTCAGCAAACAAAACACCAGATCCTGAGGAAACTCCCAAGACATGAAACATGGCTGCACTTACTAATGCATTGTTATTATCCATATTGCTTCCTTTGCAGCAAAATCAATGCAAGAAATCTAAAATTGCCAGGGACAGTGGCAATGGAGTGTTATAAATTCATGACACGGACCACTATAGCTTGCAATATACTAAATGCCAGCGACACCCCTGTGGCGTGTATTATACTTAATGCGATGGAAACCCCTATGGTGTGCAAGTAATTTATGTCTGCACTTGCTGCATTCAACCAATCCATTACATGGTTAGTGTTTGCTGCATGAGCAAAACACATTATATGGCCTTTAATATTGTAGGAAACAATATACATAGCGTAGCCTGAACCTGAATTGATATTGCTTGATCTGTATTTACTGCAGATAGCATAGCATGGCCTGTACATACTGCAGACATTTCATATTGCATGTTATGTATTTACTGGAGACATCGTTTCACATTATATATCCTGCATTAATACAGGTATTGGATAATCTGAACTTACTGCAGAACATTTTTGTAGCCTGAACATTTCATATTGAATGGCCTGTGCTACCGCAGGAACAACACACACAGTATAACCTCAACCAACACGCAATGAATCCTGTACTTACTATAGGAACAATATACATTGCATGGCCTGTACTAATACACAAACACCACGCACAGTAAGTATAATCTGAACCAATACACAATTAATAAATAATATACATTGCATGGCCTGTACTAATACAAGAACAACACACACAGTATAAACTGAACCAATACACAATTAATAAACAATATACATTGCATGGCCTGTACTAATACACAAACACCATGCACAGTAAGTATAATCTGAACCAATACACAATTAATAAATAATATACATTGCATGGCCTGTACTAATACAAGAACAACACACACAGTATAAACTGAACCAATACATAATTAATAAACAATATACATTGCATGGCCTGTACTAATACATGGACAACACAAACAGTATAACCTGAACCAATACACAACGAATAAACAATATACATTGCATGGCCTGTACTAATACACAAACACCATGCACAGTAAGTATAATCTGAACCAATACACAATTAATAAATAATATACATTGCATGGTCTGTACTAATACATGGACAACACAAACAGTATAACCTGAACCAATACACAATGAATAAACAATATACATTGCATGGCCTGTACTAATACACAAACACCATGCACAGTAAGTATAATCTGAACCAATACACAATTAATAAATAATATACATTGCATGGCCTGTACTAATACAAGAACAACACACACAGTATAAACTGAACCAATACATAATTAATAAACAATATACATTGCATGGCCTGTACTAATACACAAACAACACAAACAGTATAACCTGAACCAATACACAATGAATAAACAATATACATTGCATGGCCTGTACTAATACAAGAACAACACACACAGTATAACCTGAACCAATACACAATTAATAAACAATATACATTGCATGGTCTGTACTAATACACAAACACCATGCACAGTAAGTATAATCTGAACCAATACACAATTAATAAATAATATACATTGCATGGTCTGTACTAATACATGGACAACACAAACAGTATAACCTGAACCAATACACAATGAATAAACAATATACATTGCATGGCCTGTACTAATACACAAACACCATGCACAGTAAGTATAATCTGAACCAATACACAATTAATAAATAATATACATTGCATGGTCTGTACTAATACATGGACAACACAAACAGTATAACCTGAACCAATACACAATTAATAAACAATATACATTGCATTGCCTGAACTTATACACAAACAACACAAACAGTATAATCTGAACCAATACACAATTAATAAATAATATACATTGCATGGTCTGTACTAATACATGGACAACACAAACAGTATAACCTGAACCAATACACAATTAATAAACAATATACATTGCATTGCCTGAACTTATACACAAACAACACAAACAGTATAACCTGAAACAATACACAATTAATAAACAATATACATTGCATGGCCTGTACTAATACAGGAACAACACACACAGTATAACCTGAAACAATACACAATTAATAAACAATATACATTCCATGGCCTGTACTAATACAAGAACAACACACATAGTATATCCTGAACCAATACACAATTGTATATCATATATTTACTGTAGAAACCATTTCAATGATATAGCTTGTACTTGCTGCAGAGCACAATTTACATTGTATAATCTGAAACGGTGGGCATGTGCTGGAGACTAGGGATGAGCGAACCCGAACTGTATAGTTTGGGTTCGTACCGAATTTTGGGGTGTCCGTGACACGGACCCGAACCCGGACATTTTCGTAAAAGTCCGGGTTCGGGTTCGGTGTTCGTCGCTTTCTTGGCGCTTTTTGAAAGGCTGCAAAGCAGCCAATCAACAAGCGTCATACTACTTGCCCCAAGAGGCCGTCACAGCCATGCCTACTATTGGCATGGCTGTGATTGGCCAGAGCACCATGTGACCCAGCCTCTATTTAAGCTGGAGTCACATAGCGCCGCCCGTCCCTCTGCTCTGATCAGTGTAGGGAGAGGTTGCAGCTGCGACGTTAGGGTGAGATTAGGCAGTGATTAACTCCTCCAAAAGACTCCATCCATTGATCGATCTGCAGCTGTGGATGATTGAACTGCTGCTATTGAATTGCTCACTGTTTTTAGGCTGCTCAGAGCGTTTTTCAGACACTTTTTTCTGGGGTGATCGGCGGCCATTTTGTGTCTTGTGTTGCGCCAGCACAAGCTGCCACCAAGTGCATTTAACCCTCAATGGTGTGGTTGTTTTTTAATTGAAATTGAATATGAATTTTCACATATAATCACTCGCATAAATCATGGAAGTCATATTTTAGTGATCTGGATTAATTAATACTTAGCTTTTATTATAGCATTATAAAATAAATGAGATTTGTCCCTCAAATAAGAAAAGGTAGGTAACCAAGAATTGCTCACAGTGTCCCACACTCAGGCGGGACTTTTAACTGAAGGCAATAGTATAGTGTCCACAATGATGCAAATGATGTCAGACAAAAGGGTAACAGGTGTGCTTAGACACTAGTACCCTAAGGCCTGAAGATAACTGACACAGTGTGTATTTATATCCAAGCCACAGAATGGTTTGGGATGGTGGCATATAAATGTGCCAGCATCTCATGCATCAATAGTGGACGTATGATACAATGACAGATAATTCACAACACAAAACATATGCACAGCGACAAACAAAACACAAATAATGACATGGGTGCATGGAAATCCATGTAAACCGTGTGCACAGATGCACGCACAGCATAAGGTGCACGGCGGCACCGCTTGAAAAAAACAGGTGTCCTACCGTACAGGATTGAGATACTCGGGATACCTCTTTGTTTCGGTCTTTCCAGACAGGGTGGTCCGTTGAGGCAGTTGGAGGATACTGTGAAGGGGATCACATGAAGATATTCCTTAATGTCCCTAATTGGCCCTCGCAGCCCTACAATAAGCCTCTAGATCTAGCCACGGGGTGTCCCACTAGTTGGGCCCCCGTCCGGAACCTAACCCTGGAATTGTGGTCCCTATATGGCCCTAAAAGGATCCCTACATGCACGTTTCTGAGGTAGAGGAATGAACCCCTCCTCTCATCAGGGGAATGTAATTTCTATGGGCCAGAAGATATAGCTTAATTTGCCAAAGATAATCAAGGGCAAATACTGAAAAAAGAAGAAAAGAGAGCCACAAAAAGTGGTAGCTCTCAAATAGAGTGGAGTGCACAGGTAGGTGCACACCAGACAACGGGAATATGGGAAAGAGGACAGATGAAAGAGACCCCCTCCCTTTTAGAATAGGGTGAAGCGCACAGGTAGGTGCACAGCAAAATAGCGGTAAAGAGGGAAAGGAGGACAGATGAAAGCGCCCCCTCTCCTCTTATAGTGCACAGGTTGGTGCCGCAGGCATAAATGTTACCTGGTCTTGGTACAGACGCGTCCTATCATTTAAAGCATCGCGCCGAGATATCGGCACGTCGCGCGTCATGATGACGTCAGCCGTCGCCTGGTGTGGCGGCTGCCAATGATGACGTTTGCCCTTACTTTGCGCATCATACCCGCACGTCAATTAGACGCCGGGCATGCGCACGCGAATTACACGATGTGATCCCATAATATCATAGCATAGACGGGTACATCCAGACCGCGCGTGCGCAAAATAGTTACCAGGGTCCAGTATGCAGCTTCTATGGGGCAGTATTCTTATCTGTGCTATGTCAATAAGATCATTGCACTATCGATTTGGCTCCAATGATTACACTGCATCCTAGGAAGTGCTGTTATTTTACTATGTATCATTACTCAAATGCTGCCATAGACAACATACAAGAAAAAAGATAGAATGTGCAGAGAGCGCCGGAAAAAAATAATAATTATATATATATTATACAGGCGCACTCTGTGAACCTACACATACAAAGATACGGACAGAACATAAATGTGCATTTCGTCCGTATATACAGGCTTATTGATATATAAGCGCCGTATAAGAGTGCATCTGTGGGCAACGGAACATATGTCCAACAGACGCACTCAAATGACCCTGATGTGGGTATATATAATAAATTATATAGTAGTATTTTTTGCGGTCTCGATGCTCTCATTTTCCGCCAGTAGACAACAAGAAATGACACGAGGCAGTTAGTGGGTGCTATATAAGTATATAGCCCACTCTGCCAAATTTAGACAGGCTTGGTGAGACAGTATTAGGCATTTATTTAATTGGATCTGTAATAGAAACAGAAATCCTGGAGATGAGGTATTCTAGAGGAAGCAGCCAAAGTGGAGAGATTCATTTAGACCTTTAGGGGATACCGTATCCAGTTGGAAAGTCCAACGTGCTTCTGGTTGTAGTAGGAGACGGTCCCAATCACCACCACGTATTGGTGGTGGGATTTTGTCGATTCCTATGGCTCGAATGCAGTTTGAGTCTCCACCATGATGTTCATTAACATCTCGGGCCACTGGGGTGTCGCATTCATTCGCGATATCACCCAGATGTTCTCCCAAACGTCTACGCAGCTCTCTCTTCGTTTTTCCGACATATTCAAGTCCGCACACGCATGTGATCTTGTAGATCACACCGCGTGTGCGGCAATTGATAAAATCCTTAATGGTGAAGGACTTATCTAGATTCGAGCTATAGAAGGTCTTACTGCTTTGTAGGATTCTGCAAGCTACACAGCCACTACACCTGTAGCAGCCGTTGATCTTGCGATCCAACCACATCCCTGCTTGAGTTGCCGGGGTGTAGTGGCTGTGCACCAGCATGTCCTTTAGGCTGCTCCCTCTTCTGAAGATAAATTGTGGATAGCTAAAAATGACTTTATTGATCTCCGGGTCCATCAATAGGACGGGCCAGTGTTTGCGGAGGACATCCCTGATCTGTCCTGACGCGTCGTCATAAGTCGCGATGAGGCGGATCTTCCTAATTTTGGGTACTAGGAGATCGGACCGCCTTGCTGTTAATGCGGTTCGATACGCTGGTTTAAGAACCTCATTGGGATATCCCTGTCCAGGAATCGATTTTGTAGGGCCTTAGCTTGGTCGACGAACTCTGACTTACTGGAACCGTAAAAAATCATGCGGATGTCTGAATGGAGCCTTACAGGGGGGGTGATCAGTGACAGGGGGGTGATCACCCTGATTACCCTGATCACCCCCTGTCATTGATAACCCCTCTGAAAGGCTCCATTCAGACGTCCGCATGCGTTTTGTGGATCCGATCCATGTATCCATGTATCCGTAAAAAATCATGCGGATGTCTGAATGGAGCCTTACAGGGGGGGGTGATCAATGACAGGGGGGTGATCAGGGAGTCTATATGGGTGATCACCCCCCTGTCATTGATCACCCCCCCCCCCCCCCCCTGGTAAGGCTCCATTCAGACATTTTTTTTGGCACAAGTTAGCGGAAATTTTTTGTTTGTTTTTGTTTTTGTTTTTTCTTACTAAGTCTCATATTCCACTAACTTGTGTCAAAAAATAAAATCTCACATGGACGCACCATACCCCTCACGGAATCCAAATGCGTAAACATTTTTAGACATTTATATTCCAGACTTCTTCTCACACATTTGGGCCCCTAAATTGCCAGGGCAGTATAACTACCCCACAAGTGACCCCATTTTGGAAAGAAGACACCCCAAGGTATTCCGTGAGGGGCATGGCAAGTTTTTAGAATTTTTTATTTTTTGTCGCAAGTTAGTGGAATATGAGACTTTGTAAGAAAAAAATAAAAATAAAAATCATCATCATTTTCCGCTAACTTGTGAAAAAAAATAAAAAGTTCTATGAACTCACTATGCCCATCAGCGAATACCTTAGGGTGTCTACTTTCCGAAATGGGGTCATTTGTGGGGGTTTTCTACTGTTTGGGCATTGTAGAACCTCAGGAATCATGACAGGTGCTCAGAAAGTCAGAGCTGTTTCAAAAAGCGGAAATTCACATTTTTGTACCATAGTTTGTAAATGCTATAACTTTTACCCAAACCATTTTTTTTTTTTGCCCAAACATTTTTTTTTTATCAAAGACATGTAGAACAATAAATTTGGCGAAAAATGTATATATGGATGTCGTTTTTTTTGCAAAATTTTACAGCTGAAAGTGAAAAATGTCATTTTTTTGCAAAAAAATCGTTACATTTTGATTAATAACAAAAAAAGTAAAAATGTCAGCAGCAATAAAATACCACCAAATGAAAGCTCCATTAGTGAGAAGAAAAGGAGGTAAAATTCATTTGGGTGGTAAGTTGCATGACCGAGCGATAAACGGTGAAAGGAGTGTAGTGCCGAAGTGTAAAAAGTGCTCTGGTCATGAAGGGGGTTTCACCTAGCGGGGCTGAAGTGGTTAACAGGGCTGGTCCCCTTGTGGATCTTTGGAAGGCTATAAAATGTAGCCATAGTCGGATTCCGTGGGCACATAAATTCAAATTCCTCATCTGAGATAATTTTTCCTTTAACAGAATTCTCTTTAAATCTCCCAAGAAAGCCACTGTGGGGTTATGTGTAAGCACAGTATAGTTGTTTTTATCATTAAGGAGTTGTTGACACATGTTAACATAATCGAGGGTATTGAGGATCACAGTGTTACCACCCTTATCCGAGGGTTTAATGGTAACACTGGAGTCTCGCTTGAGGGACTGTATAGCATTCCATTCCTCCATAGAGTAGTTGCGGCTTGGGGAGGATGGTCGAATATTGGAAAGGTCCCTGCAGACCAGCTGCAGAAAGACGTCCAGGCAGGAGACTTCAGCTACCGGTGGCATCTTCCTGCTGCTATTCCTCAGGGAGGTGAAGGGGCCCTCTCCCGTATTCTCACAGGGAGTGTCAGATAGACCAAAAAGCAGTCTCACATCCTGAAGCATATCGGGTGGAATGCCCAAATCCCGACAGCTTCGCTTATCCGCATTAAGATGGAATTTATGCCACCGCAACTTGCGGATAAAAAGATGGAGATCTTTAACCCATCCGAACACATCAAAGCGATGTGTCGGGACAAAGGTAAGCCCCTTGCTGAGAACTGTCATCTCTGTTGTTGTGAGGGGGCGCTGGGATAAATTAATTACCTCTGGACCGCCCCTCCTTGGGTGTTCGGTCGATTTCTCAGCGGGTATGGGTTGGTCTGGTCTAAAAAATCGGACGAGTGGCTTGTGGGGTAGCCCCCACCTCTACCTCCTCTTCCTCTCCCTCTCCTCTGAGTATTTTTATATTTGCCGCGATTCGGCCTAGTGGTTTGTTCTCGGTCGCTATCCGAGATGTCCGTCTCTGAAGTGGACAACTCAGACACAATATCCTTACTGGTTGGTCTCTCAGCAAGAACACAGTAACCTTTATTCTCCTTGAACTCAGAAAGATCACGATTGAACTGTCGGTGTTTTCTTTCACGTAAATAAAATTGATATTTTTCCACCGTGGTCTGGAGTAATTTTTCCTTGTTTATAAAGTCCGGATCCGAAGAGAAGGACTTAGTTATTTCAATTTGGTTTTTTAGCTTGTCACCTAAGCCCGCTAATGAGGTTTTCTCCTCCTCCAAAAGTAATTTCATAAATTGCAATGAGCTAGAGGTGGCAAGCTGCTCCCATCGGGAGTTAAAACCAGTACTTCTTTGTTTAAGGACCGGGGTTAATGAAATTCTCAGACCACGTGGAACTATACCTTGTTTAATATAATTTTCCAAGCTCTGGACCTCCCACCAGCTGGAAATATGATCTTTATAGGTTTTATTTAGCTCTTTGAATGCTGTTTTAAATAAAGGGGTAAATTGTTTTTGCACATATACCTTCTCTGAAAATACCTCTTTTGCCTCATCCAGCCAGGAATCAGTATTGAGGCCACATGTCAAAAAACCTGCCATACCACAAATTGTTGCAATTAATTGAAATTGAATATGAATTTTCACATATAATCACTCGCATAACTCATGGAAGTCATATTTTAGTGATCTGGATTAATTAATACTTAGCTTTTATTGTAGCATTATAAAATAAATGAGATTTGTCCCTCAAATAATAAAAGGTAGGTAACCAAGAATTGCTCACAGTGTCCCACACTCAGGCGCATTGTGTCCACAATGATGCAAATGATGTCAGACAAAAGGGTAACAGGTGTGCTTAGACACTAGTACCCTAAGGCCTGAAGATAACTGACACAGTGTGTATTTATATCCAAGCCACAGAATGGTTTGGGATGGTGGCATATAAATGCGCCAGCATCTCATGCATCAATAGCGGACGTATGATACAATGACAGATAATTCACAACACAAAACATATGCACAGCGACAAACAAAACATAAATAATGACATGGGTGCATGGAAATCCATGTAAACCGTGTACACAGATACACCCACAGCATAAGGTGCACGACGGCACCGCTTGAAAAAACCAGATGTCCTACCGTACAGGATTGATCATTTGCATCATTGTGGACACTATACTATTGCCTTCAGTTAAAAGTCCCGCCTGAGTGTGGGACACTGTGAGCAATTCTTGGTTACCTACCTTTTCTTATTTGAGGGACAAATCTCATTTATTTTATAATGCTATAATAAAAGCTAAGTATTAATTAATCCAGATCACTAAAATATGACTTCCATGTGGTTGTTTTTTGGCTAAAGCCTACATCAGGGTGAAGCTGTCACACCAAGTGCATTTAACCAGCAATAGTCTGTTTATTTTTTGGCCATATACTACATCAGGGGCAAGCTGCGCCTTTCACCAAGTGCATTTAACCCTAAATGGTGTGGTTGTTTTTTGGCTAAAGCCTACATCAGGGTGGAGCTGTCACACCAAGTGCATTTAACCAGCAATAGTCTGTTTATTTTTTGACCATATACTACATCAGGGGCAAGCTGCGCCTGTCACCAAGTGCATTTAACCCTCAATGGTGTGGTTGTTTTTTGGCTAAATCCTACATCAGGGTGAAGCTGTCACACCAAGTCCATTTAACCAGCAATAGTCTGTTTATTTTTTGGCCATATACTACATCAGGGGCAAGCTGCGCCTGTCACCAAGTGCATTTAACCCTCAGTAGTGTGGTTGGTCAAGCTTTCACACCAAGTGCATTTAACCAGCAATAGTCTGTTTATTTTTTGGCCATATACTACATCAGGGGCAAGCTGCGCCTGTCACCAAGTGCATTTAACCCTCAGTAGTGTGGTTGGTCAAGCTGTCACACCAAGTGCATTTAACCAGCAATAGTCTGTTTATTTTTTGGCCATATACTACATCAGGGGCAAGCTGCGCCTGTCACCAAGTGCATTTAACCCTCAGTAGTGTGGTTGGTCAAGCTGTCACACCAAGTGCATTTAACCATCAATAGTGTGGTTATTTTTTGGCCATATCCCAGTGTAATTCTGTCAGTAAACGTATACCTGTCACCCAGCGCCTAAATACTAGGCATCAAGTTTATACCCAGCTAAATCTGTCATTACTGCTGTACTGTTGTGGCTGGGCAAGTTATTTAGTGTCCGTCAAAGCACATTTTTTGTTCTGGGTTGAAATACAATTCCCAATTTAGCAATTTCCTAATTTAGTGGTTTCTGCTGTATCAGAGCTATTTGAAATCTATCCCTAAAAGGGTATATCATATTCTAATTTAGTGGTTTCTGCTGTATGAGGCCTACTTTAAATTTATCCCTAAAAGGGTATATAATATTCAAGGTGCACATAGGGTCATTCTGAATAACTTCACACACGCTACTGTGCATTTCCAAGTCTAATTCTGTCAGTAAACCTATACCTGTCACCCAGCACCTAAATACTAGGCCTCAAATGTATATCCTGCTAAATCTGTTGTTACTGCTGTACTGTTGTGGCTGGGCAAGTTATTTAGTGTCCGTCAAAGCACATTTTTTGTTCTGGGTTGAAATACAATTCCCAATTTAGCAATTTCCTAATTTAGTGGATTCTGCTGTATCAGGCCTACTTTAAATACATCCCTAAAAGGGTATATCAGAATCAAGGTGCTGATAGGGTCATTCTCAATAACTTCACACACACGCTACTGTGCATATCCCAGTCTAATTCTGTCCGTAAAACGTATACCTGTCACCCAGCGCCTAAATACTAGGCCTCAAATTCATAGTCAGCTAAATCGGTGGTTACTGTTGTGCCTGTATTAGTGTAATACGGTACCTAAATAGATAGCCAGATAGTGTTAGGTGTCTGTAAAAAAAGGCCTGAATTTGAATTCAATACATTGGGCCAAATAATATTTTTGTTGTTGTGGTGAACGATAACAATGAGGAAAACATTGGCCATTCTGCCACATCCACACTTCCTAGTGTACCAACTACCTCAGGTCCCAGTAGCCGCCAGAATTTACAGCGATATATGATGGGGCCCAATGTCGTTCTAAGGATGGTAAGGCCTGAGCAGGTACAGGCATTAGTCAATTGGGTGGCCGACAGTGGATCCAGCACATTCACATTATCTCCCACTCAGTCTTCTGCAGAAAGCGCACAGATGGCGCCTGAAAACCAAGCCCATCAGTCTGTCACATCACCCCCATGCATATCAGGGAAACTGTCTGAGCCTCAAGTTATGCAGCAGTCTCTTATGCTGTTTGAAGACTCTGCTGGCAGGGTTTCCCAAGGGCATCCACCTAGCCCTTCCCCAGTGGTGGAAGACATAGAATGCACTGACGCACAACCACTTATGTTTCCTGATGATGAGGACATGGGAATACCACCTCAGCAAGTCTCTGGTGATGACTGTAACGGACCGTTTCAGCAGACAAGGGGTTAAAATCCATTTAGGCGTTATGCCCCTTTCCGAGAGACAGGCACAGCTACTGCAGAACACCAACCTCCTGAACTGGATACAAAATAGCACTCCAAACTGGAACCTCGCAAATAGCTGTCAGCAGACGAACAGGAAAAGCATTCAGTCAGCTTACACTCCTGGCAATCAGTCTCCAACAGCATACAGGGAATCCCCCCAATAACGAGACAAGGCTCCGTCTTGAGGGTCAAACAGTGGTCTGAAGTGCTGGCACACCTAGCCTGGTTTTTATTACAGTTTATTGCAGATACAGGACAGAACAAACACATCCCTACAATGCATCATGGTTTCCTCCCCTCTGTCCCGGAGACGACCGAAGACAATCCAATTATCTCTCAGGACAAAAGGGAGATCACCAATACACATGTGGAGACAACAGGACAGACATCACCATTTAAATACACAATGGGACAATAGAAACACACCCACACAAAATCCTCCCCTCTGCCGATGATGACCATTGAACACAATGACGAATATAATTATCAAAGGCAGAGAAATACAGTTTTATAAAACATATCACAGGAACACCAAAACATGCAATAACCCCATAACCAATATATCCTCGGAACCGGGGGATCTGGGTGAACCACATGTCCAAAATTCACCCACATCCGTTCAGTAGTTTGGAAGATACAGTTACACTGAAAATATACAAGTTATACCGAAAATAGTCACTAATAAATGTGTCCCCTGTTTGGTAGTTTCAAACTACTGAATGATGTCTCTGTGCACCAAATACAGGCAAGATAGCACCATGTTGAAAAGTCAGAACAGTGTCTGTGAGCTAAAATGGCCGCTATCTATTGTTCTCACCGTGTGCTTCATCCAAGCAAGTAAGGCAGAGGATGCAATTCAGGAACAGAGGGCTCCGTCCCAAGTGCCTTAAGACCCAATAACTTAAGGGACCATAATCCCAGGGCAGGAGGCTAGCAAACAGCCCCCTCCAAAACACTGTGGCGAGGTTGGTTTCGCCACACAAAACACAGGTGCCAACTGCTGCGTCTTTCTGCAGTGTGCAGACTGAACAGGAGGTCAGGGATCAAGACTGGGTGGAAGACGATGCAGGGGACGATGAGGTCCTAGACCCCACATGGAATGAAGGTCGTGCCACTGACTTTCACAGTTCGGAGGAAGAGGCAGTGGTGAGACCGAGCCAACAGCGTAGCAAAAGAGGGAGCAGTGGGCAAAAGCAGAATACCCGCCGCCAAGAGACTCCGCCTGCTACTGACCGCCGCCATCTGGGACCGAGCACCCCAAAGGCAGCTACAAGGAGTTTCCTGGCATGGCACTTCTTCAAACAATGTGCTGACGACAAGACCCGAGTGGTTTGCACGCTGTGCTATCAGAGCCTGAAGCGAGGCATTAACGTTCTGAACCTTAGCACAACCTGCATGACCAGGCACCTGCATGCAAAGCATGAACTGCAGTGGAGTAAACACCTTAAAAACAAGGAAGTCACTCAGGCTCCCCCTGCTACCTCTTCTGCTGCCGCCTCCGCCTCTTCTGCTGCTGCCGCCTCGGCCTCTTCCTCCGCCTCTGGAGGAACGTTGGCACCTGCCGCCCAGCAAACGGGGGATGTACCACCAACACCACCACCTCCTCCGTCACCAAGCATCTCAACCATGTCACACGGCAGCGTTCAGCTCTCCATCTCACAAACATTTGAGAGAAAGCGTAAATTCCCACCTAGCCACCCTCGATCCTTGGCCCTGAATGCCAGCATTTCTAAACTACTAGCCTATGAAATGCTATCATTTAGGCTGGTGGACACAGACAGCTTCAAACAGCTCATGTCGCTTGCTGTCCCACAGTATGCTGTTCCCAGCCGCCACTACTTCTCCAAGAGAGCCGTGCCTTTCCTGCACAACCAAGTATCCGATAAAATCAAGTGTGCACTGCGCAACGCCATCTGTAGCAAGGTCCACCTAACCACAGATACGTAGACCAGTAAGCACGGCCAGGGACGCTATATCTCCCTAACTGCACACTGGGTAAATGTAGTGGCAGCGGAGAGCTGTTGGGCGCACGTCCTTCCGCCGCCAAGGATCGCAGGGCAACATGCTTTGCCTCCTGTTGCCACCTCCTCCTTCTCGGCTTCCTCCTCCTCTTCTTCCACCTGCTCATGCAGTCAGCCACACACCTTCACCACCAACTTCAGCACAGCCCGGGGTAAACGTCAGCAGGCCATTCTGAAACTCATATGTTTGGGGGACAGGCCCCACACCGCACAGGAGTTGTGGCGTGGTATAGAACAACAGACCGACGAGGGGTTGCTGCCGGTGAGCCTCAAGCCCGGCCTGGTGGTGTGCGATAATGGTCGAAATCTCGTTGCAGCTCTGGGACTAGCCTGGCGCATGTGCTAAATTTGGTGGTGCAGAAGTTCATTCACAACTACCCCGACATGTCAGAGCTGCTGCATAAAGTGCGGGCCGTCTGTTCGCGCTTCCGGCGTTCACATCCTGCCGCTGCTCGCCTGTCTGTGCTACAGCGTAACTTCGGCCTTCCCGCTCACCGCCTCATATGCGACGTGCCCACCAGGTGGAACTCCACCTTGCACATGCTGGACAGACTGTGCGAGCAGTAGCAGGCCATAGTGGAGTTTCAGCTGCAGCACGCACGGGTCAGTCGCACTGCGGAACAGCACCACTTCACCACCAATGACTGGGCCTCCATGCGAGACCTGTGTGCCCTGTTGCGCTGTTTCGAGTACTCCACCAACATGGCCAGTGGCAATGACGCCGTTATCAGCGTTACAATACCACTTCTATGTCTCCTTGAGAAAACACTTAGGGTGATGATGGAAGAGGTGGCCCAGGAGGAGGAGGAGGAAGAGGGGTCATTTTTAGCACTTTCAGGCCAGTCTCTTTGAAGTGACTCAGAGGGAGGTTATTTGCAACAGCAGAGGCCAGGTACAAATGTGGCCAGCCAGGGCCCACTACTGGAGGACGAGGAGGACGAGGATGAGGAGGAGGTGGAGGAGGATGAGGATGAAGCATGGTCACAGCGGGGTGGCACCCAACGCAGCTCGGGCCCATCACTGGTGCGTGGCTGGGGGGAAACGCAGGACGATGACGATACGCCTCCTACAGAGGACAGCTTGTCCTTACCCCTGGGCAGCCTGGCACACATGAGCGACTACATGCTGCAGTGCCTGCGCAACAACAGCAGAGTTGCCAACATTTTAATGTGTGCGGACTACTGGGTTGCCACCCTGCTGGATCCACGGTACAAAGACAATGTGCCCACCTTACTTCCTGCACTGGAGCGTGATAGGAAGATGCGCGAGTACAAGCGCACGTTGGTAGACGCGCTACTGAGAGCATTCCCAAATGTCACAGGGGAACAAGTGGAAGCCCAAGACAGAGGAGGAGCAAGAGGTCGCCAAGGCAGCTGTGTCACGGCCAGCTCCTCTGAGGGCAGGGTTAGCATGGCAGAGATGTGGAAAAGTTTTGTCAACACGCCACAGCTAACTGCACCACCACCTGATACGCAACGTGTTAGCAGGAGGCAACATTTCACTAACATGGTGAAACAGTACATGTGCACGCCCCTCCACATACTGACTGATGGTTCGGCCACATTCAACTTCTGGGTCTCTAAATTGTCCACGTGGCCAGAGCTAGCCTTTTATGCCTTGGAGGTGCTGGCCTGCCCGGCGGCCAGCGTTTTGTCTGAACGTGTATTCAGCACGGCAGGGGGCGTTATTACAGACAAACACAGCCGCCTGTCTACAGCCAATGTGGACAAGCTGATGTTTATAAAAATGAACCAGGCATGGATCCCACAGGACCTGTCCGTCCCTTGTCCAGATTAGACATTAACTACCTCCCCTTAACCATATATTATTGTACTCCAGGGCACTTCCTCATTCAATCCTATTTTTATTTTCATTTTACCATTATATTGCGAGGCTACCCAAAGTTGAATGAACCTCTCCTCTGTCTGGGTGCCGGGGCCTAAATATATGCCAATGGACTGTTCCAATGTTGGGTGACGTGAAGCCCGATTCTCTGCTATGACATGCAGACTAATTCTCTGCTGACATTCAGCCAGATTCTCTGTTACGGGACCTCTCTCCTCTGCCTGGGTGCTGGCCCTAAATATATGCCAATGGACTGTTGCAGTGGTGGCTGACATGAAGCCTGGTTCTCTGCTATGATATGCAGACTGATTCTCTGCTGACATGAAGCCAGATCCTCTGTTACGGGACCTCTCTCCTCTGCCTGGGTTCTGGGCCTAAATATATGCCAATGGACTGTTGCAGTGGTGGATGACATGAAGCCCGATTCTCTGCTATGACATGCAGACTGATTCTCTGCTGACATGAAGCCAGATCCTCTGTTACGGGACCTCTCTCCTCTGCCTGTGTGCTGGGCCTAAATATATGCCAATGGACTGTTGCAGTGGTGGCTGAAGTGAAGCCTGATTCTCTGCTATGACATGCAGGCTGATTCTCTGCTGACATGAAGCCAGATTCTCTGTTACGGGACCTCTCTCCTCTGCCTGGGTGCCGGGGCCTAAATATCTGAGAATGGACTGTTCCAGTGGTGGGTGACGTGAAGCCAGATTCTCTGCTTTGGGACCTCTCTCAAATTGATATTGGTTAATTTTTATTTATTTTATTTTTATTTTTATTTTTATTCATTTCCCTATCCACATTTGTTTGCATGGGATTTACCTACATGTTGCTGCCTTTTGCAGCCCTCTAGCCCTTTCCTGGGCTGTTTTACAGCCTTTTTAGTGCCGAAAAGTTCGTTTCCCTATTGACTTCAATAGGGTTCGGGTTCGGGACGAAGTTCGGATCGGGTTCGGATCCCGAACATTTCCGGGAAGTTCGGCCGAACTTCTCGAACCCGAACATCCAGGTATCCGCTCAACTCTACTGGAGACCCAACCTGCACCTGATATAATAAGGACAAAACAAAGCACATGAGTGAGCTGTGAGAGAGACGGTTCACCAGCAATTAATGATGCTAATTCTTAATTGGGTGTTCTAGGTTGACTGGTCCTAGGGTGGAGACTAGGGGACAGAATAGCCTGCTTTGTGCTGTCTCAGGACAATGAGGAAATTAATATTTCAGTGTTAGGAAATGTTCCTAAAATCTGTCTGTGTGATCATTTGCTCTTCTCCATTGAGGTATTACCACACTAGTGATGCAGGGTAGAAAACCTGTTTCAGAATGTGGCAAATAGGGTATGCTGTGGTTTTAAAAAGAGAGTTTCATCAGAAAATAGCTTATTACGTAAATCAGGTTTTTATTAAAAAAAATATTAAAATGATTTTAATATCTGTCTATAAACATAATATTTATCTAGGGGTGTGTGTGTGTGTATGTGTGTGTGTGTGTGTATATATATATATATATATATATATATATTTGTTTGAAATGGATTAAGGCTATATTACACCAGCAGATAATTGTGTAGCTCATCACTAACAAGTGTTCGTAGGAAAGCTAGTTAGTGATGAACTACTTGTATAATAGTGCCACTGATTAACTGATGCTGTTCTTAACAGTTTAATCTCTGTTTTGTCCCCTATCAGGGGCCGGTGTATGGAATAGATTTTAGGAACCGGAAGATGGAAAAAGATGCTTGGTTGGTCCTCTTACTTCCAATTTGGAGCACTGCGTGTACGGCTTGCAATGTACTGTGCCACCAGATATGAGTGGTGTGTTAAGTAGTACTATTCCTATCAGTTTAATTCCTGTTACATCCTCTATCAGGGGACGTGAATGGAATAGAGTTTAGGAACCGGGAGATGGAAAAAGATGCTTGGTTGGTCCTGCTACTTCCAATTTGGGGCACTGCGCGTGCGCTGTGCAATGTACTGTGCCACCAGATATGAGTGGTGTGTTAAGTAGTACTATTCCTATCAGTTTAATTCCTGTTACGTCCCCTATTAGGGGACGTGTATGGAATAGATTTTAGACAACTGCAAAGAGTTGTCAATAGTTGACACACTCATGACATAAATTTTATTCCTCTATGCGTCAATCTTGGTGTAGTGATGACTGTGCTCGTGCGCACATTTGGGAAATTGCAGGTGATGGCGGTTTTTAAAAGCCTATGGTCGTGCTGAGGTAGTTCAGTGACAGTTAAGTGACCCAGAAAACAATGATTCTGCAGTGTGGGCCTAGTAGGCTTTAATGATCACCTTAGATGATCACAAAGAAAATGTATGTTTTTTTATATGCAAAATTATCCAGCCGATCGCTTTTGGTCTGTTCACAATGAAGCAACAACCTTATCATCTGGGGTGTGCCAACATTGCCATTGCCAACACATTCATAGAGGTGGTTGCTTCATTGTGATACGCAAGCGCCTTCACCACAACAAGGTAACAATCACAAAGGGGAATTGACAGATGTATGTGCCTTTTTTTTTGTCTTGTTTTGCAGCCCCAGTGCAGCACCAGAGGCCAGAACAATTAAGCATGTACACATGCCTGAAAAATTTTGTATTGTTGTTGAAAAATTGATGTTTTCCAGGTAGAAAGTGCACTAAAATATTGCGGCTTGAACCCTAGTTTGTGGCGGATAAGTCACGCAAGTCATCCGGCATGCAGAGATAAAATGCAGTAGTGTGTGGACCATTTTTAGCCCAAGGCATCTCATCTCATCAGGCCTGTTTTAGTCAAATGTATCGCCCTCTGTCAGTCCCTTCAGGATCCATGCCTCATTCATCTTAATAAAGGTGAGGTAATCTAGACTTTTTTTTTTTACCTAGGCAACTTCTCTTCTCAGTGACAATACCTTCTGCTGCACTGAAGATCTTTTCTGACAGGACACTTGAAGAGAGGCAGGCCAGAAGTTCTATCGCAAATTGTGATAGCTCAGGCCACAGGTCACGCCTGCACACCCAGTAGTCAAGGGGTTCATTGCTCCTCAGAGTGTCGATATCTGCAGTTAAGGCAAGGTAGTCTGCTACCTGTCGGTCGACTCGTTCTCTGAGGGTGGACCCCGAAGGGCTGTGGTGATGCGTAGGACTTAAAAAGCTGCGCATGTCCTCCATCAACAACAAATCTGTAAAGCGTCCTGTCCTTGCCGGCGTGGTCATGGTAGGAGGAGGATTACTTTCACCTCTTCCCCTGTTAGATTCCCATTGTGCTGTGACATCACCCTTATACGCTGTGTAAAGCATACTTTTTAATTTATTTTGGAACTACTGCATCCTTTCCGACTTCCAGTAATTTGGAAATATTTCAGGCACTTTCTGCTTATACCGGGGGTCTAGTAGCGTGGCCACCCAGTACAGGTTGTTCTCCTTCAGCCTTTTTATACGAGGGTCCCTCAACAGGCACAACAGCATGAAAGACCTCATTTGCACAAGGTTGGATCCCGAGCTACTCATGTTCCGTTCCTCGTCCTCACTTATCTCACTGAAGGTATGTTCTTCCCCTAGCCACATACAACACCACGGGTACCAGATAGGTGACAACGAGCACCCTGGGATGCCTGCTGTGGTTGGTCTTCCTCCTCCTCCCCAAAGCCACATTCCTCCTCTGACTCCTCTTCCTCAGACTCCTCTTCCAGCGTTGCCGCAGGTCCAGCAAGCAATGCTGATAAGGCTGTTTATGGTGGTGATGGTGACCACAACTCTTCCTCTTCACGCTCATCTACGGCCTGATCCAGCACTCTTCACAGGGCACGCTCCAGGAAGAAAACAAATGGGATGATGTCTTTGATGGTGCCTTCAGTGTGACTGACTAGGTTTGTCACCTCCTCAAAAGGACGCATGAGCCTACAGGCATTGCGCATGAGTGTTGGTGCGGAGTCAGACACTGATCTATCTGTGCATTCAGGGCGGACAGGAGTGCTGGTCCGGTGTGACTCTCTGCTTTCAGGCAAGTCAACCCCAAGACGGCGTGACACTGTTGTATCCGGGATGTGGAATAGCCCCTGGGGAACTGGGGTGGTGCAGTTGATGTGGAGCAAGATGCAGCAGCAGAAGAGGACTCAGCCGAGGAGGTTATCGAAGAGGATGGAATAGGAGGAGTAGAGGAGGTGGCAGCAGTCAGCAGGTTTACCCAATGCGCAGTGTAGGTGATATACCTGCCCTGACTGTGCTTTGCAGACCAGGTATCAGTGGTCAGATGGACCCTTGCCCCAACACTGTTTGCCAGACATGCCATGACTTCCTTTTGCACAATAGAGTACAGGTTGGGGATTGCCTTTATTGAAAATAAATTTCGGCCGGGTACATTCCACTGCGGTGTCCCAATAGCTATACATTTTTTGAAGGCCCCAGACTCCACCAGCTTGTATGGTAAAAGCTGGCCGGCTAAGAGTTCCGACAAGCCAGCTGTCAGGCGCCAGGCAAGGGGGTGACTCTGTGACATTGGCTTCTTACGCTCAAACATGTCCTTGACAGACACCTGATTGTGGGCAGATGAGCAGGAACTGCTTAAGGCGAGAGACGGAGTGGCGGATGGTTGAGAGGGGGCAAGGAGGACAGCAGTGGTTCACGTGGCTGAAGATGCTGGACCAGGAGGAGGATGGTGGCTTTGAGCTTGTGTGCTGCTTCTACTTGTCATCATGTGTTGATCCCATAGGCGTTTGTGATGTGCAATCATGTGCCTAGGTGGGTGTTGGATTTCCAACGACTCAGTTTCTTTTGGCACAGGTTGCAAATGGCATCGTTGTTGTCAGAGGCAGACACACAAAAAAAATGCCACACTGCTGAGCTTTGCAATGACGGCATTCTGGTGGTGGCAACAGCATGCGTTGATTGGCATGTTGTCTGGCTGACCCCGGGTGCCGATACATGCTGTCTGACTGTGCCACTAGTGCCTTGCAACGACCTCCCCCTGCTTCCAACTCGTCTCCTCCTCCTCCTCTCTGTCTCCCCATCTGAACCTTCCCTCCTGTTCTTCTTCTCTTGGAGCGAGCACCCACGTGACATCCACGGACACATCGTCATCATCAACCGCTTCACTCGTATCTCACAACTCAGCAAAGGAAGCAGCAGCGGGTACAACATCATCATCATGTGTGTAATGCTGCCTGACTGAGACATATTCCTGTTATCTACAACCTCTTGCAATAATGGTTGCGCATCACTCATTTCTTCCAACTGATGTATAAATAACTTCTCTGACAGATCAAGTGAAGCAGCTGTGGTGCTAGTGTTGGTGGTGGTGGCAGGCGGACGAGTGGTAACTTGAGAGGTGCCTGAAGCTGAGCTGGAGGAGGATGGTGTGTCAAGGTTCCGAGCGGAAGGAAGATTGGGTGTCCCCTCAGAACTTTTCGAGTTCAGGGTACGTGGCCTCTGAACCCTGGGCATTATTCTAGGGCCAAAGGGAATCACAGCACCATGACGACCCCTGCGGGGTGGCCTGCCTCTGCCTGTCATTTTGCTTTAGATTAGTTTAGTTGTACTATGCGTGCAATCTACTGTGACACCAGATATGAGTGGCTCTGTGCAATGGCAGAAGTTGGCAGAGTAGACGCTGTAGGCCTGACACACATGCTTGCAGGCAACTGACTGCTATTCTATAACAGTCAAAATTGTATTATTATTTTTTTTTGTTATATAATATACTGTGACACCAGATAGGAGTTGAACTGGTGACACTGTGCACTTGCAGGGCCTGAAACACACACGCTTGCAGGCAACTGACTGCTATTCTATTACAGTCAAAATTGTTGTTGCTTTTTTTATGTAATATACTGTGGCACCAGATAAGAGTTGCACTGGTGAGGTGACACATTGCACTTGCAGGGCCTGAAACACACATGCTTGCAGGCAACTGACTGCTATTCTATTACAGTCAAAATTTTTGTTTTAAAAAAAATGTAATATACTGTGACACCAGATAGGAGTTGCATTGGTGACACTTTGCACTTGCAGGGCCTGAAACACACACGCTTGCAGGCAACTGACTGCTATTCTATTACAGTCAAAATTGTTTTGTTTTTTTAAATGTAATATACTGTGACACCAGATAGGAGTTGCACTGGTGAGGTGACACTCTGCACTTGCAGGGCCTGAAACACACATGCTTGCAGGCAACTGACTGCTATTGTATTACAGTCAAATTTATTTATTTATTTTTTAAATGTAATATACTGTGACACCAGATAGGAGTTGCACTGGTGACACTCTGCACTTACAGGACCTGAAACACACACGCTTGCAGGCAACTGATTGCTATTCTATTACAGTCCAGATATGAGTGGTGGCACTGGGCAAGTTGGCACAGTATACGCTGTGAGCCTGACATACACGCTGGCAGGCAACTGCAATTAGATTACACAGGAAAAAATTAATAAAAAGTAGCAGACTGATGTACTTTTTTGGGTGCTGTCAGGACGCTGTCCTTATAGCAGAGATCAGATGAGTCTTTCAGGACTGGAGTGGATACTGAATACACTAACCTAGCTATCGATTTCCCTATTAAATCAGCAGCAGCACTGTCCCTCCTCTCACTAAGAATGCAGCTTTCGAATGAATCTAAAATGGATGCTGTCCTGGAGGTGGGAGGGTCTGGGAGGGAGGTTCTGCTGCTGATTGGCTGGAATGTGTCTGCTAACTGTGAGGTACAGGGTCAAAGTTTACACAATGATGACAAATAGGGGGCGGACCGAACATCGCATATGTTCGCCCGCCGCGGCAAACGCAAACAAGCTATGTTCGCTGGGAGCTATTCGCCGGCGAATAGTTTGGGACGTCTCTAATTATACACTGCTCGTTTCCATGGTTTTGACTACCCTGTAATACATCAGTGGTGCTCGTGCTTGCACACTATAGGAAAAAGCACTAGCCTATGTGCCATCCCATAATCCAGGCCACCAGAGAGGCCGGCTTTTTTTCCCTAAAGAGTGCAAGCACAACCACCACTGATGGATTGCAGGGTGGTCATAACCATGGAACAGACCAGTGCATAATGTGATGGAAAAATTAATCCCGCCAGCAAAAAAAAACAATATGGATAATAACAATACATTAGTAAGTGGCTTGTATTAACTTCCTCTACATAATAAATGCTATTTGCTGAAGTGAGACAATCCCTTTAACCTCTTTACGTCCGCCCATAGGATATAAACGTCCTATGGGTGGACCTCTATTTCTAAACGGACGTTTCTGAACGTCCTTTCAGAAATAGCAGCTGCACGCTAATCGTGCAGCTGCTGATCGGGTTGCCCGCTGTCAGTGACAGCAGGGCAACCCTTAGAGAAGGCAGGGACAGTGCCCAGGTGTCCCTGCCTTCCGGATCGCTGCATACACAGCGCTCACCGAGTTGTGCGCTTCCTGTTCCGGCCCGGCGGTCATGTGATCATGTGCAGAATCACGCTGTACAGCCTCTCTGGGGGGTGTATTTCTTCTGTAACTGGGGCTACTATGTCAGCCCCAGTTACAGGAGAAATCAATAGTGAAAAAAAAAGAAAAAGTGAAGCAAATGTCCCCCAGAGGTCTTGTATGACCTTATGGGGGACGAAAAGTGTAAAAATAAAAAATAAAAAAAAATAAAGGGTTGAAAAAAATAAAATAAAAAAAAGTTTCACATGTAAAAATAAAAAGGTCCCCAAGTAAGGAATAAAAAAAAAATTAAAAATAGAAAAAATAAAATAAAATAGACATATTTGGTATTGCCATGTCCGTAAAGACCAGCTCTATAAAAATATCACATGAGCTAACCCCTCGGGTGAACACTGTAAAAAAAAAAAAAAAAAAAACGGTGTCAAAACAAGCAATTTTTGTCACCTTGCATCACAAAATATGCAACACCAAGTGATCAAAAATGCGTATGTCCCACTAAATGGTACCAATTAAACCGTCACCTCATCCCGCAAAAAATGAGCCCCTACATAAGAAAACCTCTCAAAAAATAAAAAAAACTATAGCTCTTAGAACATGGAGACACTAAAACATCATTTTTTGGTTTCAAAAATGCTATTATTGTGTTAAAGTGAAACAAATAAAAAAAAGTATACATATTAGGTATTGCCGCGTCCGTAAAAACCAGCTCTATAAAAATATCACATGAGCTAACCCCTCAGATGAACACAGTAAAAAAAAAAAAAAAACTGTGTCAAAACAAGCAATTTTTGTCACCTTGCATCACAAAAGGTGCAACACCAAGTGATCAAAAACGCGTATGTCCCACAAAATGGTACCAATAAAACAGTCACCTCATCCCGCAAAAAATGAGCCCCTACATAATAAAATCTCTCAAAAAATAAAAAAAAATATAGCTATCAGAACATGGACACATTAAAACATAATTTTTTTGTTTCAAAAATGCTATTATTGTGTAAAACTTTAATAAATGAGAAAAAGTATACATATTAGGTATCGCCACGTCCGTAACAATTTGCTCTATAAAAATGTCACTTGACTGAACCCCTCAGGTGAACGCTGTAAAAATAAATAAATAGAAACTGTGCTAAAACAACCAATTTTTTGGTCACCTTGCCCCATAAAGTGTTATAATGAATGATCAAAAAATCATATGTACCCAAAAATAGTACTAATAAAACTGGCACCTTATCCCCTAATTTCCAAAATGGGGTCACTTCTTGGGAGTTTCTACTGTAAGGGTGCATCAGGGGGCTTCAAATGGGACATGGCATCTAAAAACGATTTGGAGTTCCTTTTCTTCTGCGCCCTGCCGTGTTCCCATACAGCAGTTTATGACCACATGTGGGGTGTTTCTGTAAACCGCAGAATCTGGGTAATAAATATTGAGTTTTGTTTGGCTGTTAACCATCGATGTGTTAAATATAAAATTGGATTAAAATGGAAAATCTGCCCAAAAAGTGAAATTTAAAAATTTGATCTCCATTTTCCTTTAATTCTTGTGGAACGCATAAAGGGTTAACAAAGTTTGTAAAATCAGTTTTGAGTAACTTGAGGGGTGTAGTTTCTACAATGGGGTCATTTATGGGGGTATCCACTATGTAGGACCCACAAAGTGACTTCAGACCTGAACTGGTCCTTATAAAGTGGGTTTTGGCAATTTTCTTAAAAATTTGAAGAATTTCTTCTAAACTTCTAAGCCTTCTAACGTCCTAAAAAAATAAAATGACATTTCCAAAATGATGCCAACAAAAAGTAGACATATGGGGAATGTTAAGTAATAAATATTTTATGAGGTATCACTTTCTGTTTTAAAAGCAGAAAAATTGAAATTTAGAAAATTTGCGAATTTTTCAAATTTTGGGGTAAATTTGGGATGTTTTCATAAATAAAGGTGAAATATTTTTACTCAAATTTATGACTATCATGAAGTACAATGTGTCACGAGAAAACAATCTCTGAATGACTTGGATAAATAAAGGCATTCCAAAGTTATTACCACATGAAGTGAGATATGTCAGTTTTGCAAAATTAGGCCTGGTCAGGAAGGGGGCAAATGGCCCAGATGGGAAGTGGTTAAGGTCTTCTGTGTTTACTGTGTTTACTTTCATCTTTGGTTTTCAAAGGGGAGATAAATATAAAAACAATCAATATGTCCCATTGTTAGCTCTATAGATTTGTTATGATTATTTAATGATCACCGAATGTATCCCTGTTTTAACCTTTACAATTCTATAACGTGACAAAGGTAATGGGAAAGATTTACTAATTATGCTTAACCACTTTGCTGCACTCCTGGAACTCGAAACACAGGAGATGTAATAGCTTATGTCTCTTTAAAGAGTCTAAGACTATTACAGCTGTATTTCTTATGGAGGCCTGCAGGTGTCAAGGCATAGAGAAGCTCCCATAGAGTGCAATGATCATTTGTTGCAGTCCTCTATAGGGAATTAAAAGGGTAAAAAAAAAAAACATAATAAAAATAAACAATAAAAACTAAAGATCATTTGCACCTATCATTTACAGTTACAACATGGTTAGCACTCTTTTTTTTCCCTGAGATTTCTGAGTTTGATTATCTAATCTAAGCAAACACCTTCAATTGCTTTTCAATGGCTTTTGTCTCAAGATAATGAAATGAGTTAAGAAATTTGAGTTAACAGAGGGAGTGCTAACCCTGCTACATCTGTACGCTGAATTTCGTCATGGAAAAAAAAAATCTAAATGGCCAATATACCTTTTTTATTTGTCATTTCACCTCCCAAAATATGGAATAAAAAGGAGTTAAAAAGCCATACAAACTCCAAATGGTATCAATAAAAACCACAGATTGTCCTGCAAAAAATGAGCCCTTATACAACTCTGCAGATGTAACTACTGGGTTACAGACTATTATTACTATTTAACAACCCAGCTCAATCAGCCTTAGTCCTGGGGGGCAATTCGAGTCAAGTGGCCCATTGCCCCACCGACTCAGCTCACCATCTACGTCCACCTTTTCCTTGTTTTTTAACGGATATTGATGTTATGAAGCAAGACAAATATACAAATGTACTAATAAACCCTCCATCCACCCCTCCCTTTCCCTTCTCCATCCCTCCTCTTCTCAAACCACCCAGCACGCTTACTCACATAAAACAAGTAATATATATAATATAGCTTACAGTGAATTACTGTAAATACTTACGTTCTGAAGACTCCAGCAGGCTCAGGATTAGTGCTCTGGGCAGCTGGGCTCAGGGCTGGAAGTGGGCACCACGCTGCAGTTCAGGAAGGAGACCGGGACTCACCCTAGCATTGCAGTGACTCTGTGTAACGTCATGGCACACGGCGTACACAAGGGGCAGGGGAGATCGGCGTACCTCGGGTCAGACCACCAATCAGACCCCCAATGTTAATCAGACCTCAGCTAAAAGCCCCAATAACATCTCCAATGTTAATGAGACCTCAGCTCAGACCCCAATATGAATGACCACCAATCAGACCTCAGATAAGAGCCCCATGCCTCTCATCATCCCCCAGCATCCTCTCTATCAGCCTCAAGTGCCTCTCATTAGCCCCCAGTGCATCTCATAAGCCCCTAGTGCCTCTCATCTGCCCCCAGTGCAGCAGCCTCTCCATCAGCCCCCAGTGCCTCTCATCTGTCCCCAGTGCCTCTCATCATCCCCCAGCAGCCTCTTAATCAGCCCCCAGTGCCTCTCATCTGCCCCAGTGCCTCTCATCTGCCCCCCAGTGCCTCTCATCAACCCCCAGCAGCCTCTCCATCAGCCCCCAGTACCTCTCATCAGCCCCTAGTGCCTCTAATCAGCCCCCAGCAGCCTCTCAGTGCTTCTCATCAGCCCCAGTGCCTCTCTATCAGCTCCCAGTGCCTCTCATCTGCCCTTAGAGCCCTTTGTCTGCCCCAGCGCCTCTCCATTAGCCCCCAGTGCCTCTCATCGGCCCTCAGTGCCTCTCATCTGCCCCCAGCAACCTCTCCATCAGCCCCCAGTGTCCTCACTTGCCCCCAGTATCAATCAGCCTAAAAATAATAAATAAAAAAACCACTTCTGCTGGACACTGCCGGCCTTCAGCATCTCTCCTCCAAAGCAATCTACATCTGCTGTCGGCTGTGCAAGGCTGCGTACAGCGTGATGTCACAGAGAGCGCCTTACGCCTGTGTGCAGCCCTGCACACACCAACATCCGAGGACCAGGAAGCGGTGAGTACAAAGCCTTCCCGACTACCTGGTCCTCCAATGCTCAGACTCATACAGCGACCGTTTTTACCATGCTTTAGAGTGGCCAGGGGGACAATTGCACCCCTGTCCCCGTCCCAGCCCGCCCCTGATTGAGAGATTGGTGGGATGATGCTTCTACACTGCAATACATATGTGATCACGTATTGCATGAGTAAGGAGACGTGAACACTGAAACATTGTCCATTATGGGATAGGAAAAAGCTTGGCGTTCTTATATGAAGTGAGGCCTGCGATCCAGTGTTGTTTGAATAAAATGCAATAAAAAGCCTGAAAGTACACAAGTACTAGGGATGAGCGAATCAACTTTGGATGCTTCATTCGAAGTCAATTTGCATAAAACTTTGTTTTAATACTGCACTAAGCGGGAGTTCAATACAGTATTAGAATGTATTGGCTCCGATGAGCCACACGAGACTTTGTGTAATAACTTCGGGAGTTAATTTTTACTGTAAAAAACTTTGATACAGAACTCGGTTTCGGCTTGTTACTGTAAAAAACCTTGATGCAGAACTCGGTTTTGGTTGCAAGATATCACTTGGAACCAAAGCTGAGTTCGGTATTAAGGTTTTTTGCAGTTAAAATGAATTTCTGAAGTTATTACACAAAGTCTCACTAGACTTCACATAGTATTAACTTCAGCTCATCTGAGCCAATACATTCTAAGGCCTTCTGCACAGGACCGTATGGCTTTTTCAGTGTTTTGCGGTCAGTTTTTCACAGATCCGTTGTTCCGTTTTTTGTTTCCGTTGTGTTTCCGTTTTCGTTCCGTTTTTCCGTATGGCATATACAGTATACAATAATTACATAGAAAAAATTGAGCTGGGCATAAAATTTTCAATAGATGGTTCTGCAAAAGCGGAACGGATACGGAAGACATACAGAGTACATTCCGTATGTGTTCAGTTTTTTTTTGCGGACCCATTGACTTGAATGAAGCCGCGGAATGTGATTTGCAGGCAATAATAAGACATGTTCTATCTTTCAATGGAACGGAAATACGGAAAAGGAATGCATACGGAGTACATTCCGTTTCTTTTTTGGCGGAACCATTGAAATGAATGGTTCCGTATATGGACCATATACGGAATGCAGAAAACGGACCGCAAACTGAAAAAATAAAAGGTTGTGCGCAGGAGGCCTAATACTGTATGGCGCTCCTGCTCAGTACAGTATTAAAACAAAGTTTTATGCAAATCTACTTCGGATGAAGCATCCGAAGTTGGATTGCTCATCCCTAACAAGTACCTCTGGAAATGTGAGTGTTCCATATCTTATGCCCTATGGCTAACATTTCACTAAGGAAGTAATCACCACTGGAGGCTCTTGAGATCCTTATTCTAGACTTAGATGTATACTCCTGGAAAAATTTGATCCGTAAAAAAAAATCTCACAACTCATGGGTGGAGATACGATACGCCCTTTCCAGTATATTCACCAAACCTTCATTGTACCCAACTAGTGCTGATCGAGCATGTTCGGCCGAACACCAGTTCGGCTCGAGAATCTCGATGCTCGGCAGATGGCGTTATTCGTACGAATACCATATGTACTCGAGTGCAGCCAAAAAACGTGCAGATAATTACTGCCGTAGCCATGTTGGTTACTGGCATTACAGTAATTGGCTGGCTAGAACGCGCCATCGGGGGCTATATAGCACCCGAGGATGCGTGTTCGGCTCAGTCTTAATCAGGGAGAGCTGTGCTGAGGAAGGGACAGACAGTGTAGGGAGTGATATATGAATATTTTTACTAGAAAAACTTTTCAGAGACCCAAAAGTATTTTTAGCGCAACCTGCGCTAAATAGCGTGCAATAGTTAGGTCACTGCAGACAGTGACATTAGCTGTTTCACATCCCCAGTGTAAAGTGTGTGTATCCCAAAAATATGTGTGACATCAAGTATACTTTTTCCGTATAAGGTGTCAGCTGTGGACAGTGACATTAGCTGCGCCACATCTCCAGTGTAAAGAGTGCGCATCAAAAAAATATATGTGACATCCAGTGTCCTTTTTCCATAGACAGTGCCCGCTGCAGACAGTGACATTAGCTGCGCCACATCTCCTGTGTAAAGTGTGTACATCCCAAAAATATCTGTGACATCCAGTGTACTTTTTCTATAGACAATGTCCGCTTCTGACAGTGACATGATCAGTGCCACATCTGCAGTGTAACGTGTGCGCTGAAAATTTTTATCTGTGACATACAGTGTACTTTTTTCATAGATGCTGCGGACAGTGACATTACCGGTGGTACCTCTCCTGTATAACGTTTCCTCATCCTAAATACCTGTGACATTCCCTTTAATTTTTCATTAGCCGCTGGTGACAGCATTTACATTATCTGGGGATTTCTCCTGTGTGACGTTTCCACATCCCAAATACCTTTTTAAATTTGTTTGCGCATGCACTTCAAAATCCTATGCTACTGTATCATCCATGATACCTAGCTTCATGTCCCAGTTTGCAGGTCGGCGCAGGACACCACTCTTGAAGTCAGACCAGTGTGACCAGGTGGTTGTGGGATTGCAGCAGAAAATGCTTCTAGTCGCTTAAGCACCACCCTGTCTTCCACCAAGTTCAGTCTCAGTAGCCAAGAGTCTGCTCAACACAATCCTCACCCTGTTCCCCTTCCTCCCACCATGGAGAGTCTGGGCAAACAAGTGAGGAGCTCTTTTTAGCGTCATTCCTCGATTTGGCCCTCTCGCCAAGCACACTTGAAGAGGGACAGATCTTCTGCCCTGATTCCCAAACTCTTGAGCATCCACAGTCACAAGAAGATGACAGTGGTAAACGGAAATTACTGTATAATGAGGTGGATGATGATGAGACACAGTTGCCAATAAGTCAACCACAATTACTGTATCAAAAAGGGTGATGAAGAGGATAAGACACAGTTGTCAATCACTGAGGTTGTGGTTAGGTTAACAAGTCAGGAGGATGAGCAGGCTCTCACATATAATTTTTTACAGGGTCAGCTTACCTGCAGGCCCTCGCATATTATGTTTAACAGGATCATCTCATCAGCAGGCCCACACCTGAAATCTTTTACAGGGTCAGCTCACCTGCAGGCCATCACATATAGTGTTTTACAGGGTCAGCTCTCCAGCCGGCCCTCATCTACAATCTTTTACAGGGTCAGCTCACCTGCAGGCCCTTGCCTATAATGTTTTACAGGGTCAGCTTACCTGTAGGCCCTTGCATATAATGTTTTGCAGGGTCAGCTCACCTGCAGGCCCTCGCATATCAATTTTTAAAGGGTCAGCTCACCAGCAGGCCCTCACATAAAATCTTTTACAAGGTCAGGTCGCCTGCAGACCCTCTCATATAATGTTTTATAGGGTCGTCTCACCAGCAGGCCTGCACCTAAAATCTTTTACAGGGTCAGCTCACCTGCAGGCCCTCACACATAATGTTTTATAGGGTCAGCTCACCAACAGGCTCACACCTAAAATCTTTTTGCAGGGTCAGCTCCCCTGCAGGCCCTTGCATATAATTTTTTAGAGGGTCAGCTCACCAGTAGGCCCTCACCTGCAATCATTTAGAGGGTCAGCTCCCCTGCCAGCCCTTGCATATAATGTTTTAGAGGGTCAGCTCCCCAGCAGGCCCTCACCTATAATCTTTTAGAGAGTCACCTCACCTGCAGACCCTCGTATATAATGTTTTACATGGTCAGCTCACTAGCAGGTCAGGTTGCCTGCAGACCCTCTCATATAATGTTTTATAGGGTTGTCTCACCAGCAGGCCCGCACCTAAAATCTTTTACAGGGTCAGCTCACCTGCAGGCCCTCACACATAATGTTTTATAGGGTCAGCTCACCATCAGGCTCACACCTAAAATCTTTTTACAGGGTCAGCTCCCCTGCAGGCCCTTGCATATCATTTTTTAGAGGGTCAGCTCACCTGCAGGCCCTCACCTACAATCTTTTACAGGGTCAGCTCACCAGCAGGCCTTTGCCTACAATCTTTTGCAGGGTCAGCTCGCCTGTAGGTTCTCGCATATCATTTTTTAGAGGGTGAGCTCAGCAGCAGGCCCTCACTTAAAATATTTTACAGGGTCAGCTCACCTGCATGCCCTCGCATATAATTTTATAGAGGGTCAGCTCACCAGCAGGCCCTCACCTATCATTTTTTTGAGGTTCAGCTCACCTGCAGGCCCTTGCATATTATGTTTTTCGGTGTCAGATCACCAGCAGGCCTGCACCTAAAATCTTTTACAGGGTCAGCTTACCTGCAGGCCATCAGTCATAAAAAAGTCATACTTTTTCAAGGGCAGGCCATCAGTCTTTTTCAAGGGTGTATGATGCCCTCCTTTATGTGTAATAAAGGGTGTATTGGAGTGCCGGTTCCTTGTAATTTTTGGAAGACCTTTCACTTTGTGCATAGGCTTTATGAATGTAGGAGTCCCACTACCTGAACATTTGTACCGCAATGTGAATGAGGCCCTCTTTTATGTGATATATAGATTGTATCGGAGTGCCTCTTCCTTGTAATTTTTGGCAGCACTTTCACTTTATATAGAAGTAAATATACAGGAAAGAATGTTTCCTATCAATTTTTCCTCTAAAATCGACTTTATCTTCGGTTATGTGCGTATTAGTGTCAGTCTGTTAAAGTGGCGTACTACTCAACATCATTCTTAGCAGTGACCTGGGATTGCAAGATGCATTCAGACATCCTCTCTATGCTGTTCCCGAACCATTTTAATGGTGTTTCCATCAATATCTGACCTTTTTCTATGAACCAGACACCCTCCCCTCTTCAGAGCAGGGGGTGCCTGGTTTAATGCTTGGTTTCTCCCATTGATTTCCATTGTTCTCAATCAACACTATTCCTAACAAAGTACTCTATAACTATTTATGGATCCAACATTTACTTCACAGTGACTTTTTAAAGTGTTCACTAATACAAATATTTTTGTCATGTCCACCCTTAAAGGGCACAACAATCTATTATTTGGGAACAAGGAACAATTTACCAAGTCTCTTTCTCACATTGGAAAAAGAATTAGATTAATCATTTACTCCTACTCAATGGGCCTTGGCCTTAAAGTTCATATCCAAAAGTATGAAATGCACATCTCATTTTGAGTCCTTGGTGAAGACTACCTTACAGTGTTACTATACACCTGATAGACTATGTCATATGTTCCCAGGCATCTCCCATATTCTTTGGAGGAAATGTAGATATAGTACTTTACTTCATATCTTATGGGCTTGCAATTTGCTTTAATCCCTTTAGAATAAAATTGTTCATATAGTGTCTGAAATTATGGGCTTTACCCTGGACCTCTCCCCTTTTTTACCTCTCCTTTTTTAACTCCTTAGTGACCAGCCTGTTTTGGGCCTTACTGACCAAGTGTTTTCCTTCCTTTTTATATTGTTTCCTTCCAAGAGCTATAACTTTTTCCAGTCTATGTAGCTTTATGAGGGCTTGTTTTTTAAAAAAAAAAAAATATTTTGGGGTACACATAACTTTCTGATTAACTTTTATTAACTCTTTCTGGGAGGGCGATGTGAGTTTTTACATGATGAATTTTGTGGCGTTGATTTTTTGGCATAAATAACATTATATCTTTATTCTCTTGGTCAGTACAATTACAACGATATCAAATGCACATTTTTTTTTAGGTTTTACTACTTTTGTGCAATAAAACCCCTTTCTTAAAAGAAGAAAAACTGCTACAAGAGGACATAGTTTTAAATTAGAGGGGCAAAGGTTTAAAAGTAATATCAGGAAGTATTATTTTACTGAGAGAGTAGTGGATGCATGGAATAGCCTTCCTGCAGAAGTGGTAGCTGCAAATACAATGGAGGAGTTTAAGCATGCATGGGATAGGCATAAGGCCATCCTTCATATAAGATAGGGCTAGGGGCTATCCATAGTATTTAGTATATTTGGCAGACTAGATGGGCCAAATGGTTCTTATCTGCCGACACATTCTATGTTTCTATGTTTCTATGTTTTATTTAAAAAGAAAATCATTTTGCATTGCAGCATCCCAAGACCCATAACTTTTTTTATTTTAATTTCTATGGAGTTATGTGATTTCAGTATTATAGTATTATATAATAAATGAGCAATTGTGCCATTTTTTTTTTTTTTTAAGGCGTTCACCATAGGGGATAATTTACATATCTGTGTAGTGCAGGTCATTATGTTTGTGGCAATACCAAACATGTGAGGGAGATTTTATTTTTGTATTTTTTTAACCCCTTATGGACCGGGCTCATTTTCACCTTAAGGACAAGACCATTCTTAGCAAATCTGATCAGTGTCACTTTATGCGTCAATAACTTTAAAACGCTTTTACTTATCCAGTCCATTCTGAGATTGTTTTTATGTCACATGTTTTGCTTCATGACACTGTTAAATTGCAGTCCAAAAAATTCATTTTTATCTATAAAAAAATAACAAATTTGCCAAAAATTAGGAAAAATACAAATTTCCAAGTTTCAATTTCTCTACTTCTTTAATACACAGTAATACCTCCAAAAATAGTTATTAATATACATTCCCTATATGTCTACTTCATGTTTGGATCATTTTGGGAATGCCATTTTTATTTTTAGGGACGTTACAAAGCTTAGAAGTTTAGAAGCAAATCTTTTCCAAAACCAACTATTTAAGGACCAGTTCAGGTTTGAGTTGAGGGTTACATAATAGAAACCACCCAAAAATTACCCTATTTTGGAAACTACACCCCCCTCATGTTATTTAAAACTGATTTACAAACTTTTTTAACCCTTTAGGTGTTCCAAAACAGTTATTAGCAAATGGAAATGAAATTTCAGAATTTCGATTTTGTGGCAAATTTTAATTTTTTTTTCCAGTAACAAGGCAAGGGTTGACAGCCAAACAGACTCAATATTTATTGCCCTGATTCTGTAGTTTATATAAACACTCCATATGTGGTCATAAACTACTGTAGGGCACACGGCAGGGCGCAGAAGGAAAGGAACACCATATGGTTTCTGGAAGGCAGATTTTGCTAGACTGGTTTATTTACACCATGTCCCATTTGAAGCCCCCTTGATGCATCCCTAGAGTAGAAACTCCACAAAAGTGACCCCATTTTGGAAACTACAAGATAAGGTGGCAGTTTAGTTGGGACAATTTTTAGGGTACATATGATTTTTGCTTGCTCTATATTACATTTTTGTGAGGCAAGGTTACAAAAAAATTGAAATTCTGAAATTTCATCTCCATTTGCCAATAACTCTTATGGAACACCTAAAGGGTAAAAGAAAAAAGTTTGTAAAATCAGTTTGGAGTACCTTGAAGGGTGTAGTTTCTTAGATGGGGTCACTTTTATGGAGTTTCTACTCTAGGGGTGCATCAGGGGGGCTTCAAATGGCGCTCCTTTCCTTCTGCGCCCTGCTGTTTGGCCATACAGCATTTTAGGACCACATATGGGGTGTTTCTGAAAACGACAGAATCAGGGCAATACATATAGAGTCTTGTTTGACTATTAACCCTTGCTTTGTTAACGTAAAAAATGGATTAAAATTGAAAATTTGGCAAAAAATTGCTGTTTTGGCACCGTTTATTATTTTTTGGACTGAGCATATTCACACGGACGCAGCAATGCCTAATATGTCTACTTTTTAACTTTATTTAGGTTTTACACTATAATATCCTTTTTTTTTAAACATTTTAGTATCTCCATAGTCTAAGAGTCATTTTTTTTTTTTTAGCCTATTGTCTTAAGAAGGGGCTCATTTTTTGCGAGATGAGAGGACTATGGCACTATTGTCATATTTTGGGGTGCATATGACTTTTTGATTGCTTGCTATTACTTTTTTTGTGATGTAAGGTGACAAACAAAAGCAATTTTTTGTCACCTTACATCACAAAAAGTATAATAACAAGTAATCAAAAAGCGATATGCACCCCAAAATAGTGCCAATAAAACCATCCTCTCATCCTGCAAAAAAAGAGCTCCTATCTGCTGTATTCTGCTGTATAAAAATAACACATTACTTAACCCCTCAGATGAACACCGTCAAAAAATATAAAATAAAAACGGTGTAAAAAAAGCTATTTTTCCCCACCATTTTTTTTTTTTTTACTTTGTTCATCTGAGGGGTTAGGTCATGAGAGCCATAGTTTTTTTTTTTTGATTGTCAGTGGCTAAGGCTTTGTTCACATCACCGTTCAGCCTTTCCGTTCTCCTGCTCCGTTTAGGGGCAGGAGAATGGAAAGGACGGATACGCACATAACGGACACCAAACTGACCCCTTAGGACCCCATAGACTATAATGGGGTCCGTTATTTTTCCGCTCAGATGATGATTTTTAAGCGGAGACAAAAGTACTGCATGCACAACTTTTGTCTCTGCTTAAAAATCATCTTCTCAGCGGAAACAAAACGGACCCCATTATAGTCTATGGGGTCCTCAGGCTCCGTTTGACTCAGTTTGGTGTCAGTTATGTGCTTATCCGTCCTTTCCGTTCTCCTGCCCTTAAACAGAGCAGGAGAACGGAAAGGATGAACGGTGATGTGAACGTAGCCTAAAAAGAATCAAAATTTGGGGAAGGGGATTATAATAGTATATTATATACTATATTATAGTACTCCATGGAAGTGTTGTACTGCCTGAAGCAACCGTTAATGCAGAGGCCCGGATGATTGGGGCATGTGTCACACTGAGTGGTGGTGTCCTTCCGTATCCCCCTCCATAAAGAGCTGTATTCAAAATACAAGCTTGCAGTGGTAGGAATACCAAGGGCTAGATGAAGCACTGACGCGCAAAACGGCCATCGCCGTATTCCTACGACTGCAAGCTTATATGTAAGTCTATCCCATGCCACATATTTATGTACTCAACTTTTGAATCCAGCTCTTTATGTACTCAGCTATATACATGTATCCAGCTTTGGATGTATTCAGCCTCTGATGTATTCAGCTGCAACTGTTCATGTATTCAGCTTTTTGATGTACTCAGAGATCCATCTAAGGATTAAAAAAGCCTGTTGCACCGATCAAGTAAAAAATAATTATTCACTTTTAGCTTACTTGCTTTGAAAATATGTCTAAAATTTGATGACCCAAATTATACCAATTTTATTGTGTTTTATGGCAGAATTAAGGCACTGTCATCTGTCCATCCAGTTTGGCCTGTTATCCTGCAAGTTGATCCAGAGAAAGAAAAAAATAACTGTCAAAATAACTGCCACTTAAGGGGAAAAAAATTCCTTTCCAACTCCAATCAGGCAATCAGAATAATTCCATGGATCAATGATCTCTCGCTGGTAGCTATAGGCCCCTTTCACACGGGCGAGTTTTCCGCGTGAGGTGAACGCATTGCACCCGCACTGAATCCGGACCCATTTATTTCTATGGGGCTGTGCACATGAGCGGTGATTTTCACGCATCACTTGTGCGTTGCGTGAAAATCGCAGAATGCTCTATATTGTGCATTTTCCACGCAACTCAGGCCCCATAGAAGTGAATGGGGCTGCATGAAAATCACAAGCATCCACAAGCAAGTGTAGAAGTCTATTCACGGTATTATTTTTCCTTATAACATGGTTATAATGGAAAATAATAGCATTCGTTAATACAGTAGAATAGTAGGTCAATTAAGGGTTAAATGTGTCCATGTTCCGAGAGCTATATATTTTTTTATATTTTTTTATATTTTCTTATGTAGGGGCTCATTTTTTGCGGGATGAGGGGACGGTTTTATTGGTACCATTTAGTGGGACATACGCATTTTTGATCACTTGGTGTTGCACTTTTTGTGATGTAAAGTGACAAAAATTGCTTGTTTTGACACCGTTTTTTTTTTTTTACGGTGTTCACCCGAGGGGTTAGGTCATGTGATATTTTTATAGAGCTGGTTTTTACAGACGCGGCAATACCAAATATGTCTATTTTATTTTTTCTATTTTTAACCCTTTTTTTTTTCCTTACTTGGGGAATTTTTTTTTTACATGTGAAACCTTTTTTTATTTTATTTTTTGAACACTTTATTTTTTTATTTTACACTTTTCGTCCCCCATAAGGTCATACAAGACCTCTGGGGGACATTTACTTCACTTTTTATTTTTTTTTTACTGTTGATTTCTCCTGTAACTGGGGCTGACATAGTAGCCCCAGTTACAGGAGAAATGCACCCCCCCCCCCCCAGAGAGGCTGTACAGCGTAATACAGCGCTGTACAGCCTCAGTGCAGGGCTGATCGAGGTCTGTGAAAGACCTCACACAGCTCCTGCACTCTCCGGTCCCGGCGGTCACATGACCGCCGGGCCGGAACAGGAAGCGCATAGCTCGGTGAGCGCTGTGTATGCAGCGATCCAGAAGGCAGGGACACCTGGGCACTGTCCCTGCCTTCTCTCTAGGTTGCCCTGCTGTCACTGACAGCGGGCAACCCGATCAGCAGCTGCACGATTAGCATGCAGCTGCAGTTTCTGAACGGACGTTCAGAAACGTCCGTTCAGAAATAGAGATCCACCCATAGGACGTATATATCCTATGGGCGGATGGGAGGAGATTAATATGTGCAGGGAAGGCTGTATGAAATTGAGTATTGCCGTAATAAATTCAGGGTTTTCTACTCACATTATATGCTAAACCTCCATATATTCCCTGCTATAGTATCCAAAATCAAGTACCTCTGTGAGTTGAAGTATACTCTAGACCTGTCCAAGGTTCCTCTTTACTACTTTGAAAATCTAAATAGTATCAGAATCAAAGTACTGATATGGAGCATCTTCCCAAACTATTTTAAAATTTTCACCCATCTTATAGTTAATTTTATTTCATCAATTATTATTTTTTTTTTTTACACTACTCATATGTAAACAAAATCATTAAAAACAAAAAGATAGCATTCAGGAATTATAAAAAAAAAAAAAAAAAAAACAGGATGACAGACAAATTTATAAGATTAGGCAGAGAGAGGCCAAACAAGTTATAAGAGCTTCTAAAGTACAGGTAGAAGAGAAATTAGCTCTGTCAGGGAAAAAAGGCGATAAGGCATTATTCAGATACATAAATGAAAAAAGGCAACTAAAACAAGGAATTGCCAAATTAAAAACTAAAGGAGGAAGGTATATGGAAGAAGATAAAGAACTAGCTGACTGCCTCAATGAATACTTCTGTTCAGTTTTTACAAAGGAAAATGAAGGAGAAGGACCTCAGTTAGGAAAGAAGACTAATTCATCTTTTAACGCATGTGTCTTTACAGAGGAAAAGGTTCTAAGTCAGCTGTCTAAAATCAATACAATTAAGTCACAGGGGCCTGATGGGATACACCCAAAGCTATTAAAAGAGCTCAGCGGTGAACTAGCAAAACCATTAACAGATTTATTTAACCAATCACTGGCAACAGAAGTCATCCCAGAAGATTGGAAATTAGCAAATGTTGTGCCCATTCACAAGAAAGGTAGTAGGGAGGAATCGGGCAACTACAGGCCAGTAAGCCTGACATCAATAGTGGGGAAATTAATGGAAACCATACTTAAGGAGAGGATTGTGGACCATCTAAAATCCCATGGATTGAAAGATGAAAAGCAGCATGGGTTTACTTCAGGGAGATTATGTCAAACTAATCTTATTGATTTTTTTGATTGGGTGACTAAAATAATAGATGGAGGAGGTGCAGTAGACATGGCTTATCTAGACTTTAGTAAGGCTTTTTATACTGTCCCACATAGAAGGCTTATCAATAAAGTGCAGTCATTGGGCTTGGACTCCCATATTGTTGAATGGATTAGGCAGTGGCTGAGGGACAGGCAACAGAGGGTTGTAGTCAATGGAGTATATTCAGACCAAGGTCTTGTTACCAGTGGGGTACCTCAGGGATCTGTTCTGGGACCCATATTGTTTAATATCTTTATCAGCGAAATTGCAGAAGGCCTCAATGGTAAGGTGTGTCTTTTTGCTGATGACACAAAGATTTGTAACAGGGTTGATGTTCCTGGAGGAATACACCAAATGGAAAAGGACTTAGGAAAACTAGAGGAATGGTCAAAAATCTGGCAACTAAAATTTAATATTGATAAGTGCAAGATAATGTACCTGGGACGTAAAAACCCAAGAGCAGAATGTAAAATCAGTGATACAGTCCTAACCTCAGTATCTGAGGAAAGGAATTTAGGGATCATTATTTCAGAAGACTTAAAGGTAGGCAGACAATGTCACAGAGCAACAGGAAATGCAAGCAGAATGCTTGGGTGTATAGCAAGAGGAATTACCAGTAGAAAGAAGGAGGTGCTCATGCCGCTCTACAGAGCACTAGTGAGACCTCATTTGGAGTATTGTGCTCAGTACTGGAGACCATATCTCCAGAAGGATATTGATACTTTGGAGAGAGTTCAGTGAAGAGCTACTAAACTGGTACATGGATTGTAGGATAAAACTTACCAGGAAAGATTAAAGAACCTTAATATGTATAGCTTGGAAGAAAGATGAGACAGAGGGGATATGATAGAAACTTTTAAATACATAAAGGGAATCAACAAGGTAAAAGAGGAAAGAATATTAAAAAGAAGAAAAACTGCTACAAGAGGACATAGTTTTAAATTAGAGGGGCAAAGGTTTAAAAGTAATATCAGGAAGTATTACTTTACTGAGAGAGTAGTGGATGCATGGAATAGCCTTCCTGCAGAAGTGGTAGCTGCAAATACAGTGAAGGAGTTTAAGCATGCATGGGATAGGCATAAGGCCATCCTTCATATAAGATAGGGCCAAGGGCAGACTAGATGGGCCAAATGGTTCTTATCTGCCAACACATTCTATGTTTCTATGTTTCTATGTATCTTCTTAACCATTTTCCACCTAATCCTTTTTTCTCTTTTCTAATATTTTCTACCTAGCCATAGTGGCCTTTTGCCTAGGGCACTGCCAGGTTTTTAATCTTTCTTTAACATTATGATATATATAAAGGCTTGGAAGCTCTCCTTATGGTAAATCTTTTTTAAGCGTATTGTTGTCTATTAAATGGTAGTACACAGATGGAAATCACTAATTCTGAGGCATATTTTCAAAATGAAGCAGTCATGGCAAGTTCTGTTTTCTTGAACATAAGTGATGAGAGGTAATCTCTAAAAAATACAAAAATTGTGCACTAATAGCCTGTACCCATTTTGTACATTTTAATTTAGTTTCCTACTTAGTCTGTTTCATTACTGTTATTATTGCTTCAGAGAATAATGAACAATTTGCAGACAACACACATTCACTCTTAAATTTACAATTTAATGAGTATAAGGCATGCAATGTTTTGTACTGTACAACATTATGCGTATACTCAAAAAAATTATACATATAAACTGCATATATTATGCTATAACTGTGAATGACCCCACATTATAATTGATTTTCATGTAAATTGTCAATGATGTTTCTTAATATGAGGAATATGTCATCTTGTAATATATTTCAGGCATTGTTGTTAAATAAATGAATGGCTCCTAATGACGGCTATTAAGTGTTCCTAATTAAAAGTCATATGTCATTTTTTTTTCAACACCAGGTTGCAGGAATGTATCCACAGAACCCATCTCCTTCTCTCATATTCCTCATTTCTATGTGCAGATACTATCAAGTACATGAAATGAAAAATGAAATTGTTATTTGTCCTGGATACAATTTATCCTGGTATCTCAGCTGCAAGTTCAACAAAAAAAAGTTGTAGAAGTATAAAACAGATAAATAACTATGTCTATATAGATTTACCTTCTTATTAGTTATGTGGTGACCATAATATCATGTAACTTTTCAAGGGTCACAAATTGTGTTTATCTATGTGTGTTTGTATATATATATATATATATATATATATATACCCACACATGCATTTTTATTTTACAACCATTTAAAAATGGGATAGCTCAATACGTCCCTTTAATTTATAATACAAAACCCTGGTATACCATAAACTCTGTCTACGTATTTATTTTAATTTTTTTTTTAATTATGCTCATACATTATGCTCGTCTTGTAATATATACATAATAAATAGAATCAATGCATAAAAATAAATATGAATGGTATATTCAGTAGTTTTCCTAATTTTGGTTGAAATAAAATGCAGGGCTATATTTAGTAAACAGGTTTCCTAGTTTGTGGCATAATAGCAATATTGTTGTATCTGTTTTAATCCCACTGCACTGTAGAATTATGCAGCGATGAACCAAACACAATATATTTATTTGAAAATTGGACTAGTCATTTAGCCTTATTAATATGTGGACAATTGCAAAGCTTTTACGTTTACCACTCAAAATTACATGTTCATAAAAGATTTCCTCACAGTGCAAGAACTGGATCCATCTTGTGAAATATTGTAATAAATCTTTCCCAAAAATTCGATTACTCAGTTAGTCAATGTAATATACCTGTATGGCTGTGTGAAATCAAATAAACATATTACTGATCTGTTGGATATGGCGAAGGGATGCGGGTAGTTACTATCCAAAATTGGCAGATGTTTATCTTTGAATATTAGACCCTCGCTGCAAAAGTCAATAGAGAAATAGCTTGGTTCCACACCTAAAATATATATAAAAATAGCAGCATAAGTTCTTATTCACATGTCCATTCTATGTTCACAGTTTGTGCTTCATTTGTGACTGTGTTCATGTTTCTTCCATTTTCGGTTTGTGTCCATTTTCTCTACACCCATATGTCATCTGTTGTTCACATGCATGAAAGAAAAAAGGAATGTGGCCATCCCACTTTCCATAGTGTTTCCTAGGAGTAGTCTGTGAAAATGAACCAAACATGGATGACATCAGCTTTCCATTGGTTTGTGTTTTATTGTTGATCATGCCTGTGTTTCCTCTTTTTTCAGTCGTGTCCATTATCTTTACATCAATATGTCATCTGTGGATCTTTGGAGCTACTTAAGCGTTATTATTAGTGTCTTTGTTGATTCTCTGATTAATGTGTTCTTTGTCTGATGTATGAGGTTTAATGAGCAACTGTTAACTGTTAGATTTGTAGTTGTGCCATATTTTTTCATTTTGTTATAATGCATTTAATGGTGCTTTGTGGGATGTTTAGGATATTATTTTTATAATTCAACCCTGATATTAACATCTCCACAACTTCATCTGACCTGTTTGAACAGCTTGGTTTGTAGACTCTAGGGGTATTTTTAGAACAGGTGAATTTCAACTATGTGACTTCTGAAATGAATTGGTGTCATCAAACTTTATTTAAGGGTTAGTAGTGAATAGAGATGAGTGAATTTCTAAAAAATATGATTCGGCTGGTTGGCTGAATTTTTTGAAAAGATTAGATTTAATCCGAAATTAATTGTGGCAAATCACGTTAAACTATTTTTTTAAAAGCTATTTCCTGGCTTAGAGAGCCTGTATAGTAGTGTAGATGTAGAACACTGTGCCTTGCAGTAACACGCATAGGAAGTCTGCTGTGGTAGTGAAACAATACTGTGAGTCCATATGCACATGATAGGCGTTGCTGTTAGAATCACTACACACTTCACTTATTTAGGCAGCTACAGGGCCAAAACTGACCAAATAACTCAAGTGTGAAGCCTTACAGGTCGATGTTAGTGCCAGGTATAAAGAACCGTGCAGAGGCTCAAGATCCTACTGTAGAGTGAAATAGTGCACTCATTTTACAGCATTGTCAGCTGATTCCACATAGATGTCTATAGAACCTATTCTATTAAATGCTTATACAAGTAGAGCCCCCTGACAGAGTGGAAAGGGTGGTAGCAGTATGTTTGTGTTGATATTACTGATTATTTTGCCCTTCCTCTGATCCGTCAGAACAATAACCCCCCAAAAAACAGATCCTAACTGTTGAGCATCTGCCGTCACTCGGTCAGCATTTGGTCAGTAATCCATCAGTATTGCTAAAGCCAAAAACAAGATCAAAAACAAAGATGACACGTGAATGAAATATCTGCATGTCTTCTGTGTTTTGTACCCACTCCTGCTTTTGTCTACTAAATCATAAGCCAATTCTGATGGGACCATACAGGCCTTACAGCTGCTACACAGACAGGATCCATTGTGTCTCTCAGTTTTCCTTCCTTCTGACAGATCAGAAGGGTCAAATAAATGATGTTGTCAACCAGGCCAAAAAAGGCAAAATAGTGGCACGGTCATGGAGTGGGGAGGGTGGGAGAATAGCTCGAGAAGTCCACAGAGTGGCCCAATGACATAGTGTTGAGGTAGCCAGAGAGTGGCCCAGTGACATAGTGGGGAGGTGGCAGCAGCAGCAGCATGAGGAGACCGTCGAGTGGCCCATTTACATAGTGTTAAGATGGCAGCAGCATGAGGAAGCCGCAGAGTGGCCCAGTGACATTGTGTTGAGTTAACAGAATCATGAGGAAACCACAGAGTGGCAAAGTGACATAGTGTGTAGGTGGCAGCAGCAGCTGCATGAGGAGGCCACAAAGTGGCACAGTGACATGGTGTTCAGTTAGCAGCAACATGAGGAGACCACAGAGTGGCAAGCTGACATAGTGAGGAGGTGGCAGCAGGAGCATGAGGAGACCACATAGTGGCACAATGACAGAGTGTGGAGGTGGCAGCAGCAGCATAAGGAGACCTGATGTCACAACCAGACAGCTGAGAAGCTCTGAAAGAAGCCTTTCAGAACATCCTCCTTGAGTTTTCTTTGTTGTGGTGTTCAGTTCCTCATCTCGTTAGCCTCTCTCATCTGTCATGTAGTTGGACTGATTGCTTCCCTTTAAATTCCTCCCCATAATGCATTACTGGGCGGCTTATACTTCTTCCTGGAGTGTGTGTGCATGCTGATCCTATTTCCCAGTCTGCTACTAAGTTAAGTGCTGTACATTTATCTGTTATTTTCTGTTTGCTGGATCCCAGGTGACCCTGACTCCCTCCGTGTCTGGTGTAGGGAGCCGGTGGTCGTGTCCCCTCACTATTGTAAGGTGTTCAGGTGTTATATAGTCAAGGTACGTGGATATGCAACCATCCACCTTTGGGATTTTTGCATAGGCTGAGCAGCCAGAGAAAGTGCCAGGTCTTGTGCAGGGGGCTTCCTTTTGGTTCCTTAGCTTTGGATCCAGTGAGTCATATATGCATGTTGCATTGTCTTGTTTCCTGTACACCATCCGTGACACCTGAGTGGTGAGCAGACCACAGAGTGACCCGGTGGGGAGGTGGGTGGCAATAACAGTACCCGCTGACGATGGTGGGGGTAAGAAGGGGCACTTGGAATCAGATGTGTGGCATCAGGCGGGTGGCAGTATCAAAATAGTAGCTGAGGAAGGTAGCTAGAAGAAACCAGTCCCTTTTGTCAAGGTTTGGGTGAGGCAGCATGGATGATCTAATGGGTGGAAATCCTGGCTGATCCACGCCTGATTTATCTTGACAAAGCTCAGTCTCTCCACATTTTGGGTGGACAGATAAGTTATCCTTGGGGTAACTATGGCCCCCGCCGCACTAAACCCCCCCTCTGATGCCAAACTACTGGCCAGGCAGGACAGCTTTTCTAGGGCAAACTCGGCCAGTTGCGGCCACAAATCCAGTTTGGCTGCCCAGTAGTTTAGCGAATATTCAATGTGGGGTGTCTGGGTGCTGTCCATGTATGCCACCACCTGCTGGTTCAGGTTCTGCTCCATATCTAGCTGCTGCTGGTGAGTAGTTTCTTCACTAGGCGGTTGAAGAAAGATTCTCTTCAGTGACTCTAGACTCAAGTTGCTGTTGATGGAGCTGGTACTACTCCTAGCTCCCCACCCCGCCACAGCAGCCATGGCAGTGGAACGTGAGCACAGAGGGTCCCCCGGTCAGACCTGCGAGAGGATGGATGATGACAGAGATAGGTAGCTAAACACTACTACTACGCAAACAACTGAGCAGGCATTGGGCCATTTGCACAAGTGTCTTTGAGGGACTCCCTACCTTCATCTCCACTGCATACTGCCATGGCGTGTCTGGGTCCTCTGCCTCCTCTTCCTCATCTCCCTCTTGCTCTTCCAGCTGCTTTTGCTCCTCCTCTCCTGTCACCTGAGTAAAAAAAAATGACCCATTTGCTACACATTGCTTGTGCTCCAATTTCCTCCTCCTCGTCCTCCTCCAGTTCAGCCCTCACAGGGCTGATGTTGCTGTGAGATGTAGTCCCCAGATTTACCAGCATCTTTTCCAGGACATAAATCAGTGGAATGATGTTGTTGATCCCGTTGTCCCAATGACTGACAAATAAAGTAGCCTCCTCAAAGGGCATGAGCAAACGGCAGGTGTCACGCATATGCTGCCACTGGCTAACATCGACATTACACAAGGGAGTACCTCTGTCCACCTGTATCAAATTGTATCAAATTGTTTATGTTTTTTCTCTGTTCTTATAATCGGTTCAACATATGAAGGGTTGAATTGCAACGGATGGAAATGTCACATATCAGCCTATGTTGGGTGATGCCATTCTGCTGCTGCAGCAGCTCTTGGATGGTGTGCTTTGCGGTGTACGAGTGGCTGAAGTGCATGCAAAGTTTCCTGGCCATTTTTAGGATGTCTTGCAGATGGGTGGAAGACTTCAGGAAACACTTGACAACCAGAATGAACATGTGTGCCATGCAAGGTGCACAGCTCTTCTCTCCTTGATGCAGCACTGACACCATGTTCTTCCCATTGTCAGTCACCTTGGTTCTGATTTTAAGTTGTCGCAGAGAAAGCTAGGATTCTTTTTGTTGATGAAGGACGCAGAGCAGTTTCTCCCCTGTGTGACTCAGTTTGCCCAGGGAAACTTGGTGCAGAACAGCATGACACTGTCGTGGCCTGCACATGTGGTATGCTGGTGGGGCACTGTGAATTGTTTCTGCAGTGGAGGCTGAGGACATTGTAGAGGATGGGGAGGCAGAGGTGGACAATGATGCAGGACCAACAGCGTTAGAACATAGAGGCAGAAGCTGCATCACCTGGCCAAGTTGTTGGTGTGGCTGGGCAGGAACCACATTCACCCAGTGGGCCGTAAAGGACATGTACTGTCCCTGACCATGGTTACAGCTCCACATGTCAGTGCTGCCATGCACTTTGACAGACACCGACAGGCCCAAGGACTGGCCTACCTTCTGTTTGACATATTTGTGCATGGCTGGTACTGCTTTTTTGGCAAAGAAATGATGGCTTGGAACTCTTCACCTTCTCTGAAAGGTGCAGAGTCCACCACTTGGAAAGGGAGGGACTGCAGCACCAGCAACTTGGTGTCACGGCTGAGGATGGGGGAAACCCTCAGCCGTGAGATGCCAGGTGTTATAGTGGCTACTCGGCCATGAGGCCACAGGATAGGGAGCAGGTCACCTCCTCACGCATCCCTACCCTGACCCTAACTCCTAACCTGCATGGGCCGACCTTTAGGGTAGGAGGGCCCATGCGCAGGAACCTCGGAGCCCTATCTTACCCTCCGCAGATCCCTGCGCTAGGAGCTGGGTAAGGCGACCTACTCCTCCTTGACACAGAGGAGCAGGAGCCTCAATGGCCAAGCTGTTGGGAAAAGGGGGACATAAACAGCAACACGGAAATGGCAGGCGAACAACAAGTTCACCAACCTGCCACAGCCCTGCTGACTGGATCCCTAAAGAGACAGGGATCCAGAACCGTGTGCTGCACAAACACATGTGAAAATCCCAACAGACAACATCCACCAACAACACACACTTAAAGACATTGGCATACATAAAACCTTAACTTAAATCTTATGACCACAGTGGTGGCTCTCACAGGCAGATGGAAAAGCACAGGAGGCTGCTCCAGCTAGCAAGGCTGCAGCAACCTACTGAGCCCTGCCACAGAGAGAACTTATATAGGCCCAAAGGCCACACCCACTGGTCAACCACACCCAGTGACATCATACACACACACTGGGAAGGAAGTTAACCCTTCCAGTACACAGAAGGGAAAACACACATATAGGGGAAGTGCACAACAAAACATAAAACACAGTGCACACCACACACACACCTAACCTAATAGCAGTCAGGTGAGACCGCATGCCAAGGCAGCAAGCTGTCTAGGCAACGCTCAGGCTGCTACGCTGCCAACAACCAAAACTAGTTGCCTGCAGCAACCACAAGTGAGGCCACACACCAGCGGCCCTCACCCGTGGCTGAACGCCCATATAAAACCGCAGGCAACCGCATGCGGTCAAGGAGTCACGGTCATGGGCATGGCCGTGACACTTGGCCAGGAGCACGTTCAGCTTCTGTGCCGTTAAATGAGTGCACCCATACTGTTGTCTCTTGGAAATCGCTTTGGTGATCAATTGCTGATGGAATGACTGATGAGTAGTAGGAGGGTGAGGAGCAGGAGCATCAGAACCGGTAGATGATTGGAAGGACAGACAGCTCCCTTCGGCTGAGGTGGTGGAGCCTTGACTGCCTGAAATCAAGTGCGTGCCACTGGGTTGCTGCGGCAGGATGGACCACCACATTGGAGCCATGGTTTTCCCAGGCCACTTTATGGTGACGCTGCACATGTTGATGCAGGGCCATGGTGCCAACATTGGCACCCTGCCCACGCTTCACCTTCTGCCCACAGATTATACAAATGGCCATGTTCACCTCCTCTGGTGGCTTAACAAAAAACTGCCACACCGCTGAGTAGGTAATTTTACCCCCAACACTCCGCACTGACTGACTGCTACCACCACTGCCTCCATGAACCCCTGCACCACTACTTTCCAGACAGGTAGGCTCCTGCGAAGCGGGTGGTCTTCCCTTGGCACGTTTGGCTTCCGACCTCCCACTGCTGCCACCTTGCTGACTCACTGCCACGCTACCGACTTACTGGCTCTGCCACTGCCTCATGCGCAAGCTGCCACCCTCTTCTCCTAATAATGATAAAGCCCCTTCATCACCCAGCTCCCAATTGTGATCAGCTACATCATCATACAGTACTGTCTGCACGTCACTAATGCACCCCAAAAAAGGCTTTAGAACAGGGGTGCACAACCTGCAGCCCCCAGAACCATGGTTTGCGGCCCCCATCCTGCTGGGCAGAAACAGCTACGATCAGCTGTGTTTCTTCCCAGAAACGCACAATTGCAGGATTACAGCTACTGCTCCTGCACTGTAGCAGGAGCAAGACAGGTCCCCAGCTGTCAGAGACAGCACGAGACCCGAAGGCAGAAGAAGTGTATCAGCACTTCTGCCTTTTCCTCACACAGGTGAGCGGTGCGCTGAGCAGTTTATACACAGGGATCATGTGATTGCCGAGTGTCAGGGGCAGAGGACTGCAGAGCCTCACCAGCTCTGCCCTGTACAAAGTCTTCCTCTGCAGGCTGGTTTTCCCTATAACTGTGGCTCTTTTCGATGCTCCAGTTACAGCGGACATAGTGCAAAAAAAAAAAGTCTGTGTCCCAAAAGTTATTTTATGGATCTTTTGGGGACAAATTATGTGGCAAATATATGTATTACAAGTAAAAAAACATAGAACACAATAAAAATACAAATAAAAGGAAAAAAGTGCAAAAAAACAAGTCAGTGTCCCCCAGAGGTCTTTTAAAGACCTCTTGGTGGACATTCAGTGATGCAAAAAAAAAAAAAAAATACATATACTGTATATAAAAAAAGAAAACAAAATGATGTGAAATAAATAAATAAAGTAAATAAATAAGTAAAAGAAAACTATAAAAAGGAAAAAGTGCTAAATAAAATTGTTCACTGTCATATTATGTGGCAAAAATATATTTTGATAATAAATAGTAAAGTGATGATAAAAAAATACAAAATAAATAAAATACAAAAAATAGGAAAAAGTGCAAAATAAAAAGTCAGTGTCCCAAAAGCTTTTTGTAGCAGAAATATATTTAAAAAAAGAAGTAAAAAAAAGAAAAAATTGTAAAATACATAAAGAGAAACACCCACACCAACCAAAACCATTACACTTATCACCCCATTCATGTGAAACTATACATATTGTATAATAAAATAATCCAACACATATAGGGAACTGATTAATTAGCCTAATTAAATAATGAGATACAGTTTAAATAAAAATGACTTAAAACAAAAATATTGTACAGTTTCCCCCTAATAAAACAACAACAAAAAAAATATTAAAAAGCCATGTGTTATGTAATAAAAAGCTGCAAAAGTTATTTTGGTAGTCAAAAAAATAAAAACCTTAAAAGTGTTTGAACCACGTTCTCTAAATCACAAAAAAGTAACTGGTCATGATGGCCTTTACAGGCCTGGTCATTAAAGGATTAACCAATAAGTGCTTTCCCGGCTATCAAGGCCTCATACACATGACTATACCTTTTATTTTGGTCCGCAAGACACCATCCATGTGTGTTCTGCATTTTGCGGATGTGGACAGCACACTGAGTGCTTTCTGCATCTTTTGCGGCCCCAGTGAATGGGTCCGCATCCAAGCCACATAAATAAAATGCGGTTCAGATGCGGACTAAAACAATGGCCGTGTGTGTGAGCCTTCATAGAAATTGCTTACTGGTTATTGCAGGGCACCTACAGTATATCTGGGGGTGCAGAAGGTGATAATAACCAGTGAGTGCCATCCTCTACAGTGTAAAGCACTCATTAGTGAAAAAGAAAGTCGACACTTAAAAGGAGTTTCCTAGTTAAAATGATTTTTAACAAGTTCCTGCAGCATAGTCTCTTACACAGAAGATTCCTACTTTCCTGCTCTGTGCTGCTCTCGCTGTCTCAATCCTCCTGTTTCGGAGCCACTCTAGCAAATGAGTGACTTTAGTGGTGAAACGCTGCTTGTGGCTACATCACCACTCAAGCCAGTCATTGGCTGGAGAGGTACAAGTGACTATGCCCATAACCAGCTGGATGGAGACAGCACCGGAACCAGAAGATGGAGACAGCGGGAGCGGCAGGGAGCAGGAAAGCATGAATCTTCAGTATCAGGCCCATACTGCAGGCACATGTTAAACATCTTTTTTTTTCCAGGAAATCTCTAAGCCCCTGTTACATGGCACGGTATTTAGGTATACAATTACTGGGAACAAGTGTTCATAGGGACACTCATTTCTGATATCTGGCCAGTATAATCGTGCCACTGATGAACTGATAAACAAGGAATCACTTGTTTATGAGCTGATTTGCATATTTTATCAGGATGAAAGATGTACAATTATCATCAGCACATCTCACTGCGTAATCAGGAATCTGCAACTGATAATCGAAGTGAATGAGGGAGGAATGACTGTGGTAGTGATCATTCCTTCCCAGTCAGTTTGCATTAGCCGTGGCTCTGGAAAAAATAGAATATGTCCTATTCTTGTCCGCAATTGCGGACAGGCATTTCTATGTGGATGCAGGCTGGGCGTATTGAGGATCCGCAATGCACTACAGACGCGTGAATGGACCCTAATGGCAATTTGGATCCCCAATCAGTGCAGCAAGGTGTAATAGGATTGTTCTTATTACCCAGGCTGTACATTCCTCTATTGGGCCCTGTTCTCCTTTTATAATTCCTCCCTATTCTTTCCCTGTACTTCTATTGATCTTTCCCTGAACTTCTATTCAGCAAAATATACGTTTTTAAAGTCTTTCCCACCACTGTTCCTAGCGCCTGCTGACGTCTCTCCCTGCACAAAGCACACTGGAAAATGACCAAATCCAAGATGTCTGAGGCTACTTATAGGGATGTGACATCACAGGGGCTGGCTGCTGATTGGCTGCATGCATGGCATTGTGGGTGATCCCTTTTTCCCAGAGTTCTTTTCTCCATGTCCTAACATGTGCAGCAGCCATTTTTGAAAAAAATAATATGATTCATTACCACGAAGCGTCAGGAAATTCTGATTCTGTGCAAATAATTTTTTTCCTGAAATTCGAATTCCACTTTGTCAACTTCGATTCGCTCTAGTAGTAAACATTTCAGTTTTTTTCAAACCAGGATTTGTTTTTAATTTTGCTGTAGGAATTTAGATTATTTTGTCAGGTCCATTATATTAAAATTAAATTAAATCTATTTTAATTCCAGATTGTAAAGCAACAAAGCAGGAAAAACACAGGGGGCGGGGGTATAATTTTTTAAGGCACTGTAGAGTTAGTAAACATCTATTGAAATATTAGTGCATTTTATAGTCTTTCAAACAATTGGCTCTACAGACCCACACAATTTGTATTAATTTAAGATATTACTGTCATTGCAATAAACTTTTCAGAACTCCCCACTTATCAGGCTTATTTACTCCTAGCCCTCCAGCCCCTCAAACTGTTTACAGTCTATGACTCCACTGCTAAATCTGTCTTGAGAGAGGATATGGACTTTCAGCTCACTGAAGGATCAGATTACTTTCTGCTCAAAAAAAGCCCATGGGAGTGGGGAGAAGGAATCAACAAAGGAAGGCACACAAACGTATTTTCTTTCCCGTGTCCGTTCCGTTTTTTTGCAGACCATATATGGTACCATTCATTTCATAGGGTCCGCAAAAAAAAAATGAAGTTACTCTGTGTGCATTCTGTTTCCATATGTCCTTATTTCTGTTCCACAAAAAAATAGAACATGTCAAATTATTGTCCGCAGTACTGTTCTATTAGGGGCTAGCTGTTCCATTCCGCAAAGTACACTACGTGCAGAATTATTAGGCAAATGAGTATTTTGACCACATCATATACAGCTTGCATGTTGTCTTACTCCAAGCTGTATAGGCTCGAAAGCCTACTACCAATTAAGCATATTAGGTGATGTGCATCTCTGTAATGAGAAGGGGTGTGGTCTAATGACATCAACACCCTATATCAGGTGTGCATAATTATTAGGCAACTTCCCTTCCTTTGGCAAAATGGGTCAAAAGAAGGACTTGACAGGCTCAGAAAAGGCAAAAATAGTGAGATATCTTGCAGAGGGATGCAGCACTCTTAAAATTGCAAAGCTTCTGAAGCGTGATCATCGAACAATCAAGCGTTTCATTCAAAATAGTCAACAGGGTCGCAAGAAGCGTGTGGAAAAACCAAGGCGCAAAATAACTGCCTATGAACTGAGAAAAGTCAAGCGTGCAGCTGCCAAGATGCCACTTGCCACCAGTTTGGCCATATTTCAGAGCTGCAACATCACTGGAGTGCCCAAAAGCACAAGGTGTGCAATACTCAGAGACATGGCCAAGGTTAGAAAGGCTGAAAGACGACCACCACTGAACAAGACACACAAGCTGAAACGTCAAGACTGGGCCAAGAAATATCTCAAAACTGATTTTTCTAAGGTTTTATGGACTGATGAAATGAGAGTGAGTCTTGATGGGCCAGATGGCTGGATTGGTAAAGGGCAGAGAGCTCCAGTCCGACTCAGATGCCAGCAAGGTGGAGGTGGAGTACTGGTTTGGGCTGGTATCATCAAAGATGAGCTTGTGGGGCCTTTTTGGAGTGAGGATGGAGTCAAGCTCAACTCCCAGTCCTACTGCCAGTTTCTGGAAGACACCTTCTTCAAGAAGTGGTACAGGAAGAAGTCCTCAAGGTAAGAAAAACATGATTTTCATGCAGGACAATGCTCCATCACACGCATCCAAGTACTCCACAACGTGGCTGGCAAGAAAGGGTATAAAAGAAGAAAATCTAATGACATGGCCTCCTTGTTCACCTGATCTGAACCCCATTGAGAACCTGTGGTCCATCATCAAATGTGAGATTTACAAGGAGGGAAAACAGTACACCTCTCTGAACAGTGTCTGGGAGGCTGTGGTTGCTGCTGCACGCAATGTTGATGGTGAACAGATCAAAACACTGACAGAATCCATGGATGGCAGGCTTTTGAGTGTCCTTGCAAAGAAAGGTGGCTATATTGGTCACTGATTTGTTTTTGTTTTGTTTTTGAATGTCAGAAATGTATATTTGTGAATGTTGAGATGTTATATTGGTTTCACTGGTAAAAATAAATAATTGAAATGGGTATATATTTGTTTTTTGTTAAGTTGCCTAATAATTATGTACAGTAATAGTCACCTGCACACACAGATATCCCCCTAAAATAGCTAAAACTAAAAACTACTTCCAAAAATATTCAGCTTTGATATTAATGAGTTTTTTGGGTTCATTGAGAACATGGTTGTTGTTCAATAATAAAATTAATCCTCAAAAATACAACTTGCCTAATAATTCTGCACTCCCTGTATGGAATGCACACGGACGTTATCCGTATTTTTTGCAGATCCATTTTTGCGGACCGCAAAATAAATACGGTTGTGTACATGAGGCCTAAAAGAGGAGTAGAGAAACATAGCTAATAGTGGTTTTCTGTCTCGCAGCTACTGGATTCACCTCTTCCCTTCATATGTCTTTAAGGTGCCTTCACACACTGCAGATGTTGTTGCAGAAATTTCTGAAGCTGAAAATAAATTCTATTTATTTTAATAGGGTGGCAAGCACATGGATTTCTGAAAGCCCCATTCAGGTTAATGGAACAGATTTTCAGCCACGGAAAATTTTGCAACAAAATCTGTTGCATGTGAAGACACTTTTATAATGTCTTTATTCTGCTGCTGTTTGACTGTATATTTGTGTGTCATGCATGAGAGACATCATAGCAGCTAGCCTCCACCTCTAACATCTCAGAGACAACTATGAATTAGAGCCAGCAGGGAGTAAAATACCATATAGATAATATAGCAGCCAGATGTAGTATTACTCCTCATCTACACATGACCGTTTATTCTAAAAATTCATGGCAGGTAAGATTTAAACTGCATGGACTCATTCTGAAAAATTTGGCCACATTATACTATTTCATTTCCCACTATATTGCTTGAGTCCTCAGTTCCTCCAAAAAGGTAAAAAAATAAATAAATAAAGAGTTTTAAAAATAAAAAATATATATATAAAAATTCTAATCAGTACTTTCCTAGAAGTAACAGCAAACTAAACTAAAATAATTAAATAAACATAATGGGATTTATTACATCTGAAAATGCCTGTACTATTAAAATATAAAAATATTTATCCCATACGAAAACAGCGCAACATAAATAAATCAAAATGGCCAATGAGCCATATTTTTCATTGTCTAACCTCCCCAAAAAGTTTAATATAAAGTTATCAAAAAGACTTACATATGCCAATATGGTATCAATAATAATAAACTACAGAGGGATCCCTCCCAAAACATCAACTCCCACACAGCTTTGTAGATGTAGTTGTACAAAAGGTATGGGAAGGCATAGTATGGAGATAAAAAGAAAAAATGTATTAAGATACAAGAAAAGCTTTATAAGTAGAGTTGAGCGAACACCTGGAAGTTCGGGTTCGAGAAGTTTGGCCGAACTTCCCGGAAATGTTCGGGTTCGGGATCCGAACCCGACCCGAACTTCGTCCCGAACCCCATTGAAGTCAATGGGGACCCGAACTTTTCGGCACTAAAAATGCTGTAAAACAGCCCAGGAAAGGGCTAGATGGCTGCAAAAGGCAGCAACATGTAGGTAAATCCCCTGCAAACAAATGTGGATAGGGAAATTAATTAAAATAAAAATAAAATAAATAAATATTAACCAATATCAATTGGAGAGAGGTCCCATAGCAGAGAATCTGGCTTCACGTCACCCACCACTGTAACAGTCCATTGTCATAAATTTAGGCCCCGGCACCCAGGCAGAGGAGAGAGGTCCCGTAACAGAGAATCTGGCTTCATGTCAGCAGAAAAATCAGTCTGCATGTCATAGCAGAGAATCATGCTTTACGTCACCCACCACTGTAACAGTCCATTGTCATTAATTTAGGCCCCGGCACCCAGGCAGAGGAGAGAAGTCCCATAACAGAGAATCTGGCTTCATATCATAGCAGAGAATCATGCTTCACGTCACCCAACACTGGTACGGTCCATTGTCAGATATTTAGACCCCGACACCCAGGCAGAGGAGAGAGGTCCCGTAACAGAGAATCTGGCTTCATGTCAGCAGAAAATCAGTCTGCATGTAATAGCAGAGAATCATGCTTCACGTCAGCCACCACTGTAACAGTCCATTGTCATAAATTTAGGCCCCGACACCCAGGCAGAGGAGAGAGGTCCCGTAACAGAGAATCTGGCTTCATGTCAGCAGACAATCTGGCTTCATGTCAGCAGAAAATCAGGCTACATGTCATAGCAGAGAATCATGCTTCACGTCACCCAACACTGGTACAGTCCATTGTCTGGCTTCATGTCAGCAGAAAATCAGGCTACATGTCATAGCAGAGAATCATGCTTCACGTCACCCAACACTGGTACAGTCCATTGTCAGATATTTAGGCTCTGGCACCCAGGCAGACGAGAAAGGTCCCGTAACAGAGAATCTGGCTTCATGTCAGCAGAGAATCAGTCTGCATGTCATAGCAGAGAATCAGGCTTCACGTCAGCCACCACTGTAACAGTCCATTGTCAGATATTTAGGCTCTGGCACCCAGGCAGACGAGAAAGGTCCCGTAACAGAGAATCTGGCTTCATGTCAGCAGAGAATCAGTCTGCATGTCATAGCAGAGAATCAGGCTTCACGTCAGCCACCACTGTAACAGTCCATTGTCAGATATTTAGGCCCCGGCACCCAGGCAGAGGAGAGAGGTCCCGTAACAGAGAATCTGGCTTCATGTCAGCAGAGAATTAGTCTTCATATCATAGCAGAGGATCATGCTTCACGTCACCCACCACTGTAACAGTCCATTGTCAGATATTTAGGCCCCGGCACCCAGGCAGAGGAGAGAGGTCCCGTAACAGAGAATCTGGCTTCATGTCAGCAGAGAATCAGTCTTCACGTCATAGCAGAGAATCAGGCTTCACGTCACCCACCACTGTAACAGTCCATTGTCAGATATTTAGTCCCCGGCACCCAGGCAGAGGAGAGAGGCCCCGTAACAGAGAATCTGGCTTCATGTCAGCAGAGAATCAGTCTTCATGTCATAGCAGAGAATCAGGCTTCTCGTCACCCACCACTGTAACAGTCCATTGCCAGATATTTAGGCCCCGGCACCCAGGCAGAGGAGAGAGGTCCCGTAACAGAGCATCTGGCTTCATGTCAGCAGAGAATCAGTCTTCATGTCATAGCAGAGAATCAGGCTTCACGTCAGCCACCACTGTAACAGTCCATTGTCATAAATTTAGGCCCCAGCACCCAGGCAGAGGATAAAGGTCCCGTAACAGAGAATCTGGCTTCATGTCAGCAGAGAATCAGTCTTCATATCATAGCAGAGAATCATGCTTTACGTCACCCAACACTGTAACAGTCCATTGTCAGATATTTTGGCCCCGGCACCCAGGCAGAGGAGAGAGGTCCCGTAACAGAGCATCTGGCTTCATGTCAGCAGAGAATCAGTCTTCATATCATAGCAGAGAATCATGCTTTACGTCACCCAACACTGGTACAGCCCATTGTCAGATATTTAGGCCCCGGCACCCACTCAGAGGAGAAAGGTCCCGTAACAGAGAATCTGGCTTCATGTCAGCAGAGAATCAGTCTTCATATCATAGCAGAGAAACATGCTTCACGTCACCCAACACTGGTACAGTCCATTGTCAGATATTTAGGCCCCGGCACCCAGGCAGAGGAGAGAGGTCTCGTAACAGAGAATCTGGCTTCATGTCAGCAGAGAATCAGTCTTCATATCATAGCAGAGAATCATGCTTCACGTCACCCACCACTGTAACAGTCCATTGTCATAAATTTAGGCCCCAGCACCCAGGCAGAGGATAGAGGTCCCGTAACAGAGAATCTGGCTTCATGTCAGCAGAGAATCAGTCTTTATGTCATAGCAGAGAATCAGGCTTTACGTCAGCCACCACTGTAACAGTTCATTGTCATAAATTTAGGCCCCGGCACCCAGGCAGAGGAGAGGTTCATTCAACTTTGGGTTACCCTGCAATATAATGGTAAAATGAAAATAAAATAGGATTGAATGAGGAAGTGCCCTGGAGTACAATAATATATGGTTAAGGGGAGGTAGTTAATGTCTAATCTGCACAACGGATGGACAGGTCCTGTGGGATCCATGCCTGGTTCATTTTTATGAACGTCAGCTTGTCCACATTGGCTGTAGACAGGCGGCTGCATTTGTCTGTAATGACGCCCCCTGCCGTGCTGAATACACGTTCAGACAAAACGCTGGCCGCCGGGCAGGCCAGCACCTCCAAGGCATAAAAGGCTAGCTCTGGCCACGTGGACAATTTAGAGACCCAGAAGTTGAATGGGGCCAAACCATCAGTCAGTACGTGGAGGGGTGTGCACACGTACTGTTCCACCATGTTAGTGAAATGTTGCCTCCTGCTAACACGTTGCTTATCAGGTGATGGTGCAGTTAGCTGTGGCGTGTTGACAAAACTTTTCCACATCTCTGCCATGCTAACCCTGCCCTCAGAGGAGCTGGCCGTGACACAGCTGCCTTGGCGACCTCTTGCTCTTCCTCTGCCTTGGGCTTCCACTTGTTCCCCTGTGACATTTGGGAATGCTCTCAGTAGTGCGTCTATCAACGTGCGCTTGTACTCGCGCATCTTCCTATCACGCTCCAGTGCATGAAGTAAGGTGGGCACATTGTCTTTGTACCGTGGATCCAGCAGGGTGGCAACCCAGTAGTCCGCACACGTTAAAATGTTGGCAACTCTGCTGTCGTTGCGCAGGCACTGCAGCATGTAGTGCCAGGCTGCCCAGGAGTAAGGACAAGCTGTCCTCTGTGGGAGGCGTATCGTCATCGTCCTGCGTTTCCCCCCAGCCACGCACCAGTGATGGGCCCGAGCAGCGTTGGGTGCCACCCCGCTGTGACCATGCTTTATCATCATCCTCCTCCACCTCATCCTCGTCCTCCAGTAGTGGGCCCTGGCTGGCCATATTTGTACCTGGCCTCTGCTGTTGCAAAAAACCTCCCACTGAGTCACTTCTAAGAGACTGGCCTGAAAGTGCTAAAAATGACCCCTCTTCCTCCTCCTCCTGAGCCACCTGCTCTTCCATCATCGCCCTAAGTATTTTCTCAAGGAGATATAGAAGTGGTATTGTAACGCTGATAACGGCATCATCGCCACTGGCCATGTTGGTGGAGTACTTGAAACAGCGCAACAGGGCAAACAGGTCTCGCATGGAGGCCCAGTCATTGGTGGTGAAGTGGTGCTGTTCCGCAGTGCGACTGACCCGTGCGTGCTGCAGCTGAAACTCCACTATGGCCTGCTGCTGCTCGCACAGTCTGTCCAGCATGTGCAACGTGGAGTTCCACCTGGTGGGCATGTCGCATATGAGGCGGTAAGCAGGATGGCCGAAGTTACGCTGTAGCGCAGACAGGCGAGCAGCAGCAGGATGTGAACGCCGGAAGCGCGAACAGACGGCCCGCACTTTATGCAGCAGCTCTGACATGTCGGGGTAGTTGTGAATGAACTTCTGCACCACCAAATTCAGCACATGCGCGAAGCAAGGGATGTGCGTCAAATTGGCTAGTCCCAGAGCTGCAACGAGATTTCGCCCATTATCACACTCCACCAGGCCGGGCTTGAGGCTCACCGGCAGCAACCACTCGTCGGTCTGTTGTTCTATACCACGCCACAACTCCTGTGCGGTGTGGGGCCTGTCCCCCAAACATATGAGTTTCAGAATGGCCTGCTGACGTTTAGCCCGGGCTGTGCTGAAGTTGGTGGTGAAGGTGTGTGGCTGACTGGATGAGCAGGTGGAAGAAGAGGAGGAGGAAGCCGAGAAGGAGGAGGTGGCAACAGGAGGCAAAGAATGTTGCCCTGTGATCCTAGGCGGCGGAAGGACGTGCGCTAAACAGCTCTCCGCCTGGGGCCCAGCTGCCACTACATTTACCCAGTGTGCAGTTAGGGAGATATAGCGTCCCTGGCCGTGCTTACTGGTCCACGTATCTGTGGTTAGGTGGACCTTGCTACAGATGGCGTTGCGCAGTGCACACTTGATTTTATCGGATACTTGGTTGTGCAGGGAAGGCACGGCTCTCTTGGAGAAGTAGTGGCGGCTGGGAACAACATACTGTGGGAGAGCAAGCGACATGAGCTGTTTGAAGCTGTCTGTGTCCACCAGCCTAAATGACAGCATTTCATAGGCCAGTAGTTTAGAAATGCTGGCATTCAGGGCCAGGGATCGAGGGTGGCTAGGTGGGAATTTACACTTTCTCTCAAATGTTTGTGAGATAGAGAGCTGAAAGCTGCCGTGTGACATGGTTGAGATGCTTGGTGATGGAGGTGGTAGTGTTGGTGGTGCATCCCCTGTTTGCTGGGCGGCAGGTGCCAACGTTCCTCCAGAGGCGGAGGAAGAGGCCGAGGCGGCAGCAGCAGAAGAGGCCGAGGCGGCAGCAGCAGAAGAGGCAGAGTCGGCAGCAGCAGAAGAGGTAGCAGGGGGAGCCTGAGTGACTTCCTTGTTTTTAAGGTGTTTACTCCACTGCAGTTCATGCTTTGCATGCAGGTGCCTGATCATGCAGGTTGTGCTAAGGTTCAGAACGTTAATGCCTCGCTTCAGGCTCTGATGGCACAGCGTGCAAACCACTCGGGTCTTGTCATCAGCACATTGTTTGAAGAAGTGCCATGCCAGGGAACTCCTTGAAGCTGCCTTTGGGGTGCTTGGTCCCAGATGGCGGCAGTCAGTAGCAGGCGGAGTCTCTTGGCGGTGGGTGTTCTGCTTTTGCCCACTGCTCCCTCTTTTGCTACGCTGTTGGCTCGGTCTCACCACTGCCTCTTTCTCGGAACTGTGAAAGTCAGTGGCACGACCTTCATTCCATGTGGGGTCTAGGACCTCATCGTCCCCTGCATCGTCTTCCACCCAGTCTTGATCCCTGACCTCCTGTTCAGTCTGCACACTGCAGAAAGACACAGCAGTTGGCACCTGTGTTTCGTCATCATCAGAGACATGCTGAGGTGGTATTCCCATGTCCTCATCATCAGGAAACATAAGTGGTTGTGCGTCAGTGCATTCTATGTCTTCCACCGCTGGGGAAGGGCTAGGTGGATGCCTTTGGGAAACCCTTCCAGCAGAGTCTTCAAACAGCATAAGAGACTGCTGCATAACTTGAGGCTCAGACAGTTTCCCTGGTATGCATGGGGGTGATGTGACAGACTGATGGGCTTGGTTTTCAGGCGCCATCTGTGCGCTTTCTGCAGAAGACTGGGTGGGAGATAATGTGAACGTGCTGGATCCACTGTCGGCCACCCAATTGACTAATGCCTGTACCTGCTCAGGCCTTACCATCCATAGAACGGCATTGGGCCTCACCAAATATCGCTGCAAATTATGGCGGCTACTGGGACCTGAGGTAGTTGGTACACTAGGACGTGTGGTTGTGGCAGAACGGCCACGTCCTCTCCCAGCACCAGAGGGTCCACTAACACCACCACGACCATGTCCGCGTTCTTTACTAGATGTTTTCCTCATTGTTATCGTTCACCACAACAACAAAAATATTATTTGGCCCAATGTATTGAATTCAAATTCAGGCTTTTTTTTACAGACACCTAACACTATCTGGCTATCTATTTAGGTACCGTATTACACTAATACAGGCACAGCAGTAACCACAGATTTAGCTGAATATGAATTGTAGGCCTAGTATTTTGGCGCTGGGTGACAGGTATACGTTTACAGACAGAATTAGACTGGGATATATACAGTAGCGTGTGTGTGAAGTTATTGAGAATGACCCTATCAGCACCTTGAATCTAATATACCCTTTTAGGGATAAATTTAAAGTAGGCCTGAAACAGGAGAAACCACTAATTTAGAGAATTGCTAAATTGGGAATTGTATTTCAATCCAGAACAAAAAACTGTGCTTTGACGGAAACAAAATAATTTGACCAGCTACAGCAATAACCACAGATTTAGCTGACTATAAATTTGAGGCCTATTATTTAGGCGCTGGGTGACAGGTATACGTTTACGGACAGAATTAGACTGGTATATGCACAGTAGCGTGTGTGTGAAGTTATTGAGAATGACCCTATCAGCACCTTGAATCTAATATACCCTTTTAGGGATAAATTTAAAGTAGGCCTGATACAGCAGAAACCACTAATTTAGAGAATTGCTAAATTGGGAATTGTATTTCAACCCAGAACAAAAACTGTGCTTTGACGGACACAAAATAACTTGACCAGCTACAGCAATAACCACAGATTTAGCTGACTATAAATTTTAGGCCTGTTATTTAGGCACTGGGTGACAGATATACGTTTACGGACAGAATTAGACTGGTATATGCACAGTAGCGTGTGTGTGAAGTTATTAAGAATGACCCTATCAGCACCTTGAATCTAATATACCCTTTTAGGGATACATTTAAAGTAGGCCTGATACAGCAGAAACCACCAATTTAGAGAATTGCTAAATTGGGAATTGTATTTCAACCCAGAACAAAAACTGTGCTTTGACGGACACAAAATAACTTGACCAGCTACAGCAATAACCACAGATTTAGCTGACTATAAATTTGAGGCCTATTATTTAGGCGTTGGGTGACAGGTATAGGTTTACAGACAGAATTAGACTGGGATATGGCCAAAAAATAACCACACTATTGATGGTTAAATGCACTTGGTGTGACAGCTTGACCAACCACACTATAGAGGGTTAAATGCACTTGGTGACAGGCTCAGCTTGCCCCTGATGTAGTATATGGCCAAAAAGTAACCACACTATTGAGGGTTAAATGCACTTGGTGACAGGCTCAGCTTGCCCCTGATGTAGTATATGGCCAAAAAGCAACCACACTATTGAGGGTTAAATGCACTTGGTGGCAGCTTGTGCTGGCGCACCACAAGACACAAAATGGCCGCCGATCACCCCAGAAAAAAGTGAATGAAAAACGCTCTGGGCAGCCTAAAAACAGTGAGCAATTGAATAGCAGCAGTTCAATGATCCACAGCTGCAGATCGATCACTTAATGAAGTCTTTTGGAGGAGTTAATCACTGCCTAATCTCGCCCTAACGTCGCAGCTGCAACCTCTCCCTACACTGATCAGAGCAGAGTGACGGGCGGCGCTACGTGACTCTAGCTTAAATAGAGGCTGGGTCACATGCTGCACTGGCCAATCACAGCCATGCCAATAGTAGCAGCCTTTCAAAAAGCGTCAATAAAGCGACGAACACCGAACCCGAACCCGGACTTTTACGAAAATGTTCGGGTTCGGGTCCGTGTCACCGGCACCCCAAAATTCGGTACGAACCCGAACTATACAGTTTGGGTTCGCTCATCTCTATTTATAAGGTAAATGTGCTATTGTTATAATCATTCTGACCTTTATAATGAAGATAAAAAGTCATTTTTATTGCATACAGTATGTCATGAAAACCAAACCAGTAAAACTATGGTTCAATTGTGGGTTTTTTCCCCCACACCATTTTTTCTCACACCATTTGGAATTTTCCAGCTTATCACATTGTATATAACAGTAAATGGTACCATGAGAAAGCACAACTTGTTCTGCATAAAACAAGCCCTCAAAACGAAAACGCAAAAAACTAAAATCCTCTGGGGCTCAAGGTGTTAATCCCTTTGTACAGAAATGCAGACACACACACACACACACAAGTCTTTATGTTGTTGTTGAGTTGCTCTTTTCTATTAACCCCTTCACGCAACATCACGTACATGTACGTGGGGGAATGTGGTGCCTCACCGCATCCCCACGTGCATGTACGTGATCGGCTTCACTGTCAGCGCAGGGACCTAAGCGCTGAAGATTCAGTGAAGCCAGCGTGCTGGGGTTGCTAGGCAACCCTAGAAGCCGGAAGGAGTTGTATTAGACCCCTGACCCGCCCACGATCGCTGTGATTGGTCCAATACTGCAGAGGGACCAATCGCAGCGCATCGGGGCAGGTAAGGGGGGGTTAGGGAGGGACTGTGTGCCTCTCCTTCTCTGATCGTCCCCATTCCTCTCAGGGAAGTGATCAGAGAAGGAGAGAGTGACAATCTACAGTACCTGACATATGTATACTAGTCATGGAGCACTGCTACTTAGCGCTCCATGACTAGTATACTCGTCATGGCATAAAACTGTCACCATGTCTGCAGACATGGTGACAGCGCTGAGTGCCGGCTGTTACACACAGCCAGGCACTCAGGGTCAATGCCGAGGGGGGTCCTGTGACCCCCCGTATCGGCGATCGGGTAGTTTCGGCACCCGCCCCCCCCCCCCCTATGGGCAATCGCTCAATGTAGTTTCTGATCCCTGCGGTCCCTGACCGCAGGGATCAGAAACCTAAAAATTGCCCCAAATCGATTTTTTTTTACCCCCCTGCACCCCTGAATTATGTGGCGGGGTGCAGGGGGCGGTTTGTGGGCGGTGCGGGGCGGTGTGGCAGTTGTGGGAGGCGGGCGGTGCGGCAGGCGGGATCGCGATCCCCTGCCCGCCTCCCATTATAATTATCGTTGGCTTCTAGTGGGTTATACCAGGGTGCCAGCACATTGCTGGCACCCTGGTATAAACGGCTGACATCGGTGATGCGATGTCAGCCGTTTAACCCTTTCCATACCGCGGTCCGTACGGACCGCGGTATGGAAAAGGTTAACAGCTCAGGGAGCTCCCTCCCTCTCCCATCGGAGGGCTGCTGTACCTTTGCAGCCCCCCGATGGAGAGGGAGAGAGCCCCCAGACAGCCCCCCCAGAGCCCCGTCCTTACCCTTCCCCGTCTGCGCAGTTCTGAACATAACTGAGCAGACGGGGAAGGTTCCCATGGCAACAGGATGCCTCTCAGGCGTCCTGCTGTCCATGGTGCTGAACAGATCTATGCTGAAAGCATAGATCTGTTCATTGTAAGTAAAATATAGTACAGTGCAATATATATTGTACTGTACTGTATTATACAGACATCAGACCTACTGGATCTTCAAGAACCAAGTGGGTCTGGGTCCAAAAAAAAAGTGAAAAAAGTAAAAATTAAGTAAAAATCAAAAAACACATTTATCACTGATTAAACATGAGAAAAATAAAATTCCCTACACATGTTTGGTATCGCCGCGTCCGCAACGACCTGATCTATAAAACAGTTATGTTACTTTTCCCGAACGGTGAACGCCATAAAAATAAAAAATAAAAAACTATGATGAAATTGAAATTTTGCCCACCTTACTTCCCCAAAAAAGATAATAAAAGTGATCAAAAAAGTTGCATGTACTCCAAAATTGTAACAATCAAACCGTCATCTCATCCCACAAAAAAATGAGACCCTACTTAAGATAATCGCCCAAAAACTGAAAAAACTATGGCTCTTAGACTATGGAAACACTAAAACATCATTTTTTTTGTTTCAGAAATGAAATCATTGTGTAAAACTTATATAAATAAAAAAAGTATACATATTAGGTATTGCCGCGTCCGTATCGACCGGCTCTATAAAAATATCACATGACCTAACCCCTCAGGTGACCACCGTAAAAAAATAAAAATAAAAACGGTGTAGAAAAAGCAATTTTTTGTCATCTTACGTCACAAAAAGTGTAATAGCAAGCGATCAAAAAGTCATATACACCCCAACATAGTGCCAATCAAACCGTCATCTCATCTCGCAAAAAATGAGACCCTACTTAAGATAATCGCCCCAAAACTGTAAAAACTATGGCTCTTAGACTATGGAGAAACGAAAAAAAAAAAAAATGTTTTAAAAATGAAATCATTGTATAAAACTTACATAAATAAAAAAAAATGTATACATATTAGGTATCGCCGCGTCCGTGACAACCTGCTCTATAAAATTACCACATGATCTAACCTGTCAGATGAATGTTGTAAATAACAATAAAAAAAACAATGCCAAAAAAGCTATTTCTTGTTACCTTGCCGCACAAAAAGTGTAGTATAGAGCAACCAAAAATATGTACCCTAAACTAGTACCAACAAAACTGCCACCCTATCCCGTAGTTTCTAAAATGGGGTCACTTTTTTGGAGTTTCTACTCTAGGAGTGCATCAGGGGGGCTTCAAATGGGACATGGTGTCAAAAAAACTGTCCAGCAAAATCTGGCTTCCAAAAACCATACGGCGCACCTTTCACTCTACGCCCTGCCGTGTGCCCGTACAGTAGTTTACTGACACATATGGGGTGTTTCTGTAAACGGCAGAGTCAGGGCAATAAAGATACAGTCTTGTTTGGATGTTAACCCTTGCTTTGTTAGTGGGAAAAATGGGTTAAAATTGAAAATTAGGCAAAAAAATGAAATTCTCTAATTTCATCCCCATTTGCCAATAACTCTTGTGCAACACCTAAAGGGTTAACGAAGTTTGTAAAATCAGTTTTGAATACCTTGAGAGGTGTACTTTCTTAGATGGGGTCACTTTTAGGGAGTTTCTACTCTAGGGGTGCATCAGGGGGGTTGAAACAGGACGCGGTGTAAATAAACCGGTCCATAAAAATCAGCCCTCCAAAAACCAAACGGCGCACCTTTCACTCTACGCCCTGCTGTGTGGCCGTACAGTAGTTTACGGCCACATATGGGGTGTTACTGTAAACGGCAGAGTCAGGGCAATAAAGATACAGTCTTGTTTGGATGTTAACCCTTGCTTTGTTAGTGGAAAAAATTGGTTAAAATGGAAAATTAGGCAAAAAAATTAAATTCTCAAATGTCATCCCCATTTGCCAATAACTCTTGTGCAACACCTAAAGGGTTAACAAAGTTTGTAAAATCAGTTTTGAATACCTTGAGGGGTGTAGTTTATAGAATAGGGTCATTTTTGGGTGGTTTCTATTATGTAAGCCTCGCAAAGTGACTTCAGACCTGTAGTGGTCCCTAAAAATTTGATTTCTGAAAAATTTCAAGATTTGCTTCTAAACTTCTAAGCCTTGTAACATCCCCAAAAAATAAAATATCATTCCCAAAATAATTCAAACATGAAGTACACATATGGGGAATGTAAAGTCATCACAATTTTTGGGGGTACTACTAAGTATTACAGAAGTAGAGAAACTGAAACTTTGAAATTTTTCCAAATTTGGGGTAAATTTGGTATTTTTTTATGCAAAAAAAATTAATTTTGGGACTTAATTTTTCCAGTGTCATGAAGTACAATATGTGACAAAAAAACAATCTCAGAACGGCCTGGATAAGTCAAAGTGTTTTAAAGTTATCAGCATTTAAAGTGACACTGGTCAGATTTGCAAAAAATGACCTGGTCCTTAAGGTGAAATAAGGCTGTGTCTTGAAGGGGTTAAAGATAGCTTCCTTTCTTTTCACTGTTTCAGTTTTCTTTTTTTCTTTTTTTTTCGATTTTCCTATGTAATTAAATTTTCACCAGGTGCCATTTTATAATAATTTCAACAATTATTTGGCAGTTGTTAAAGGCAAAGAGTGTTAAAGCAATGTGGAATACTTGTTAGAATCCTGTTTAGCATTAGTTTTAGAGGCTAGGACTATAACACTTAGGCCCCTTTCACACGGGCGAGTATTCCGCGCGGATGCGATGCGTGAGTTGAACGTATTGCACCCGCACTGAATACCGACCCATTCATTTCTATGGGGCCGTGCACATGAGCGGTGATTTTCATGCATCACTTGTGCGTTGCATGAAAATCGCAGCATGCTCTATTTTGTGCGTTTTTCACATAACGCAGGCCCCATTGAAATGAATGGGGTTGTGTGAAAATTGCAAGCATCCACAAGCAAGTACGGATGCGGTGCGATTTTCACGCACGGTTGCTAGGAGACGATCGGGATGGAGACCCAATCATTATTATTTTCCCTTATAACATGGTTATAAGGGAAAATAATAGCATTCTGAATACAGAATGCATAGTAAAATAGCGCTGGAGGGGTTAAAAAAATAAATAAATCATTTAACTCACCTTAATCCACTTTATCGCGAAGTCCGGCATCTCTACTGTCTGTCTTCTGTGCTGTGTGGAGGAACAGGACCTGTGGTGACGTCACTCCGGTCATCACATGATCCATCACCATGGTCTGCTTCGCGATCAAGTGGACTAAGGTGAGTTAAATTATTATTATTTTTTTAACCCCTCCAGCGCTATTTTACTATGCATTCTATATTCAGAATGCTATTATTTTCCCTTATAACCATGTTATAAGGGAAAATAATGCAATCTACAGAATACCGATCCAAAGCCTGAACTTCTGTGAAGAAGTTCGGGTTTGGGTACCAAACATGCGCAATTTTTCTCACGCGAGTGCAAAACGCATTACAATGTTTTGCACTCGCACGGAAAAATCGCACGTGTTCCCGCAACGCACCCGCATATTTTCCCGCATCGCCCGTGTGAAAGAGGCCTTAGGCCTCTTTCACATTTTGTCAGGATCTTTTCAGGAAATAATGTATCGTTTTGCACACAAGTTTAATTAGTTTTTTCTGCGATTTTGTTCAGTGTGTGCATTTTTCCCATTCAGTTTGTATATGGATTTTCATGTGTGAAGAAATGCTGAAGAATAATATTCTACCTTTCCTGGCAACCATCAGTGAAAAACGCACTGCATCCAGATACCTTACATTTTTAATGCATACCTTCCATTCATTTCTATGGAGTCAGGGCTGCGTAAAAAATGCACTATATAGAACATACTGCGACTTTTCCTGATCAGTGATAAAAAATAGAACATATCCTTTTCTTGTCCATTTTGGGGACAAGGATAGACATTGTTACAATGGATCAGCAAAAAAAACGAATGCTATACATCCGTTCTTTGCGGATCCACAATTTGCCAACCGCAAAACACTTATGGTCGTGTGCATCTAGCCTAATTCGGCCTTTGGACCTTTAAAGGGCAACTCTGATATGTTTTGAGTTGCCACCAGTGTTATATAAAAACTTATCATCAGGGAAATAATATTTCTAATTTAATGTTGGAGTTTGTATTGGTGTTCAGTTTCTAAAGGCCGGAACTTGTTAGTGCAGAAAGAATAATGATCAGCCATTTGCATTAATGTAGTTTTCCAGCTTTTTTAAAATTTCAACCTCAGCCTGCTGTTTGTATGGAACAAAAACATATTGTACTTACCTGCCCCTGCTACTTTATTCCATCATCATGGCCCTCTTGATTATTATTTTGGTCACCATCCTATATTCTTCCAGATTAATGGGGACACGTGCCCAGCTGCAGCCAATGATTGGCCTGATTGTCGTGACATGTCCTCAAGCAGCACATGACTAAGCACATATTTGTTGGTTAGTGACCCTGTCCATCCAGAAGTTTACAGGATTGGGACATTAGTGCCGTTAAACATACTAATTGTTTTGCAACAAAATAAGCCCTTGTATGGCTATGTTGATGGAAAAAAAAAATCTATGACTTTGGTAGGGAAGGAATAAGATAATTACACCAGAATTGTCTTGGCCCTTCATTAGTTAATGTCTAACTTTCATAGCAGGTTTTTGGGTTTCAAGAGAAGACAGGATGAGTGACATTTTAATCAACCCATCCTAAGGCCTCATGCACACGGCCGTTGTTTGGGTCCGCATCCGAGCCGCCGTTTTGGCGGCTCGAATGCGGACCCATTGACTTCAATGGGGCGGCAAAACGATGCGGACAGCACTCCGTGTGCTGTCCACATCCGTTGCTCTGTCCTGCAGCCCCGCAATAAAAATATAACATGTCCTATCCTTCTCCGCGCTTTGCGGACAAGAATAGGCATTTATATTGATGGCCGCCAGTTTCGTTCGGCAAATTGCGGAAGGCACACAGGCAGCTTCTGTTTTTTGCAGATCCGCGGTTTGCGGACCGCAAAAAAAACTGAAAAGTTGTGTGCATGAGGCCTTAATTAGCATTTTATTGCAGGTGTCTATTGGTGAACAATTTGGCTTTTCTCTGTGTTTTCCATAATCTGTCTCAGTGACACCAACTTATTTTTTCAGAATGTATTTCTTCATTTATCTACATAGGTGTCAGTGGACCAATTGAACTTTATACATCTGACAAACAATCTCTATGAATTATTTTGCTCCATGGCAAAATAAGTTTAGTGCTTTATACATTGTAGGGAGCTTAACTATGTTTTGTCATTCTGTTCATTTAGGACTTAATAAAACAGAGATAAGACCTATTGCTCCTGTGAAGGTAGTTAGCACAAGGGAATAATTCTGTCCTTAGCTTTGGTCTCACATTTTATGTCCCCATCTGTTACAGTTCATGTCTGGTGAATATTGGATTTTCCCGTAAGTGTAGTGCATTGAAAGGAATTTTATTTTTATTTTTTATTTGCCATGGCTAATTATTATTATTTTTTTTTTTTCTTTTTAATCTTTTTTTTCTGGGGATGATGACTTTTAATATGATGATATGTAATATTTCATTTATTTTCTATGTTATGCTAAAAATTTATATATCCATTTAGGGTCCTACATTTTTTGTAAATGTTTCACTCTTTTCGACGATCAGCGGTTTGAAGAGAAGGCAGTGCTCATACAAGCGCTGCCTTCTCTGCTCTGTTTAACTGCATGCTGCATCAATTGCAGTGGTTGGCAGGTGTAATTACAAGTATTTGGAGTTGCCTCTGATAGTAATGTACATCTTAGCACATCATTTTAGAACTCAATGTTAAGATTCTTTAGAACTGGGCAGCATCGTGGCTCAGTGGTTAGCATTGTTGCCTTGCAGCGCTGGGGTCTTGAGTTTAATTCCGACCAAGAAAAACATCTGCATGGAGTTTTTATGTTCTCCCTCTGTTTATGTGGGTTTCCTCCACGTACTCTGGTTTCCTTCCATACTCCAAAAACATACTGATAGGGAACGTAGATTGTGAGCCCCATTGGAGACACTGTGTGATGCTAATGTCTGTAAATCGCTGCAAAATATGTCCAGGCTGTTTAGGAGAGTTAAATAAATACAAATAAACTCAATGTTAAGACATTTTGTTTAGTTAAAATATAAACCGTCAATGGAACTCATTTTTTATGAGATGATCTGTAGATCAATATGGCATAGCCACCTGTGTTGCATTTTCATGTATCATAAATGATGTTAATGCATTCTAAATTTGAGGACATGCTTTAGAAAAGAGCAGTATACACTAGTATTTTTGTTTTGTTTTGTTTTTTTGCTGTTTTGTTGTTTGCTGTTTTGTTGTTCATGCTGTTTTACATGGAGCCTGCATGGGGGGGAGCATACATTTTTACATACATCTAATGCAAAACACTTTTGCCTACACTACAGCCTTCACTACACTACTGCATATCTGGCTTTAATGGTTTACAATAAAAGTCATTGATTGCACATAAAGAAAATTTATGAAAAGCGGAAAATTGAGTTATAAATTTAGCTCAACATTATGAAAAATGTTCAATAATTAGACATCTATCATTATACACTACTCACACAAATTTTGGGATATTTGGATTTCAGGTGAAATATATGAAAAACATAAAGAGTTCACTCTACAGTGATATTATATAATGAAAGTAGGGCATTTAAGTAGAAGAATGCAATGGAGATTTCCTCATCTCAAACTATTGAAACAAAAGCCAACACCAGTGGTGGGTATACCCCACAAAAAATCTCAATGTCTCAACTTGTCATGTAGCCTTGAGCATCAATTACAACTTGACAACAATGTTTCATGGTGTTTACAAGTGGACTTATTGTGTTCTGAGGCTTGGCATCCCACTCTTCTTGAAAGGCGGCCCTCAGGTCATTGAGGTTCTAGGGTACAGAGTTACAAGCCTCTACATGGCGACTCAGCTGATCCTATAGGTTTTTAATGGGATTGAGGTCTGTGGAAAATTTAAGCCACTCCATTTGAAGTACCCCAGTCTACAGCAACCATTGCTTAATGATGCGACCTCGATGAGCTGGCACATTGTCATCCATAGAGATAAAATGAGGTCTGTGTTGTTCATGCAGAGGCACAATGACTGGATTAATTATGTTATTCAAGTAGTATGGGCTTGTCACTGTGTGTCACAAAATGTAGGGCAGTTCTTTATTGACTAGACACACCAGCCCACACTGTAACACCAACACTAAAGGTTTGTCTGGTGATAACAGTGGCTGATGCATGGCGCTCTCCTTGACGTTTGCAACATCACTGGCGGCCATCATTTCTGTTCATTGTGAATTGACTTTCATCACTGAACAGCACTGAGCCCCGCTGGTCCCTTGTTCAACGTAGATGTTTCCTGGCCCATGCAAAAGGATGACGCCTGTACCTGATGGTGTGGTCAGGTACCCTTGCAGGTCATCTAGCGCACATACCACACTCATGTAAATGGTTTTAAATGGTCTGACGTGACACTTGGGTGCATCTTACCTGCCTTAAATATGCCTGGAGTTGTGCGACATTCATAATCCGGTTCCACAGGGCATTGTTCACAAATGAAGCAGTCATCAGTGTGGGATGTGGCCAAAAGACATCCACTTCTATGCCTTTCTGTGACTCTTCCAGTCTAACTTATCTTTTTCATAACCCGCTGATTACACTCTGTGACACTCTAAGCCCAGTGGCCACTTCCATCTGAGAACACCCTGCTTGAAGCCTGCCAATGGTGAGGTACTATTGAACAATTGTTAGGTGTTGTCTTGGTCTCATGATTTCAAAATGTGAATATCTTGATGAGCAGGACTATTTAAATACCAATTCTAATTGAACCAGGAAATGTATTGGGCAATTTATTGATAAAACACCTGCTGTGAATTTTGCTATTAAGCTCCTTGTTAGAGAACAGCAAGTTGTGCAGAAAGTACTGAAACATTGAACAGTTGGACATATGCATTCAAAAGTTTAGAGGCCACAGTAAGTTCACCTTTAACAGTTAGAGTACATTTTAGGTTCACTTTAGTGTATGCATAATACATTATTTTATACATACTGTAGTTGAGTCACATTATTATAAACACCAGACCAATTGCTGTATGCAGCACAGACAGCAGCTAGATAGGCTAGGGGGGACTCAGTAAGGTCCTGGTTGGTTGTTACAGATATGTCGAGCCATGCTGACTGTGGTGCATCCAACAGTTGCTGGAGGGTTGCATAAAGGGAACACAACAATCAAGGTGGAACTATAGATGCTCAATTAAGTTCAAGTCTGGGGAATTAGAGGGCCAGTGTAGTATTTGGAAGTTTTGCTCATGTTCTTCCAACCAGTGTTGGACATTTCTCGCGATGTTACATGTTGAACTGTCTTGCTGGAAGATTCTCATCCACTTCAGAGAAGAAAATCTGAATGTATTGATGTCTGTCATCTGCAAAGATGGATTTTACCCAGATTGGTTGAGAGTGTCTTCCCAGACCATAACGCTGCCACCACCAGCTTATGTTCTTTCAGAAATCGTTGTAGGGTGTTTGTTATCTGATGTTTCTCATCTGACAAGCCAATATCCATCCATTTGATAAAGTGGAAAAAGGAGAAGGCAACCCTTTACTAATCAGCCAAGATTTTCCAACCCTTTGCCAATAAGTTGAACAGCTCCACTGTTGCACGTTGGTAGTGTGTTGGTCCACACTCCCGCACCTTCGTAGTTAACGTTCACCTCTCACATGATTATCTGCAATTTCCATGTCACTTTTTACTCACAATATACTTTCACTACAGCAGAACGTGAACAGTTCACCAACTGTGCAGTTTCAGAAATACTGACATCCTTTGCCAATAATCATCACATTTTGTAACTCTGATGTAGAAGTTAAAATGAATGTGGTAACATGTTAGTTTGGTTAACTGTAAGCTCATTGCAGTGCAACTAATGGTATGTGAACTAGAAGCCTAGCTGTCAGGTCTCATTTTCTGAAAACTAGAATGACAGTTCTCTGTTGCTTAAGCATGGCAATTGGGAGCCTAAAATAAAGTTGAAATAAAGTTGGAGATGAAGATTCATTTGCAACCTTGACATCCTAGGGAAAGAAAAGTGAATATCAGGGGAATGCATGGCACATGCATCTCCTCAGTTAACTAAAAAAATCCTAATCTTGTAAAATCTAAGAAAACATGAAAACAATTCATTTTCATCCCCAAATACATTTGAAATGAGCATGTTTATTTAATAAAAATAAAATAAAAAAAGAGCAGTGATGCTTGCTCAGAGAATTGTGGCCTATTACCACATATTTTTTGCTACTGCAGGTACAAACATATGTTTTATGCTATATATAAAAAATCTGCATGCACATTTTCTGTACTGCTATCTATGCTATGTTTACTAAACTGCTATTTTCCTGTACTTTATGTCCTGCGCCACATGTGCTGTACTGCTCTCTATCTGTACTGCATGGGCTTCTATGTTCTCTACCTGTAGAACATGTACTGTACTGTTATCTACCTGTACTACCTGGGCTATAGGTACTGTACTGCTCTCCATCAGTTCTAAATTTACATTATTACTTTGTACTTGTGTTTCAAATACTGTACTACTCCCTACCTGTTCTATTGGCATAGCTATAGGGATCACACTAGCTGTATCTGCAACCTAGCAGCTAAGCCGGGGTAGTCCATGGGCCACCTCATCACACTTCATCCTGCCCCGCCTTTATAATCTCATGCATGCACCGTTACTGTGCTCATCAGCATATGTGCGTTTGATATGACTACGAATCCGCATCAATGAATATGTACACTCTGCTATATTAATTTTAGCGGCGCATGAACTATCACTGATTCATGTTTGTACACATATCTACACATTTGCCGCTACTCGCAGTAACCATGCATGCACAAGATTATCAATGCCATGCAAGATGTGCCACCATGTTCATCTGATGGCAAATTGTAGAGGGACAGTCCCTCAAAGATAGACAATTTGTTCAGATGAACAAATTAATTCATAAGAATGGATTTACTCATCTCTAGTGTATTCATGTCCTGTGTCTGTACAGCCATGCCATTAGCTAGGCTCCACCCAGCAGCGCACAAAAAAAGAAAATTATATGCAATTATATGCAAGTCATATAATAGCCAGAGATAGTTTTTAGCTAAAAAAAAAATATTGGAAACAGATATATTTTAAGTATAGTTTATTTTAAGAAAAAAAAAAACAAGGTAACATTTATTAGAAAAAACAACTACAGGTTATAATAATGAAAAATAGCATATCTTTTAACTAGTAAAATATAAGGTACACTTAAAATGGCAATGGTCCTTTCAAGAGCTATTAATGCTGCAGGGTAAACCCTCTAGTCAAAATTGACTTCTATAACACTTTCTTATCAAGATATTATTTATGAAAGTCTGTGGATTTAGTATTTTTTGTAATCACTGATCCTTAAGAAAAGGACTAGTGATTGATTTAATCATTAATCATAATTTCTATATGCAATGTTATAACTGGATGACAGCTTAAAGTCCTCTATTTGACTAATTTTACCATAACGGTGGTCTCCTTAGGGAAGCTTGTAAAGAAGATGTCTGAATGAGGCATATGGTAAAAGATGAGAAGAATGTAGCTAGGAAACATAGTGGATGAATCTTGTTACTGTACTAGCTGTTTACACAGAGCATGTGTCATATCTGTGCCAGATCACTCACTGTGCCAGCATGAATTCCAATCTCCTGCTGTTTGTGCTTTCAGAGCTTGTTTCCATTCACACCATATTCATCTAGCTTCCAGGCCTTTTGGATGAAAAGTGTCTAATTTTTTTTTCTGTGGTGCCATTCACATACATGCAATGTTATATAGTGCTGTTTCTCTTTTTCATTAGCAACATGTCACTTTTTTTTTGTTCATTTACATGCATTTTTATTATCTGCTATCTTATTGAAATAGAATTTTAGTGAATTAATACTTGCATGTACCATTTTACTTTATGTGACCTAGTAAACACCATACATAAAACACTTTTTTTAATTGTAAGCAAGGTCTGCTATACTGTATTCTATGTAGTGCTTTGTAGCTATTAGTGTTGAGCGCGAATATTCGAATTGCAAATATTTTTCTCGAATATCGCAATTTCGAGATTTCGCGAATATTTAGCATATAGTGCTATATATTCGTGAAATCGAATATTATTATAATTTTTTTTTTAAATACTCCATGGGGACGCTCCATATACTATAATGTACTGTCGGATTAGAGAATTACGTTGAAATCAACATGCGATTATTTTGTGCGAATAATATAACACGAAATAATCGCAAGTTGATTTCTACTTTGTACTGCTATAGTTCATATTCGGCGAATATGGAATATAGCAGTACTATACTTCGAGTTATATTCATCGCATGGCAATTTCAACTGATGGACTATGGCAGTACAAAGTAGAAATCAATATGCGATTATTTTGTGTTATATTATTCGCATCGCAATTTCAGCTTAGCACTACTATGTTCCATATATGTGTATTTTACGAAATCTCCTACTATTGCTCTAACTTCATCTTTTCGAATATTCGTAATATTCTAAAAGACGAAGTTAGAGCAATATTACGAAATTTTGTAAAATACCCATATATAAATTTAGCTAATATAGTGCTATAATAATTTTTTTTTTCTTTAATTTTTTCTTCCCTCTTCTGAACTTAAGTTTTGTAAAATATGTACACTGTTAAAAAAATTTAAATAGCAGTATATTAGCTAAATTACAATATATATGTGTATTTTACGAAATTTCGTAATATTGCTCTAACTTCGTATTTTAGAATATGACGAATATTCTAAAAGACGAAGTTAGAGCAATAGTACGAAATTTCGCAAAATACACATATATGGAATATAGCAATGCGAAGCTGAAATTGCGATGCGAATAATATAACACAAAATAATCGCATGTTGATTTCTACTTTGTACTGCCATAGTCCATCAGTTGAAATTGCCATGCGATGAATATAACTCGAAGTATAGTACTGCTATATTCCATATTCGCCGAATATGAACTATAGCAGTACAAAGTAGAAATCAACATGCGATTATTTTGTGTTATATTATTCGCATCGCGATTTCAGCTTAGCACTGCTATATTCCATATATGTGTATTTTGCGAAATTTTGTACTACTGCTCTAACTTCGTCTTTTAGAATATTCGTCATATTCTAAAATACGAAGTTAGAGCAATATTACGAAATTTCGTAAAATACACATATATATTGTAATTTAGCTAATATACTGCTATTTTAATTTTTTTAACAGTGTACATATTTTACAAAACTTAAGTTCAGAAGAGGGAAGAAAAAATTAAAGAAAAAAAAAATTATTATAGCACTATATTAGCTAAATTACAATATATATATGTGTATTTTACTAAATTTCGTAATATTGCTCTAACTTCGTCTTTTAGAATGTAACGAATATTCGAAAAGACGAAGTTAGAGCAATAGTACGAAATTTCGTAAAATACCATTGACTTATACTGTTATACTGATTTCGACGAATATGACACGAATATTCACTCAAATATTCGCGAAATATCGCAAAATCGAATATGGCACCTCCCGCTCATCACTAGTAGCTATTAATAATCCATAGCAGTGACTATATATATATATATATATATATATATATATTCACCCACTGATATCAACACCGCAGGAGAAATGCTAGCACATGCTTCCAGTATCCGTAGTTTCAGGTGCTGCACCGCATATGCTGTGAAGATACGAGATGTGCAGCACCTGAAACTACGGATACTGGAAGCCTGTGCTAGCATTTCTCCTGCAGTGTTGCTATCAGTGTGTGAAGAGTGGGAGAAGAGGGTTGCATTGACAATCCAACACAATGGGCAGCACATTGAACACATTTTATAAGTGGTCAGAAACTTTTAAATAACTCATGAAATAATACAGCTATGTTAAAACCAAGCACACCATTGATTTTCTTGGGAAATTTCCAATAAGTTTGATGTGTCACATAACCCTCTTCCTATTGAAAAAACAAAAGTTGGATTCAAAATGACCGACTTCAAAATGGCCGCCATGGTCACCACCCATCTTGAAAAGTTTCCCCCCTCACATATACTAATGTGCCACAAACAGGAAGTTAATATCACCAACCATTCCCATTTTATTAAGGTGTATCCATATAAATGGCCCACCCTGTATTTGTTTCCACTATCTCTTATATACTGTGTATAAAAATGAGTTTATGTGTGTCTGTCTGGACGTTCTTTATGCGCGACAGGACCGATCTTCACCAAATTTGGCACACAGATACATGAGGTGTCCGGGAAGGTTTAAGACCGGGTCTCAGCTCTCTAGGACTAACGTTCTTCAGATATTCCCAAAAAATAACCTGCATTAGCCAAAATCCGAACTGCCATTTACATGGTCACATGTCCCTTATTAGCCAATAGAAGCTCACAGGTCCTACTCCATGTTGCCATGACAACTTATCACAGGTTTTAGCAGTTTGCAGGTCCTTAAATATTCAGTCATATGACGTATGACAGCACAACTACATTGCTACATGCATGGGGGGAAGGGGCCACTATTAAACGGACGCCACTGTTGAGTTCACTGTTAAAGGGGCGGGCACTCCAGAGGTCACTGTTAAAGGGGCAGGCACTGTGGAAGTCACTGTTAAAGGGGAGGCCACTATAAAGGTCATTGTTAAAGGGGTGGTCAATGTTAAATGGGCAGGCAATGTGAAGGACACTGTTAAAGGAGCAGGCACTGTGAAAATCACAGTTAAAGGGGCGAGTACTGTGGAGATCACTGTTAAATGGGCGGCCACTATGAAGGTCACTGTTAAAGGGGTGGTCAATGGTAAAGGGGCGGGCACTTTGGAGGTCACTGTTAAAGGGGTGGGCACTGTGAAAGTCACTGATAAAGGTGCGGCCACTATGAAGATCACTGATAAAGGGGTTGTCAATGTTAAAGGGGCAAGCACTGTGGGGGTCACTGTTAAAGAGGCGGACACTGTGGAGGTCACTATTAAAAGGGGCGATCACTGTTAAAGGGGTGGCCATTATGGAGGTCAATGTTAAAGGGGCAGCCACTGTGGAGGTCACTGTTATGGGGGATATGGTTGATATATTTTTATAACACACAGAAACATGAAATGAAATAGACAAAATATACCTGTGCAACGTCGGGTCCTTCTGCTAGTCATATATATATATATATATATACATATATATATATATATATATATATATATGAGTGTCTGATCAAATGACTGGACCGATCTTCACCAAATTCTGCACACAGGTACATCAAGTAAACCGGGTCAGCTCTCTCAGACATACCGTTTCTGAGATATTGCCAAAAAATGACCCACATTAGCCAATAGAAGCCTGCAAGTCTTTCTCTTCAAATCCCTACTGCCATAAACACAGTTTTACTACAGGTTTCCAAAACAACTTAGCCATTTTTCTTTACTGCTTAAACGGGTGGGCACTGTGAAGGTCACTGTTTTTAAAGGGGTGGGCACAGTGGAGGTCACTGCTCTTAAAGGGGCGGGTGCTATAAAGGTCCCTGTTAAAGGGGCTGGCACTGTGAAAGTCACTGTTAAAGGGGCGGTAACTGTGAAAGTCACTGTTAAAGGAGCGGTCACTGTGAAAGTCACTGTTAAAGGGGTGCTCACTGTGAAAGTCACTGTTAAAGGAGTGGCCACTGTGAAAGTCACTGTTAAAGGAGTGGCCACTGCGAAAGTCACTGTTAATGGGGCGGCCACTGTGAAAGTCACTGTTAAAGGGGCAGCCACTGTGAAAGTCACTGTTAAAGGGGCAGCCACTGTGAAAGTCACTGTTAAAGGGGCGGCCACTGTGAAAGTCACTGTTAAAGGGGCAGCCACTGTGAAAGTCACTGTTAAAGGGGAGGCCATTGTGAAAGTCACTGTTAAAGGGGCGGTCACTGTGAAAGTCACTGTTAAAGGGGCGGTCACTGTGAAAGTCACTGTTAAAGGGGTGGTCACTGTGAAAGTCACTGTTAAGGGTCAATGTTAAGGGTCACTGTTAAGGGCACTGTAGAGGTCAATGTTAAAGGGGCGGGCACTGTAGAGGTCAATGCTAAAGGGGCAGGCACTGTGGAGGGTCACTGTTAAAGGGATGGGAACTGTGGAGGTCACTGTTAAAGGGGCGTTCACTGTTAAAATGGTGGGCATAGTGGATGTCACTGTTATAGGGGTAAACACTGTGGAGGTCACTATTAAAGTGCAGACATTGTGGTGTTTACTGTTAAAGGGGCGGTCACTGTTAAATGGGCAGGCACTGTGGAGGTCACTGTTAAAGAGGTGAGCACTATGGCGGTCTTTGTAAAAGGGGCAGGCAATGTGGAGGTCACTGTTGAAGAGCCAGGCACTGTGGAAGTCACTGTTAAAGGGATGGGCACTGTGAATGTCACTGGTAAAGGGGCGGCCACTATGAAGGTCACTGTTAAAGGGGTGGATCAATGTTAAAGGGGCGGGAACTGTGGAGGTCACTGTTGAAGAGGCAGGCTTTGTGCAGGTCACTTAAAAATGCGGTCACTGTTAAAGGGGCGGGCACTGTGGAGGTCACTGTTAAAGGGGCAGGCACTGTGTAGGTCATTGTTAAAGGGGAGGGTACTGTAGAGGTCACTGTTATGGGGGAAACCGTTGATATCTTTTTACGACACACGGAAATATAAAATGAAATAGATTAAATATACCCATGCGAAGCCGGGTCCTTCTGCTAATCATTCAAAAATATTGTGGAGAACAACTACTCTTCAGTTTTATGTTACCTTGTATTGTCATGTCTAACAGCTTGTTGAATGCATAACATGAAATTATTGGTTGGTTTTAAGGTCAAGGGGAAGATGCTTATGTTATATTATTTTATGACATTCTATTGACAAGACAAGCAGATAGAGGCTAGTGATGCAGTGTGACAGCAAGGAAAATGATATATACAAAAAATATATATATGTTTTTTAAGATAATGCACTGGCTGGGAAATACTGCTGACATTCTCTCAGAGATCTGAGCCATGGAGATTTTATTTAGTTCGGCAGAGCAGAGCCAAAAAAGGAAAAAAGTGCTTGAGCTATAATATGTCCCTTTAGACATTTTGCAGTAGTTGCTGAAAGTTGCATTCTCAATCTTCATTTAACTACAATCTGTATTTTTTCTCAAGATATTTAAAGCAAGCCTGACATGCAGTAGGTGTTAGGCAGTATTTTGGTCTGGTGATTTACTGTACCTTTGAAAGGGGGGGGGGGGGGGGGTTACAATCATAAAACCACTATTATGTTCCATAAAGTTGAGCTCATTTCTTTATTTCCTTAGTATCTAATTACAACATTTTTATGGTTTTTGGCAATGAGTTTTTATTGTGTTTCACTTTGGTTGTTAGGTTTTTAAATGTGTTCATTGTTGCAGTACATCTGAACTTTTCTCAGTTTAGCCTTGAGTTTTCAATTACATTGGCTTCTGATTGTGACCTCTTCTTCTTATATACTTATTTCTACTCTTCTGCCCTAAGCTTTGTTGAAAGAGCAGGCCTATTAAATATATATATATATATATATATATATATACACATATATTTATAGTAAAGACCAAAAGTTTGGACACACCTTCTCATTCAAAGAGTTTTTTTTATTTTCATGACTATGAAAATTGTAGATTCACACTGAAGGCATCAAAACTATGAATTAACACATGTGGAATTATATACATAACAAAAAAGTGTGAAACAACGGAAAATATGTCATATTCAAGGTTCTTCAAAGTAGCCACCTTTTGCTTTGATTACTGCTTTGCACACTTTTGGCATTCTCTTGATGAGCTTCAAGAGGTAGTCACCTGAAATGGTTTTCACTTCACAGGTGTGCCCTGTCAGGTTTAATAAGTGGGATTTCTTGCCGTATAACTGGGGTTGGGACCATCAGTTGTGTTGTGGAGAAGTCAGGTGGATACACGGCTGATAGTCCTACTTAATAGACTGTTAGAATTTGTATTATGGCAACAAAAAAGGAGCTAAGTAAATAAAAACGAGTGGCCATCATTTCTTTAAGAAATGAAGGTCAGTCAGTCCGAAAAATTAGGAAAACTTTGAAAGTGTCCCCAAGTGCAGTCACAAAAACCATCAAGCGCTACAAAGAAACTGGCTCACATGCGGACCGCCCCAGGAAAGGAAGACAAAGAGTCACCTCTGCTGTGGAGGATAAGTTCATCCGAGTCACCAGCCTCAGAAATCGCAGGTTAACAGCAGCTCAGATTAGAGACCAGGTCAATGCCACACAGAGTTCTAGCAGCAGACACATCTCTAGAACAACTGTTAAGCGGAGACTGTGAATCAGGCCTTTATGGTAGAATATCTGCTAGGAAACCACTGCTAAGGACAGGCAACAAGCAGAAGAGACATGTTTGGGCTAAAGAACACAAGAATGGACATTAGACCAGTGCAAATCTGTGCTTTGGTCTGATGAGTCCAAATTTGAGATCTTTGGTTCCAACCACCATGTCTTTGTGCGACGCAGAAAAGGTGAACGGATGGACTCTACATGCCTGGTTTCCACCGTGAAGCATGGAGGAGGAGGTGTGATGGTGTGGGGGTGCTTTGCTGGTGACACTGTTGGGGATGTATTCAATATTGAAGGCATACTGAACCAGCATGGTTACCACAGCATCTTGCAGCAGCATGCTATTCCATCCGGTTTGTGTTTAGTTGGACCATCATTTATTTTTCAACAGGACAATGACCCCAAACACACCTCCAGGCTGTGTAAGGGCTATTTGACCATGAAGGAGAGTGATGGGGTGCCAGATGACCTGGCCTCCACAGTCACCGGACCTGAACCCAATCAAGATGGTTTGGGGTGAGCTGGACCGCAGAATGAAGGCAAAAGGGCCAACAAGTGCTAAGCATCTCTGGGAACTCCTTCAAGACTGTTGGAAGACCATTTCAGGTGACTACCTCTTGAAGCTCATCAAGAGAATGCCAAGAGTGTGCAAAGCAGTAATCAAAGCAAAAGGTGGCTACTTTGAAGAACCTAGAATATGACATATTTTCAGTTGTTTCACACTTTTTTGTTATGTATATAATTCCACATGTGTGAATTCATAGTTTTGATGCCTTCAGTGTGAATCTACAATTTTCATAGTCATGAAAATAAAGAAAACTCTTTGAATTAGAAGGTGTGTCCAAACTTTTGGTCTGTACTGTATGTGGAATGTGAATTTGTAGTCAGGGAGGCCCAAACCCAGACTTGTCATTAAAGAACATTTCAAATAATCAAATGCATTAAACATTTCCTCAGACCACCTGATGAGATCTGGCATGTCTGCCAGAGTGGCTTGTCTCATTACATTGTCATAGTAGGAGCAATCAGGAATCCATTGTCTGCAGTAGTTTATCATACCAAGGAAAGATAACATTTCTTTCTTGGTGTGCGGGGTGACCAGGCCTGCAACTGACTGGACTCTTTCTGTGCTGATTCTCCTTACTCCCTTTGTGAGAACAAAGCCCAAGTATTCAACTTGCTTTTTGCACCATTGCATTTTCTTGCGTGACTCCTTGTGTCCACATTCAGACAACCATTTCAACAAAGATAAACCATCTCTTACAATGGCCTCCTCTGACACACTGCACAATAACAAATCATCAACATATCACAAGAGTACAGAACCCTGGGGGGGGGGGGGGCATGGTTTTAAACTGGCTCGGAGGACAATGCTGTACACTACAGGTGAATCAGCATATTCCTGAGGCATCCTGCACCAGGTGAGTTGCCGACCCTCAAAGGAAAAAGCAAAAAGAGTCTGGTCTACTTGTCAAGCGAGGTAGAGAAAAAAAGCATTTTTCAAGTCTATCACACTGAAACAGACACCATTCTGCTGCTGTCAGGGTCGCTGTACTAGCACATGCGTTGCCCTCAAATTGTAATTCCAGGGAATGATGTTACTTTGTAGCTGTCCTTTTGGTCTGTGAGAACCATCCCATCGCCTGCCACCAATTGTAATCTTAAGACAGAATGCTAAATAAATGGCCATGGAGGGGTTAAAAGTAATTAAAAACTCACCTCATCCACTTTATCACACAGCTTTGATCGTTCAGATCTTCTTTCTTAAGGACCTGTGAAAGAACCTGCAATGACGTCACTGCGCTCACCACAAGGCGAGCGTGATTACATCACCACAGGTCCTGTTGAATGAAGATAGATTCTATCTTAATTCAGCAGGACCTGTGGTGATGTTATTGACTGTGTGCATTGAGCTAGGGCCAGCTGCATGCAGATAGCAGATCTGTTCACTTGAATGGGTCCACAATCTGTCCTTTCCGCAAATAGATAGAGCAAGTTCTATCTTTTTGCAGTGCGGAGGCACAGAAGAGACCCCCACGAAGCACTCCGCATCCCAATTCAAAGGAATGGGTCTGCCTCTGTGATGCGGAATGCACACGGCCAGTGCCCCGTGTATTGCAGACCCGCCGTATGCGGGTTGCAATACGACAGCAGAGGGGCAACGGTCGTACGAGCCCCAAGTTAAATTTTTAATTTAAAATATTAAATGAAACTGTCTTTTTTTTTGTAACGTATTGGGGCAGTAGTACTGACCATTGTTGTAATATACTTTAATTACTGAAATTGCACAGTTGCCATGGCAACCAGATGCCTTACGAAGGTGTCTGGGCTGCCATGTATCTAAGGCTGATCAAACCCTGAGGGTCTGATCAACCTTAGGCCTCTTACACACAAATGTTGTGTGCCCGTGGCTGTATTCACTTGAATGGGTCTGCAATCACGGAGATGTGGAAAAGAAGCACGGATCGGAACCCCACGGAAGCACTGCAGAGTAATGGCCATTACAGCGCCGATACTCACATCAAACTGCATCTAGACCTTAGATATAAATGTTAGGCAGGTGCCCTGTGTGATTTCCGATGCTCACACCAGAGCAACTAGTACACATAATAGTGTCTGAACTTTAGATGTAATTGTTAGGCAGGTGTTCTGAGATCTGTAGTGCTCCTGATGAAGTGGAATAGTCCTCTTTTTCCACAGAAACTCATTGAGCCACAAATATTAACCAGCTGGTCATTACTAGTACCAGGCTGTGTTACGTCAGGCAATGCCATCTGTTATAACCAGCTGGCTATCATAATTACCAGGCTGGATAAAAGTAGGCTGTGAGAGCCACATGTGTTGACCATCTGGTGATTACTAGTACCAGGCTAGTTTACGTCAGCAAAGCCATTTACTATAACCAGTTGGCCATTACAATTACCAGACTGGATAATGCTAAGCTGTGACCTGATTTGACGCCAGTTTTTTTGTGGTCACCCAATATCTGCTGGTATATATTTTATATTGGCTGGCAGATGTGGGATCTGCATTTACTGTCCCTGATTATTAGTAGCATTGGTAATGCTTATCATCAGGGACAGTTACGAATTGTAGGCATATATTCTGCTGTTTTCCAGTTTACTACTGGCACACTGCTATGACCATTGCTGTGACTGATGGTGGCTCTAGATGAGAGTTTTACCACCTTAGTCCTATACAGGTCCTTCTAAAAAAAATTGCATATTGTGATAAAGTTTATTATTTTCTGTAATGTACTGATACACATTAGACTTTCATATATTTTAGATTCATTACACACAACTGAAGTAGTTCAAGCCTTTTATTGTTTTAATATTGATGATTTTGGCATACAGCTCATGAAAACCCAAAATTCCTATCTAAAAAAATTAGCATATTTAATCCGACCAATAAAAGAAAAGTGTTTTTAATACAAAAAAAGTCAACCTTCAAATAATTATGTTCAGTTATGCACTCAATACTTGGTCGGGAATCCTTTTGCAGAAATGACTGCTTCAATGCGGCGTGGCATGGAGGCAATCAGCCTGTGGCACTGCTGAGGTGTTATGGAGGCCCAGGATGCTTCGATAGCGCCCTTAAGCTCATCCAGAGTGTTGGGTCTTGCGTCTCTCAACTTTCTCTTCCCAATGTCCCACAGATTCTCTATGGGGTTCAGGTCAGGAGAGTTGGCAGGCCAATTGAGCACAGTAATACCATGGTCAGTAAACCATTTACCAGTGGTTTTGGCACTGTGAGCAGGTGCCAGGTCGTGCTGAAAAATAAAATCTTCATCTCCATAAAGCTTTTCAGCAGATGGAAGCATGAAGTGCTCCAAAATCTCCTGATAGCTAGCTGCATTGACCCTGCCCTTGATAAAACACAGTGGACCAACACCAGCAGCTGACATGGCACCCCAGACCATCACTGACTGTGGGTACTTGACACTGGACTTCAGGCATTTTGGCATTTCCCTCTCCCCAGTCTTCCTCCAGACTCTGGCACCTTTGTTTCCGAATGACATGCAAAATTTGCTTTCATCTGAAAAAAGTACTTTTGACCACTGAGCAACAGTCCAGTGCTGTTTCTCTGTAGCCCAGGTCAGGCGCTTCTGCCGCTGTTTCTGGTTCAAAAGTGGCTTGACCTGGGGAATGCGGCACCTGTAGCCCATTTCCTGCACACCCCTGTACACGGTGGCTCTGCATGTTTTTACTCCAGACTCAGTCCACTGCTTCCGCAGGTCCCCCAAGGTCTGGAATCGGTCCTTCTCCACAATCTTCCTCAGGGTCCGGTCACCTCTTCTCGTTGTGCAGCGTTTTCTGCCACACTTTTTCCTTCCCACAGACTTCCCACTGAGGTGCCTTGATACAGCACTCTGGGAACAGCCTATTCGTTCAGAAATTTCTTTCTGTGTCTTACCCTCTTGCTTGAGGGTGTCAATGATGGCCTTCTAGACAGCAGTCAGGTCGGCAGTCTTACCCATGATTGCGGTTTTGAGTAATGAACCAGGCTGGGAGTTTTTAAAAGCCTCAGGAACCTTTTGCAGGTGTTTAGAGTAAATTAGTTGATTCAGATGATTAGGTTAATAGCTCGTTTAGAGAACCTTTTCAGGATATGCACATTTTTTTAGATAGGAATTTTGGGTTTTCATGAGCTGTATGCCAAAATCATTAATATTAAAACAAAAAAAGACTTGAACTACTTCAGTTGTGTGTAATGAATCTAAAATATATGAAAGTCTAATGTTTATCAGTACATTACAGAAAATAATGAACTTTATCACAATATGCAATTTTTTTTAGAAGGACCTGTATATGCCTCTTTAGTGCCTGTGTGTAAGAATTAAGTGGATTCACACCCCATTATCCTTTTATATTAGATTACCTAATAAAAAAATGTTGTTTTATTTTAACGTTCTAGGCTTTTGAGACATTAATTATTAGGAACGTATACTATTTATACCTTGTTCTGGTGTTTTTTAGTAAATAAAAAAGTACACATAATTGGTATTGCCACGTCCATAACGACCTGATCTATAAAAGTATCATATTACTAATCCCGCGTGGTGAACGCTGTAAAAAATGATGTAGAAAAAAAAAAGACAGAATTGCTGTTTTTGTTACCTGTCTACAAAAAAATGTATAACAAGTGATCAAAAAGACATATGTACCCCAAAATGATACCAATAAAAACTACAGCCTATCACGCAAATAAAAAATCCAAACAGCTATGTTGGTGAAATAATTACTGATCCTGAGTTAGTATATGGCGATGCAAAATATCAATGGCGATGCAAAATATCATTTATTTTTAACAAGTGATTTTATTGCTGAAAAAGTAGTAAAACATAAAAAAAACTACATAAATTTGATATCGCCATAACCGTATCAACCCACAGAATAAAATAATCATATAATATTTACTATAAGAAGAACCCCATAAAAATAAAAAACACTGACAAATTTGCCATTTTTGCCCACTTCACCTCCACAAAAAATTGTATAAAAAGTGATCAAAAAGACATATGTACCCCAAAATGATACCAATAAAAACTACAGCCGTCCTGTAAAAAACTGCTACATTGGTGAAAAAATACAAATGTTATGGGCCCTAAACTAAATTCATCAAATGATATGTTAGAAAATTCTGATGCCGCTTTTACACCCTTCTGAATGCTGCCGTGCCCCCAATCAGCGGTTTATGACCATGTATGAGGTGTAGTGTTGATCGAGCACCAAAGTGATCGGGTGCTCGAGTAAAACACTTCACAATGCTCGGGTGCTCTACAGAGCATCCTAGCACAATGGAAGTCAATGGGAGAACCCGAGCATTAAACCAGGCACCCCCTGCTCTGAAGAGGTGAGGGTGTCGGGACTCTAGTTCGGCTTAGGAGTCCCTGCTCTGACTGCATATATAGCTATATCTATATATGGAGTCAGTGCTTGGGGACACCCCAGTGTGTTTAAATCTATTTTCTAAAAAAGTTTCTGCTGGGATTTGAATTCATTACATTGTACATTAGAGACAAGAACCTTATCCACTCAGCTATAAAGCTGAATGCTAAACTGTGTCACAAAAATCTCATAGTAGTTTCTGATAGTGCGTATCCCTATTCAGCAGAAGACTTATTTTATATTTCTGGGTTAGCATGTAGTTCTACAGTGTAGTGATTATCATCCTTGCCTCTAATGTGCAAGGTTGGGAGTTTGAATCCTGGCAGAAGCGCGCATATTATATATATATATATATATATTTAGCCATAATATAGTTACATATATTATATATTTAGAATATATAATATATGTAAATATGTTATGGCTAAAAACATCAGTAGTAGTTTCCCACATATTATGCATTCATTTATATCAGAAGTATGATTATATATATATACACACACACACACACACATACTTCTGATATATATGAATGATTAATATGTGGGAAACTACTACTGAAGTTTTTATGTAAAATAAATAAATAATAATAATAATAATAATAATAATAATATATATATATATATATATATATATATATATATATAATATAATATAAATGTTTCTGCTGGGATTCAAACCACCAACATGGTATTACAGGCACGGTTGTTAACCACTTCACTATAGAGCTACATGTTAACCTGCACAAAAATATAAAATAAGTCTTCTGCTGAATAGGAATGCTCACTATATCAGAAACTGCTATGAGGTTTTTCTGACACATTTTAGCCTTCAGATTTATAGCAGAGTGAAAGGTTGTTGCTTCTAACATACAAGGGGTTTGGGAGTTCAAAGCCTGGCATAAACTTTTCATAAATAGATGCTAAATTACATTTAGATACAGTGACTCAAGCACACGTGGTGTTCGGCCAAACTCCACAATGTGCCGAGCATAGTGATGCTCGAGCAGAACTAGTGTTCGGCCAAGCATGCTCAATCACCACTAATGAGTTGTTTCTGTATTGAGGAAAAATGCATAACAAAATGAAAAATTTGGGGCTAAAACCACTTTAATGTATATTGGAAATAAAAGTATGTTTTTCATTTTCACGCTTGTTGGGTCAAAGCATTCACTTCATCTCTATATTTATTCCTTGGGGGGTTATTTCCAAAATGGGATCACTTTTTGGGGTTTTCTTTCTAAGGGTACCTCAGGGGCTCTTCAAATGTGACATGGCACCTGAAAACTATTCCAGCAAAATCTGCTCTGTTAACAATATGGTGCTCCTTTCCCTCTGCACCCCAATGTCTGCCCATAAAGCAGTTTACGACCACATATCGGGTGTTTCTGTAAACTGCAGTCAGGGTAATAAATATTGAGGTTTCTTTGGTTGTTAACTCTTGTTGTGTTACAGGAAAATTGGATTTCAATGGATAATCTGCCCAAAAAAAAATAGGACATTTTTTTTATTTCCCCTTCACTTTGCTTGCCATGCCTTCCATCAATTTGGAGCCAACTTCAAAACTTTTAGCATTTTTCCAGGGACACTTTAAGTTCCCAGTCATTTCCTGTGAACATGATAAGATTGTAGTAGTTCATGATGGTGTGTGAGGGTAAGTGGCTGGCAAGTTTGTAGTAGTCAATGATGGGGTGTGGGAAGTCTGCTAATAAGAATTCACACTCACAGTTCATGAATGGTTGGGTGGTGGTTCAGAAGATTGAATAGTACATTTTGTTTTTCTTTCTGGCTAAAAGGGGCAGGCATAGAGAAACCAGGCAGTTAGTGTGAGGGGCTAGGGGTGGGTAGTAGAAAGGGCAAGTAGAAAGGCATGGGGAACCTATTCAGATTCTTGCTATGGGGTCCATTTATATCTACATATTCAACTCAGTTATTTACTATGTAGAAATATAACTTCTTGCAAAAACAGTGAGTTATCACGTTAATGATGTTAAACTGCTAATATATATATATATATATATATATATATATATATATATATATTGACATATAGCTTGACAAAGGCCTCAGAGAGAAGGCCGAAACGTTGCTGGGAATAAAGTTTGGGGTCGTCACCCTATCACCCATGACTGGAAGTGCTGCCTCTTCATTTGGTGAATATATATATATATATATATATATATATATATATACACACACAGGGAGTGCAGAATTATTAGGCAAGTTGTATTTTTGAGGATTAATTTTATTATTGAACAACAACCATGTTCTCAATGAACCCAAAAAACTCATTAATATCAAAGCTGAATATTTTTGGAAGTAGTTTTTAGTTTGTTTTTAGTTTTAGCTATTTTAGGGGGATATCTGTGTGTGCAGGTGACTATTACTGTGAATAATTATTAGGCAACTTAACAAAAAACAAATATATACCCATTTCAATTATTTATTTTTACCAGCGAAACCAATATAACATCTCAACATTCACAAATATACATTTCTGACATTCAAAAACAAAACAAAAACAAATCAGTGACCAATATAGCCACCTTTCTTTGCAAGGACACTCAAAAGCCTGCCATCCATGGATTCTGTCAGTGTTTGGATCTGTTCACCATCAACATTGCGTGCAGCAGCAACCACAGCCTCCCAGACACTGTTCAGAGAGGTGTACTGTTTTCCCTCCTTGTAAATCTCACATTTGATGATGGACCACAGGTTCTCAATGGGGTTCAGATCAGGAGAACAAGGAGGCCATGTCATTAGATTTCCTTCTTTTATACCCTTTCTTGCCAGCCACGTTGTGGAGTACTTGGACGCGTGTGATGGAGCATTGTCCTGCATGAAAATCATGTTTTTCTTACCTTGCAGACTTCTTCCTGTACCACTGCTTGAAGAAGGTGTCTTCCAGAAACTGGCAGTAGGACTGGGAGTTGAGCTTGACTCCATCCTCAACCCAAAAAGGCCCCACAAGCTCATCTTTGATGATACCAGCCCAAACCAGTACTCCACCTCCACCTTGCTGGTGTCTGAGTCAGACTGGAGCTCTCTGCCCTTTACCAATCCAGCCATCTGGCCCATCAAGACTCACTCTCATTTCATCAGTCCATAAAACCATAGAAAAATCAGTCTTGAGATATTTCTTGGCCCAGTCTTGATGTTTCAGCTTCTGTGTGTTGTTCAGTGGTGGTCGTCTTTCAGCCTTTCTTACCTTGGCCATGTCTCTGAGTATTGCACACCTTGTGCTTTTGGGCACTCCAGTGATGTTGCAGCTCTGAAATATGGCCAAACTGGTGGCAAGTGGCATCTTGGCAGCTGCACGCTTGACTTTTCTCAGTTCATGGGCAGTTATTTTGCTCCTTGGTTTTTCCACACGCTTCTTGCGACCCTGTTGACTATTTTGAATGAAACGCTTGATTGTTCGATGATCACGCTTCAGAAGCTTTGCAATTTTAAGAGTGCTGCATCCCTCTGCAAGATATCTCACTATTTTTGACTTTTCTGAGCCTGTCAAGTTCTTCTTTTGACCCATTTTGCCAAAGGAAAGGAAGTTGCCTAATAATTATGCACACCTGATATAGGGTATTGATGTCATTAGACCACACCCCTTCTCATTACAGAGATGCACATCACCTAATATGCTTAATTGGTAGTAGGCTTTCGAGCCTATACAGCTTGGAGTAAGACAACATGCATAAAGAGGATGATGTGGTCAAAATACTCATTTGCCTAATAATTCTGCACGTAGTGTATATGTATATATATATATATATATATATATATACACACACACACACACACACACATACATATACTCACATTTTAAAGAGGAATTGAAACCTTGTAATAACCTGTTATAATGGCAAAATAGTCATACTAATATTTTTTTTTTAATAAGTCCATGTTGCTGAACATATATAGAGATATGTTATTGTAGCTTATGAGCTTAGGACATACATATCTGTTGAAAGCTGTCAGCTTGAAAACAGTCAGCTACAGTTAATTCCTTCCACAATCCATCATTAAATGGTGTGATTCCTAACATATCATTTCTGTTCTCCTGCCTCTTCACATCAGCATAAAAGCAAATAAGAATATTGCCATAGTCCATCTATTCCCTGTGAGATCTGTAATTAGCACCATACTAAATGACTGTAATTAGCAGCCAGTAAATGATGGGTGTTTGAGCGATTGTAAAATAAAGTATAGTAAACAACATTCAGTTTAAGGATGTTCTATATGTGTTATTTGTGCTGGTAAATACATATAGTTTACTTATTGGCTTGGCTGATAATTGATGTTTGATTGTCAGAAAGCAGATTTCAATGGGTCTTGAGAGTTAACATTTTCAAGCCTGGGTTAGCCTTATTACTTATTGTATAAGGTTTTTAACATTATGTATGCCATAAACAACCTTATTTGAATCTTTTATTACAATGTTTTCAAATATAAACTGATTCTTTCCTTGATCTTATTATATGTGTCTATATCCTACAGTTATTAGGGGCTAGACATAATTTTATACATCATCATTAGTGATGATCTAGCACCTTAATGCTCGGATGCTCGGGGGCTCTGGTCGAACACATCGGGATGAGTATAATGGAAGTCAATGGGAGGACCCGAGCATTAAACAAGGCACATCCTGCTCTGAAGAGGGGAGGGTGCCTGGTTCATATGAAAAATTCTGAAATTGATGGAAACACCACTGAAACGGTTCGGGAACAGCATGTCTGCACGCATCTTGGGGCCATGATTAAGAGGGACGGCCAGTGGCATCCGTATTGTACCGCTAGAGGTGAAATTCTGGGTCTCCTGCTGAGCTGACCATCTAAAACATTATGGGTGAGGGCATGCTGGTGAGCTGACCCTGCCAAAAAATGAATGAGAAGGCCCGCGGGTGAGCTGACCCTGTAAAAAATTATATGAGAGGGCCTGCGGGTGAGCTGACCCTGTAAAAAATTGCATGAGAGGGCCTGCCGGTGAGATGACCCTGTAAAAAATTGCATGAGAGGGCCTGCGGGTGAGATGACCCTGTAAAAAATTATATGAGAGGGCCTGCAGATGAGCTGACCCTGTATACAATTAAATTAGAGGGCCTGCGTGTGAGCTGACCCTGTAAAAATTATATGAGAGGGTCTGCGGGTGAGCTGACCAGGTAAAAAAATTATATGCGAGGGCATATATACGAGGGCATTATATGCAACAAATAAGCATGTTGATATAATGGAAGAGGAGGAGAAGGAGGAGAAAAGGAGTCAGCATTTTCAGTGGAAAGGTGGATGCGCTTTTCTGTTATAATGCCACAAGCAGCAATAACTACCCGCTCAGACAAAACATTGGTGGCAGGGAAGGCCAGCACCTCCAAGGCATAGAGCGCCAGTTCGTGCCACATGTCCAGCTTGCACACCCAGTAGTTGTAAGGCACGGAGGGATCACTGACGCTGGCGCGGTCTGCTACATAATCCTTCACCATCTTCCAAAACTTTTCCCTCCTTGTGACACTAGGAGGGTGCTGGCGGGGTGTCATGAAACTGTCCCAGGCCTTGGAGAGTATTGCCCTGCCTCTGTTGAAACTGCTGTGTGTTCTCCTAGTCTCCTCTCCTCGGCTGCCCAAGGAAGTACGGACTCTGTCGCCAGCATTGTCAGATGTAAATTTTTGGAGCAATTTTTCAACAAGGACCTTCTGGTATTGCACCGTTTTGCTCGTCCTCTCCACCTGAGGAATGCGAGATAACAAGTTTTCTTTCTAGCGGGTGTTGAGAAGGTTGAACACCCAGTAATCCATGTTTTCTAAAATGCATATAATGCGTGGGTTGTGGGAAAGGCAGCCTAACATGAAGTCAGCCATGTGTGCCAGAGTACCAACAGGTAATACTTTGCTGTCACCATCAGGAGGATGACTGTCCATCTCCTCATCTTCTTCCTCCTCTTCTGCCCACCCACGCTAAACAGATGGAAATAAACTTCCATGGGTACTACCCTCTGTAGCGGAAGCAACCATCTCCTGCTCATCCTCCTCTTCATCATCCAATTTGCGCTGAGAAGATGGACGGAGGGTGATCTGGCTATCACCCTGTGTAATGTCTTCTTCCCCCATTTCCACATTTTCCATATGCAAAGCGTTGGCTTTAATTGTGAGCAGTGAGCGTTTGAGTAGACACAGAAGTTGGATAGTTACGCTGATAATAGCGTTATCGACACTCACCATCTGTGTTGATTCCTCAAAGTTTCTTAAAACCTCAGAGGTCAGATATCCATGCCCACTCCTCACTTCTGATTAGCGGAAGCTAACTCGAAAGGTGACATCCATTTTGCAGCTGGTATTCCACTACTGCCATCTGCTGCTCACAAAGCCTGGCCAACATGTGGAACATGGAGTTCCAGTGCGTGCTAACGCTGCAGCGTTGGCAGGCCAATGGCAGCTGTAGATGACTTTTGGAAATGGGCACACACATGGCACACCTTCACCAGTAGCTCGGGCAAATTGGTGCAGGTTTTGAGAATCCGCTGAACCACTAAGTTTAATACGTGGGCTAGGCATGGTATGTGTGAGCTTGCCGAGCTCCAAAGATGCCACCAAGTTACTGCCATTATCACACACAATCATGCCTGGTTGTAGGTTGAGTGGCGAAAGCCACAGCTCAGTCTAGTCTCTTGTCCCCTGCAACAGCTCTGCGAATGTGTGCTGTTTGTCCCCTAAGCATATCAACTTCAGCACGGCCTGTTGATGCTTACCCACTGAAGTGCTACACTGCTTCCAGCTACTGGCTGATGGCTGACTGGTTCTGCATGCGGATAATTCGGAGGTAGAAGTGGAGGAGGTGGCTGAGGAGGATAAGTGGAGGTTGGAGTCACTAATGTAGGTGCTGGTGGAAAACCTGATGGAATTTGGGCCCGCAATCCTCGGCAGCACCTGTGTAATCCCAGGGTGCGCCTCGCTCCAGGCCTCCACAATGTTCACCTAGTGTGCTGTCAGGGAAATGTAGTGTCCCTGCCTGAATGCACAGAGTACCGCGGGGTGGCCGCCGACAGCAGGCTGCGAGAGGCCTCAGCATCCACAAGCCTGAATGGCTACATTTCCAGGTCCAGTCATTTTGAAAGTTGCACATTTAGTGCTATGGCCTCTAGGTCGGTGGCTGGGTATTTGCGCTTGCGTTCAAATGCCTAAAGGTAAGGACATTTGGACGCTGCACTGGGACAGGGAAGTGGATGTGGTCGCTGATGGGGCTTGCGAAGGTCCAGGTGCATGTCGGGAGGCATCCTCACCTTAGCCTTCGACAGGCGATTGGCCAGCAAGTACCATAGGGAAAGAGGCGGCAGTGCTGTGACTCCACATATTGTGGACCCAGGCATTCGTCCCACTTATTACGGTGCTTGGATGCCATGTGGCGGATCATGCTGGTGGTAGTGAGGTTGCTAATGTTCACGCCCCGGCTCATTTTGGTGTGGCACAGATTGTAAACTACTATTCTTTTGTCGTCTGCACTTTCCTCAAAAAAGCACCATACTGTGGAACACCTACCCCTTGGCTAGGGAGATTTATGCAAGGGGGTGCTCCATGGAACAGTTGCGGGCCTGTTTGGTGTGGCCCGCCTTCTGTCCTTTTGCCACCCCACTGCCTCTTCCAGCCTGTTGCAGCACTGCGGATCCCTCCCTCTCTGTACTGCTGTCCTTGCTCAGCTTTCCACCTTCCCAGGGTGGGTCAGTGACCTCATCTTCCACCACCTCCTCTTCCACTTCCTCACTCTAATAATCCTCCTGATTTGTTGACCTAACCACAACCTCAGTGATTGACAACTGTTTCTCATCCTCTTCATCAAACTCTTGAGACGGTTGATTCATTGGCAATAGTGTTTAGCGCAAATATTTGAATCACAAATTTTAATCACGAATATAGACACTTTGAGAATTTGAGAATATTTAGAATATATTGCTATAGATTCATTTTTGCGAACAGTGTTGATTGCGATTTTTCTAATTTATTGCAAATTTATTGCAAATATCGGCATGTAGCAACAAGAGATTAGCAACCAATAGGAAAGTGGCCTACCTCTTAGTGTTGATCGCAAATATTCTAATATTATAATATTCTAATCACGATTTTTTTTAATCGTGAATATATTACATTGCCGATTTTTACAAACAAGTAAATTATGACGCTCCCTACCATCATATTCTTGTGACTCTGGATGCTCAAGAGGTTGGGAATCGGGGCCCAAGATCTCATGTACCTCTTTAAGCGTGCTTGGCGAGAGGGCCAAATCAAGTAATGGCGATGAAAAGAGGTCCTCGGAATATCCAAGTGCGAGATCACTTGTTTGGCCAGACTGTACATGGTGATAGGAAGGAGGATCAGGGTGAGGATTTTGTTGACCAGACTCCGGGCTACTGAGGCTGGACTTGGTGGAAGACAGGGTGGTGCTTAACCGACTGGAAGCATTATCTGCTGCAATCCAACCGACCACCTGCTCGCAGTGGGCTGACTTAGTGAGCGTTGTCCTGCGTCTCCCTGCAAACTGGGACATGAAGCTAGGTATCGTGGATGATTGTTTTTCTTGTGCTCTGGCAGCAGGCACAGTTTCAATGTGCCCTGGGTCATGGCCTCTTCGCAAACCATCAGCATCACGGCCACTTCCTTGTCCCTTAATGCTTGCCTTCTTCATATTAAATTTTATATTCCCGCTTGACACACAAGATGTGGCACAGATGTCACAGTTCACAGCAAGCATAGTATATGGAAAAAGTATGGAAAAGTATGGAAAAAGGAAAATAGATTTCACTTATATTTTTTCTCTCTCTGTCCCTGACACACACAATGTATTACACAAATGTCAGAGGTCACTTCAGACACCCTTCTATAAGAAAATTTACTTACAAGTATGGAAAAAATATACTAGATTTCACTTATATTTTTTTCTATCTCTGGCCCTGACACACAGAAGGTATTGCACATATGTCACTAGTCACTTCAGGCACCCTTGTATAGGAAAAGTATGTAAATATGTGGACAAATATGCTATATTTCACTAATATTTTTTTCTATCCCTGGCCCTGGCACACAGAAGGTATTGCACAGATGTCAGAAGTCACTGCAGACACCCTTCTATAGGAAAAGCACATAAAAGTATGGAAAAAATATACTAGATTTCACTTATATTTTTTCTCTCTCTGGCCCTGACACAGAAGGTATTGCTCAAATCTCAGAAGTCACTGCAGACACCCTTCTATACGAAAAGTATGGAAAAGTATGGAAAAAATATGCTAGTTTTCACTTATATTTTTTTTATCTCTGGCCCTGACACACAGAATGTATTGCACAGATGTTACAAGTCACTGCAGACACCCTTCTATAGGAAAAGTATGGAATAAAAATTTTTTATGGCTATATTATATTGCTGCCACCACACATAATAGTCCTTAAAATGACTTTTGGGTGTTTAAAACATTTTTCAACTAAATAGATTGTGATCACACTCTCTACACTATCTGTCTCTTTCCAAGTGCAGCTCTCCCTGACTAATAATGAGCCGAACACGCGCCATCAGGTGCTATATAGCAACCAATTATGTGTTCCGGCCAGCCAATCACTATAATGCCTGTAACCAACAAGGCTACGGCATTACAGTGATGGCAGTACTTAACTGCACGTTTTTTGGCTGCATAGCAGCCAAGAAACACGTGGGGAGGACACTCGAGCATGACGCTTGAGCACATGCGTTACTCGGCCGAGTACCACAACGTGCCGAGCAGGGCCGTTTCTAGGGGCACTGTCAGAAGGGGGGCGCCGGCAGGGGTGCTCTCTTGTCATTTCTCTGCCTGTTATTACTCTCATGCCGTGCGCCCCCCTGGCTCCCTCCCTCTGAGATCTCGCCTGCCCTGCGACCTGCGCCCGAGTGCCGAGTCCTCTGTCCATACGTACCGAGTCCAGTCACTCAGCTCCGGCACGTGCGGTGCGGACGGCACTTCCTGACGTCACGCGCCTGCTCCTCCCACTAGGCGGCGCAGGCGTGTGACGTACAGCGAGTGAGTAAGCGCCGCAATTCCTGCCTGTTACCGCCCGCCCTGAGCCCCTGAGCAGTGCTGATTGCTGAAAGGAAGATCTGTGAAGATCCGGGACAGTGGGTTGACTCTGGTGCAATGTGGTTAAATTAAACAAACAATTTTTTTACAATGGGGACAGTGACACTGTGGATGGTCTGTGGGGGGGGGGGGCATTAATTACAATGGGGGCAGGGACAACTGTGGGAGACATACAAATGGGGGCCACTGTCACTGTGGGGGACATTAAGTTTAATATGGGCTCATTATGGGCATTATTTAGAATGGAGGCTGCTGTGGGTGTCATTATAACTATAATGTCTGATAGGCCTAGTCCTGAGCTGAGTTATATTACCCTGCCCATGCCCTGTATAATAATGTACCCATCCCTGATACCCCTTAGTTATAAGAGGTATCAGGGTACATTATTATACAGGGCAGGGTAATATAACTCTAGGCCTATCAGACATTATACAGTTATGACACCCACAGCAGCTTCCATTCTAAATAATGTCCATAGTGATCCTTATTAAAAATAATGTCCCCCCACAGGCAGGCTCTGCGGGCGGCGCTCACTCACTGTATATCACGCACCGCGCGGGGGGGAGTTGACACTCGCCCTGAGAGAAATTTTACCTAGAAACTGCACTGGTGCCGAGCATAGCTATGCTTGAGCCAAACAGCAGTTTAGCCGAGCATGTTCGCTCAACACTATTCATCATGTGTTTAACATGTTTCTCATGTTTTTCACTGAAGCCCCATTCACTTCTATGGGTCCAGAGCTGCATGAAAAATGCAAAAAATAGAACATGCTGTGATTCTCACTCAATGCAAAACTGATGCATGAAAAAACAACGCTCATGTGCATTGAAATAAATGTGTCAGGACCCAGTGCAGGTGCAATGCGTTCACATCACGCATTGTATCCGTGTGGAAAATATGTTGTGTGAAAGAGGTCTAAATTATCGTTTCGGGGCAGTAGATTGTGCGGTCTAAACAGCGATTAGCTGTCCAGAAACAATGCAGCTGTATGAGGACTAGTGATCGCAATAGTGATCTCTCGTTCACTTACTGGGGAAGAGATTGCTGCATGTAAATGCAGCGGTCTTTTCCACTGAACGAGCAGCCAACTGTCGAGAGGGAACCCTTCCTAACAATCTGTTGCTGCTGTTCCATGTGTCTAAATGCGCCTTTAGGTATTTATTTCTAATAACTATTTTTATTTCTAATATTTTGAAATCTTTTCGTTAACAATAAATGCTGCTGGCAGATGTTGAACAATGTTGAAAGGCTCAACAAACACTGCATATTTAGGCCTCATGTACACAAACGTATATTCTTTCCTTGTCCGTTCCGTTTTTTGGGGGACCATATACGGAACAATTTATTTCAATGGGTCCACAAGAAAAGCGGAAGTTACTACGTGTGCATTCTGTTTCCGTATGTCCATATTTCCGTTTCGCAAAAAAATAGAACATGTCCTATTATTGTCCGCATTATGGACAAGGATAGTAGTGTTCTATTAGGGGCCAGCTGTTCCATTCAGCAAAATACAGAATGCACATGGACGTCATCTCTATTTTTTGCAGATCGGTTTTTTGGTGTGCATGAGGCCTTATAGTGGTGTTTTAAGACAGGTCCTTGCATTTTAGTTTTGTCCTATAGTTTGTTTATATTTTTTTTCATATCACAGCATGCTCTGGGTATGGTGTTTTTTCAGGTGTTTTCCACAAACTTTTTGATAGGAACAAAAATGACTCAAAAAGGCAACTAAAATATTTGACTAAAATGTGAATTTCATGCCATTAAAGCTAAAAAAAGGCAGACAAATAACTAATTGTTTAAGCTCCAAAAAGATTAAAAATAAACAATGCACCCAATGCAGCCATGTTTGTGTAAATGCATAATAAATGTGTTTATGCCAAACAGATAGCACAAAACACCACTAAGCTTAGTAAAATGTGGACCTTTGTTATATCAGTCTTTCCGCTAACTCACTTTTCGTCTCTCATTTAACAGATGAAAATTGAGATCAATAAGTCATTTATTGGAGAAAGTGTCCATGCTTTCACCGAACCTGACAGGAGATCTCAGCTTATGACTTTTCTCTACAAGCGACCATTAGTCACAGTAGTTCTCACCTCAGAACATTTTGACCTGTATATTCTGATCATCAGTGAAGTCACCACTAAAGCAAAAGTCTGTGTTCGAAACAATGACTGCTTGGGAAATATATATAGTGGCAAATACTTTCTTTCCTTCAGGGTGCTGATTGTTATGTCTGAATATATGTAAAAGTAGAAGTAACCATGCAGTAAGATGGTGGCAGCTAGAGACATGATATGCTATAAAGGGGGTGAAGGTTGCCTTGCTGTGTACACATTGTGTTTAAGCATTATGAGTCTTAGCAGAACTACAGTTACGTAAAATCTTTTATTCCTCATAAAGGATGTGGAACGGATTGTTCAGAAGTGACCAGTCCATTCATGGCTTCAGGCAACAAATTAATTGCTCTGCCTTTCTTTAAGCGATATTTTCATGCAGGGTTCTACGTATATTGCAGAATGCCTTGTTGTAGGATTAAAAGATGTTACATTTGCTGTATCTCCCCTGGCACCCCTGGAAGAAGGCTAATTTATCCTTTTCTATCAACAGAACTCCTTTCAAAACTTGTCATCCTGATTCTATGTCAGATTTATAGAACAGCTTTTCCATTTCACAAAGGGACTAGAGGTCCCACTGCACACAGAGCTAGTAAAATATTCAGCCCTGGAATGGAATCACCCTTAGATGGCCAGTCCTGACTCATTTTACATTGCTTACTGATGGCAACTTCAAGCAATATGTTTTCTAAGGTATTGTTTGGTCAACACTGGCACACAAATTGTTGTGATCAAAATGGGCCTGAGATGGCAACACTATTATCAGCAACTGACACGTTAAAAAAAGCCCACACAGTGGAGCCATGTGCCGGTGTCCTGGGAGCGCAAGATGTGCACACAGCAGAGAGTGAGGAGGGAGCAGATGCAGAGGATTAGGAGTGTGCAGAAGCGGAAGGCTGAGTAAGCCACTCAACCATCTCTGATGCATCATTTGACATAATAGCACACACCTTCTCCAACTTCCTATTTAGGCTCCGATGCACCTGCCCGACCCCTACCACCTCCGCGGAACGGCGGAACAGCCTGCCTCTTCCTCTGCCTGTAATTTTCTAAATGACACTGGGCCAAAGTCTCTAGAGAAGAGCAGTATTTGTGGAAGCTGATACTCAATCAGTTGTTAATTGAAGCTGGTATATCACCCTCAAGTAGTAATTTTGTGGACACAGTTATATGGAAAACCTCTATCACTATTTTGTGGAAGCTGATATATGGCAGGCCTCAATAAGTTGTTAGTTGGAGCTTGTATATCACCCTCAAGCAGTAATTTTGTGGATGCAAGTATATGGAAAACGTCTATCACTATTTTGTGGAAGCTAATATATGGCAGGCCTCAATCAGTTGTTAGTTTAAGCTGGCATATCTCCCTCAAGCAGTAATTTTGTGGACATAGGTATATGGAAAACCTCTAACACTATTTTGTGGAAGCTGATATACGACAGGCTTCAATCAGTTGTTAGTTGAAGTTGGTATATCACCCTCAAACAGTAATTTTGTAGATGCAGGTATATGGAAAATCTCAATCACTGTTTTGTGGAAGCTTATAGATTGCAGCCCTCAAGCAGGATTTTACAAATGCACTATGATATACTTTCTATGTTAGAAAGTATATTATAAGTATATCACACCCCTCTGATATTGATACAAACAGGATCAATATACCAAATACCATACACAATTCCAAGTTTCAAATGAATATCACCACACCAGATATTTTTGACAATCCCGAGACTCTCGGCCCCTCTAATTGTGAGCACCAAACCCACCCCCATTTCATCCAACGTCAGAATTAAATCTGCATTCTATCCTTTTGAGAGTAAAGGCCCTCATATTCAGAGCTTTTACAATATGGTGATGTCGGATTTTAGAGACACGTTTACAGTACCATCTACTACAATAGAAACAAACAACTTGAGTCCCAATCTATCTAAGGCCTCTTTCACACTTGCATTGTCCAGATCCGGCGTGTACTCCACTTGCCGGAATTACACGCCGGATCCGGAAAAACGCAAGTGTACTGAAAGCATTTGAAGACTGATCCGTCTTCAAAATGCTTTCAGTGTTACTATGGCAGCCAGGACGCTATTAAAGTCTTGGTTGCCATAGTAGGAGCGGAGAGCGGGGAGCGGTTTACTTACAGTCCGCGCGGCTCCAGGGGCGCTCCAGAGTGACGTCAGAGCGCCCCATGCGCATGGATGACGTGCCATGCGATCACGTGATCCATGCGCTTGGGGCGCCCTGACGTCACTCTGGAGCGCCCCGGGAGCCGCATGGATGGTAAGTATGCTGCTCCCCCGCTCCCCACTACACTTTACCATGGCTGCCAGGACTTTAGTGTCCCGGCAGCCATGGTAACCACTCTAAAAAACTAAACGTCGGATCCGGCAATGCGCCAAAACGACGTTTAGCTTAAGGCCGGATCTGGATCAATGCCTTTCAATGGGCATTCATTCCGGATCCGGCCTTGCGGCAAGTCTTCAGGATTTTTGGCTGGAGCAAAAAGCGCAGCATGCTGCGGTATTTTCTCCGGCCAAAAAACGTTCCGATCCGGAACTGAAGACATCTTAATACATCCTGAACGGATTTCACTCCATTCAGAATGCATTAGGATAAAACTGATCAGGATTCTTCCGGCATAGAGCCCCGACGACGGAACTCTATGCCGGAAGACAAGAACGCAGGCGTGAAAGAGCCCTAAAGCATTAGAGACCCTCACCAATAATAGAGACATTATAATTAAGAGTGCCAATAAAGGGGGTGGCATTGTTATCATGGACTCCTCCTATTACACAGCGGAATATCTATGGGTCCTTTCAGATGACGAATATTACCAACCTTTTCCTTTACCCTCTAACCCTACTAATGAGTACAAAAAGAAATTAGTTGACCTAGTTGATGAGGGTTTCATGACAGGCATTATTGGTAAAAGGGAAAGAAAATTTCTTAAAACATCACAACCCTCCATAGCACGTTTCTATTTTTTACCAAAGGTACATAAATCACTCCACAAAGATGAAAGTAGCAAAATCCGCGGCACTCACCAGTTGTCTTTATTTCTTTATTGCTTTGCCAGACATCACAGGGCTGAGGCAGACAAACCTTCACAGAAACAAAAGCCGCATTAGCGACAAGGGGCAGCAACGGCCGTTTCGCACAACCGTGCTTGTTCCGGCTACCTTTGTGACGCAGACAGGTGTGCTAGCCTTTTTAAAGGGTCGTGTGATTAACCCTAAGAGGCATGGCAAAAAATATACCAAGACACCACCTGTGTGCGTGTTACAAGCAAATCACATCAATTAAATTACATTTTAGGAACAGAGTATTTACAGAAAAACAAATGCACTAAGATTGTTGCGGTCATTCAGGCCGAAGGGGCTCATTGCATCCGTACAGATGATCCATTGCGCTTTTTGTAGCAGTAGGCGATGTCTATCCCCCCCCTGTGTCATTACTGGATCCACTTCAATTCCAGCAAAACCCAAACATTTTTTATCCCCCCCCCATGTTCTTGCCATACATGATTTATAAGGCGGGGGCAGCCCTTTTACGTTCTTATGGAATTAAGGTGTTCCCGGAATCTTTCTAACATCGGCCTAATTGTCTTGCCTATATAAAATGCTCCGCATTTACACTTTACTACATAGACTACATACGTGGTCCTACATGTGCAGAATTGTCTCATTCTGTGGGATATACCTCCTATGCATAGGATCTTGTCCCGGAGGATATATCCACAGAAGGAACAATTACCGCAGCGAAGACTGCCTGCACGTTTTTTACTGCCCAACCATTGATCTGGGTTCTGTTCACACTTCATGCAGCTACTGACTAACTGATCCCTCAGAGTGTGTCTTTTTCGGAAAGCATACATAAATCACTAGCCAAACCCCCCAGGGAGACCCATTATATCAAGTGTAGCGTCACTTACTTCTAATTTGTCCGACTATGTAGATCTTACAAAAATATGTCCTTGAACTACCCTCCTATCTACGTGACACCTCCCATCTAATTACCATTCTTGATACATTCAATTGGAAGGACACTTATCACTGGGCAACACTTGATATTAGCTCACTGTATAGCAATATAACTCACTCACCTGGCATACCAGCAGTAGAAAGAACACTGAGTGAAGATCCCCTAATTCCCCCGACCCAGAGAACCTTTATAATTAATTCTATTTGTTCAATTCTCAACCACAATTATTTCATATTCCAAGATACTGTGTACCAACAATGTAAAGGGACTGCAATGGGAACCAAAGTCACCCCAGCATACAGGGAGTGCAGAATTATTAGGCAAGTTGTATTTTTGAGGATTAATTTTATTATTGAACAACAACCATGTTCTCAATGAACCCAAAAAACTCATTAATATCAAATCTGAATATTTTTGGAAGTAGTTTTAGTTTGTTTTTAGTTTTAGCTATTTTAGGGGGATATATGTGTGTGCAGGTGACTATTACTGTACATAATTATTAGGCAACTTAACAAAAAACAAATATATACCCATTTCAATTATTTATTTTTACCAGTGAAACCAATATAACATCTCAACATTCACAAATATACATTTCTGACATTCAAAAACAAAACAAAAACAAATCAGTGACCAATATAGCCACCTTTCTTTGCAAGGACACTCAAAAGCCTGCCATCCATGGATTCTGTCAGTGTTTTGATCTGTTCACCATCAACATTGCGTGCAGCAGCAACCACAGCCTCCTAGACACTGTTCAGAGAGGTGTACTGTTTTCCCTCCTTGTAAATCTCACATTTGATGACGGACCACAGGTTCTCAATGGGGTTCAGATCAGGAGAACAAGGAGGCCATGTCATTAGATTTTCTTCTTTTATACCCTTTCTTGCCAGCCACATTGTGGAGTACTTGGACGCGTGTGATGGAGCATTGTCCTGCATGAAAATCATGTTTTTCTTACCTTGCAGACTTCTTCCTGTACCACTGCTTGAAGAAGGTGTCTTCCAGAAACTGGCAGTAGGACTGGGAGTTGAGCTTGACTCCATCCTCAACCCAAAAAGGCCCCACAAGCTCATCATTGATGATACCAGCCCAAACCAGTACTCCACCTCCACCTTGCTGGTGTCTGAGTCGTACTGGAGCTCTCTGCCCTTTACCAATCCAGCCATCTGGCCCATCACGACTCACTCTCATTTCATCAGTCCATAAAACCATAGAAAAATCAGTCATGAGATATTTCTTGGCCCAGTCTTGACGTTTCAGCTTGTGTGTGTTGTTCAGTGGTGGTCGTCTTTCAGCCTTTCTTACCTTGGCCATGTCTCTGAGTATTGCACACCTTGTGCTTTTGGGCACTCCAGTGATGTTGCAGCTCTGAAATATGGCCAAACTGGTGGCAAGTGGCATCTTGGCAGCTGCACGCTTGACTTTTCTCAGTTCATGGGCAGTTATTTTGCTCCTTGGTTTTTCCACACGCTTCTTGCGACCCTGTTGACTATTTTGAATGAAACGCTTGATTGTTCGATGATCACGCTTCAGAAGCTTTGCAATTTTAAGAGTGCTGCATCCCTCTGCAAGATATCTCACTATTTTTGACTTTTCTGAGCCTGTCAAGTCCTTCTTTTGACCCATTTTGCCAAAGGAAAGGAAGTTGCCTAATAATTATGCACACCTGATATAGGGTGTTGATGTCATTAGACCACACCCCTTCTCATTACAGAGATGCACATCACCTAATATGCTTAATTGGTAGTAGGCTTTCGAGCCTATACAGCTTGGAGTAAGACAACATGCATAAAGAGGATGATGTGGTCAAAATACTCATTTGCCTAATAATTCTGCACGTAGTGTATGCCAATCTATTCATAGGGGCTTTTGAGGAAGAACATGGTTTCCTGACCCATCCTAATATTAAGTTTTATAAAAGACATATTGATGATATCATTTTGGTCTAGGAGGGAGAATCTGAGGCCCTGTCATCTTTTGTGAGTCACATTAACAACAACAACGACTGGAATCTAACATTCACATTAGAACAACATCCCTCTGAAGCCTCGTTTTAAGACTTGGATTTAAGGATCATCAATAACAATATCACCACCAGAACACACTTCAAGACGGTCGATACAAAGAGCTATCTCAACTTTAAGAGCTGCCACCACAACAGATGGAAAAATAATATTCCATACAGTCAAATGAGAAGAATACGCAGAAATTGTTCTGACGATAATATCTTGAAGGAACAGCTAGCTATCCTTAAAATAAATGATTTACTGATAAGGGTTATCCCAACAAGTTGGTACAGGAATCAGAAAGTAGGGTCCTCAAAGAGAGTCAAGTGGAGAGTTTGAAAAGTAATAAGAACAAACAAAGTGATTCCAAACACTCTAATCTTAAACTCATTACACGCTATAACCCAAGACACACTGATATAAGAAACATTTTGTACAAACATAGGAAGATCCTACTAAAAGATCTAGTTACAGGTTAACTATATTAGGTTAATATCTAATATTATTTTAACATTTTTCATCAAATATAAATTATAAGGAATACAGAAAATAGGGAAATCTATATGAATTACTAACGGCAAGGTTATTATTTCTTGTCACCAACTTTATTGGTGTAAAATACAGTATAAGTAACTCTACAATTATAATTTTTAGTTGTAGTTTACAATATAGAATTGAGTGGAAATGGCAGCATGAATTTAATCAGTGCTTTGCTACAGGATATAATAGTCATTATTTCTCTGAAAACAAGATGCCAAAGCTTATGCTGGCAGTTTGAGTTACAGAATAGCAGAAAATAAATGATCAGCCTTTCTTTTTGTGCCAACACATAATAAGATAGGGAACGAATATGGGCCACTTGCCTATGATCTATTGGCAATCAGTGAAAGACTTGGCTCTTGCTTTTTTGCTATTGAAAATGTAATCTTTTTTTATTAAATGAGTACATGCTACATGAAGAGATCTATTGTGTTGCTACTGTTTAAAGTATAAAATACTTCTGTACTTTATAAGTTACTTTCAAAAAATATATTTACTGTGCATCTATTGAATATTTTGATTTGACATATCATGGAAAAATCTTTGATTATATCATAGGGAATATGTGTTAAACACATGCTGTAAACACTATCCCAGCACTGCATGCAAATCAGGATATCTAAGCCCACTTTATGCTTTTTAGTGGTGGAGGAACACATATTAGCACTCCTTCAGGTTGCTTAGATTTAAAGGGGTGACTTGTCCACTATTGACAGGATAAAATGTCAGACTGCATGGAATACTATCGTTTGGACTCTCACCAATTATAAAATCAAAGGTCCTGGAGTCACTTATGAGTAAAGAGTGGTGGTGTAAATGCGTGACCACTGCGTGATTTACTTCTATGCGACAACCAGACAAAGAATTGAGTGTTGTACTCTGCAATGCTTGTGCACTACCAGTTTAGTCTTATAAGGGACTCCAGGACATCTCATTACATGATAGTTGAGGATCCCAGCAGTTGGCTTTCTAGCAGTCAGATATCCCCTATCCTGTAGATAAGATATACATGTAAAATCCCTTTATGACAAAGTTCTGAAAAACCCTGTTTAGTCACCCTTTCATCTTTCCTTATTCCAAGGGTGTTACTAGAGTCGCAAAAGATTTGCGACCCAAGCCCCAATGCATATGGCCCAATTCCATAAGTTTGAGCCCCCCTCTCCCCCTCCCCCCGGCACACCCCATTTTACTGTACTTGCTATACAGCAGCACATACTTCTCACATCCAGTGCTTCCCAGGTGATGTCTCCTCTGGTTTAGATCTTCTCTGTCATCATCTTTTCCATTAGGTCTGGACAACTTCTTTCAGCCATGTCTTCTCTCTGCAGAGTGTGACACACAGACATCTTAGGTTGCTGACTTTTCTATTATCATCCCCTAACCTCGAGTCCCAACAGTATTATCCTGCTTCTCGCTGTGCTCTCCAATACCCCCAGATACTATCATGAAGAAAAAGTAATGCCATACAGATAGTCCCCCTGTAGTAATAGTGCTCCTCAATGTCCCACCAATAGTAATTTCCTTCTAGAATGCCCTCATTAGTAATACTACAGTACCCTGCAGTGCCCCCAACAGTGATAATGCTCCTGAAAAGTGCATCCATTAGTAGAAGAGACCTCCAGTATTAAAAGTGCCCTCATAGAGCCTCCAGTAGAAATAAGGACCCCTATTGTTCCACCAGTGGTAATAAAGCTCTCTACAGACCCCTCAGTAGTAATAAGGCCCCCACAGTGCCCTCTGCAGTTATATTCCTCCCTTTATGCCCTCAGAAATTAAAATGATGTGGCCCCTGCACAATACAGTCCTATGAAATAATACTATGCCCCTCCCTCAGCCATAGAGTTTCATATAAATAACATCACACTGTCTTTCCTGCCCCTTCCAATGTACAATCCCATGCAAATAACATCAGTTCCCTGCCTTAAGCTCCTCCAATATAATTCCCATGTAAATTAAATTATCCCCTCCCCGCCCACCTTAAACATGCAGTCCCATGTCAATAACATCACCCCTTCAACATTCAGTCCCAGGTAAATAATATCACTACCTCCCTGCCCCAGCCACCATCAACATACAGTCCCATTTAACGCCTTCTACCCCATGCCATTTTTCATCCTTCTGCCCAGGCCATTTTTTGCAAATCTGACATGTGTCACTTTATGTGGTAATAGCTTTGGAACACTTTTATTTATCCAAGCCATTCTGAGTTGGTATTGTTGTTACACATTGTACTTCAGGATAGTCATAAATTTGAGTCAATATATTTTACCTTGATTTATGAAAAAAATCCAAAAATTTAGAAAAATGCTATTGCAATTTTTTGTGCTGCCCGTGCCCATGCTGTGGACCTCAAATTGCTCTCCGCTATGCATGTGCACTGACTGTGGGGATGCCGCATGCGGATCACACCCCAATTTACTTGAATGGGGTCCGCAATCTGTCTGTCCCACAAAAAAGATAGGCCAAGTTCTATCTTTTTGCGGAACGAAAGCACAGAAGGGAACCCCACAAAAGCACGCCGTAGTGCTTCCGTAAGGTTCTGTTCCGTGCTTCCGTTCCACATCTCTGAATTTGCAGACCCATTCAAGTGAATGGGTCCGCTGATGCGGAATTCACACGACCGGTGCCCCGTGTATTGCGGACCTGCCATATGTGGGTGGCAATACGGCCACGGAGGGCACACGTTTGTGTGCAAGAGGCCCAGCAGTTAGTTGCACTCTGGATGGGCCCAAGCCACTTTTTGCGCACTTGCTTCTCCTGCTTCCTCTGCTAACCTCAGGCAAGATTATTTTCCTTGTCAGTCAAGGAAAAGGAGAGGCTGGCAGAAGAAGCAGGAGGAGAATAGGGTGCACAGTGTGGCTCACACCTGGTACCCCTTCCCCCATGGTGCCCTTTACTGCTCATTTTCATATAAATTTTTATTGCGAATATTGGCACTTCGAGAATTTGTGAATATTTAGAATATAGTGACAAATATTCGTAATTTTGAATATTTGAGATTTTTTTTATTTTATCCGTACACATGATGCCTCCCTGCTTCTACCTTGTGGGCCAATGAGAAGGCTGCAATATCTTTGACTTTAAGAGTAGCGTCAATTGCAAATTTTCGTAGTGCGAATTTTCAGAATGTGAATTTGTATCGTAAATTTTTCAATTGCCGATTTCCACAATCAATAAAATAATGACTGGAGATAACAAATTCTCGAATTTGCTAATATATAGCGAATATGCAAAAAGGTTTTCACATCTCCTAACTCCTCCAATCCACCTCTCTCTCCCCCACCTCCACCCCCCAGCCTATACCAACAATTTCTGCCATACTTTAATCTAAATCTATGTTTTTTTACCAAATGAGATTCCTCACAAACCAGTGAATTTCTGGTAAGCCTCTCCCATTCCTTGATTGTGGGTACAGCACTACCGCCGCCCCCCCCCCCCCCCCCCCCCAGCATAAAACAGCAATTTGGAGGTGATTTCAAGAGAATGCCAAGAGTGTGCAAAGCAGTAATCAAAGCAAAACGTGGCTACTTTGAAGTACCTAGAATATTACATATTTTCAGTTGTTTCACACTTTTTTTGTTATGTATATAATTCCACATGTGTTCATTCATGCCTTCAGTGTGAATCTACAATTTTCATAGTCATGAAAATAAAGAAAACTCTTTGAATGAGAAGGTGTGTCCAAACTTTTGGTCTGTATTGTATCTATAAAATACTTTTTTAAAGAAATTAAAACCACACAGCCCTATAGGAGAGATATATTGCGGACATGCCAGCGGCGATCTAGCCGTGCATGTCCGCAGCTCTATAGCCCAAAACTTGGTGACAGAATCCCTTTAAGCTTTTACTTTCTATTTCCTTAGTCTTTTGTTGTAGCAGACAATAGTACATTTTGGAGACAAGTTCCCCCCTGTTGTTAATCCAATAATATCAATTAGCAGCTGTGGAAGGGCAACATTTTGTGTACCCCGTCCCAGCCGCTTTTTCAATATTTGTTTTAATTGTAGATAAAAAAAACACAGTTCTGTATTACTCAATCCATACTCTTTTTTAAAATCCCCATAACATATTATATCCCTATGTCTCCATACCTGGCCCAGTTTGTAGACACAGTTAAATATAGCTTTATAATGTAACAAGATATTTGAAGCAAGTTTCCATTTTTTGCCAATTTATCAAGTCATTTGTAATTACATAACGAGAGAAGATTATTTGGATTATATTATTGCTGTCTTATCCACATGACTGACCTCTTAAAGCTTTCTCTTCAGAGATGTCTATGCTTTATAATTAAGTGTATTTGGTAGGAAAAATTTAGAGTTTTTCAAGAATCTTGAATATTTGTAAAATCATTACCAAAGTATTAATGACAGTAAGGTTGAATATGTGATTTAAAAGCTGGTCTACAGTTCAATTTAAGTGAAAATTGGACAGCAAATATGACAGCACATGCTAAAATTCTATGTTTTCAGTCATCTACAGTGCTCAATACATATTGAAAGATGCTTTCCATTGGGGGAAACAAAACAAAAAAGTTTGTAGGGGTCAAACATGATTCATTTTCTATTTTATGTTATATATCTCTGAGTGAAAAGAAGTAGCTGAACCAAAAGTAACAGTGCCCATTCGGTACTGGATTACAAGAACAATCTGTATGAACGGTATGGTTTCATATACAGAATGTTCCTCCCAATTCTTCAGTATCACTGAAATGAATTGCACTTTCCATTTACGTAAAATGGTCCATTAAAACTATGTTTTGACCCTCTACTTAGCTTTCCAAATGCTTTTTTGTATTTATGTTCACTCTTATTTTTCAGTAGGGCTTTTTTCATGAGCTACAAGTGAAAAATAGTACGCAGCTGCAGTTGTCATTGCTGTAAACTAGCAGGAACAGTTTTGCTGCCTCTCTTAGGCATAGTTAATGCTTCTTCTTGCATTCACTGCAATTAGTGTAAACTGCTTTAGCCCATTATTTGTTTCTACAGCTATACATCATTTTCTATAACAAGCACACAACTTTAATCAATGTTAATCAGTGTGATGATGACAATACAGTGCAGAAGGTGAAAATTACTCAAAAGAGTTATTGCACAATATTATCCTTTATGAATTCATAAGTGCTTTTTCATGATTATTCCTACCCTGCTGCCAAAAGTAAAAGTACTGTGCTAACATAATGGAGAGGACTGCTGTGTGTGTGTGTGTGTGTGTGTGTGTGTGTGTGCACATCAGTCCTAAGTAGAGTTGAGCGAACCCGAACGGTAAAGTTCAGGTTCGTACCGAACTTTAGGTTTTTCGGCACCCGGACCCAAACCATTTACGTACAAGTTTGTGTTCGGTGTTCGGCGCTTTCTTGGCGCTTTTTGAAAGGCTGCACAGCAGCCAATCAACAAGAGTCATACTACTTGCCCCAAAAGGCCATCACAGCCATGCCTACTATTGGCATGGCTGTGATTTGCCAACTGCAGCATGTGACCCAACCTCTATTTAAGCTGGAGTCACGTAGCGCCGCCCATCACTCTGCTCGGATTAGTGTAGGGATAGGTGCAGCTGCTGTGAGGGAGAGATCAGGGAGAAATCTTATGAAGAACTGCTTTTTTACTCAGCGATCTACAGCAAATGGGTTTTGTGGGTGCAGTGCACAATTTTTTTAAGCCTGCCCTGAGCCAACTAGTACTGAAAACAAACAGTTTGTCAATATAAATACATAATCGGCAGCCATTTTATGCAACGATAGTGCACCAGCACAGGAAATTTGCATGTCTGCAAGTCCAGAAATACAGCTTATTGCTTACTGGGGTAAAAAAGAAAACATCTGTTTCATATAGTGCACATCTAGGATTAGACGTGCATAAGTGAGTGTCACATTTAGGCCAGAACTATGGCTTTTTGGTTATTGGGTTTATAAAAAGCCTCTGATATACTGCACATCTGGGATTAGACATGCATAAGTGACTGTCACATTTATGCCAGAAATACAGCTTTTTGCTTACTGGGGTGAAAAAAAAAAAACCATCTGTTTCATATAGTGCATATCTGGGAATAGATGTAAATAAGTGAGTGTCACATTTAGGCCAGAAATACAGCCATTTGCTTACTGGGGTGCAAAGAAACGATCTGTTTCATATATTGCACATCTGGAAAGAGACGTGCATAAGTGAGTGTCAAATTTAAGACAGAAATATAACTTTTTGCTTACTGGGCTGAAAAAAACCTGTGATATACTGCACATCTGGGATTAGACATGCATAAGTGACTGATTTTTAGGCCACAAATACGGCTTTCTCATACTGGGGCATAGTGGGGTAAGAAAAAAAAAAACATCTGTTTCATATAGTGCACATCTAGGAATAGACATGCATAAGTGACTGTCACATTTAGGCCAGAAATACAGCTTTTTGTTTACTGGGGTGAAAAAACCCTCTGATATACTGCACATCTCAGATTAGACATACATAAATGAGAGTCACATTTTGGCCAGAAATACAGCTTTTTGCTTACTGGGGTGAAGAAAAAAACCCATCTGTTTCATATACTGCACATCTAGAATTAAACGTGCATAAGTGAGTGTCACATTTAGGCCAGAAATACAGCTTTTTGCTCAATGGGGTGAAAAAACCCCATCTGTTTCATATAGTGCACATCTGGGATTAGACATGCATAAGTGAGTGTCACATTTAGGCCAGAAATACAGCTTTTTGCTTACTGGGGTGAAAAAACCCTCTGATATACTGCACATCTGGGATTAGACATGCATAAGTGACTGTAAAATATAGACCTCAAAACTGATTTTTAATACTGGAGTGAAAACCCCCCCCCCATCTGTTTCATATAGTGAGACATGCATAAGTGAGTGTCACATTTAGGCCAGAAATACAGGTTTTGGTTATTGGGGTTAGAAAAACCCTGTGATATACTGCACATCTGGGATTAGACATGCATAAGTGACTGTGAGATTTAGGCCACAAATACGGCTTTCTCATACTGGGGCATACTGGGGTGAAAAAAAACACATCTGTTTCATATAGTGCACATCTAGAATTAGACATGCGTAAGTTAGTGTCACATTTATCCCAGAAATACGGCTTTTTGCCTTCTGGGGTGAAAAAACTCTCTGATATACTGCACATCTGGGATTAGATGTGCATGAGTGACTCTAAAATTTAGGCCAGAAATACAGCTTTTTGCTTACTGTGGTGAAAAAACCCTCTTATATACTGCAGATCTGAGATTAGACATGCATAAGTGAGTGTCATATTTCAGCCACAAATACGTCTTTTTGCTTACTGGGGTGAAAGAACCCTCTGATATACTGCACATCTGGGATTAGACATACATAAGTGAGTGTCACATTTAGGCCAGAAATACAGCTTTTTGCTTACTGGGGTGAAAAAACCCTCATCTGTTTCATATAGTACACATCTAGGATTAGACATGCATAAGTGAGTGTCACATTTAGGCAAGAAATACAGCTTTTTGCTCACTGGGGTGAAAAACCCGCCATCTGTTTCATATAGTGCACATCTGGGATTAGACATGCATAAGCGAGTGTCACATTTAGGTCAGAAATACAGCTTTTTGGTTATTGGGGTTATAAACACCCTCTGATATACTGCACATCTGGGATTAGACATGCATAAGTGAGTGTCACATTTAGGTCAGAAATACAGCTTTTTGGTTATTGGGGTTATAAAAACCCTCTGATATACTGCACATCTGGGATTAGACATGCATAAGTGACTGAGATTTAGGCCACAAATACAGATTTTTTATACTAGGGCATACTGGGGTGGAAAAAAAAACCCATCTGTTTCATATAAGGCACATCTAGGTTTAGACCTGCATAAGTGAGTGTCACATTTAGGCCAGAAATACAGCTTTTTGCTCACTGGGGTGAAAAAACCCTCTGATATACTGTACATCTGGTATTAGACATGCATAAGTAACTGAAATTTAGGCCACAAATACGGCTTTCTCATACTGGGGCTTACTGGGGCTAAAAAACACACATCTGTTTCATATAGTGCACATCTAGAATTAGACATGCATAAGTTAGTGTCACATTTATCCCAGAAATACGGCTTTTTGCTTACTGGGGTTAAAAAACCCTCTGATATACTGCACATCTGGGATTAGACGTGCATGAGTGACTCTGAAATTTAGGTCAGAAATACAGCTTTTTGCTTACTGTGGTGAAAAAACCCTCTTATATACTGCAGATCTGAGATTAGACATGCATAAGTGAGTGTCACATTTCGGCCACAAATACGTCTTTTTGCTTACTGGGGTGAAAGAACTCTCTGATATACTGCACATCTGGGATTAGACATACATAAGTGAGTGTCACATTTAGGCAAGAAATACAGCTTTTTGCTCACTGGGGTGAAAAAACCCCCCATCTGTTTCATATACTGCACATCTGTGATTAGACATGCATAAGTGAGTGTCACATTTAGGTCAGAAATACAGCTTTTTGGTTATTGGTAGGGATGAGCGAACTCGAACTGTATAGTTCGGGTTCGTACCGAATTTTGGGGTGTCCGTGACACGGACCCGAACCCGGACATTTTCGTAAAAGTCCGGGTTCGGGTTCGGTGTTCGTCGCTTTCTTGGCGCTTTTGTGACGCTTTCTTGGCGCTTTTTGAAAGGCTGCAAAGCAGCCAATCAACAAGCGTCATACTACTTGCCCCAAGAGGCCATCACAGCCATGCCTACTATTGGCATGGCTGTGATTGGCCAGAGCACCATGTGACCCAGCCTCTATTTAAGCTGGAGTCACATAGCGCCGCCCGTCACTCTGCTCTGATTAGCGTAGGGAGAGGTTGCGGCTGCGACAGTAGGGCGAGATTAGGCAGATTAACTCCTCCAAAGGACTTGATTAACTGATCGATCTGCAGCTGTGGATCATTGAGCTGCTGATCCTCAATTGCTCACTGTTTTTAGGCTGCACAGACCGTTTGTCAGTCTCATTTTTCTGGGGTGATCGGCGGCCATTTTGTGTCTTGTGGTGCGCCAGCACAAGCTGCGACCAAGTGCATTTAACCCTCAATGGTGTGGTTGTTTTTTGGCTAAAGCCTACATCAGGGTGAAGCTGTCACACCAAGTGCATTTAACCAGCAATAGTCTGTTCATTTTTTGGCCATATACAAAATCAGGGGCAAGCTGCGCCTGTCACCAAGTGCATTTAACCCTCAATGGTGTGGTTGTTTTTTGGCTAAAGCCTACATCAGGGTGAAGCTGTGACACCAAGTGCATTTAACCAGCAATAGTCTGTTCATTTTTTGGCCATATACAAAATCAGGGGCAAGCTGCGCCTGTCACCAAGTGCATTTAACCCTCAATGGTGTGGTTGTTTTTTGGCTAAAGCCTACATCAGGGTGAAGCTGTCACACCAAGTGCATTTAACCAGCAATAGTCTGTTCATTTTTTGGCCATATACAAAATCAGGGGCAAGCTGCGCCTGTCACCAAGTGCATTTAACCCTCAATGGTGTGGTTGTTTTTTGGCTAAAGCCTACATCAGGGTGAAGCTGTCACACCAAGTGCATTTAACCAGCAATAGTCTGTTTATTTTTTGGCCATATCCCAGTCTAATTCTGTCACTAAATCCATACCGGTCACCCAGCGCCTAAATACTAGGCCTCAAATTTATATCCAGCTAAATCTGTCCCTAGTGCTGTAGCTGGGCGAGTTATTTAGTGTCCGTTCAAGCACATTTCTTGTTCTGGGTTGAAATACAATTCCCAATTTAGCAATTTCATAATTTAGTGGTTCCTGCTATATCAGAGCTATTTGAAATCTATCCCAAAAAGGGTATATAATATTGAAGGTGCACATTGGGTCATTCAGAATAACTTCACACACACCCGCTACTGTGTATTTCCAAGTCTAATTCTGTCACTAAACCCATACCTGTCACCCAGCGCCTAAATACTAGGCCTCAAATTTAAATCCCTCTAAATCTCTCGTTACCGCTGTACTGTTGTTGCTGGGCAAGATATTTAGTGTCCGTCAAAGCACATTTTTTGTTCTGGGTTGAAGTACAATTCCCAATTTAGCAATTTCATAATTTAGTGGTTTCTGCTATATCAGAGCTATTTGAAATCTATCCCTAAAAGGGTATATAATATTGAAGGTGCACATTGGGTCATTCAGAATAACTTCACACACACGCTTCTGTGCATTTCCAAGTCTAATTCTGTCACTAAATCCATACCGGTGACCCAGCGCCTAAATACTAGGCCTCAAATTTAAATCCCTCTAAATCTCTCGTTACCCACCGCTGTACTGTTGTTGCTGGGCAAGATATTTAGTGTCCGTCAAAGCACATTTTTTGTTCTGGGTTGAAGTACAATTCCCAATTTAGCAATTTCATAATTTAGTGGTTTCTGCTATATCAGAGCTATTTGAAATCTATCCCTAAAAGGGTATATAATATTGAAGGTGCACATAGGGTCATTCAGAATAACTTCACACACACGCTTCTGTGCATTTCCAAGTCTAATTCTGTCACTAAATCCATACCGGTGACCCAGCGCCTAAATACTAGGCCTCAAATTTAAATCCCTCTAAATCTCTCGTTACCCACCGCTGTACTGTTGTTGCTGGGCAAGATATTTAGTGTCCGTCAAAGCACATTTTTTGTTCTGGGTTGAAGTACAATTCCCAATTTAGCAATTTCATAATTTAGTGGTTTCTGCTATATCAGAGCTATTTGAAATCTATCCCTAAAAGGGTATATAATATTGAAGGTGCACATAGGGTCATTCAGAATAACTTCACACACACGCTTCTGTGCATTTCCAAGTCTAATTCTGTCACTAAATCCATACCGGTGACCCAGCGCCTAAATACTAGGCCTCAAATTTATATCCCGCTAAATCTCTCGTTACCGCTGTACTGTTGTTGCTGGGCAAGATATTTAGTGTCCGTCAAAGCACATTTTTTGTTCTGGGTTGAAGTACAATTCCCAATTTAGCAATTTCATAATTTAGTGGTTCCTGCTATATCAGAGCTATTTGAAATCTATCCCAAAAAGGGTATATAATATTGAAGGTGCACATTGGGTCATTCAGAATAACTTCACACACACCCGCTACTGTGTATTTCCAAGTCTAATTCTGTCACTAAACCCATACCTGTCACCCAGCGCCTAAATACTAGGCCTCAAATTTAAATCCCTCTAAATCTCTCGTTACCGCTGTCCTGTTGTAGCTGGGAAAGTTATTTAGTGCCCGTCAAAGCACATTTTTTGTTCTGGGTTGAAGTACAATTCCCAATTTAGCAATTTCATAATTTAGTGGTTCCTGCTATATCAGAGCTATTTGAAATCTATCCCAAAAAGGGTATATAATATTCAAGGTGCACATTGGGTCATTCAGAATAACTTCACACACACGCTTCTGTGCATTTCCAAGTCTAATTCTGTCACTAAATCCATACCGGTCACCCAGCGCCTAAATACTAGGCCTCAAATTTATATCCCGCTGAATTTGAATACAATACATTGGGCCAAATAATATATTTGTTGTTGTGGTGAACCATAACAATGAGAAAAACATCTAGTAAGGGACGCGGACGTGGACATGGTCGTGGTGGTGTTAGTGGACCCTCTGGTGCTGGGAGAGGACGTGGCCGTTCTGCCACATCCACACGTCCTAGTGTACCAACTACCTCAGGTCCCAGTAGCCGCCAGAATTTACAGCGATATATGGTGGGGCCCAATGCCGTTCTAAGGATGGTAAGGCCTGAGCAGGTACAGGCATTAGTCAATTGGGTGGCCGACAGTGGATCCAGCACGTTCACATTATCTCCCACCCAGTCTTCTGCAGAAAGCGCACAGATGGCGCCTGAAAACCAACCCCATCAGTCTGTCACATCACCCCCATGCATACCAGGGAAACTGTCTCAGCCTCAAGTTATGCAGCAGTCTCTTATGCTGTTTGAAGACTCCGCTGGCAGGGTTTCCCAAGGGCATCCACCTAGCCCTTCCCCAGCGGTGAAAGACATAGAATGCACTGACGCACAACCACTTATGTTTCCTGATGATGAGGACATGGGAATACCACCTCAGTATGTCTCTGATGATGACGAAACACAGGTGCCAACTGCTGCGTCTTTCTGCAGTGTGCAGACTGAACAGGAGGTCAGGGATCAAGACTGGGTGGAAGACGATGCAGGGGACGATGAGGTCCTAGACCCCACATGGAATGAAGGTCGTGCCACTGACTTTCACAGTTCGGAGGAAGAGGCAGTGGTGAGACCGAGCCAACAGCGTAGCAAAAGAGGGAGCAGTGGGCAAAAGCAGAACACCCGCCGCCAAGAGACTCCGCCTGCTACTGACCGCCGCCATCTGGGACCGAGCACCCCAAAGGCAGCTTCAAGGAGTTCCCTGGCATGGCACTTCTTCAAACAATGTGCTGACGACAAGACCCGAGTGGTTTGCACGCTGTGCCATCAGAGCCTGAAGCGAGGCATTAACGTTCTGAACCTGAGCACAACCTGCATGACCAGGCACCTGCATGCAAAGCATGAACTGCAGTGGAGTAAACACCTTAAAACCAAGGAAGTCACTCAGGCTCCCCCTGCTACCTCTTCTGCTGCTGCCGCCTCGGCCTATTCTGCTGCTGCCGCCTCGGCCTCTTCCTCCGCCTCTGGAGGAACGTTGGCACCTGCCGCCCAGCAAACAGGGGATGTACCACCAACACCACCACCACCACCTCCGTCACCAAGCGTCTCAACCATGTCACACGCCAGCGTTCAGCTCTCCATCTCACAAACATTTGATAGAAAGCGTAAATTCCCACCTAGCCACCCTCGATCCCTGGCCCTGAATGCCAGCATTTCTAAACTACTGGCCTATGAAATGCTGTCATTTAGGCTGGTGGACACAGACAGCTTCAAACAGCTCATGTCGCTTGCTGTCCCACAGTATGTTGTTCCCAGCCGGCACTACTTCTCCAAGAGAGCCGTGCCTTCCCTGCACAACCAAGTATCCGATAAAATCAAGTGTGCACTGCGCAACGCCATCTGTAGCAAGGTCCACCTAACCACAGATACGTGGACCAGTAAGCACGGCCAGGGACGCTATATCTCCCTAACTGCACACTGGGTAAATGTAGTGGCAGCTGGGCCCCAGGCGGAGAGCTGTTTGGCGCACGTCCTGCCGCCGCCAAGGATCGCAGGGCAACATTCTTTGCCTCCTGTTGCCACCTCCTCCTTCTCGGCTTCCTCCTCCTCTTCTTCCACCTGCTCATCCAGTCAGCCACACACCTTCACCACCAACTTCAGCACAGCCCGGGGTAAACGTCAGCAGGCCATTCTGAAACTCATATGTTTGGGGGACAGGCCCCACACCGCACAGGAGTTGTGGCGGGGTATTGAACAACAGACCGACGAGTGGTTGCTGCCGGTGAGCCTCAAGCCCGGCCTGGTGGTGTGTGATAATGGGCGAAATCTCGTTGCAGCTCTGGGACTAGCCAATTTGACGCACATCCCTTGCTTGGCGCATGTGCTGAATTTGGTGGTGCAGAAGTTCATTCACAACTACCCCGACATGTCAGAGCTGCTGCATAAAGTGCGGGCCGTCTGTTCGCGCTTCCGGCGTTCACATCCTGCCGCTGCTCGCCTGTCTGCGCTACAGCGTAACTTCGGCCTTCCCGCTCACCGCCTCATATGCGACGTGCCCACCAGGTGGAACTCCACCTTGCACATGCTGGACAGACTGTGCGAGCAGCAGCAGGCCATAGTGGAGTTTCAGCTGCAGCACGCACGGGTCAGTCGCACTACAGAACAGCACCACTTCACCACCAATGACTGGGCCTCCATGCGAGACCTGTGTGCCCTGTTGCGCTGTTTCGAGTACTCCACCAACATGGCCAGTGGCGATGACACCGTTATCAGCGTTACAATACCACTTCTATGTCTCCTTGAGAAAACACTTAGGGCGATGATGGAACAGGAGGTGGCCCAGGAGGAGGAGGAGGAGGATGAGGAAGAGGGGTCATTTTTAGCACTTTCAGGCCAGTCTCTTCGAAGTGACTCAGAGGGAGGTTTTTTGCAACAGCAGAGGCCAGGTACAAATGTGGCCAGCCAGGGCCCACTACTGGAGGACGAGGAGGACGAGGATGAGGAGGAGGTGGAGGAGGATGAGGATGAAGCATGGTCACAGCGGGGTGGCACCCAACGCAGCTCGGGTCCATCACTGGTGCGTGGCTGGGGGGAAAGGCAGGACGATGACGATACGCCTCCCACAGAGGACAGCTTGTCCTTACCCCTGGGCAGCCTGGCACACATGAGCGACTACATGCTGCAGTGCCTGCGCAACGACAGCAGAGTTGCCCACATTTTAACCTGTGCGGACTACTGGGTTGCCACCCTGCTGGATCCACGCTACAAAGACAATGTGCCCACCTTACTTCCTGCACTGGAGCGTGATAGGAAGATGCGCGAGTACAAGCGCACGTTGGTAGACGCGCTACTGAGAGCATTCCCAAATGTCACAGGGGAACAAGTGGAAGCCCAAGGCCAAGGCAGAGGAGGAGCAAGAGGTCGCCAAGGCAGCTGTGTCACGGCCAGCTCCTCTGAGGGCAGGGTTAGCATGGCAGAGATGTGGAAAACTTTTGTCAACACGCCACAGCTAACTGCACCACCACCTGATACGCAACGTGTTAGCAGGAGGCAACATTTCACTAACATGGTGGAACAGTACGTGTGCACACCCCTCCACGTACTGACTGATGGTTCGGCCCCATTCAACTTCTGGGTCTCTAAATTGTCCACGTGGCCAGAGCTAGCCTTTTATGCCTTGGAGGTGCTGGCCTGCCCGGCAGCCAGCGTTTTGTCTGAACGTGTATTCAGCACGGCAGGGGGCGTCATTACAGACAAACGCAGCCGCCTGTCTACAGCCAATGTGGACAAGCTGACGTTCATAAAAATGAACCAGGCATGGATCCCACAGGACCTGTCCGTCCCTTGTCCAGATTAGACATTAACTACCTCCCCATAACCATATATTATTGGACTCCAGGGCACTTCCTCATTCAATCCTATTTTTATTTTCATTTTACCATTATATTGCGATGCTACCCAAAGTTGAATGAACCTCTCCTCTGCCTGTGTGCTAGGCCTAAATATATGCCAATGGACTGTTGCAGTGGTGGCTGACATGAAGCCTGATTCTCTGCTATGACATGCAGACTAATTCTCTGCTGACATGAAGCCAGATTGTCTGTTACGGGACCTCTCTCCTCTGCCTGGGTGCTGGGCCTAAATTTATGACAATGGACTGTTGCAGTGGTGGCTGACGTGAAGCCTGATTCTCTGCTATGACATGCAGACTGATTCTCTGCTGACATGAAGCCAGATCCTCTGTTACGGGACCTCTCTCCTCTGCCTGGGTGCTGGGCCTAAATTTATGACAATGGACTGTTGCAGTGGTGGCTGACGTGAAGCCTGATTCTCTGCTATGACATGCAGACTGATTCTCTGCTGACATGAAGCCAGATCCTCTTTTACGGGACCTCTCTCCTCTGCCTGGGTGCTGGGCCTAAATTTATGACAATGGACTGTTGCAGTGGTGGCTGACGTGAAGCCTGATTCTCTGCTATGACATGCAGACTGATTCTCTGCTGACATGAAGCCAGATCCTCTTTTACGGGACCTCTCTCCTCTGCCTGGGTGCTGGGCCTAAATTTATGACAATGGACTGTTGCAGTGGTGGCTGACGTGAAGCCTCATTCTCTGCTATGACATGCAGACTGATTCTCTGCTGACATGAAGCCAGATCCTCTGTTACGGGACCTCTCTCCTCTGCCTGGGTGCTGGGCCTGAATATATGCCAATGGACTGTTGCAGTGGTGGGTGACGTGAAGCCTCATTCTCTGCTATGACATGCAGACTAATTCTCTGCTGACATGAAGCCAGATTGTCTGTTACGGGACCTCTCTCCTCTGCCTGTGTGTGTGCTGGGCCTAAATATATGCCAATGGACTGTTGCAGTGGTGGCTGACGTGAAGCCTCATTCTCTGCTATGACATGCAGACTGATTCTCTGCTGACATGAAGCCAGATCCTCTGTTACGGGACCTCTCTCCTCTGCCTGGGTGCTGGGCCTAAATTTATGACAATGGACTGTTGCAGTGGTGGCTGACGTGAAGCCTGATTCTCTGCTATGACATGCAGACTGATTCTCTGCTGTCATGAAGCCAGATTGTCTGTTACGGGACCTTTCTCCTCTACCTGGGTTCTGGGCCTAAATTTATGAAAATTGACTCTTACAGTGGTGGGTGACGTGAAGCCTGATTCTCTGCTATGATATGAAGACTGATTCTCTGCTGACATGAAGCCAGATTGTCTGTTACGGGACCTTTCTCCTCTGCCTGGGTTCTGGGCCTAAATTTATGAAAATTGACTCTTACAGTGGTGGGTGACGTGAAGCCTGATTCTCTGCTATGATATGAAGACTGATTCTCTGCTGACATGAAGCCAGATTGTCTGTTACGGGACCTTTCTCCTCTGCCTGGGTTCTGGGCCTAAATTTATGAAAATTGACTCTTACAGTGGTGGGTGACGTGAAGCCTGATTCTCTGCTATGATATGAAGACTGATTCTCTGCTGACATGAAGCCAGATTGTCTGTTACGGGACCTTTCTCCTCTGCCTGGGTTCTGGGCCTAAATTTATGAAAATTGACTCTTACAGTGGTGGGTGACGTGAAGCCTGATTCTCTGCTATGATATGAAGACTGATTCTCTGCTGACATGAAGCCAGATTGTCTGTTACGGGACCTTTCTCCTCTGCCTGGGTTCTGGGCCTAAATTTATGAAAATTGACTCTTACAGTGGTGGGTGACGTGAAGCCTGATTCTCTGCTATGATATGAAGACTGATTCTCTGCTGACATGAAGCCAGATTGTCTGTTACGGGACCTTTCTCCTCTGCCTGGGTTCTGGGCCTAAATTTATGAAAATTGACTCTTACAGTGGTGGGTGACGTGAAGCCTGATTCTCTGCTATGATATGAAGACTGATTCTCTGCTGACATGAAGCCAGATTCTCTGTTACGGGACCTCTCTCCTCTGCCTGGGTGCTGGGCCTAAATTTATGACAATGGACTGTTGCAGTGGTGGCTGACGTGAAGCCTGATTCTCTGCTATGACATGCAGACTGATTCTCTGCTGACATGAAGCCAGATTCTCTGTTACGGGACCTCTCTCCTCTGCCTGTGTGTGTGCTGGGCCTAAATATATGCCAATGGACTGTTGCAGTGGTGGCTGACGTGAAGCCTCATTCTCTGCTATGACATGCAGACTAATTCTCTGCTGACATGAAGACAGATTCTCTGTTACGGGACCTCTCTCCTCTGCCTGGGTGCCGGGGCCTAAATATCTGAGAATGGACTGTTCCAGTGGTGGGTGACGGGAAGCCAGATTCTCTGCTATGGAACCTCTCTCCAATTGATTTTGGTTAATTTTTATTTATTTAATTTTTATTTTAATTCATTTCCCTATCCACATTTGTTTGCAGGGGATTTACCTACATGTTGCTGCCTTTTGCAGCCCTCTAGCTCTTTCCTGGGCTGTTTTACAGCCTTTTTAGTGCCAAAAAGTTCGGGTCCCCATTGACTTCAATGGGGTTCGGGTTCGGGACGAAGTTCGGATCGGGTTCGGATCCCGAACCCGAACATTTCCGGGATGTTCGGCCGAACTTCTCGAACCCGAACATCCAGGTGTTCGCTCAACTCTAGTTATTGGGGTTATAAAAACCCTCTGATATACTGCACATCTGGGATTAGACATGCATAAGTGACTGTGAAATTTAGGCCACAAATATGGATTTTTCATACTGGGGTGAAAAACAAACAAACATCTGTTTCATATAGTGCACATCTAGGATTAGATGTAAATAAATGAGTGTCACATTTTGGCCAGAAATACAGCTTTTTGCTCACTGGGGTGAAAACAAAACATCTGTTTCATATAGTGCACATCTGGGATTAGATGTAAATAAGTGAGTGTCACATTTAGGCCAGAAATACAGCTTTTTGCTTACTGGGGTGAAAAAACCCTCTGATATACTGCACATCTGGGATTAGACATGCATAAGTGACTGTAAAATATAGACCACAAATACGGATTTTTCATACTGGGGTGAAAAAAAAAAACATTGGTTTCATATAGTGCACATCTAGGATTAGACGTGCATAAGCAAATGTCACATTTAAGCCAGAAATACAGCTTTTTGCTTACTGGGGTGAAAAAAAAAAAAACATCTGTTTCATATAGTGCACATCTAGGATTAGATGTAAATAAGTGAGTGTCACATTTAGGCCAGAAATGCAGCTTTTTGCTTCCTGGGGTGCAAAAAAAAAACCCATCTGTTTCACATAGTGCACATCTGGGATTAGACATGCATAAGTAACTGAAATTTAGGCCACACATACGGCTTTCTCATACTGGGGCATACTGGGGTGAAAAAAACACACATCTGTTTCATATAGTGCACATCTAGAATTAGACATGCCTAAGTTAGTGTCACATTTAGCCCAGAAATACAGCTTTTTGCTTACTGTGGTGAAAAAACCCTCTGATATACTGCACATCTGGGATTAGACATGCATAAGTGAGTGTCACATTTCGGCCACAAATACGTCTTTTTGCTTACTGGGGTGAAAGAACCCTCTGATATACTGCACATCTGGGATTAGACATACATAAGTGAGTGTCGTCACATTTAGGCCAGAAATACAGCTTTTTGCTTACTGTGGTGAAAAAACCCTCATCTGTTTCATATAGTACACATCTAGGATTAGACATGCATAAGTGAGTGTCACATTTAGGCAAGAAATACAGCTTTTTGCTCACTGGGGTGAAAAAAACCCCATCTGTTTCATATAGTGCACATCTGGGATTAGACATGCATAAGTGAGTGTCACATTTAGGTCAGAAATACATCTTTTTGGTTATTGGGGTTATAAAAACCCTCTGATATACTGCTCATCTGGGATTAGATATGCATAAGTGACTGTGAAATTTAGGCCACAAATACGGATTTTTCATACTGGGGCATACTGGGGTGAAAAACAAGCAAACATCTGTTTCATATAGTGCACATCTAGGATTAGATGTAAATAAATGAGTGTCACATTTTGGCCAGAAATACAGCTTTTTGCTCACTGGGGTGAAAAAAAACCCATCTGTTTCATATAGTGCACATCTGGGATTAGATGTAAATAAGTGAGTGTCACATTTAGGCCAGAAATACAGCTTTTTGCTCACTGGGGTGAAAAAACCCTCTGATATACTGTACATCTGGGATTAGACATGCATAAATAACTGAAATTTAGGCCACAAATACGGCTTTCTCATACTGGGGCTTACTGGGGTGAAAAAACACACATCTGTTTCATATAGTGCACACCTAGAATTAGACATGCATAAGTTAGTGTCACATTTATCCCAGAAATACGGCTTTTTGCTTACTGGGGTTAAAAAACCCTCTGATATACTGCACATCTGGGATTAGACGTGCATGAGTGACTCTGAAATTTAGGCCAGAAATACAGCTTTTTGCTTACTGTGGTGAAAAAACCCTCTTATATACTGCAGATCTGAGATTGGACATGCATAAGTGAGTGTCACATTTCGGCCACAAATACGTCTTTTTGCTTACTGGGGTGAAAGAACCCTCTGTTATACTGCACATCTGGGATTAGACATACATAAGTGAGTGTCACATTTAGGCAAGAAATACAGCTTTTTGCTCACTGGGGTGAAAAAAACCCCCATCTGTTTCCTATACTGCACATCTGTGATTAGACATGCATAAGTGAGTGTCACATTTAGGTCAGAAATACAGCTTTTTGGTTATTGGGGTTATAAAAACCCTCTGATATACTGCACATCTGGGATTAGACATGCATAAGTGACTGTGAAATTTAGGCCACAAATACGGATTTTTCATACTGGGGCATACTGGGGTGAAAAACAAACAAACATCTGTTTCATATAGTGCACATCTGGGATTAGATGTAAATAAGTGTCACATTTAGGCCAGAAATACAGCTTTTTGCTTACTGGGGTGAAAAAACCCTCTGATATACTGCACATCTGGGATTAGACATGCATAAGTGACTGTAAAATATAGACCACAAATACGGATTTTTCATACTGGAGTGAAAAAAAACCCATCGGTTTCATATAGTGCACATCTAGGATTAGACGTGCATAAGCGAATGTCACCTTTAAGCCAGAAATACAGCTTTTTGCTTACTGGGGTGAAAAACCCCCCAAAAAACATCTGTTTCATATAGTGCACATCTAGGATTAGATGTAAATAATTGAGTGTCACATTTAGGCCAGAAATGCAGCTTTTTGCTTCCTGGGGTGCAAAAAAAAAACCCATCTGTTTCACATAGTGCACATCTGGCATTAGACATGCATAAGTAACTGAAATTTAGGCCACACATACGGCTTTGTCATACTGGGGCATACTGGGGTGAAAAAAAAAAACCACATCTGTTTTAATATAGTGCACATCTAGAATTAGACATGCATAAGTTAGTGTCACATTTAGCCCAGAAATACGGCTTTTTTCTTACTGGGGTGAAAAAACCCTCTGATATACTGCACATCTGGGATTAGACGTGCATGAGTGACTCTGAAATTTAGGCCAGAAATACAGCTTTTTGCTTACTGTGGTGAAAAAACCCTCTTATATACTGCAGATCTGAGATTAGACATGCATAAGTGAGTGTCACATTTCGGCCACAAATATGTCTTTTTGCTTACTGGGGTGAAAGAACCCTCTGATATATGATATACTGCACATCTGGGATTAGACATACATAAGTGAGTGTCACATTTAGGCCAGAAATACAGCTTTTTGCTTACTGGGGTGAAAAAAAAAACCATCTGTTTCATATAGTGCACATCTGGGATTAGACATGCATAAGTGAGTGTCACATATAGGTCAGAAATACAGCTTTTTGGTTATTGGGGTTATAAACACCCTCTGATATACTGCACATCTGGGATTAGACATGCATAAGTGAGTGTCACATTTAGGTCAGAAATACAGCTTTTTGGTTAGTGGGGTTATAAAAACCCTCTGATATACTGCACATCTGGGATTAGATATGCATAAGTGACTGTGAAATTTAGGCCACAAATACGGATTTTTCATACTGGGGCATACTGGGGTGAAAAACAAACAAACATCTTTTTCATATAGTGCACATCTAGGATTAGATTTAAATAAATGAGTGTCACATTTTGGCCAGAAATACAGCTTTTTGCTCACTGGGGTGAAAAAAACCCATCTGTTTCATATAGTGCACATCTGGGATTAGATGTAAATAAGTGAGTGTCACATTTAGGCCAGAAATACAGCTTTTTGCTTACTGGGGTGAAAAAACCCTCTGATATACTGCACATCTGAGATTAGACATGCATAAGTGACTGTAAAATATAGACCACAAATACGGATTTTTCATACTGGGGTGGAAAAAAAAAAACATCGGTTTCATATAGTGCACATCTAGGATTAGACGTGCATAAGCGAATGTCACATTTAAGCCAGAAATACAGCTTTTTGCTTAATGGGGTGAAAAAAACCCCAAAAAACATCTGTTTCATATAGTGCACATCTAGGATTAGATGTAAATAAGTGAGTGTCACATTTAGGCCAGAAATGCAGCTTTTTGCTTCCTGGGGTGCAAAAAAAACCCCATCTGTTTCACATAGTGCACATCTGGCATTAGACATGCATAAGTAACTGAAATTTAGGCCACACATACGGCTTTGTCATACTGGGGCATACTGGGGTGAAAAAAACCCACATCTGTTTTCATATAGTGCACATCTAGAATTAGACATGCATAAGTTAGTGTCACATTTAGCCCATAAATACGGCTTTTTGCTTACTGGTGTGAAAAAACCCTCTTATATACTGCAGATCTGAGATTAGACATGCATAACTGAGTGTCACTTTTCGGCCACAAATACGGCTTTTTGCTTACTGGGGTGAAAAACCCTCTTATATACTGCACATCTGGGATTAGACATACACAAGTGAGTGTCACATTAAGGCCAGAAATACAGCTTTTTGCTCACTGGGGTGAAAAAACCCCCATCTGTTTTATATAGTGCACATCTGGGATTAGACGTGCATAAGTGACTGTGAAATTTGGGCCACAAATCCGGATTTTTCATACTGGGGCATACTGGGGTGAAAAAAAAAAAAAACATCTGTTTCATATAGTGCACATCTAGGATTAGACATGCATAAGTGAGTGTCATATTTAGGTCAGAAATACAGCTTTTTGGTTATTGGGGTTATAAAAACCCTCTGATATACTGATTTTAAATCCCTCTAAATACGGATTTTTCATACTGGGGTGAAAAACAAACAAACATCTGTTTCATATAGTGCACATTTAGGATTAGATGTAAATAAATGAGTGTCACATTTTGGCCGGAAATGCAGCTTTTTGCTCACTGGGATGAAAAACCCCCATCTGTTTCATATAGTGCACATCTGGGATTAGATGTAAATAAGTGAGTGTCACATTTAGGCCAGAAATACAGCTTTTTGCTCACTGGGATGAAAAAACCCAATCTGTTTCATATAGTGCACATCTAGGATTAGACGTGCATAAGCGAATGTCACATTTAAGCCAGAAATGCTGCTTTTTGCTTACTGGAGTGAAAAAAACAAAACATCTGTTTCATATAGTGCACATCTAGGATTAGATGTAAATAAGTGAGTGTCACATTTTGGCCAGAAATACAGCTTTTTGCTTACTGGGGTGAAAAAAACCTCTAATATACCGCTCATCTGGGATTAGACGTGCATAAGTGACTGTGAAATTTAGTCCACAAATATGGCTTTTTGCTTACTGGGGTGAAAAAACCCTCTTATATACTGCACATCTGGGATTAGACATGCTTACGTGAGTGTCACATTTAGGCCAGAAATACGGCTTTTTGCTTACTGGGGTGAAAAAACCCTGATATACTGCACATCTGGGATTAGACATGCATAAGTGAGTGTCACATTTTGGCCAGAAATACAGCTTTTTGCTTACTGGGGTTATAAAAACCCTGTGATATACTGAACATCTGGGATTAGACGTGCATAAGTCAGTGTCACATTTAGGTCAGAAATTTGGCTTTTTGGTTATTGGGGTTATAAAAACCCTCTGATATACTGCATATCTGGGATTTGTTGTGCATAATTGAGTGTCACATTTAGGCCAGAAATACGGCTTTTTGCTTACTGGAGTAAAAAAAAAACTCTGATATACTGCACATCTGGGATTAGACATGCATAAGTGAGTGTCATATTTTGGCCAGAAATACAGCTTTTTGCTTACTGGGGTTATAAAAACCCTCTGATATACTGCACATCTAGGATTAGACATGCTTAAGTGAGTGTCACATTTAGGCCAGAAATACGGCTTTTAGCTTACTGGGGTGAAAAAACTCTGATATACTGCACATCTGGGTTTAGACATGCATAATTTACTTTGAAATTTAGGCCACAAATACCGCTGTCATATACAGTTTAAAAAATATAAGTACCCTACATCAGGGTTTTTATTGGCGGTTAATTATTTTTAACAGACTTAACCACTTTTTACTTTGCTTGGTGAACGCTAACTTGAGGCAAACATCTAATAAGGGACGCGGTCATGGTCGTGGTGGTGGTGTTGGTGGAGCCTCTGGTGTAGGGAGAGGACATGGCAGTTTTGCCAGAGCTACACGTCCTACTGAACCTACTACCTCAGGTCCCAGTAGCTGCCAGAATCTACAGCGATATTTGGTCGGGCCTAATGACGTTCTAAGCATGGTAAGGCCTGAGCAAGTACAGGCACTTGTCAATTCGGTGGCCAACAGTGGATCCAGCACATTCACATTATCTCCCACCCAGTCTTCTGCAGAAAGCGCACAGATGGCGCATGAAACCCATGCCCCTCAGTCTGTCACATCACCCCCGTGCATATCCAGGAACCTGTCTGAGCCTCAAGTCATGCAGCAGTCTCTGGGTTTACCAAGGGCATCCACCTAGCCCTTCCCCAGGGGTGGAAGACATAGAATGCACTGACGCACAACCACTTATGTTTCCTGATGAGGACATGGGAATACCACCTCAGCACGTCTCTGATGATGACGAACCACAGTTGCCAACTGCTGTGTATTTCTGCAGTGTGCTGACCGAAAAGGAGGTCAGGGAGGAAGACTGGGTGAAAGACGATGCAGGGGACGATGAGGTCCTAGACCCCACATGGAATGAAGGTCGTGCCACTGACTTTCAGAGTTCGGAGGAAGAGGCAGTGGCGAGACCGAGCCAACAGCGTAACAAAAGAGGGAGCAGGGTGCAAAAGCAGAGCAGCTATCGCCATAGCAGTTTGCCTGCTACTGGCCACTAGAGATGTTGCGAACATAAAATTTTCCGTTCGCGAGCGGCAAACGCAAGTTTCTACAGATGTTCGCGAATGTGCGAACCGGGCGATCCGCCATTGACTTCTATAGGCAGGCGAATTTTAAAACCCACAGGGACTCTTTCTGGCCACAATAGTAATGGAAAAGTTGTTTCAAGGGGACTAACACCTGGACTGTGGCATGCCGGAGGGGGATCCATGGCAAAACTCCCATGGAAAATTACATAGTTGACGCAGAGTTGGATTTTAATCCATAAAGGGCATAAATCACCTAACAATGCATTTTTATTTATTTTTTTACAACGTGGTTTAAAACATCCAGTGTGTGAATACGATCAGGTATGATGTTGTATCGATCAGGTAGTGTAAGGGTTATGCCCGCTTCACAGACATTGACAGACCAAACTCCCCTTTTAATGCACCGCAAACAACCGCAAACAGTCCATTTGCCGAACCGCAAACTTCCCATTTGCACAAGGTTGGATACCAAGCTGGCCATGTCCCGTTGATGTCATTGAAGGTTTCTTCCTCCACCCAGCCACGTACAACACCAAGGGTCCCGGAAAGGTGAATTGAATACATTTTTCAAATGGGGAGATGCTTTGTTTGAATCCACGGTCACTGCGTCTGTGCCGTGCAATTTACTGTCCCACCCGATATGAGTGCTATTTTCTATAGTTCTCTCTTCTCATCAGTTTAATCCCTGTTATGTCCCCAAGCTGGGGTCCATTTATTAAATGGATTTTTCGAACGGGGAGATGGTTAAAAAAAACGCTGGCTCCCTCCCCTGTGGTCACTGCGTCTGTGCCGTGCAATTTACTGTCACACCTGATATTAGTGCTATTTTCTGTAGTACTATTCTCATCAGTTTAATCCCTGTTACGTCCCTTATCAGGGTGGGATTGCCTTTTGTTAAAAAAATAATTTAGGCCGGGTACCTTCGACTGCCTTCACAGTGACAGACCAAACTCTGATACACTAAGTTGGGGCACTGCGAGTGCACGGAGCAATGTGCTGTGACACCCTATCTGAGTGGTGTCTTAACTAGTACTATTCCTATCAGTTTAATCCCTGTTTCGTCCCCTATCCGGGGACGTGTGTTGAATTGATTAACCATTGTCGAATTAACGAACCATTACGACATCCTGGAATAATTTAGTTCTGAGCTTTGCACTTGATTTGTATTGGAATTGTTGGGGATTTTTTAAATTGTCTGCATTATTTCTAATAAACTATTAAGAGACTTTATTATGATTTTTTTATTTTATTTTATGTATTAAAAACCCACCCATGCAACTTAAGAAAAAAAAAAAAAAAGTAAGTTTTTTATATGAAAAAACATCCAGCCGTCCCGATCGCTTTTGGTCTGATCATAATGAAGCAACGGCCTTATCATCTGGGGTGTGGCAACATTGCCAACACACTCAGAGGTGATTGTATAATGTGGAGAGAGAATCTGAATCGCACCTCCTCAGTCCTATACTAATGACTACTGTACGTATTTAGCAGCATTTCTATTGATAAACATGGCTATACAGCACAAGTATCAAACATTTGCTGTGCCCTAAAAGAGGCATTAGTATACAGTTTGATCAAAGAGCATAGGCCCACTTACCGCGACAAGGTTGCCTCTTGTTAAGTGGGAACCTACTCTATCCATAGCGCAGTGCTGTGCGGCGACCACCGCGCCTCCACACCGCACCAGCAGGCAACGGGATCCAACAGCCACAATGCAGCCCCACCGTGAGGCAGAGCCACCTAGGCCTCGGGTCCCATCACTCCACCAGCACGGCACAGAAGCACTCAGAGGTGATGATCGCTTCATTGTGATACGCAAGATCCTTCACCACAACAAGGTAACGATCACGAAAGGGGAATTGACACTGGTATGTGCCTTTTTTTTGTTTTGTTTTTGCAGCCACAGTGCAGCACCAGAGGCCAGAAAAATTAGTCATTTACACATGCCTGAAAAACAATGTTATTGTTGCGGCCGAAAAAATTGATGTTTTCAAGGCAGAAAGGTGACTAAAACATTGCGGCTTGTACCCTAGTTGGTGGCGGAGTATTCACAAAAGTCATCCGGTATGCAGACATTAAATACAGCAGCGTGGGGACCATTTTGAGGCCAAGGCATGTCAGGCCTTTTGTTAGTTAAACGTATCCCCTACTGTCAGTCCCTTCGGGATCCATGCCTCATTCATCTTAATGAAGGTGAGGTAATCAACACTTTTTTGACCGAGGTGACTTCTTTTGTCAGTGACAATGCCTCCTGCTGCACTGAAGGTCATTTCTGACAGGACACGTGAAGCGGGGCAGGCCAGAAGTTCTATCGCAAACTGGGATAGCTCAGGACACAGGTCAAGCCTGCACACCCAGTAGTCAAGGGCTTCATCGCTCCTCAGAGTGTTGATATCTGCAGTTAAGGCGAGGTAGTCTGCCACCTGTCGGTCGAGTCGTTCTCTAAGGCTGGATCCTGAAAGGCCATGGTGATGTGTAGGACTGAAAAAGCTCTGCATGTCCTCCATCAACAACACATCTGTAAAGCGTCCTGTCCTTGCCGCCGTGGTCGTGGTAGGAGGAGGATTACTTTCACCTCTTCCCCAGTTAGATTCCCGTTGTGCTGTGACATCCCCCTTATAAGCTGTGTAAAGCATATTTTTTGTTTGGTTTTGAACTGCTGAAACCTTTCTGACTTCCGGCAATTTGGTAACATTTCCGCCACTTTCTGCTTATACCGGGGGTCTAGTAGCGTGGCCACCCAGTACAGGTCGTTCTCCTTCATCCTTTTTATACGAGGGTCCCTCAACAGACATGACAGCATGAAAGACCCCATTCTCACAAGGTTGGATGCCGAGCTACTCATTTCCCGTTCCTCCTTCTCACTGATGTCATTGACGGTCTGTCCTTCCCCCCAGCCACGTACAAGATCGCGGGTCCCAGATAGGTGACAACAACGAGCACCCTGGGATGCCTGCTGTGGTTGGTCTTCCTCCTCCTCAAAGCCACATTCCTCCTCTGACTCCTCTTCCTCATACTCCTCTTGCAGTGTTGCCGCAGGTCCGGCAAGCGATGATGTCAAGGCTGATTCTACCATGTCTGTAGGGCAGATTCCAGCAATCTGGGCCCAAGAGAGTGTCTAGAATCTGTCGTGTTCTGTATACAATGCTGTAACTACATCAGGAAGCATTGTATTGCAGATCCCAGCGCTCTGGGCCCTCCGAGCGGTCTGGAATCAGTGGTGATGGTGACCACAACTTTTCCTCTTCCTCTTCACGCTCATCTACAGCCTGATCCAGCACTCTTCACAGGGCACGCTCCAGAAAACAAATGGGATGAGGTCGCTGATGGTGCCTTCAGTACGACTGACTAGGTTTGTCACCTCCTCAAAAGGACGCATGAGCCTACAGGCATTGTGCATGAGCGTCCAGTAACGTGGCAAAAAAAAATCCCAGCTCCGCAGAGGCTGTCCTAGCACCCCCCGGTCATACAAATACTCGTTGACGGCTTTTTCTTGTTGGAGCAGGCGGTCGAACATTAGGAGTGTTGAATTCCAACTTGTCGGGCTGTCGCAAATCAATCGCCTTACTGGCATGTTGTTTCGGTGCTGAATGTCTGAAAAGTGCGCCATGGCCGTGTAGGAACGCCAGAAATGGCCACACACCTTCCTGGCCTGCTTGAGGACGTCCTGTAAGCCTGGGTACTTAGACACAAAGCGTTGCACGATGAGATTCAACACATGTGCCATGCACGGCACATGTGACAACTTGCCCAAATTCAATGCCGTCAACAAATTGCTTCCGTTGTCACACACCACTTTGCCGATCTCCAGTTGGTGCGGGGTCAGCCACTGATCCACTTGTGCATTCAGGGCGGACAGGAGTGCTGGTCCGGTGTGGCTCTCTGCTTTCAGGCAAGTCAACCCCAAGACAGCGTGACACTGTCATATCCGGGATGTGATATAGCCCCTGGGGAGCTGGGGGGATTCAGTTGATGTGCAGCCAGACGCCGCAGCAGAAGAGGACTCAGCCGAGGAGGTTATGGAAGAGGATGGAGTAGGAGGAGTAGAGGAGGTGGCAGTAGGCCTGCCTGCAAGTCGTAGCGGTGTCACCAACTCCGCTGCAGAGCCACGCATTCCATGCTTGGCAGCCGTCAGCAGGTTGACCCAATGCGCAGTGTAGGTGATATACCTGCCCTAACCGTGCTTTGCAGACCAGGTATCAGTGGTCAGATGGACCCTTGTCCCAACACTGTATGCCAGAGGTGCCATGACTTCCTTTTCAATCAATCAGTAGAGGTTTGGAATTGCCTTATGAGAATAAAAAAAAAATTGTCCGGGTACCTTCCACTGTGGTGTCCCAATAGCGACACATTTTTTGAAGGCCTCAGACTCCACCAGCTGGTATGGTAAAAGCGTTCCGTCAAGCCAGCTGTCAGATGCCGGGCAAGGGGGTGACTCTGTGACATTGGCTTCTTACGCTCAAGCATTTCCTTTACAGACACCTGACTGTGGGCAGATGAGATGGAACTGATCAAGGTGAGAGGCGGAGTGGCAGGTGGTTTAGAGGGGGCAAGGAGGCAGTGGTTGACGTGGCTGAAGATGCTGGACCAGGAGGAGGATGGTGGCTTTGAGCTTGTGTGCTGCTTCTACTCGTCATCATGTGTTGATCCCATAGGTGTTTGTGATGTGCGATCATGTGCCATCGCAAAGCAGTTGTACCTAGGTGGGTGTTGGATTTCCCACGACTCAGTTTCTTTTGGCACAGGTTGCAAATGGCATCGCTGTTGTCAGAGGCAGACACACACAAAAAATGCCACACTGCTGAGCTTTGCAATGACGGCATTCTGGTGGTGGCAACAGCATGTGTTGATTGGCGTGCTGTCTGGCTGACCCCGGGTGCCGATACATGCTGTCTGACTGTGCCACTAGCTCCTTGTGACGACCTCCCCCTGCTTCTAACTCGTCTCCTCCTTCTCTCTGTCTCCCCTTCTGAACTTTCCCCCTCTTCTTCTTCTCTTCGAACAGGCACCCACGTGGCATCCACGGACACATCGTCATCATCAACCACTTCACTTGTATCTGACACCTCAGCAAAGGAAAGGAAGCAGCAGCGGGTACATCATCATCATCACACTGTACGTCCATGTGTGTAATGCTGCCTGACTGAGACATATCCCTGTTATCTACATCCCCTGGCAATAATGGTTGTGCATCACTAATTTCATCCAACTGATGTGTAAATAACTCCTCTGAGGGATCAAGTGAAGCGGCTGTGGTGGTAGTGGTGGTGGTGCCGGGCGGGAGAGTGGTAACTTGAGAGCAGGTGACCAAAGCTGAGCTGGAGGAGGATGGTGCGTCAAGGTTCTTAGCGGAAGCTTTTGAAGATTGGGTGTCCTGTGTAAGCCAGTCGACTATTTTCTCCACATTTTTTGGGTTCAGGGTACGTGGCCTCTGAACACTAGGCATTATCCCAGGGCCAGTGGAAATCACAGCACTACGAACACGATGGCCCTTGCGGCGTGGCCTGCCTCTGCCTGTCATTTTTTTATTAGATAAGTGTTACTATGCGTGTAAGGTACTGTGCAACCCTATATAAGCGGTGGGCAGTGGGCACAGTACAGTCTGTGTGGGCCTGACACACACGGGCTTGCAAATGTGATTATATCACAGAAAAATTTTAAATAGAATTTTTTTTTTATCTGCAAGATATTTGAGTGAATGACACCCTGTAATGGTATGAGTGCAGGCCTAGCCACTAGCCAGTGGCCACAATACAGTATGTGTGGGGGCCTGACACACATGGGCTTGCTAATGTGATTAGATCACAGAAAAATATTAAATATAATTCTTTTATCTGCAAGGCATTTTCTGTCACACACTGTATGAATGGTGTGCACTGTGCACACAGTGCTGTCTATGACTGAGCCTGCAGCCTCTCACACACGAGCAGCCAGGCAACTGCAATATATATGAAAAAAAAAAATATGCAGACTGATGTACCAGCCCTGAAAAGGGCTTTTTGGGGTGCTGTCTGGATGCTGTCCTTACAGCAGATGATAGAAGAAATTGGGTCAGGAGCAGCACAGCAAACGGCTTATGAAGGGCGATCCGGTGGTCTTGCAATAGCTGGGCAAGGGGTCACAGATCCAACGTGATCCAGAAGTATATGAAAAAGATAGGAGGCCACAGCAGCATATCCACGAAATCCTCTTTATTCAAACGAACGCCTCACAGCAAGGCATAAAAATTACAGCGACGTTTCGGCTATGACTAGCCTTTATCAAGCATGTGTTACAATTAAAATCACTGCATATAAATCCCCCATATTAGATACGCCCACAATACTGCTCAACCAGTAAAACCTAGATACTACAGGTAACACCCACCCATCCCTAGGTGTCATCAAAATTATTCACATGGACCAGCTGGCTAGAATCTCATATTCACCTGTGGGGAATTGTGTCATCTGTTTCTCCATATAGGTGATGGCGTTAAGCCGTTCAGAATGCGCACGTCGTCAATCCTCATCGCGTCATCAAATCGCGTCAACTGCAGAGCGCCGTCAAACAAACACATAATGTGTGCGTCAGAGGGCAACCCTCCGCTCCGCCTACCCGTATCGTTGAACGTCATCAAAAGGCGGCCCGCTTGCGACATCGGAAGCGGCCGGCTATGCGTCATCAATACGGGCGGCTGAAAAGACGTCATCAAGAAGCGCCACATATATCCACTGTAGTCGCGTCGCTTAGCGATGCGAAGAACAGACATGCGCATAAATGAACAACGAAATAACAAATGAATAAAGTTCATATGTCAAAATAGATCGCGTATGGAGTATCAAACATAGAGACACACAACCCCATATATTTTAACAAGAGGTATAATAGATAAGGTCAATACTGTGAAAATGAAGGTCAGGGATGAGTGGCATGTGGGCCCAATAATTATGGGGCCCCCATGCCAACCAAACCGTCACTTAAAGAAGACAAATAGATGGGTGTATTAGGCAATCAATTATACGGTAGTGCAGTTCAAAAATATACAAAAATAAAACACAAAACAATACAACACAAGAGAGATCAACGAATGCCTGCCACATTGAATTCTAAATTCAACCCGAAGGGGTGTAAAGACTTCAATGTGTAGATCCACTTGAGCTCCTTCTTCCTTAATATCGCGTCCTTGTCTCCTCCTCTCCGCAAAGGTCCCACACTATCTATAACCCGAAAACGAAGTTGGTTGACCGAATGCCCTGCATCTACAAAGTGCTTTGCGACAGGTTTATCCATGTTTTTGTTACGTATGGTGCTTTTGTGCTTATTAATACGCTCCCTAACCTCCATGGTGGTCTCACCCACATAGGTGAGGCTGCAGGGACACTGGATAGCATATATCACATCCCGTGACCTACATGTATAATAACCATTGATTTTATATTTCTTGCCACTATATGGATGGAGAAAGTGGTCCCCCTTGAGAACGTTCCCACAATTGCAACATGATAGACATGGATACGTCCCGTTTTTGCGGGGAGCAAGTAATTTTTGTTTCACTGTCGGATCACATGTATCTGTTTTAACCAGTCTATCACGTAGGCTAGGATTCCGCTTGTATGCCATCATCGGCTGGAAATTAAATTCTTTTATCTCTGGCAACCCCCGCTGGAGTATATGCCATTCCTTTCTAAGGACGTGGGCAATATCGCCACTATCACGACCGAAGATGGACACAAACGGAATCCTAGCCTCGGATGTGGTTCTCACTGTTTTCTGTAGTGCAGTGCATCTGTCAACCAACCTCGCCTTCTTTTTGGTCCTATCTAGTAAAGATTTAGGATAACCTCGTTCCATAAATCGTGTGCACATGGCATCCACTTTTTGTGTGCACACCTCCTCATCAGAGACAATTCTTCTCACACGTAAGAGTTGGCTCCATGGATTTATATGGAGTGATTTTAATTGTAACACATGCTTGATAAAGGCTAGTCATAGCCGAAACGTCGCTGTAATTTTTATGCCTTGCTGTGAGGCGTTCGTTTGAATAAAGAGGATTTTGTGGATATGCTGCTGTGGCCTCCTATCTTTTTCATATACTTCTGGATCACGTTGGATCTGTGACCCCTTGCCCAGCTATTGCAAGACCACCTGGATCGCCCTTCATAAGCCGTTTGCTGTGCTGCTCCTGACCCAATTTCTTCTATCACTTGATCCGGGGAGCGTGCACCGGGGAGTATACCTACTTTTTATACACTGTTTGTGATTATGGATCTACTCCCAGGCTCTGATAGGAGCACTGAGACGCCCAACGACTTGGCATATTTGTACACAGAAGATGAGATTAACAGATTGATCGGCACAGATTCCACTGATGTCTCCTTCCTTAGCACTCCCTCCATTGATTTATTGAAACGTAAGTGCGAACAGGAGTCAAAAAGACTGACTACTATGGAGCTACATTTGAGCACTTTACGTGAATACTACAGGAATCGACGCATTCCAAGAGGGTTGCGGTCTCATCTACGACCAAACCTCTTTCCGAATGACACGGATTTTTGTAGCAAATTCGAAGCGGTGAGTAATAAATACTCTTTTGAACTGATTTTGCTTAACATAGATTATCTATGTAAAGAGGTGGATAACATCAAAAAAATGATTGTTGACTTAAATACACAAATCCAGGCTCTGTCTAATGTGGATGAATTTACGGCATATAGTGATAAAATCACACAACAAGTCCAACGCCATAAAAGCGAAACAGAACGTGTCAAAAGAGAAAAATGGCACAGAGACTTGGAAGATTATCAGGCCGGTAAAGTCTACAATTGGCGTAACCAACAGCCACAAGGCAGACCTAGGAGGAGACGCAATAGAAGGTTTGATCGTAGCCATTTTGGCTTTTCCACACTTTCTGATTCCACCGATGAGCCCTCCACGTCAGCACCTTTTTTAGGGCGGCAAGGCGACATGGACGTCGCCGAGGTGGAAGGAAACACCGACGGGCATACAAAAGAGAAACCACCACCGAATCAAGCTCTGTCTGTGAGGTCGACCAGACGCAACCCAAGGAGATAATGCAACTGGTTGTGAACATCTCCTCCATAGTACTCACTCCTGATCAAGTTCAAGTACTTAGTCGTGGACTTAGTTTTTCTCCCACCATCGAGAGAGACTGGTTTTCTTTGGAGCTTGATTTACAGCGCTTCTTTAGAACTTTACGTTTAAAAGGTTTTTTCGCCTCCAAAAAATTGGAGAATAAAGTATCTACAATTAGTAAAATACCTGATGCACTGTTAACATGTGATGAATTAGCACTCAAGAAACCCAGTGTCTTTTCACCACCGCATTCCAATCATGTGGTCGAATCATATATCCACATAGTCCACAGACAGATCGAATCCCTTAAATCGACCAGTCTTGGACGTAGTAATATTTCCAAGGCTGAGCGACAGGCCATTTCTTCTTTGGAACGCGACACCCGCATTACTATCAAACCTGCCGATAAGGGTGGGGCGGTGGTCGTCATGGACACTGCTAGGTACGTTAGCGAGATTGACAGACAATTAAGTGAAGTTGAAGTGTATAAGCGATTACCTGGGGACCCTAAATGGGATATCATGCGTGACGTCGGGGTGATATTGGGTGAGGCGCTACAGGATTCAGTCATCGATGATGGACTGTATCAATATCTTGTGGTGCCTCACCCTGTCACCCCGATGTTATACATACTCCCCAAAATTCACAAAAGGTTGAATGACCCACCGGGTCGACCGATTGTCTCCGGTAGGGGCTCGGTCTTCAATCCATTGTCTGTCTTTCTCGACAGGTTACTGCAGGTCCGGGCGACCTCCGCCCCATCCTATATCAAGGATACTGGCCACTTTTTATCTAAATTACAGGGTTTGGAATTACCCGCCCAGTATCTATTGGTCAGCTTCGATATTGTTTCACTATACACTTCGATTGACCATGCTTATGGATTGGGTGTCGTCGATGTGGCCCTGGCCGACATGGGGCTCTCCCCTGGGGTGTGCCGGTTTGTCCTCCACCTCTTGGAGTTGGTCCTGAGGAGGAGTTACTTCCTCTTCGGGGACACCTTCTACCAACAACAGCGGGGTGTGGCCATGGGGTCGAATGTGGCCCCAACTTATGCTAACATCTTTATGGCCGAGGTGGAGGACAGACTGGTTTACCGTTCCCCTTTTTTTGGGAGGGTCCTGTGTTGGTGGCGCTACATCGACGACATCTTTATGATCTGGACAGGCACAGTGGATGAATTGGATTCTTTTCATGTCCACTTGAATGCGGGAGTCCCTGGATTGCAATTCACAGTCACCTCTTCGACTAGTGAGTTACAGTTCCTTGATGTAAGGGTGTATGTGATAGGTGGTCGGTTGGCTACTGATCTATATCAGAAGCCCACTGACAGAAACACCCTTCTGATGCATAATAGCTATCATCCGCGGAAAATGCTCGACTCCATTCCATGGAGCCAACTCTTACGTGTGAGAAGAATTGTCTCTGATGAGGAGGTGTGCACACAAAAAGTGGATGCCATGTGCACACGATTTATGGAACGAGGTTATCCTAAATCTTTACTAGATAGGACCAAAAAGAAGGCGAGGTTGGTTGACAGATGCACTGCACTACAGAAAACAGTGAGAACCACATCCGAGGCTAGGATTCCGTTTGTGTCCATCTTCGGTCGTGATAGTGGCGATATTGCCCACGTCCTTAGAAAGGAATGGCATATACTCCAGCGGGGGTTGCCAGAGATAAAAGAATTTAATTTCCAGCCGATGATGGCATACAAGCGGAATCCTAGCCTACGTGATAGACTGGTTAAAACAGATACATGTGATCCGACAGTGAAACAAAAATTACTTGCTCCCCGCAAAAACGGGATGTATCCATGTCTATCATGTTGCAATTGTGGGAACGTTCTCAAGGGGGACCACTTTCTCCATCCATATAGTGGCAAGAAATATAAAATCAATGGTTATTATACATGTAGGTCACGGGATGTGATATATGCTATCCAGTGTCCCTGCAGCCTCACCTATGTGGGTGAGACCACCATGGAGGTTAGGGAGCGTATTAATAAGCACAAAAGCACCATACGTAACAAAAACATGGATAAACCTGTCGCAAAGCACTTTGTAGATGCAGGGCATTCGGTCAACCAACTTCGTTTTCGGGTTATAGATAGTGTGGGACCTTTGCGGAGAGGAGGAGACAAGGACGCGATATTAAGGAAGAAGGAGCTCAAGTGGATCTACACATTGAAGTCTTTACACCCCTTCGGGTTGAATTTAGAATTCAATGTGGCAGGCATTCGTTGATCTCTCTTGTGTTGTATTGTTTTGTGTTTTATTTTTGTATATTTTTGAACTGCACTACCGTATAATTGATTGCCTAATACACCCATCTATTTGTCTTCTTTAAGTGACGGTTTGGTTGGCATGGGGGCCCCATAATTATTGGGCCCACATGCCACTCATCCCTGACCTTCATTTTCACAGTATTGACCTTATCTATTATACCTCTTGTTAAAATATATGGGGTTGTGTGTCTCTATGTTTGATACTCCATACGCGATCTATTTTGACATATGAACTTTATTCATTTGTTATTTCGTTGTTCATTTATGCGCATGTCTGTTCTTCGCATCGCTAAGCGACGCGACTACAGTGGATATATGTGGCGCTTCTTGATGACGTCTTTTCAGCCGCCCGTATTGATGACGCATAGCCGGCCGCTTCCGATGTCGCAAGCGGGCCGCCTTTTGATGACGTTCAACGATACGGGTAGGCGGAGCGGAGGGTTGCCCTCTGACGCACACATTATGTGTTTGTTTGACGGCGCTCTGCAGTTGACGCGATTTGATGACGCGATGAGGATTGACGACGTGCGCATTCTGAACGGCTTAACGCCATCACCTATATGGAGAAACAGATGACACAATTCCCCACAGGTGAATATGAGATTCTAGCCAGCTGGTCCATGTGAATAATTTTGATGACACCTAGGGATGGGTGGGTGTTACCTGTAGTATCTAGGTTTTACTGGTTGAGCAGTATTGTGGGCGTATCTAATATGGGGGATTTATATGCAGTGATTTTAATTGTAACACATGCTTGATAAAGGCTAGTCATAGCCGAAACGTCGCTGTAATTTTTATGCCTTGCTGTGAGGCGTTCGTTTGAATAAAGAGGATTTCGTGGATATGCTGCTGTGGCCTCCTATCTTTTTCTCACAGCAGATGAGTCTGTGGACACAGAATAATGCCCTAGCTAACGCTTTCCCTATTGAATCAGAAGCAGCAGTACTGTCCCTCCACTCTCTGTGAATGCAGTTTCTGAATAAATCTAAAATGGATGCTGTCCAGGAGGTGGGAGGGTCTGGGAGGGAGGGTCTGCTGATGATTGGCTGGAATGTGTCTGCTGACTGTGAGGTAGAGGGTCAAAGTTTGCTCAATGATGATGTATAGGGGGTGGACCAAACATCGCATATGTTCGCCCGCAGCGGCGAACGCAAACAAACTATGTTCGCCGGGAACTATTCTCGGCGAATAGTTCGGGACATCACTACTGGCCACCGTCACCAGGGACCGAGTGCACCAAAGGCAGCTTCAAGGATTTCCCTGGCATGGCACTTCTTCACACAATGTGCTGACAACAAGACCCAAGTGGTTTGCACGCTGTGCCATTAGAGCCTAAAGCGAGGCATTAACGTTCTGAACCTTAGCATAACCTGCATGACTAGGCATCTACATGCAAGACACGGGCAGCAGTGGAGTAAGCACCTTCAAAACCAAGAAAGGACTCAGGCCCCTCCTGCTACCACTTCTGCTGCTGCCTCGGTCTCTTCCTCCGCCTCTGGAGGAATGTTGGCACCTGCCGCCCAGCAAACAAAGGATGTGCCACCAACAACACTACCTCCGTCACCAAGCATCTCCACCGTGTCACACAGAAGCGTTCAGCTCTCCATCTCACAAACATTTGAGAGAAAGCGTAAATTCCCACCTAGCCACCCTCGATCTCTGGCCCTGAATGCCAGCATTTCTAAACTACTGGCCTTTGAAATGCTGTCACTCAGGCTGGTGGAGATAGACAGCTTCAAACAGCTCATGTTGCTTGCTGTCCCACAATCCGTCTTTCCCAGCCGCCACTACTTCTCCAGGAGAGCCGTGCCCTCCCTGCACAACCAAGTATCGGATAAAATCAAATGTGCACTGCGCAACGCCATCTGTGACAAGGTCCACCTAACCACAGATACGTAAACCAGTAAGCACTGCCAGGGACGTTATATCTCCCTAACTGCACACTGGGTTAACGTAGTGGCGGCTGGGTCCAGGTGGAGAGCTGTTTGGCGCACGTCCTTCCGCCGCCAAGGATCGCAGGGCATCATTCTTTGCCTCCTGTTGCCTCCTCTTCCTACTCGGCTTTATCCTCCTCTTCTACCACCTCCTCATCCGGTCAGCGACAGACCTTCACCACCAACTTCAGCACAGCCAAGGGTAAACACCAGCAGGCCGCTCTGAAACTGATGTGTTTGGGGGACATAGGAGTTGTGGCGTGGTATAGAACAACAGACTGTCGAGTGGTTGCTGCCGGTGAGCCTCAAGTCTGGCCTGGTGGTGTGTGATAATGGGCAAAATCTTGTTGCACATCCCTTGCCTGGCGCATGTGCTGAATTTGGTGGTGCAGAAATTAATTTACAACTACCCCGACATGTCAGATCTGCTGCATAAAGTGCGGGCCGTCTGTGCGCGCTTCCAGCGTTCTCATCCTGCCGCCGCTCGGCTGTCTGCTCTGCAGCGTAACTTCGGCCTTCCCGCTCACTGCCTCATATGCGACGTGCCCACCAGGTGGAACTCCACCTTGCACATGCTGGAGAGACTGTGCAAGCAGCAGCAGGCCATAGTGAAATTTCAGCTGCAGCACGCACGGGTCAGTCGCACTGCGGAACACCGCCACTTTACCACCAATGACTGGGCCTCCATGCGAGACCTGTGTGTCCTGTTGCGCTGTTTTGAGCACTCCACCAATACCACTTCTATGTCTCCTTGAGAAAACACTTAGGGCGATGATGTAAGAGCATGTGGCCCAGGACGAGGAAGAGGGGTCATCTCTAACACTTTCAGGCCAGTCTTTTAGAAGTGGCTCAGAAAGAGGATTTTTGCAACAGCAGAGGCCAGGTACAAATTTGGCCAGCCAGGGTTCACTACTGGAGGAGGATGAGAAGGAGGATGTGGATGAAGCATGTTCACAGCGGGGTGGCATCCAACGCAGCTCGGGCCCGTCACTGGTGCATGGCTGGGGGGATACGGAGGATGCAGGCGATACGCCTCCCACAGAGGACAGCTTGTCCTTGCCTCTGGGCAGCCTGGCACACATGAGCGACTACATGCTGCAGTGCCTGCGCAATGACAGCAGAGTTGCCCACATTTTAACATGTGCTGACTACTGGGTGGCCACCCTGCTAGATCCCCGTTACAAAGACAATGTGCCGTCCTTAATTCCCTCACTGGAGTGTGATCGGAAGATGCACGATTACAGGCGCACACTGTCAGACGCGCTCCTGAGAGCATTCCCGACTGACGCCGGGGGACAAGTTGAAGCACAAGGCGAAAGCAGGGGGGAGGAAGTGGTCGCCAACGCAGCTGTCAGCGCCAGCACCTCAGAAGGCAGGGTTAGCATGGCCGACATGTGGAAAAGCTTTGTCACCTCTCCGCAACAACCGGCCCCAACTGCTGATATGGAGCGTGTTAGCAGGAGGCAGCATTTGAACAACATGGAACAGTACCTGTGCACACGCCTACACATACTGACTGATGGTTCTGCCCCATTCAACTTCTGGGTCGCCAAATTGTCCACATGGCCAGAGCTTGCCCTGTATGCCTTGAAGGTGCTGGCTTGTCCTGCAGCAAGTGTACTCTATGAAAGTGTATTAAGCATGGCAAGAGGAGTCATTACAGACAGACGCAGCCGCCTGTCCACAGCCAACGTGGACAAGCTCACGGTCAATAAAATGAAGCAGGCTTGGATCCCTCAGGACTTGTCTGTACCTTGTGCAGAATAGACAGTTCTAACAGCCTCAACCATCCATCATTGTACTCAAGTGCACTTGAGTACAGAGCATTTGCCATGCTTTTAAGCACATTATGCTGCCTTTTGCAGCCTTCTAGCTGTTTCCAGGGCTATTTTAGAGCCATTTTAGTGGCCAAAAGTTCGGGTCCCCATTCACTTCAATGGGGTTCGGGTTCAGTTTTTTTTTTTAAGTTTGGCCGAACCTGCCGAACCCGAACATCCAGGTGTCCACTCAACTCTAGTCCTTAGGCCTCTTTCACACGGGTGCAATGTGTGAGATGAACTCATTGCACCCGCACTGAATCCGGACTCATTTATTTCTATGGGGCTGTGCACATGAGCGGTGATTTTCACGCAGCATGCTCTATATTGTGCGTTTTTCACACAACGCAGGCCCCATAGAAGTGAATGGGGCTGCGCGAAAATCTCAAGCATCCGCAAGCAAGTGTGGATGCGGTGCGATTTTCACGCATGGTTGCTAGGAAATGATCGGGATGGGGATTATTATTATTTTCCCAAATGATAGCATTAATACAGAATGCTTAGTAAAATAGTGACGGAGGGGTTAAAAAATAATAATACATTTAACTCACCTTAATCCACTTGTTCACCATGGTGATGGATCATGTGATGGACCATGAGATGAGCACAGTGACGTCACCACGGGTCATTTTCCTCAAAGAAGTAGAAAGAAGAGAAGCTGGGCTGCGCAAACAAGTGGATTAAGGTGAGTTAAATTTAATTTATTTTTTTAACCCCCCCATCACTATTTTACTAAAAATTCTGTATGAAGAATGCTATTATTTTCCCATATAACCATGTTATAAGGGAAAATAATAAAATCTACAGAACACTTAACCCAAACTTCTGTGAAGAAGTCCGGGTATGGGTCTGGGTACCAAACATTCCTATTTTTCTCATGCGTTTGCAAAACGCATTAAAACTTTGCACTCGCGGGAAAAAAAAAAATCACACGTTTCCGCAACACACCCATATGTTTTCCCGCAACGCCTGTGTGAACCCAGCATGACAGTTTATTTTAACGCAGCTTTGAGCAGTGATAAAGAGAGTAGGACTCTTTTGTAGTAGTGCTCATACATATTACTGCAGAAAATAGTTGAACATCGTGGTGACTATAAAGACTCTTTTGTTCCCAGTGGGGAACATTTATTAATAATGGCGCAATTTGCGCCAAAAAAATACTAACATTACAAATCAAAATTTGTGATTTGTTTCACCTCATAAATAAAAACACACTACTTTTTAAATATAAATCTAATTATTTGCCTTTTTATCTTGATTTGCGTCATTTTAAAGCCAATAGCAAAAAATATGCATTTTTAAACAGAAATGTAACATTTCAGCCAACCCTGCCAGACCACACTTTTGAAACATATTTGCAACTTTTGTAGCATATTTGCAACATTTCCTGTGGCAAATTGCAACTTTTGTCTTTTTTGATTTTGTTGAATGTCAATTTACTGACAAAACACTGTTATTCAGCTCATTTATATTAGATAAAAATAAATGCATCTGTTTTTAATACTTACCAGTGTTGGGCGAGCATGCTCGGCCGAACACCAATTTGACTTGGCCGAACACCGCAATGTGCCGAGCATTGCGATGCCCAAGTCTCCTCCCCACACGTATGTTGACTGCTACACAGACAATAAACTGTCAGGGAAATACTGGCACTCACTCTAATGCCGTAGCTGGCATTACAGTGATTGGCTGGCCGAAACTCGTCATCGGGTGCTATATAGCACCTGATGACTCGTGGTTCGGCTCAGTCTTAGTCAGGGCGAGCTGCAGCAGAAGGGACAGATAGTGTAGGGAAAGGAATTTTATTACCTACGCTACATCTCCTGTATAACGTTTGCGCATCCTAAATATCTGTGACATTCAGTTTAATTTTTTCGCTGCTGGTGACAGCGAAAGTACCTGCGCTACATCTCCTATACATCTTTCACATTCAGTGTAATGTTTTTGCCGCTGGAGACAGCAACATTAACTGCGCTACATCTCCTGTATAACGTTTGTGCATCCTAAATATCTGTGACATTTAGTTTAATTTTTTCACTGCTGGTAACAGCGCATTCTAAATATCTTTGACATTCAGTTTCATATTTTCGCTGCTGGTGACAGCGACATTACCTGCGCTACATCTCCTGCATAACGTTTGCGCATCCTAAATATCTCTGACATACAGATTAATTTTTTCACCTCTGGCGACCTTACCTGTGCTACATCTCCTGTATAACTTTTGTGCATCCCTACAACTTTTGCACATTTAGTGTAATTTTTTCTTCACTGGTGACAGCAACATTACCTGCGCTACATCTCTTGGATAAGGTTTGCACATCCTAAATATCTGTGACATTCAGTTTCATTTTTTTTCGCCACTGGTGACAGCGACATTACCTGAGCTACATCTCCTGTATAACGTTTGTGCATCCTAAATATCTTTCACATTCAGTGTAATTTTTTTGCCTCTGGTGACAGCGACATTACCTGCGCTACATCTCCTGTATAATGTTTGCGCATCCTAAACATCTTTGACATTCAGTGTAATTTTATCGCTGCTGGTGCCAGCGACATTACCTGAACTACATCTCCTATATAACGTTTGTGCATCCTAAATATCTATAACATTCAGTTATATTTTGTTGCCATTGGTGACAGCGATATTACATGCACTACATCTCCTGTATAACGTTTGCGCATCCTAAATATCTGTGACATTCATTGTAATTTATTTGCGCATACACTTACAAACTCTGTGCTTCTGTTCATGTGACATACATTCAAGCATATATACCATTTAATATTCTCAAGGCGAGCAGTAAGGGACGGGGAAGTTGTTGTGCTGCTGAGGGTGCACGCAGAGGCCGTGGCCCAGGGGGCGGTGAAACTGTGCCTGCTGCCAAAGCACAAGAAACACACTCATCCACGATACCTAGCTTCATGTCCCAGTTTGCAGTGCGGCGCAGGACACCACTCTCGAAGTCACACCAGTGCAACCAGGTGGTCTGTTTGATTGCAGCAGATAATGCTTCCAGTCGATTAAGCACCACCCTGTCTTCCACAAAGTCCAGTCTCAGTAGCCAACAGTTTGGTCAACAGAATCCTCACTCTGATCCTCCTTCCTCCCACCATGGAGAGTCTTGGCAAACAAGTGATCCCACACTCTGATCTTCCGAGGAGCTCTTTTCATGCGATTCCTTGATTTGGGCCTCTCGCCAATCCCGCTTAAAGAGGGACATGAGGAGATCTTGTGCACTGATTCCCAAACTCTTGAGCATCCACAGTCAGAAGAAGATTATGGAGGATGACTAAATTGAGGAAGTGGAAGAGGAGGTGGTGGACGATGAAATCACTGACCCAACCTGGGAAGGTGGCAAGCTGAGCAAGGACAGCAGTACAGAGGGGAGGGGGGATACACAGCACCGCTACAGGCTGGAAGAGGCAGTGGGCTGGCAAAAGGGAGAAGGAAGGCCACACCAAACAGTCCCGCAACTTTTCCCAGGAGAACCCCCTTGTGGCAATCTCCCTTTCCAAGGGATAGGTGTTCCGCAGTCTGGCACTTTTTTGAGGAAAGTGAGGACAATAAAAGAATTGTCATTTTCAACCTGTGCTGTACAAAAATGAGCAGGTCCGGATGCCTTCCACCCTGCACCTGGACCTTCGTAAGCACCATCATCTAGCACATCAACTTCTGTGTCCCAGCGCAGCGTACAGATGGGGAAGCAGCAACAGGCTATGCTGAAACTAATTTGCTTAGGTGACAAACAGCACAACGCAGCAGAGCTTTGGCAGGGTATAAGCGACCAGACTGAGCTGTGGCTCTCGCCACTCAACCTACAACCAGGCATGTTTGTGTCTGATAATAGCCTTAACTTGGTGGTGGCTTTGGAGCTCAGCATGCTCAAACACATACCATACCTAGCCTACGTGTTCAACTTAATGGTTCAGCAGTTTCTGAAAACCTTCCCCAATTTGCCTGAGCTACTGGTGAAGGTGTGCCACGTGTGTGCCAATTTCCGAAAGTCATCTATAGCTGCTGCCGGTCTGGCAATGCTGTAGCAGCACTTGCAATTGCCAGCTCACCGACTGTTGTGCGACGTGAGCATGTGCTGGGACTCCACGTTCCACATGTTGGCCAGGCTTTGTGAGCAACAGAGGGCAGTAGTGGAATACCAACTGCAACATGGTCGTCGCCTTTCCAGTCAGCTTCTGTTCTTCACAAGCGATGAGTGGGCATGGATGTCTGACCTCTGTGAGGTTTTACACAGCTTGGAGGAATAAACACAGATGGTGAGCAGCGATGCCACTATTTTCAGCGTAACCATCCCACTTCTGTGTCTACTGAAACGCTCGCTGCTCACAATAAAGGAGGATGCTTTGTATGTGGAAGAGGTGGAAATGGGGGAAGACAGTACACAGGGTGATAGCCAGATCACCCTCAGTTCCTCTTCTCAGCGCAAATTGAATGATGACGAGGAGGCGGTTGCTTCTGCTACAGAGGATAGTACCCATAGTAGGTTTTTCCATCTGTTCAGTGTGGATGGGCCAAAGAGAAGGAAGAGGATGAGAAGTTTGAGAGTCATCCTCCTTATGAGGACAGTGAAGTCTTGCCTGTTGAGACTCTGGCACACGTGGCTGACTTTATGTTATGCTGCCTTTCCCCGTGACCCTCACATTATACGCATTTTGGCCAACACCGATTACTGGTTGTTTACCCTTCTCGACCCCTGCTAGAAAGAGAATTTCTAATCTCTCATTCCTGTAGTGGACAGGACTAGCAAAATGGTGCAATATCAGAAGGTCCTTGTGGAAAAATTGCTTCAAAAATTTCCAGCTGACAATGCTGGTAGCAGAGTACGTAGTTCCTTGGGCAACTGAGGAGGGGAAATGAGTGGAACACACAGCAGTTCCAACAGAGGCAGGGAAACACTCTCCAAGGCCTGGGACAGTTTAATGACACCCTGCCAGCACCCTCACTCTGATGTGCGGCCTACTGTCACAAGGAGGGAAAAGTTTTGATAGATTGGGAAGGAATATATAGCAGACTGTGTCAGCGTCCTCAGTGCTCCCTCTGTGCTTTACAACTATTGGGTGTCCAAGCTAGACAGGTGGCACGAACTGGCACTCTATGCTTTGAATGTGCTGGCCTGCCCTACCGCCAGCATTTTTGGGATTAAAGCTTCTGCTCCTTCAGTCTAGCAGGAGCAGGTCGGGTCCTGGCTGACAGTTTGGTCAACAGAATCCTCACTCTGATCCTCCTTCCTCCCACCATGGAGAGTCTTGGCAAACAAGTGATCCCACACTCGGATCTTCCAAGGAGCTCTTTTCATGCGATTCTTTGATTTGGGCCTCTCGCCAATCCCGCTTAAAGAGGGACATGAGGAGATCTTGTGCACTGATTCCCAAACTCTTGAGCATCCACAGTCAGAAGAAGATGATGGAGGATGACTAAATTGAGGAAGTGGAAGAGGAGGTGGTGGACGATGAAATCACTGACCCAACCTGGGAAGGTGGCAAGCTGAGCAAGGACAGCAGTACAGAGGGGAGGGGGGCTACACAGCACCGCAAAAGGCTGGAAGAGGCAGTGGGCTGGCAAAAGGGAGAAGACAGGCCACACCAAACAGTCCCACAACTTTTCCCAGGAGAACCCCCTTGTGGCAATCTCCCTTTCCAAGGGATAGGTGTTCCGCAGTCTGGCACTTTTTTGAGGAAAGTGAGGACAATAAAAGAATTGTCATTTTCAACCTGTGCTGTACAAAAATGAGCAGGTCCGGATGCCTTCCACCCTGCACCTGGACCTTCGTAAGCACCATCATCTAGCACATCAACTTCTGTGTCCCAGCGCAGCGTACAGATGTCCATACCCCAGGCCGTTGAACTAAAGCACAAATACCACTAAATGCGCACCTTTCCCAATTGCTGGTCCTGGAAATGTTGCCATTTAGGCTTGTGGACACTGAGGCTTTCCGCAGCCTGATGTCGGTGACCGTCCCTCGTTACTCAGTCCCCATTTTTCCCAGTATGCCGTCCCCGCCTTAAACCAGCATGTGTCCTGTAACATCTCTCGTGTCCTGACCAATGCAGTTATTGGGAAGGTCTACTTAACGACTGACACATGGACAAATGCTTTTGGCCAGGGACATTACATTTCCCTGACAGCACACTGAATGTTGTGGAGGCTGGGAGCGATTTGTACCCTGGGATGGCACAGGTGCTACCGATTCCTAGGATTGTGGCCCCTACTTCCATCAGGATTTCCAACTGCAACATGGTCGTCACCTTTCCAGTCAGCTTCTGTTCTTCACAAGCGATGAGTGGGCATGGATGTCTGACCTCTGTGAGGTTTTACACAGCTTGGAGGAATAAACACAGATGGTGAGCAGCGATGCCACTATTTTCAGCGTAACCATCCCACTTCTGTGTCTACTGAAACGCTCGCTGCTCACAATAAAGTAGCATGCTTTGTATGTGGAAGAGGTGGAAATGGGGGAAGACAGTACACAGGGTGATAGCCAGATCACCCTCAGTTCCTCTTCACAACCTACATTAGTGGCTGCAACCCCCCCCCCCCCCCTTCTTCTCCCCACATCCTCCTCCACTTCCACCTCTGAATTCTCATCTTGCAGCACTAGTCAGCCATCAGTCAGTAGCTGGAAGCAATATAGCAATGCAGTGGGGAAGCAGCAACAGGCTGTGCTGAAACTAATTTGCTTAGGTGACAAACAGCACAACGCAGCAGAGCTTTGGCAGGGTATAAGCGACCAGACTGAGCTGTGGCTCTCGCCACTCAACCTACAACCAGGCATGTTTGTGTCTGATAATAGCCTTAACTTGGTGGTGGCTTTGGAGCTCAGCATGCTCAAACACATACCATACCTAGCCTACGTGTTCAACTTAATGGTTCAGCAGTTTCTGAAAACCTACCCCAATTTGCCTGAGCTACTGGTGAAGGTGTGCCACGTGTGTGCCAATTTCCGAAAGTCATCTACAGCTGCCGCCGGTCTGGCAATGCTGTAGCAGCACTTGCAATTGCCAGCTCACCGACTGTTGTGCGACGTGAGCATGTGCTGGGACTCCACGTTCCACATGTTGGCCAGGCTTTGTGAGCAACAGAGGGCAGTAGTGGAATACCAACTGCAACATGGTCGTCGCCTTTCCAGTCAGCTTCTGTTCTTCACAAGTGATAAGTGGGCATGGATGTCTGACCTCTGTGAGGTTTTACACAGCTTGGAGGACTAAACACAGATGGTGAGCAGCGATGCCACTGTTTTTAGCGTAACCATCCCACTTCTGTGTCTACTGAAACGCTCGCTGCTCACAATAAAGGTGGATGCTTTGTATGTGGAAGAGGTGGAAATGGGGGAAGACAGTACACAGGGTGATAGCCAGACCACCCTGAGTTCCTCTTCTCAGCGCAAATTGAATGATGACGAGGAGGCAGTTGCTTCTGCTACAGAGGATAGTACCCATAGTAGGTTTTTCCATCTGTTCAGCGTGGATGGGCCAAAGAGAAGGAAGAGGATGAGGAGTTTGAGAGTCATCCTCCTTATGAGGACAGTGAAGTCTTGCCTGTTGAGACTCTGGCACACGTGGCTGACTTTATGTTATGCTGCCTTTCCCCGTGACCCTCACATTATACGCATAAACAACCGATTACTGGTTGTTTACCCTTCTCGACCCCTGCTAGAAAGAGAATTTCTAATCTCTCATTCCTGTAGTGGACAGGACTAGCAAAATGGTACGTAGTTCCTTGGGCAACTGAGGAGGGGAAATGAGTGGAACACACAGCAGTTCCAACAGAGGCAGGGCAACACTCTCCAAGGCCTGGGACAGTTTAATGACACCCTGCCAGCACCCTCACCCTGATGTGTGGCCTACTGTCACAAGGAGGGAAAAGTTTTGATAGATTGGGAAGGAATACATAGCAGACTGTGTCAGCTCCCTCTGTGCTTTACAACTATTGGGTGTCCAAGCTAGACAGGTGGCACGAACTGTCACTCTACACTTTGAAGGTGCTGGCCTGCCCTACCGCCAGCATTTTTGGGATTAAAGCTTCTGCTCCTTCAGTCTAGCAGGAGCAGGTCGGGTCCTGGCTGGCAGACACAGCAGGGACCCTGAGTAGAAGACATGAGTGGTTTATTACCGCTTTTGTCTTTTCCTGTGCCGGCATCAAAGTGGTACCTGAGCGCATCGTGGAGGAAGCAGGAAGCAGTAGTGCAGCTTCCTCTATAAGTCTCGGCGGTCACATGACTGTCGGGGGGTGTCTGGACCAGGAGCAGAGCTGCAGTGTCTAAGGAGACCCTGCGTGCCTTAAAAAATACAAAAATTTAAAATGCAGTCACTAACAGAAACAATGACTATAGTCGCCCTGTTCTCTCAAACCTATACATGTTACATATGAAAACGATTGTGACAAAATAGGGAACCCATTTCAATAATACATTTTTGTGTCATATATAAGAGTGGATCCAGGACCAGACCATAGTGTTGATAGGACGCTGGACCCTGAATCCCCACATGTGTGTGACACGCATATTTGTTGGAATTCTGGGATCTATGCGATCCAGACCCATATTTTAGTAATGAATTACCTAAACCTATTTTGTTTATCTGCCGCTGTTTGATCATGTGACATTGATCACATGATTACTGGTGAGAGGCCGACACTTCTGCATTGACATGCGCACACTGGGGAATGAGCAGGCTGAGCCATCTTGGATGGTTTCTCTGCATCTGAGGGATCGCAGGATTTGTTGTTCCCGCGCATGCGCAGAGACTGGATGGGGACGCCGCCGAGACTGCGATGCCGTATATGTGCAGTTTATCAGCTGACTGAGTTTTTATGTTCATGCTATTAATGGGATACACCTGCATTGAATCATAAGTAATTACAGTATATTATGTATGTTTAGGACACATCATGTATTTAATCACAACACTTTATAAATGTACTGTATTTATGAACTTTTGTGACACTATCTATGAGATTTGTTCACATGCTTGAACTGCTGGCACTATGAATTTTGTTACTTTTATGTATAAATTGATTTGATTGTAACATTGATTGACACACCTTTATATTATGTGAGTTTAACACATGTGCACATAGCTTGAGAAAGACCGCAACAAGCGGTTGAAACGTCGCTGCTACTGACATTGGGTGAATGAACTGCACGTTTTCCTTTGAAACCCTTGGTGTGCTGCTGGCCTTCTTTCATCTCTACTGAATGGGACTGTGGTGCTGGTCCACATCGGCCTGATTTGCACCTACGATAGTGTGCTGCATCCTAAATTTCCAAGTTTAAGAAATAAAAAGCTATAATTAAAACAAAAATTACTGTAATAATAACTAGCAGTTTTCCTCCAAATTAAATCTAAAACATTAAAAACATTCTAATAAAAAAGTCCTAAGTGTAAAGTAAAAAAAATAGCAAAAATCACAGTCAAACAAAAAAAAAAAAGCTACGGTCACTAAACCACCATGCGCACAAAATTACAAAAAGTTGCCTAGACATTCAGGCCTTTTTGGGCCCAGTCATGAAAGGGTTAACCATGGAAGAAGATGGCACATGAACAAAGAAGTTCTCTGCTTTGTACAATCCCTACTCTTGAAGGTACTTGTGCATTGTTCTCCCTTAGACCTTCCTGGTTCTTTTTTTTCATTTATTTTTTCTTTGCAGCAATGCTTTTTACCCCATACAGTTTTACAAAGAAAGTGACATTACAGGGAGAATATACTTAACTGTAAAATTTATAGAGCAGGAGAGATTCAGTAACACTTTTAATTCATAGATTTAAAACTTAGATCATCTTTCTCACTTTGTTGTTCATGTGGGAGGTGTTATCAGTAATTGATAGCATTCTCTGTGTAAAGAATCCTTTGCACTGCCCGATGCTTGGGCAGATTATCGCTAACGAGTGTTCAATCGTTAGTGTGGTAGATTCTAAATGAAACCATTTTGTTATGTATTTCACATAAGTTTGTCCGACAAATAAATCCAAAGCTTTATTGGTTCACTTTGGAAGAATCGCATAAAACAGTGTGCAGTACTATTGTACTGATCATGCTGGCGTGCAAAACCATGAGGGAGGACAGATATGGGGTGAGGGGCTTTCCCTGATTGGATCAGAGGCTTACATAAGGTCTGGATCAGCTGCCAATCAGAAGGACAGCTATGCAGAATGCACAGAAAGTCATTATGCATCGTACTTTCCACCTGGAAGAATGTTGTGCTGTGGCTATGTCTGCCAAGCAGCAATTGTGATTTGCGAATTGTGATAGGGTATAAGAAGATTATAAGGAGATAATAATATATATATTTGGGGATTGAGCTATATTAAAGGGTGTAATTGGGTAAAGACAGTGAGTGTGTGAAAACTGGTCACCATCAGGTGTATTTGATCTCAGACTACTGTCAGCTCAGCTTCTGGCAACTATTTCAACATTAGAGATTCCTGCAAAACAGACATTTTTTTTATTTTTTTTGAAAAATGATTCTTTCTACACTTCAGTGCCAATTACATTCTGCAAGCACTAAGTAATAGCCAAGCTCAACTGCTTGCAATTCTGGCCAGTGTTTCCGATGAGACAGTTCTTTTTGTCTCCACCTCCCAACTAAGAATATTGGGAGGATGCCCATGGAGGTACCCGTTATGGGAATCAGACCCAGAAGTATAAGTATCACACAGCAGATTTAAATTTTGGTGAAGGCGAAGAAATATGCCACCATTACCACAACTAAGAAGTATGGCAGCAACTGCACCACCAGCAGCTTGGCCAGGTGGGAGTTCGGCTTGCCCACAAGCTAATTGGCTGGTCAAGAATAGTTTTCTCATCGTCATACATTCCGTTATAAATGTCTCCTGATGCAGCACAGGACAAGGAGGAGGAGGCTGAGCAGCAGAAGAATCATGACGATGACAAGGACACTGTATTGTGTGGGGATGTAAGCTGGCTACCACAAAGAATAACAGGAGAAGAAAGACAGACCTGTTCTGGTTCGGAATGCTGGCCAGTTTATTTTCCCATAGGATCTGGTGATGGCGCCCCATGTGCTGCAATACAGCCCTGGTATCTATGTTTGTGTTGAATTCCCATGGCTTATTTAATCCTGCAGATCTTTCACATGGCTGTGGTTTTATGTGCTAGCTTTGTGGGGGAAAAAAAGCTATACAGTAGTTGCTTGCACAGAGCTAGAAGTAGCTGAGCTTTCTTGCTTACTGACGTATCGGCGGCGTATCATTCATTTGAAGCAGTCTGATGATTATGGAGAAATGTTTTTCTTCTGCCGAAAGGGAGGCCAAATTACTTTATTACCAGGAAACACTGTGCATGTAGCTTGCTGCTGCTTTCAGCTAGCAGATGCCTGCTTCCCTCATGTCTGAGCCCCCCTACCACCCCTCACAGTTTCACCCATCTCCTGCTGTCTATGCTAACAAAAGCAGCAAAAGCCAGCTCAGTATTATTAACATAATGGAGAATTTTCTTCAATATGCTGTGCCAGGCTGAGTTGTCCTCCGCTAATGTACAAAACATCATTAAAAAAAATAACAAAAGGAGAACATCTTTTCATAAACATCCTAGGAGACTAGAGGGTTTTAGTCACCAATTTTCAGGACAATTGGAGCAACTTAGGTTTCTACAGAATCGATACAGGTACAAATCAAACTTTTTAGAACAATTCACAGAATCGGTCACAAAAATCTCTAATTACTAGTTACAATAAGTTCTTAGATCTGCTGTATGAAATTGTTCAGAATGCTATTAAAGTTGCATTACCAGCTAAGGTGAACCTGACAGAATAATTATAGGCTTTGAGTATATTACAGGCCTTTTAGAAACACAAAATAAGATGCATTAACCCCTTGCCGACATGTCACCTAATAGTGCGCCATGGCGGCAAGTGACTTGCCGCATTTTGATGTACTATTATGTCTTGGTGATCTGGCGGGCACTGAAGGCTCACTTCAGGGGCCCGGAAATCCCTCATAGCGGGGCCCCTGCTGTATCTGCCAGCATTGCTGTGAAAGCCAATGCCGGCAGATTAACCCTTTCTATGCTGCGCTCAGAGCTGCCCGCAGCATAGAAGGGGTTTGCGGCGGTTGACAAGACAGCCCCGATGCGATGCACAGGCTGCCCAATGCCATGCACTGCATCAAGACCTGCCTTCTACAAGGGGCCGAGGAGATCCAGCCCCAGGCTGGGTCTCCTAGGCAACCTGTTAGGCCCCATGCACACGGCCGTTGTTCACGGCCGTGTGCGGGCCGTGGAACCGCGGCCTGGATCCCTCCTGAGAGCAGGAGCGCACTGCGTCACTGGTTGCTATGACGCCGTGCGCTCCCTGCTGCCGCCGCAATACAGTGATACACTGGTATGATCTATACCAGTGTATTACTGTACTGTGCCGGCAGCAGGGAGCGCACGGCGTCATAGCAACCAGTGACGCCGTGTGCTCCTGCTCTCAGGAGGGATCCAGGCCACGGTTCCACGGCCCGCACACGGCCGTGAACAACGGCCGTGTGCATGGGGCCTTAGTGTATTACTCTGTGTAATACACTAAGAGGCAATGCATTACCATACAGATGTATTGTAATGCATTGCAGAGGGGATCAAACCCTCAAGCGTTGAAGTTGGGACAGAGTGGGACAGAAATAAAGTTTTTTTTTAAAGTGTTTTTAATAAAAAAAACAGTTTTAAGTAAAAAAGACGCTCCTTTCCACTGATTTTATAATAGAAAATAGAAAAAAGGAAAAAACACACATATTAGGTATTACCGCATCCGTAATGACTGTTTCTATAAATATATCACATTACCAACCACGTCGGATAAACACCATAAAAAAATAAAACTGTGTCAAAAAAAGCCATTTTTGTCACCACGCAATCAATAAATGGGTATGTCCCACAAAATGGTACAAATAAAACTGCCACCTCATCCTGCAAAAAATGAGCCCCTACATCGCAAAAAAAAAAAAACTATAGCTCTCAGAACACGGAGAGACTAAAAAACATATATTTTTTGTTTCAAATATGCTATTATTGTGTTGAAGTGAAATAAATAAATAAAGTATACATAATAGGTATCGCCGCCTCCATAACAACCAGCTCTATGAAAAATATCACATGATCTAACCCCTCAGCTAAACACTGTAAACAAAAATAAAGTAAAAATGGTGCCAAAAAAGCAATTTTTTGTCAACTTACATCTTAAAAATTGCAACACCAAGCGATCAAGAAGGTGTATGCCCCCGAAAATAGTACCAATCAAACCTTCAAATAAATAAAAAATTAGATTCTCAGACAATGGAGACACCAAAATATTATTATAATTTTTTTTGCTTCAAAACTGCTATTATTGTGTTAAAATGAAATAAATATAAAAAATAAGACATATTAGGTATTGCCACGTCTAACAACCTGCTCTATAAAAATATCACATGATATAACCCCTCAGATGAACAAAATAAATAAATAAAAACAGTGCCAAAAAGCCATTTTTTTTTACCTAACATCACATAAAATGCAACACCAAGCGATTGAAAATTTGTATGCCCCCAAAATAGTAACAATCAAACCATCACATTATCTCGCAAAAATGTATACCCTACAGAAGACAATCGGTAAAAAAAATTAAAAAGTTATGGCTCTTATACTATGGAGACACTAAAACATAGTTTTTTTTTGTTTCAAAAATGCTATTATTGTGTAAAACTTAAATAAAGAAGAAAAAGTATACATATTAGGTGTTGCCAAGTCCGTAAAGATCTGCTCTATAAAAATGTCACTTGACCTAACCCCTCAGGTGAACGCTGTAAAAATAAATAAATACTGTGCCAAAACAACCAAATTTTTGGTCAAATTGCCCCTGTGGGGGATTAGCTCTTTTCCGGTGGTTGCAATCACACATTTCTTCACAGACACCAGGATTTAGGGGCCAAACTGTGCTTTATTGTGACACACGGCATAAAGAAAGACACAAAGCCAAAATAAAATACCTTGCCCGTCTGGGCCCTAACTAAACACATAGGTTTACCTGACTCACCTAAAGCGTACCACAGTTCACACATGTGATGAGATGCGGCTTTCCCAGCCCAACCTCCAGCAGCCTCCAGGCTGCTCTGACACCAGTGTCTCTTGTGGGATAGTGGTCTCTCAGCCCTCCTGGCTCAGACCACACAGAGCCACTCCAGCCTTCTATGTGCAAGTCCCCACCCCCTCTCACTCTGAGGATTCCTTTATCCCCAGGTGATTACTGCACCTGGTCTTTCTTCAGACCTTGCTATTCTGGGGGAAGACACAGAAAATCCTGCCATATATCTCCCCTAACAACCATGAGGCATGTCACTGCCTCACATACCTCTCCCCTTTGTTCAAGCCCATAGGGGTGAACACTAGCATCAAATCCAGATGCTTGTGAACGGGCATTAACCTGGCCTACAGTCTTCCCCTTATTCTGCCAGACCCCGGACAACAGCGCTTGGTTTGTCACCCTCATGAGTTTATTACAGAGCTGACAAGGCCTCTGGGTATTTCTTGTCCATCCCATGAGCAGGTACTGTCTTTTTATATTTCCTGGCTTCTGCACAGGCCCCTCACGTCCTTTCTTGGACTGTGGCAACTCTTGACTGAACTGGTCCCAGTCATGGTCGTGTCCCAACCCTTTCTCTTTTGCCTTGCGGGGCTCCTTCAGCAGAGCAGGTTTCTTATGTTTCGCTCCTTTCCACGCATCTGGACCCCTTTACCATTATTCTCAGCAGGTGTTTCTTCGGGTTTGGAGCCAGCTTCAGAGTCTTCTGCATCTTCAGTGGCTTTTCCCACTTCAGCAGTCGCTCTTTCCGCCCTAACCTTGGTCTATGGGACATCCAAGGTTTTCTCCCATTTCAAGAGCTCGGCCTTAGCTGCCTTGGCCTCTGTCTCTTTGGCCTTTACTTTATTAGCCTCCTCACAATTCAGGGACATGGCATCATATCCTTGCTTTCTTAATTCCTCCTTCCCTTTCACATCAAGGTTGGAGGCACTCGGGTCTTCAGCATACTTCTTGTCTTCTGGCGTTTTCTCCAGAGGCTCACCCAGGACACTGGTCTCCTTTTGGGGAGGAGTCAGGAGAGACAGCCCATCGCAATAGCCCAGATCTGCATACTGGCCGTCCGTCTCCTCATATTTCTTCCCCAGCAGGCAGCTGGCTACTTGGAAGGCCTTGTAGGTCTTTTGCGACCTGGTCCTGGTTACACACTGTCATGAGACTCTTGGCCTCTGCATCGACATCAGCCCCATCAACTGGTTCAGCTGATACCTTTTCCACCTTCTCTGCCTTGGCCAGTACCCTGGCACCACCATCTCCAGACCCACTCTTACCAGGCTCTGACTTCTTGGCACCTTCCAGAGGATTTTCCTCTTCCGGTTTCTCATTTTCTTCCACCTGCTGTGCAGGAGCACACTTAGGCTTCTCCACCTCATAGATGGCATCTTTTGAGCTTATGAGAGCTTCCATCTCTGCTCTGAGTTGCTTGTTCAGCCTCTCTAATTAATTTCGCTCCTCAAGCACTTCTTCAAGGGCTCTAGCCAAGGAGAGGGTCTTGGACTTTTTCTCCCAAGCATCAGCCTCCGCTCGGTCGCGTTCTTCGGCATATCGAGCCGATATGTATTTCTCTTCAACCAAGAGCTGGTCAAACTTATTTTGTTTCTTCTCCAATCTAGATACAGTTTGTCTCTGGTGGTCCAGGTCCACACGATCACATAACTCTTGATCAAGTTGAGCCATCCTGGCTTCCAAATGTCTTTTCTCCTCCAAGAGAGCAGATTTTTCTGAGGCCCTGTTTAGAACCTCATCAGCCAGCTCATCTCTTTCCTGCTCTGCATGAAGTCTGGATCGCTCAGAAGCTGCAAGTTCCTCTTGAAGTTGGAGAATTTCCGCTTCTATTAGTGACTCTAGTTCCTTCAGTTCATTCATCTCTTTCTGTGACTCCTCTGGAGATTCCTGCAGTTGCTCCGCGAGAACCGCTAGCCCCATCTCTAGTGTATCTAGGGACTGTGCAGAGTGAGCAAAAACATCAAGTTTGTAGCTGTACTGTCCTGTCAGGTCATCTACAACTGTCAGGATATGAGCTTCAGACACTAGGCTGTCACCTGACTGAACTCTCGTCTCGTCAGATATAACTGTCACCTGGTTGCTACTAGTAACGACTTTAGTTTTGCTGGGTCTTGACATGGTAGCCTCACTCTCCATATATCTCCCCTAACAACCATGAGGCATGTCACTGCCTCACACCCCATAAAGTGTAATAATGAATGATCAAAAAATCATATGTACCTCTTTCTGCAAAAAAGGAGCCCCTGCACAAGATCAGCAGAAAAATAAAAAATAAGGCGTTTAGAAAATGGAGACACAAAAACATATATATATATATATATATATATATATATATATATATATATATATAATGCTTTATTGTGTAAAACTAAAACAAACAAAGAAAGTAGACATCTTTGATATAATTGTGTCCATACCAACCTGCTCTATAAAAATAGCTCATAAGAATTAAAAAACTGTCAAAAACTGCAATTTTTTTTAAAATATAGAGCAATTAAAAATCATATTTTTCCCAATATAGTACAAATAAAACTAGCACCTTATCCCCTAGATTCCAAAATGGGGTAACTTTTGGGGAGTTTCTACTGTAAGGGTGCATCAAGGGGGCTTCAAATGGGACATGGCATCTAAAAACCAGTCCAGCAAAATCTGCCTTCCAAAAACCATATGGTGCTCCTTTTCTTTTGCGCCCTGCTGTGTGCCCTTACATCAGTTTACTACCATATGTGGGGTGTTTCTGTAAACCGCAGAATCAGGGAACTAAATATTGAGTTTTGTTTGGCTGTTAACCCTCGATATGTTAAAGAAAAAAAAGGATTAAAATTGAAAATCTGCCCAAAAAGTGAAATTTAGAAATTTCATCTCCATTTTCTTTTAATTCTTGTGGAACACCTAAAGGGTTAACAATGTTTGTAAAATCAGTTTTGAGTAACTCAAAGGGTGTATTTTCTACAATGGGGTCATTTATGGGGGGGGTTTCACTATGTAAACCCCACAAAGTGACTTCAGAACTGAACTGGTCCTTAAAAAGTGGATTTTGGAAATTTTCTTAAAATTTTTAAGAATTGCTTCTAAAATTCTAAGCGTTCTAACGTCCTAAAAAAATAAAATGGCATTTGAAAAATTATGCCAACATAAAGTAGACATATGGGGAATGTTAAGTAATAAATATTTTATGATTGTGTCACTTTCTGTTTTAAAAGCAGATAAATAAAAATTTAGAAAATTGATAATTTTTCAAAATTTTGGGTCAATTTGGGATTTTTTTCATATATTTCACAAGGCTACTTTCATACTTAGATATTTTTTAACAATATAATGCAGACGGATCCGTTCTGGACGGAGCCACCGTCTGCATTATATGAGCGGATCCGTCTGAGATGGATCCGCTCTGAACGCAAGTGTGAAAGTAGCCTTAGCAGGTGAAGTAAATAATTTCTAATGACCATTTTAACCACTTCAACCCCCCTAGCTGAAACACCCTTAATGACCAGGCCACTTTTTACACTTCTGAACTACACTACTTTCACCGTTTATTGCTCGGTCATGCAACTTACCACCCAAATGAATTTTACCTCCTTTTCTTCTCACTAATAGAGCTTTCATTTGGTGGTATTTCATTGCTGCTGACATTTTTACTTTTTTGTTATCAATCGAAATTGAAAAAAAAAATAGCAAAAAAATGACATTTTTCACTTTCAGTTGTAAAATTTTGCAAAAAACACGACATCCATATATATATTTTTTGGGGGTAAAAAAAAATGGTTTGGGTAAAAGTTATAGCGTTTACAAACTATGGTGCAAAATGTGAATTTCCGCTTTTTGAAGCAGCTCTGACTTTCTGAGCACCTGACATGTTTACTGAGATTCTACAATGCCCAGACAGTACAAACACCCCACAAATGACCCAATTTTGGAAAGTAGACACCCTAAGGTATTCACTGATGGGAATAGTGAGTTCATAGCACTTTTTATTTTTTGTCACAAGTTAGTTTTTTTTTTTTCTTACAAAGTCTCATATTCCACTAACTTGTGACAAAAAATAAAAACTTCCATGAACTCACTATGCCCATCACAAAATACATTGGGGTGTCTTCTTTCCAAAATGGGGTCACTTGTGGGGTAGTTATACTGCCATGGCATTTTAGGGGCCCAGATGCGTGAGAAGTAGTTTGAAATCAAAATCTGTAAAAAATGACCTGCAAAATCTGAAAGGTTCTCTTTGGAATGTGTGCCCCTTTGCCCACCTAGGCTGCAAAAAAGTGTCACACATCTGGTATCGCCGTACTCAGGAGAAGTTGTGGAATGTGTTTTGGGGTGTCATTTTACATATACCCATGCTGGGTGAGAGAAATATCTTGGCAAAAGACAACTTTTCCCATTTTTTATACAAAGTTGACATTTGACCAAGATATTTATCTCACCCAGTATGGGTATATGTAAAATGACACCCCAAAACACATTGCCCAACTTCTCCTGAGTACGGCAATACCAGATGTGTGACACTTCTTTGCAGCCTAGGTGGGCAAAGGGGCACACATTCCAAAGAGCACCTTTAGGATTTCACCAGCCATTTTTTACAGATTTTGATTTCAAACTACTTCACACACATTAGGGCCCCTAAAGCAGTATAACTACCCCACAAGTGACCCCATTTTGGAAATAAGACACCCCAAGGTATTCTGTGAGGGGCATGGCGAGTTCCTAGAATTTTTTTATTTTTTGTCACAAGTTAATGGAATATGAGACTTTGTAAGAAAAAAAATCATCATTTTCCGCTAACTTGTGACAAAAAATAAAAAATTCTAGGAACTCGCCATGCCCCTGATGGAATACCTTGGGGTGTCTTCTTTCCAAAATGTGGTCACTTGTGGGGTAGCTATACTGCCCTGGCATTCTAGGGGCCCTAATGTGTGGTAAGTTGTTTGAAATCAAAATGTGTAAAAAATGACCTGTGAAATCCTAAAGGTGCTCTTTGGAATGTGTGCCCCTTTGCCCACCTAGGCGGCAAAAAAGTGTCACACGTGGTATCGCCGTACTCAGGAGAAGTTGGGGAATGTGTTTTGGGGTGTCATTTTACATATACCCAAACAAAGTTGGCATTTGACCAAGATATTTATCTCACCCAGCATGGGTATATGTAAAATGACACCCCAAAACACATTGCCCAACTTCTCCTGATTACGGCGATACCAGATGTGTGACACTTTTTTGCAGCCTAGATGCGCAAAGCGGCCCAAATTCCTTTTAGGAGGGCATTTTTAGACATTTGGATCCCAGACTTCTCACGCTTTCGGGCCCCTAAAATGCCAGGGCAGTATAAATACCCCACATGTGACCCCATTTTGGAAAGAAGACACCCCAAGGTATTCAATGAGGGGCATGGCGAGTTCATAGAAATTTTTTTGGGCACAAGTTAGCAGAAATTGATTTTTTTTTTGTATTTTCTCACAAAGTCTCCCTTTCCGCTAACTTGGGACCAAAATTCAATCTTTCATGGACTCAATATGCCCCTCACGGAATACCTTGGGGTGTCTTCTTCCAGAAGAAGTCTGGAATATAAATGTCTAAAAAAATTTACGCATTTGGATTCCGTGAGGGGTATGGTGAGTTCATGTGAGATTTTATTTTTTGACACAAGTTAGTGGAATATGAGACTTTGTAAGAAAAATAAAATATCTATTTCCGCTAACTTGTGCCCAAAAAAATGTCTAAATGGAGCCATATAGATTCCCTGATCACCCCCCTGTCATTGATCACCCCCTGTAAGGCTCCATTCAGATGTCCGTATGTGTTTTGCGGATCCAATCCATGTATCCGTGGATCCGTAAAAATCATACGGACGTCTAAATGGAGCCTTACAGGGGGGTGATCAATGACAGGGGGGTGATCAATGACAGGGGGGTGATCAGGGAATCTATATGGCTGATCACCCGCCTGTCATTGATCACCCCCCTGAAAGGCTCCATTCAGACGTCTGTATGTGTTTTGCGGATCCGATCCATGTATCCGTGGATCCGTAAAAATCATACGGACGTCTTAATGGAGCCTTACAGGTGGGTGATCAATGACAGGGGGGTGATCAATGACAGGGGGGTGATCAGGGAGTGTATATGGGGTGATCAGGGGTTAATAAGGGGTTAATAAGTGACAGGGGGTGTGTAGTGTAGTGTAGTTGTGTTTGGTGCTACTTTACTGAGCTACCTGTGTCCTCTGGTGGTCGATCCAAGCAAAAGGGACCACCAGAGGACCAGGTAGCAGGTATTTTAGACGCTGTTATCAAAACAGTGTCTAATATACCTGCTGGGTTAAAAAAATCGCATCTCCATCCTGCCAGCGAACGATTTCCGCTGGCAGGCTGGAGAGCCTGTCTCTTACCTTCCGATCCTGTGAACGCGCGCGCCTGTGTGCGCACGTTCACAGGAAGTCTCGGCTCTCGTGAGATGACGCGTATATGCGTCACTCTGCGCAGAGCTGCCGCCTCTGGACTGCGATCCTGCGTTAGGCGGTCTGGAGGCGGTTAAAGGGGTAAATCAAAACACATAATGTATAGGAAATAACATATGTACTGGAAGTGATCTGTTCAGTATGCAAACAGCTGTTTTATGTCAATGTTTCTTTTGTAGTAGAATTTTACAAGAGGAAAAAAGGCCCTATTAAACAGTATAAGACTTCATTTATACAGTAGAGCCATATGCAGCAGGCTCTATGATGTCCATGTAGCTCAATAATATGAAATACTGTATATACATATAGGGATTCTGTGCTACCATATGGTGAACTGTATAGCTTTGCTGCGTTGATTCATTTAGAGAGGTATTCTCCCCTAGAGAATCTGCTAGTAAAAAAAAACTTTTCATGCCTTTGTATCAAATTATAGGCATACAAGAGAACAATACAGTCCAAAAGACCATGCAGAGCCATAAAGTTTGCAAGTGAATGAAACCTCATTGGCACAGCAAAAAAAAAAGTATATTCCCAGTGTAAATAAAATTGTATGTGTAATATAGTTGTGAATATGAACCTAATATACATTTTTATTAATGATACTTAAGGAGCAATCTGTACATGAGATACAGTACACCAACCAGGTATTGCACTTTTAGTAGAGCTGCCATTCAGCAGCATTCACATTTTCCAGGATCTATCTGTCATGCAAATGATCGCCCATTCCATGTAGTATCTTTTAATATATGCAATATTATTCTTTCTCTTATGTTATTACTATTTAGTGACATAAAGGTAGTTTCTAATCTAAACTGTACAATGATTGTTTGTTGGTCTTTAGATGTTTTTTCTGATATGTACTTTTGCATAATATAACATCTTGTTATTAACAATGAACAGCTCTCGCCTAGATGATCTTTGACCTTCTGCCTGTGTTTAGCAGATGTAACTGTCAAATGATAAGAAGAGTAAAAAATATATAAAGCAGAAACATTTTTTATTCAAGGCCCAACTGCCAAGTAGCTATAAAAATACGAATTGAGTGTATGCAGAAAAGCTTTGCAATTTAATTAGTAGCTGGTAGATGTTAGAGGAAAAATATCAAGCTCTGAAAAGACAACTTAAAAATGTAATGATTTTAGCATTTTTATATTTTGATTATGAAAAACAAACAAACCACAATTATAGTGGCCATTTATGGTAATGGCCAATTAGAGACTTTGTTGCCCAACATTGCATATAAGCCACCTAAAAATAGCAAAAATAAAAATAGTAAATGCCCGAATCGAGCTCCGGATCGTAGATCAGAAGTTGATTTGTTCAGAAACTTCATTTTTAGGCTATACGGAGACCTGGCTGAGACCTGAAGCAACTTTGGCTGAAATAAATGTTGTCTCCACAAAAGCAATACATTTTAATGTTGTACGGAGAAAAGTCTCTGTACAGCATTAAAAAGAAGTGTTTGAATGAATCAACTTCAGATCTATGATCCAAAGCTTGATTTGCTCAGGCCTGCTGACCACTAATACTAATACAGACCACTAATCCTAATGCTGACTCTAACACTAACTGTAATGCTAACCCTATTACTGAACACTAAACCTAGTACTGACCCTAACCGTAATCCTAGTTTTAATACTGACCCTAACCTTGTTACTATTCCTAACCCTAATACTAATTCTAACCCTAATAATAACAACCATAATAGTGACCTAACCTTAAAGGGGTTGTCTCATCTTGCCATTACTAAGGGAAGATGAGACACAGTTCCTACCACCAGCCGACTGAGGAACAGCTGAGCACTCCGGTGAGCGATGCTTCAGTAGTTTCCATTTATAAGCATAGCCCAGGAAGCTATGGTGTTTCCCTAGCTCAGAATTATGGCTTGCTGTGAAAGGCTGTTTCCGTAGCTCTAACGCACCGCAATGGGAGCTACAGAAACAACAAGCGCTGGAGGTGGTCGGTACCGTGTCTCATCTCTCATTTGTTAGATCAGACAAACTCTTACCTGCAGCCATATATGACTAGGCACATATATCTGTACCCACTGCATCTGTTATACCTGACACAGCATACACACAGTGTACTGGTAAGTCAGGTATGATGTATAATAGATTCTGTGTGTACATATATACAGTATATACAGCAGTATACTGATATGTCAGGTACAAGGTATTATAGATGCAGTGTATATAGTATATACAGGGTGCAGAGCATGCTTTGGGGTGTTTTTCAAGGGGTTGGCCTAAACTCCTTAATTCTAGTGAAGCGAAATCTTAGACTTCAGCATATTGAGAAGTTTTGGAAAATTGTATGCTTCCAACTTTGTGAGAACAGTTTAGGTTTTATCAGGACTGTGTACCAGTGCACAAAGCAAGATCTATAAAGCTGGATGGGTTTGGTGTTGAAGAAGTTTATTGGCCCGTACAGAGCCCTGACCTCAACCCCACTGAATACTTTTGAGATGAACTAGGACAGAGACTATAAGCCATGTCCTTCATTCAGGATCAGTGTCTGACATCTTCTGGATGAATGGGCAAAAATTCCCACAGACTCACTCTAAATTTTTGCAGAAAGCAGATGAGTGTTTTATCTGCAAATGGGGGATCAACTCAAATATTAATGCTTACGAATTTAAAATGTGATGCCATAAAAGCTCCTATAGGTGTAATGTGTAAGTGCCCTTATACTTTTGTCTATATAATGTATGTCCACAAGATTAGTAACATTGTTAGAATAAGAACACTCAAGGTTTCATTAGTCCAACTAATCCTAAAATGGGCTATGGGAATGAGAAAGTGGAATCTGTAAGCTATAGTTTAACTATCCTTTTTATCAGGTCTCCATTGTATATTAAAGCAGTAATTTGGCTGCTATGTGCATTTGTACCTTTTTACATTGTACTCATGTTATCTCTTCAAATACATATTTGGCAAAATAATTCCTATGTACATTAATGTTCTTTCTTATCTGGCATCTCATGACAGAAGCTGCTATATGTACAAGTACCATATTTTTTGCCCTATAAGATGCACTGTTTCCCCCCCAAAAATAGGGGGGAAATAGCAGTGAATCTTATGGGGCGAATGCTGCGACCGTCGGGTGTATCGGCTGAGAGGGAGGAGGGGCTGGGGGCCGGCATCTGGTTCTGTAATGGCAGCGGGGCCCAGTGCAGTCACTGTATTCTACTACACCGGGCCCCACTCACTGTAGTATAATCATATCTAATTTGTGGGTATTGTTAAAGTATTTAAATCATCTTAAATCTAGTGCTGTACTACTTACTACTAACTTCTTGGCAGTCAGAAGGCTGGGCGGGCGTTCGCAGCGTAGCTCACTACGTCACACGCCTGCTCCGTCCACTTTATGAATGAACAGCGCTGGATTTAAGATGATTTGAATACTTTAACAATACCCACAAGTTAGATATGATTATACTACAGTAAGCGGGGCCCAGTGTAGTAGAATACAGTGACAGCACCGGGCCCCTCTGCCATTACAGGACCAGATGCCGGCAACCATTCAATACACAGGGACACTGTTATGGGGGATCTGTGGATGACACATTAGATATGTGTCATCCACAGATGCCCCCATAACAGTGCAATCCACAGATGCCCCCACAATGATCCCCCTTAACAGTGCCATATACATATGCCCCCATAACAGTGCCATCCACAGATGCCCCCATAACAGTGCCATCCACATATGGCCCCATATCAGTGCCATCCACAGATGCCCCAATAACAGTGCCATCCATAGATGGCCCCATAACAGTGCCATCAACAGATGCCCCCATAACAGTTTCATCCACAGATCCCCCAAAATAGTGTCATTAACAGACCACCATTAGTTCAAAACCCACCAAAAGCACACCTTTTGGTTCAACATTTTTTTCTCATTTTCCGCCTCAAAAACCTAGGTGTGTCTTATGGGCCAATGTGTCTTATTGGGCGAAAAATACGGGTAGGTCTGGATACATTTGACCTGAATTTATGCTGTCTAGAAATGGTTTCCAGACATTTATTACAGTACTAGGCCCTGAATGAAGGGAACACAATGGCAGGAGAGGGATTTTTTTCTTTTGCATGGACTATTTCATAATTAGCTATTTAACACCATCAAATACTTTTTTGTAATCAGTTAAATTGCTGTTAATGGGTTTTCTATCTAAACTATGTTAAGTCATTATAATCTTTAAGTAAAATACATTTTAGTGCTAATAATCGCAATAGCATTTAGTGTGTATCTTATGATTTAGTAACCCAGGAGATTAATAATTCTCTGAGTATCAACAACAAGAACTAAATAGGATATTTTAAGACTGTAAACAGAATGTGTGAATCGTTATTTGATTAGAGTTTCATGGTAGGTATACTAGAAAATCAACCATACTCTGGAGATTAGCATCCACTCCAAACTGAAGAAGCTCTGGGGTTTTAAAATCATCATAGGAATTAATGTAATCTTTTTAAAGGACTTAAAATATGGTAATAAACAGACAACGTACCAGCACCTGCAGCTCAAAGTACCAAACTTATTAGAGATTATATAATTATATTTGTTACAGCAGGGATCTAGAAAACAAATTGTCATGAATATGGATGAGCTCATTCTTCATTTACTATCCTACTAACCAAGGAAACTTTTGCTTATTGTTTCAGTAAATTTCAAGTTGTTTTCTATCTCTTCAAATACACTTTGTTCATTACATCAACGTGGAACACTTCAGTTATGGCAAAAATCTGAAGAAACTTGATATACACATTACGTTGAGTTGCTTATCTACTGGGAAATTTAATGAACTTATTTTTTGTCAAGTCATACAATAACTTTTTAATATTTGATCATGATAAATTTATCAGACTGGGGTAGCTCAGGGCCGTTTCTACCATGAGGCGAGATGAGAATCTCATCTCAGGCGGCAGTTTTGGGTATTTCTGAGGAGGCGGCATCCAAACAGCAGTTAAATGTTACTTTCACACTGGTGTTTTGGTTTCCGTTTGTGAGATCTGTTCAGGGCTCTCACAAGCGGTCCAAAACTGATCAGTTTTGCTCTAATGCATTCTGAATGGATAAGGATCCGCTCAGAATGCATCAATTTGCTTCCGTTCCATCTCCATTCCGCTTTGGAGGAGGACACCAAAACGCTGCTTGCAGCCTTTTGGTGTCCCCCTGACGATGCGGAGGCAAACACATCCGTCCTGACACACAATGTATGTAAGTCAATGGGGACAGATCCGTTTTCATTGACACAATATGGCACAATAGAAAACAGATCCATCCCCCTTTCACTTTCAATGGTGTTCAAGACAGATCAATTTTGGCTATATTACAGATAATACAAATGGATCCATTCTGAAGGGATGCATGCGGTTGTATTATCTGAATGTAAGCGTTTGTGCAGATCCATGACGGATCCGCTCCAAATGCAAGTGTGAAAGTAGCCTAACACTGCTGGTGAATGCCACCAGTGTTTCCTTTAAGCTGTGCATTTCCCTACCCCCCCTCCCTCCTGAAGCGCAGGGAACTGCAGTCCTATCCCTCACCAACCGCTCAGCATCCTGCACTCATCCCCTCATTCAGGCCGGTGACACACTGAATGGTGAAGCGGGAAGACTATTCCCTGCTCCACTATTCAGCCTGCAGGCAGGGATCCAGTTGCTGGCCTGTGTACCAGAGGACTGGGAAGCAGTGAAGGAAGGCTCTGTACTCACCACTTCCTGGTCCTCGGTTCAGCTATCGGCTGTGCAGGACTGCGCACAGTGTAAGGGCGCTCTGTGATCTCACACTGTGTGCCGCGATACAGAGCCGACAGCAGTATGAAGAGGATCGTGATGGTGAGGAGCCGTGGCATCCAGGAGCAGGAGAGGTAAGTGAGGTTTTTGTATTTTATTTGCACTGGGGGCTGCTGGCTGACATGTAGGGGCTGATATATGGGGCTGATGGCTGCATATATGGGGCTGGTGGCTGACATATAGGGGCTGCTGGCTGAAATATAGGGGCTGCTGGCTGACATATAGGGGCTGCTGGCTGACATATGGGGGCTGATAGCTGACATATGGAAGCTGATAGATGGCTGATGCTTGGGGGGTTGATATCAGGTATTGGTGGTCTGACCTGAGGTCTGATTGACATTGGGGGTCTGATTGGGGCTGTAAGCTGAGGTCTGATTAACTTTGGGGGTCTGATTGCTTGTCTGACCTGAGGTGTAATAGAAAATATTGTTTTCTTATTGTTCTCCTCTAAGACCTAGGTGCATCTTATAGGGCGAAAAATACGGTAATTTTCTTACATTTTTAACTTTTAACTATTTTTTTAAGTCACCACAGGTGACTATTACTAGCAATGATTAGATTGCCAATTGTGTTCTGTGATGGGTATATATCAATCACAAAACACACCATGTACTGTTTTCAATACAGTTCTGCCACCTACTGGTCTGTATTGGAATATTCCAGTGATGGGTATTGAAGCCTGCTCAAGGCTCTGAGCCATCACCTGAGTACTACAGCTTCCACCATCTCAACTGGAGAATGTTAGATGCACAGGAGCGCAGCCGCTGTGTCTACACTGGCTACACTGCTCAGATGTTGTGGTCACATTTTACCAAGACATCTGCGGGGTATCCGATCGGCCTCATGGCAGGTTGCATACCTTCACCTTAGGCTTCTGCTGTTTGAAACAGAAGAGACACGGCGCCTCGCAGGTGCCATCTTTAAAGTGCTTTCTTTAAAGTGCCGACTTTCGTTGTATATGTACGACATGGCTATGTGAATGGAAATATTGTTGGTTAAGTTGGGTGCAAGCGGTGTATGGAGCAGAGGCATCTGAGCAAATAGACAGAAAGCGGGTGCTCCCCCTATTCGTCAATCAGAGCCCCGTGGCAAAATTGTTGGTCACTGATTGTTTCCTATAACAGCCTGGGGCCTTGTGAAGACTCGCATGTCTGTTATGGCAAGCTTCCTCTTAGGGCTCATGCATTTGAACGTATTTTCTTTCTGTGTCCGTTCCATTTTTTTTGCGGACCATATACTGAACCATTCATTTCAATGGCCAAAATAATCCAAAATAAAATGTATTTTATTAGCTTCCAATAAATGCATAGCATATCAAGTATGCATAAAAATAGAAATAGCAGGGAACACCAGCAAAGGGGTAAAACCTATCGCTCTAATAGAGACAATAGCCGAGGACAGAAGTACGGCAAGAGCTAATTATAAGAGCAAGAGAGAAAGTCCCTCAAGAAATAGCAATGCAAGACCCTATAGTGTAAGGGAAAACTGAGCCAGATAAGTAATTGTAATAAAATCAATGTATACCGCAAGACATGATGGGGGTGACAGAAGCAGCACAGGTCAGGAAAGGAACCTTGACACGTGTTTTGCCTCAGCTTAGTCTGGAGGTTTTTGTCGTTGTTTGTTAACAACATTGTAGGTATATATTGGTCTTTAATTTGTGCCCAGACTCATTGCGTTACATATTGAGGCTTGTTTTTGGTTTTGCATTCATTTCAATGGGTCTGCAAAAAAAAAAAAAATATGAAGTTACTATGTGTACATTCCGTATGTGTACATTTCCGTATGTCCGTATTTCCGTTCCGCAAAAAAATTGAACATGTCCTATTATTGTACACATTACATACAAGGATAGTACTGTTCTATTAAGGGCCAGCTGTTCTGTTCCGCAAAATACAGAATGCACATTGACATCATCCTTATTTTTTTGCAAATCTGTTTTTTTGCGGACCGCAAAATACATACTGTTATGTGCATGAGGCTTTAAGTTGTGCCTGAGACTGGGTTTGACAGGCAACCTATTAAAATCACAATAACTTCAATAGTATTCAATTACAGTCCATTGTACAAGCAATCAGAAGATCACATACCCTGGCCCTTTAAGGGGACTAAACTGTGAAAAAAAGGCTTAAAAAAAACAAAGCAATATTAATGAAAATCACCCTTTCCTAATTTTACATATAAAAATAGAGTAAAAAATAATAATTGGTATACAGAAATATATGAACTGTTGAAATGTAAAAAGATTTTTCTTGTGTGGTGAATTCAGTAATGAAAAATACATTTTAAATGAGGGATTCACAATTTTGGGTCACCTTACCCCTCCTAAAAAAATTAATGAAAAGTGACCAGAATCATATCAAAATAGTACCAATTAAAGTTAGAGCTCACCCTGCAAAAAAACAAGCCCTCACACAGCTCTGTACACAAAACCATAAAGTTATTATTGTCAGAATATGGCAATATAACAAAAATTTTATTTATTCCAAAGTTTTTCTTTTTTAAAAGTAGTGGAACAAACTAAAAATTATATAAATTGTGAATCGCCATAATTATACTGACCCACAGAACAAACTTGTCATGCAATTTTTAGTGTATAGTGAAATGCCATAAAAACTAAACTTGAAAAACCATGGTGAAGATGCATTTTTATTTCAAAGTTTCCACAGTTTTTTTTTTTATAGATATAATGACTCAAATGGTTCCATTAAAAATACAACCTCTCCTACAATAAAATTAACCCTCATAAGCTTGTGGAAAAAAAAAAAAAAAAGGTATGGTATGAGTGTTGGAAGGTGGTAAGGAGAAAGCAAAAATGAAAAAAAGAAAAGAAAATTGTCCCAATGCTTAAAAAGTAAAAGGGGTTGTGCAGGCAAAATGAACATAACCTCATGATTCCCACTTTGTAAAAAGTTTTCACTTTCAAAATTACTTTATTTACCCCCAATATCTGCATCACAAGATCCAAATTTTAATCACATGACTTTATCTACTGTTCCAATCAGTGGCTTTTGCTGACATCATGTCCACCACTGAGCTCTCCAGAGCGCAGTCCTGGCACATACACTCATAACAAGAGGTTTGTATTGTTTTCTGTGCTTGTGAATGTGACAGAACTAGGGACTGGATTCCATGACCCAAGCAAATTAGTTAGGTGGTGACTCAATTACATAAAGCAATAATCATATATATATATATATTTTTTTTTTTTTTCTGTTTGCTCCAAAACATTTACACTGCCAACAACTGGAGGATTTCTAAATCGATTAGGGGATGTGGAAGCCACTAAATAATCAGGGACATATGTCTGATCCATGGAAAATGAATGATTTATTGATTTCCAGTTGATCACTACATGTTATTACATGTTCCAATAATTTCTCAAATTCAAATAATATTCAAAAATTTGACTGGACAACCATTTTGTCATGTTAAACACGGCAAATGTCAAGTTAGTTTTGCTTCAGCTATGTATTTAGCATGATAAATGTCAAGTTATCTACATTATTTTAGCTATCATATTTGTTGCTTTATAAGAGACCCTGGACTATAGGAAGCACCCCAGGTTTAGACAACAGAATTTTTTTTAAATGTTTCTAGGTTCTCTTTGAAGGGGATGTGGTTTACCAGGGGTCAAGGTCAGTAACTTTAGGGTGTAGCATGTGTGTGGGGGGATAGTCAGCTCCTTTTACCCTTACTGTGTCATCTGCTGACTATTATAACAACCAGCAATGGTACATGTAGTCATCTCATTATAAGTACTTATACAAATAATTGTATCCCCTGTCATTGCTTTGTTGCGTCCTGCCATGCTTCTTTTTCTGCTAGATTATTTTAGGTATTTGTCACACAGTTTTGCTACACACACACACAAACACTTCTGCTGTACACAAACATAGGCTTGGTATACACAGATACAGCTGTTCTACACATATTCAGCCCAGCTATACACACAGCTCTATTATACACACATACAGCCTGCTACACACATATTGTTTTGTTAAATACATACAGCTTTGCAACACACATACAGCTCTGCTATACACACACAGTTCTGTTACACACATATAGCTTTGCTACATCCCTACAGTTCTCTTTTACGCACACACATCATCTTTAATGAAAAATTACATTTACCTACACTAGTGGAGGTGTATGTTTTCCTGTCCTTGCTCCTCCCATTGATTACATCATCAAAGGTCTTTAAGCTGTACTTGGAGTCTTCATTTCCTTTCCGTAGAGGGTAGGACCTTTCTCCCCATATGCTTAATTACAACTAATTTAAAAGTCTTTTTTTGTCATGAAAATTTACTTAATCACAACTTAATCTCTACTGCATTTCAGCCTTGCCACAAACTGGCCTGCCAACATGATTTCAGGAATTTTCTTGTTAGCTTAGAAGAAAGTGTTAACAATGACATGGCAGGTGATATAATTCTGTCATATTGATTGAAATAGAAGAGCAGACTGGTGGCTTTAAAGGGGGGGGGGGGGGGTGCGGTGTGTGCTTGAATTTATCATCTTCTTCTGTTAACCGTGGTTACTTTCAAGGAAAAATACACAGTCATCATTGCTTTGCATCAAAAGAGCTTTAAGGGCAAGTACATTGCTGCTTGTAAATCTGCACTTATATCAACCATTTATCAAGTTATCAAGAATTTCAAGGAGAGAGATTCAGTTGCTGTGAAGAAGACTTCAGGGCACCTAAGAAAGTGCAGCAAATGCCAGGGCCATCTCTTAAAGATAATTCAGTTACAAAATTGGGTCACCACCAGTGCAGACCTTGCTCAGGAATAGCAGCAGTCAGGTGTAAGGGTATCTGCACGCAGAATGAGATGAAGGCTTTTGGAGGCTGGCCTTGTGTCAAGAAGGGCAGCAAAGAAGCCACTTAAAGGGGTTGTGTCACTCCAGTAAGCAGCATTTATCATGTAGATAAAATTAATACAAGCCACTTACTAATGTATTGTTATTAGCTATATTGCTTCCTTTGCTGGCTGGATTAATTTTTCCATCACATTATACAATTGTCGTTTCCATGGTTGTGACCACACTGCAATCCATCAGTTGTGCTCATGCTTGCACACTGTAAGAAAAAATGCTGCCCTCTCTGATGAACGCGACCATGGGAGCTCACATAGATGCTTTTTATTGTTTACAAGCACAGCCACGCTGATGGATTTCAGGGTGGTCGTAACCATGGAAACGAAAAACTGTATAGTGTGATTGAAAAATGAACCCAGCCAGCAAAGGAAAAATATAGATAACAACAATACATTAGTAAATGGCTTGCATTAACTTTCTGTAAATAATAAACGCTACAGTATTTGCTAAAGTGACACAACCCCTTTAAGGACACACTGACATTCTGCATGAAGTACTGGGATAGGACTGCAAAGCAGTGAGGTAAAGTCATTTTCTCAGATGAAATCCCCTTCACACTGTCTGGGACATATTGAAAAATTACTGTTCGGAGAAGAAAAGATGAGCGCTACCATGAGTTGTGTCATGTCAATGATAAAGCATAGTATGACCATTCATGTGTGGGGCTACTTCTTATTCAAGAGAATGCACTCACTCACAATTTTTTCCTAACCCTGCCATGAATAAAGAATTGTATCAAAACACACTCAAAGAACAACTACTCCCAATGATCCAGGAGCAATTTGTTGATAAACTTTTTTTCCCCCCAATATTATGGAGCACCCTGTCACAACACAAAAGTGGCCATGACTACACACACAATCTGTGGGCATTTGTGGCAAAGTTTTTAGAGGAAAGCAGCCAAAGTTTTTGATCTTAAGAAACACTAATTACCATACATACCGGATGACGCGATGACGTAGACAGAGTACGTCACGCTCTCCGCCTCCCCGCGGCTCGGCTGTCCTGCTGCCTTGAATCTCCTGGCGTCCTCGTGCTGATCTGATCTTCGCCCGCGTCCTCTTCATGATCGCGGGATATGCGTCGCTGCCCCGACTGTTGAGCTTGGACGTGGAGTCTGGACGTGGAGTCTGTCCTTAGCTTCTGCCGATCCTCTTTCCTCCTCTCCTCCTCTCCGTGCCGCTCTGGTTAGTTCTGTGTGTGGAGTTCGTCTTCAGCCTTTGCCGATCCTCCCTTCTCCTCCCTGTGTCACTGTGAGTAGCCCTCTTGTGTTTCTCCCGGCTGATGGACTGCAGGACGGGTTGATGAAATTTATTCGGGACTGCTGCCGATCCTCCCTTCTCTCTCCTTGTGTCACTGTAAGTAGTCCTGCTGTGTTTCTTCCGGTTAATAGACTGCAGGACGGGCTGAGGAAATTTATTTGGGACCTCTGTTGATCGTCCTACATGCATCTGACCTCTTCCTCGTGCCTTCAGTTTTCGCCGATTTTGATGCCGCTGTGACTAACCTCCCTGTGATTGCTGATTGTGACTAATCCTGTGTGGAGATTGACGGGCTGCTGGAGGATTTTTCAGGGGGCTTGTATGATGTCCTTGATATATCCTAACCCCTCCTTGTGCCTCTAGATTTTGTTCACTATTCTCCCCTCTTCCTTTACACTGCTGGGATCAACCGTACAAACTTTACTTTGACAGGCTGTTGGAGACTGTGGTTTCTTCATTTTCTGCTGCTGAGGCCTCCCAGGACTTCCAATTCTCGGCTGGTAGCGGAAGGTTGAAAACCGGTGAGATTGCTCCTTTTTTTTTTTTTCTTTTTTCCCCCAGTTGTCTTTTCCCTTGGATGATACCGACCATTAAAAAAAAAAAAAAAAACTACTTTTTCCATCTTATAACACACTTGAAAAAAGTGAGGTGGTTACAAACATAAAAGGAGCAAACTATAAAGTATAAAGTGGAAAGTGGAAAAAAAGAGGAAAAAGGAAAGAAGGGGAGAAAGAGCATAAAGAAGAGGAAAAGAAGGAAGAAAAAAAAAATAAAGAAAAAAAAGGGGAAGGAGGGAGAGGGAGAGAGAGGGGAAAAAAAAAAAAAAAAAAAAAAAAAAAAAAGGAAAAAGAGGAAAAGAAAAGGAGAACAAACAAGAAGGGAGAGAAAAAAAGAAAAGAGAGAGGAAAGAGGGGAAAGGGGAAAAAAAAAAAAAAAAAAGGAAAAAAAAATAAAAAGGAAGAAGAAGTGATACATATATAAAAAGGAGAGAAAAAGGCAGAATAAGGAAAAAAAAAAAAAAAGAGCAGGAACAGGGTATGGCTCCAAAAGCTAGTAGGCGCTCGGCTGACCTCTCAAGTCAGAAACTGGGGTCCAAAACTGTTGAAACAATAAAAATAGACCAGTTTCTGAGGTCTCCAAAGGTTAATACGAGGGGCGGACAAAAGGAACCTGTCACAAAAAAAAATTACGACTCAGAGATGACTGAGTTAGAACCACAAAAAGCCTCTAGATACCCCGAAGAGGAAGACGGTATAATGGGGGAAGTTATCCCTAATGACAACTCCTCTCCGTTAGAAGAAATACTGCTAGCGGTCAAACAAAATGGGGATTTAATACAGGCTGTCACAACCCAACTTGGGTTTATCCAAGTTGATGTGGGACTAATAAAAGACGATTTGTCAAAAATGTGAGACAGAGTTAACAACCTCGAGAGCTCCGTTGCCCTGATACAGAACGAATCCAAAAAAATAAATACCGAAGTCTCCACATTTAAATTAGAGTATAACCTTCTGAAGAAAAAGGTGGCGGACCTTGAGGATAGGTCACGAAGATACAACGTGAGAATAATAGGGATTCCGGAGGGTGCGGAAGAGAAGAACCCAACCCAATTCATACAGAAGTTAATTTTTGAGAATTTTGGGAAAGATTCGTTTTCCCCTTTTTTTATGATAGAAAGAGCTCATCAGGTCTCAGGGGGTAAACCAATTCCAGGGAGACAATCTCGGACATTTCTTGTTAAGTTATTGACCACAGGGGATAAAGATATCCTTTTGAGAAGGGTGAGGGAATGCTCACCGGTTGTATATTATGGGAACAGATTGGCCTTTTTTCCAGATTTCTCAAAAGATATACAAGAAAAGAGACGCACATTTATGACTGTCAAAAAGAGGCTAAGAGAAAGGGATATTAAATATTCTCTTATATTCCCAGCAAAATTGCGGATTATTTTCAATGATAAAACTCTTTTTTTTGACACCTCGGAAGAAGCCGCGGATTGGCTTGATCGAAATAATCTATGATTTAATTGTTTTATGATATGGCGGGAATAATAATTGTTATAAGGGGCCTACACCCCTAAATTTCTTTCTCTTTGCTTCCTAATGGGGGTGGCCGAGTGGGGGGAGTGCGGGAGGGATGGTCATAGGAAAGAAATCTACTACAATACGTGGTGGATTACCTGTACGTGGGGGGGGGGGGGGGTTGGGGTTGGGCTGTGGTGCGTCAAAATATGTGTGTTCTTATTTTTTTTATTTTTTTTATTCTCTCTCCTCTTTTCCCATTTAACCGCTGTTGATAATGCTGACTAGAATTATTGCCTGGAATATACGTGGTTTGGGGGATAGAGGAAAGAGACAAGCGGTTTTTGACTTGACTCAGGTCCACTTACCAGCAATAGTATGCCTCCTAGAGACCCACCTCACTGAGGAGACCTCTAGGGTGGTCGACAGGGGATGGGCTGCGCACACGTATCATTCTACCTTCTCCAATTACTCGAGAGGTGTTACTGTCTTGATACATAGACTTATTGATTTCGTTTGTGAGGCATCCTCTGTCGACCAACAGGGGAGATTTATTTTTTTATATTGTAGGTTAAGGGGGAAGATATGTATTTTGGCCTTTGTCTATATTCCACCGCCATTTTCCTTTTCGGTCCTTAATTCTTTGGTATTATTTATGGATAAATGGCCAGAGTGTCCAACACTGATTATTGGCGACTTCAACTGTGTCATTGATCCTGTACGTGATAGGGTCTCTACGAGTGTCAGGAGTGATAGTCCGGTCCAGGGGTCTCCCCTGGCACGGTTTTGCCTGGAGGCTGGTTTTGAAGATGCTTGGGAATATCTAGGACAGGGGAAAAGGGCTTTTTCATGTTTTAGTAAAGCAGGTAAATCGATGTCCAGAATAGATCTTGCATTGATAAGTAGTAAACATGTGAAATTGGTAAAGCGAATGAAATATGAAACGAGGTCAATATCGGATCACTCTCCGTTACTACTTGAACTCTGCTTATCTCAGGAAAGATACACACCAAAACCTCCTTTTAGACTAAATCCTTACTGGCTATCAGTTATAAAGACACATGAAATAATCCAAAATGAAATTGGCCGATTCTGGGATAATAACTATGGCTCAGCAAAAATTCAAGTGGTATGGGATACTTTTAAGGCGTATATGAGGGGATTGATGGTTAGTAACATCGCGAACCTTAGAAAGGAGTACGGGAAAAAACAGAAAAATCTAGAAGAACGTGTAGCACTGGCGACAGAATCCTTTTACATGAATAAGACGGAGGAGAACAGGGAAAATATGCAAAGAGCCACACAAATATATTCTAATTTTTTATTGGATAAGGCCCAACAGAGCCTTTTTTTTAAAGGGCAAAAATACTTTACCGAGTCAGGGCGACCTGGTAAATTTTTGTCCAGAGTAATTTCAAGCCAACAATCCAAAAAATATATAGATAAGGTTCGATTGATTGATGGTAGGATGGTCACTAGACAGGGTCCGGTAGAGAAGGCCTTTGTTGATTATTTCCTTGATTTGTATAAAGCTGAATCCAAGATCACAGATGATAAGATAGATTTCTATCTTGACAGGATTATCTTTCCAACTATTACTGAGACGCAAAAGAAAGCACTTGAACTAGAGGTCTCAATTCAGGAACTTGAGGGAGCTATTAAATTATGCTCAGCCAATTCCACTCCTGGTTCAGATGGGCTCCCATATGAATTCTATAGTAAATATAGGGATTGTATTCTCCCGAGACTGTTGGAGGTCTTTGCTGAATCAATGGAGGATGGGAAGTTGCCAGATTCAATGATGGAGGCTGTAATAATATTAATCCCAAAAAAAGGCAAGGACCCTTTAGATTTAGAATCTTATAGACCAATCTCACTGCTTAATGCAGATGTAAAGCTTCTAGCGAAGGTCCTGGCTACAATGCTTTCTAGGGTCATTTCATCTATTGTCCATCCGGATCAGAGTGGCTTTATTCAAGACAAGGGCACACATCATAATTTACATCGGCTTTTTTCTAATATTCAGGCCCCTGGGGGGACCGCTCGCTCCATCCTGTCATTGGATGCCTCTAAGGCCTTTGACAGGGTGGAGTGGCGCTTCCTCTGGAAGGTTCTGGCAAGGATGGGCTTTGGGGAAAAGTTTATACGTACTCTTAAGTTATTGTATAGATCTCCAAGGGCAAAATTGAGTCTTAATGGAATCCTGAGTAGTAGTATTGATTTAAATAGAGGCACGCGGCAGGGCTGTCCATTATCCCCCTTGTTATTCGATATTTATATCGAACCCCTTGCGATGGCCATCAGGCAGGACGATCAGGTTAAAGGATTTGGTACGCTAGGATCACAAGACCGTATCTCCTTATATGCGGATGATGTTCTTTTTTTTATAGACCACACGGAAATTACTCTTCCTAGGATTATTCAAATGGTTAAAGCATTTGGTGAGGTGTCTGGTCTTCTTATAAACTGGGCCAAGACCAGCTTGATGCCAATAGACCCCCTGCCACAGAAAGAGGTTCTTGTGACACAGTTAGACATTGTTGACACTTTTCAATATTTGGGTTTGACTATATCACCTCGGGTTGAAAATTTTGTACAACTTAATTTGATCCCCATAATGGTAAGGAGTAGAGCTAAAATAGGGATCTGGCTGAGACTTCCCCTATCCAGAGCTGACCGAGTTTCACTAGTTAAAATGGTGATACTACCACAATTTCTTTATGTGCTCAGGAATACACCTATTTGGATACAAGATAAATATTTTAAACTCATGGAAAGAATAATTAATGATTTAATATGGGGAAGAAAGCGAGTTCGAATAAAGCTGGAATATTTGTATAAATCAGTGGAGTGCGGGGGTTTAAATCTCCCTTACTTTAAAGGGTACTTTATTGCAGCCCAGTTATTGATGTGCTATGAATCAGAGAACAGTGCATTGCTGGGGAAGTTGGTAACTAGCCATGCCCACAATAATATTTTTACCTTGTTGGAATCTGGTCTATTGAAGAGTTATGAGCGAGGCTATAGAGAGACTATAAAATTACTCCTGAAAGTGTGGGCTACAACTAGGACATGGTTGAAGGTTAAGGGTTCACTTACATTTACGCCTCTCTGGCATAATCTGTATTTACAAAGGCTAGATGATATTGCAGCCGACACATTTTGGCAGAAGAATAAAATTCTGTATATTTCACAGGTAGTTAAAGATAGAGAAATTAAACCATTTATAGAGATGACACATAATATAGAAAACCTTTCATGGTTTAGGTATTTTCAACTGCGCTCAGTACTATCCAGTTTGGATGATAAACTGGTGTTGGATATAGATAATTCATCTTTTTTGAATGATTGGGTAGGGGGTACACTGTCTAGAATAAAAATTTCAAATATATATAAGTTACTACTTAAGGCACGGTTTAGTGATACACAGTCACCAGGACAAAAAGCGTGGGAGGTGGATTGTCCGAATTTACAAATAGAAGGGTGGGAGAATATTTTTGGGAACTTAGGCTCACTATCCCAGAACTTCAACCATGTTTTAATACAATTTTATATTTGCCATAGATTATATATCACTCCTTTATGGATGAATAAATGTGGATTAAGAGACACGTCTAACTGCCCTAAATGCGACACTGTAGGAGCGGATTTTCTTCATATGATATGGACTTGTCCAGAACTCATAAACTACTGGAATACTATAAATAATTGTATTATGTATAAACTAAAAATACGAATCCCTTTTGAACCACAAGTATTCGTGCTTAATGATCTTTCCAAATTAAATAATCACAAGTATCAAAAGATCCTCCTGAGTAGGATATTGATGTTGGCCAGAGTGTTGGTCAGTCGGACCTGGTTTGCTCGATATACTCCAGATATAATTACATGGATAAATCTAATTGTTAAGGTAAAAAATTATGAGAAAATTATGTATAAACAGAGGGAAGCTGAGGAGAAGTGGATTAAGATATGGGGTGGTTGGAGGATTTGATTAGTTGTGTTTAATTTCTTTATTTATAAAGGTTTTATTTTGACGCACCACAGGTAGGGGGGGAGGGGAGGGTTTTTTAGGGAATTGGGGTTGGGGAGAAATTGTATCCTTTTTTCTATTCGTAATGTTTTGATATATTAATTAATAAAGATAATTAAAAAAAATAAAAAATTACCATACATACCATACAACCCTGTAAGTTTCTTCCAAAGGAGCATTTACCATATGAAAAGGATTGCAATCATTCTCTTATGCAAGCTAACTAGTTAAATTTATATGAACAACAACAGCTTTGGGTTCCCTCACAAACAGTTTCTCTAGTTTTTTTTTTTGACTAGTTATGAAATGTCTGTTATAAAATGTTGTTATAAAATGGTCAGTCTTTCAGCATCTTTTGTAGCATTTAATTTTTTTCTGTGCTGAATAAGCTTGAGCGAATCAACCTTCGTATCATAGATCTAAAGTCAATTCGTTCAAAAACATTGATGTCAATGCTGTTTCCGTACAGCATTAAAATGTATTGGCTCCGTGGAGCCAAACTTTGTCTCGACCGAAGTCGCGCTACTACTGTATTCATAATTGCATATTTAAAAACAATTTAAAATAGGAATCCAAAGTGGACTTTGGTACTGGCTTGTACTCCGGCTCCACGGAGACAATACATTTTAATGCTGTATGGATCAAAGTTTTTTAACAAATCAACTTCTGATCTATGATCCGAAGGTCAATTCACTCAATCCTAGTGCGGACTCTCATGAAGAAAAATAGTAATACAATACCAACAAAAGAATCTCATATACGCTTTGCTTTTTTTGTTGTGTACAAATTGACCTGCTGTGTGGACTTGAAATCTGCAGCATTTCAATTATTTGTGCAATTTTCTTGTTTGAATTTCACCCTTTTCAATGCAAGGGTAAGATCTGTGGAAAATCTCCATCAAATACGTATCAAAACAAGTAACACATTGAAGATTGCAGTTTATTAAAAATATTTGTGACAATTATGTCAAATCACTATTTGATTTTTAGTGTGGCAGTCTTTCTAGCTAAGCTGAAAATAGTGTAGATTTAAGGTTTGGATTTTAGATAGTTATTTGATCCCCTCCCCATTGGAAATTTTCATATTAATATTCTATTGTAATTGAAATAATGAGTGAGTCCAGTTTGCTCTTCTTCCAAAACAACATTGCTAGCGGGGCTCTTCCTGTGTTAACACCAAATCATCTAAAGTACATTTGTCAGCATGTTTCAGACTGCATTTATCTGTTAACCTGGATGTCATTGGCACTGTAGAAACAGACAATGCATTCTAGACAAAATCCTGTTCTGTGTAATGTTATCATTAAAAGGGAAGATAATTCATAGAACTTATACGCAGGATAGAAATAGTATAGCTCCATTCATATTTATAAACCACAAACTTTCACATTTAATAATTAAGGAAATAATCCTTTTCTATTTTCTTATTGCATTCTGCTAAGTTTATGTACCTTCTCCCTGAAGAATGAACTCATGTTTGTTACTTCATCACATTCACAATATCTTTTTTTTTTTTAAAACAGGAGGACCAGTGTAAAACAGAAACTTTATTGTTGTTTGTGTGTGGAGAGTATGAGTGTTTGGAGTGACTTATTTAATACTGTGATTCTGACATTGGTAAACATCTAGGGCATGGTGTTAAAAATTGCCTACTTTGGTGCAGGGGGTAATTAGATGGGCAAAACCTAACCTATCAGCTCCCTCCATTGCTTCTGTCTCTTCCTCCAGGCTGGCTGTTTTAACGTTTCATATCTCAGGCTGTGTAGCAGCGAGAGCTGTGAGACTGAGCTTGTTTGAAAACTGACAACCTAATATATAAAACAATGGCAGGGAAGCTAGTTAGATATAGAGCCTTTAGAAATTGGTTTAGGAGTGAAATAAGCTAAAACCTGCTTTCAGCTAATATCACTCGTGGCCTAATTTAATTTGATTTATTTTTAATCAGATAATTTTCATTGACAATTTTTCCAAGTATGCATAAATACACAAACCATTAAGGATACATTAAGGGGTACAAACAATCCCTTTTAGACCTATAAAAAATGAACTAGGCATTTTTATATATCCTGTACAATTTTCCCCCTTCAGCTGTTTTTATTATTAAAATAAATAAAAAAAACTCCCCCAAACCACCCACCCCCCCCTCGCCCCATCGACGAAAAGGGCACAGCATCACCAGCAGCAATATAAAGTATTAGAAATCTTCCAGGTAAACTCCTGAAACTCTAAATATGTATTACATATCCATCCACTCCAAGACAGTGTTACTTGAGCACCTCTGTGCCAAGTCTTCCAGTTTATTTTCCCATCCTAGTATGGGAATCGCATAAGTATGTTCTACAACTCATATCTCTACGACCCTTCCTCCCTAAATAGCCAGAGCCATAGGCCATGCTTTACCATAGTATTCCTGTATTCTACCCATTTGTCCCAATTTTTTTTAAACTTTGCCAAGCATTGCCTTTTAATATATATATACCTTTTTCCAGGTGTAGGATCTCAGTCATTCTGTTCAAAAATGTTGTCCCAGTAGGGGGCTGGGGTCTAAGCCAGTATCTAGCTATTCATTTCCTGGCCTGGAAACACAGATGCTGCACTCCCAGGCGTGAATGTCAGTTTTTAATGTCCAACATTCCCAGCACACATGTCCTCTGACCAGGCGAGACCACAATTTGATAATGAGTCTTTAATAAAAGCTAGCACACCTGACCAGAAATTCTCAAGCTCCTTGCACCCCCAGAACATGTGTATCAAGGATGCAGGACTCAACCCACATCTAAGGCAGGAAACATCATTCCTAACTCCAATCTTGAACAAAAATGCCAGAGTCATATATGCCCGGTGAATAAGAAGTAATTGGGACATGCGCTGGCCCTCACATAATGATAGCTGAGGTGTCAAGGCCAGTACTGACTTCCATTAATCTTCTGAAATTGGGCCAACCTCTCCTTCCCATTTTTGCTTGACCACTAATGTATCTTGCTTCACAGATTTCACAAACAAGTTCCTATATATGGGTGATATTAGACCACTGGAGGAGTCACTTGTGAGAATCTGTTGAAACAGTGGGACTGTTGTGCATGTAAGCGATATAGATTTTGCCTGGGCCTGGAATGTGTGCCGTATCTGTAAGAATTGATAAAAGGCTGTATGAGGAAGGGAAAATTCATTCCTAAGTTGCTCAAATGATTTGAACACCCGATCTCTCTGCAACTGATACATACATTTCACACCTTTCCGTTCCCAAGGCAAGAAACCTTCCAGGGTAAATATCTTGGGTAGGTAAGGACTTTTCCACAGAGGAGTGACCTAAGTGAATCTCTTTATAGACAGCAAGTCACAACACATATGCCATATCATATGATCTATATGTATCATATAAAGTGTAGGGTGTCCCCCTACCTTGCCAGATAAGCCACTTTTTTCCAATAGGGCTACCGGTGAGTCATTTTCTACTGGGCAGATGCAGCGCCCCCAGGAGTCCTCCCCCAACCCCTCAATTGCTGCAGCTGTGGATACACCTTAATAAAATGGGAATGGTTTGTGATATTAACTTCCTGTTTGTGGCACAATAGTATATGTGAGGAGGGAAACTTTTCAAGATGGGTGGTGACCATTTTGAAGTTGGCCATTTTAAATACAACTTTTGTTTTTTCAATAGGAAGAGGGTCATGTGACCACATCAAACTTATTGGGAATTTTACAAGAAAAACAATGGTGTGCTTGGTTTTAACGTAACTTTATTCTTTCATTAGTTATTTGCAAGTTTCTGACCACTTATAAAATGTGTTCAATGTGCTGCCCATTGTGTTGGATTGTCAATGCAACCCTCTTCTCCCACTCTTCACACACTGATAGCAACACCGCAGGAGAAATGCTAGCACAGGCTTCCAGTATCCGTAGTTTCAGGTGCTGCACATCTCGTATCTTCACAGCATTTGTTTAGCATTTTTTAATGGGCTCTCTCTGTCACTCTATATATATATGCTCCACAACATGATTGCAGGGCACCAATAGGTTACCATGGAACTTAGGAAAGTAATAAAGGCCTCCAAGGTTTGCCATCAGCTTGGCCTCATAGATTACTGTATTTTTCGCCCTATAAGATGCACCTAGGTTTTAGAGGGTGAGAATAGGAAAAAAAAAATTTTGAGCAAAAGGTATAGTGAATGTGGCCGGAGCAGACTTCTGGTGGCACACGTGGGTTAGTGTTAGTATACATCTGGCAGGTTGTTCTTGCCGGACACTGGTAACACTAATGTGAAAGTAGCCTATTCTGCTGCTGTCACAATGTTATTGTGGGGGTCTGCTGCTCACACACTTATTGGGGAAGGGGGGAGGCTACCCTTTGACACTTTATTAAGGGGGTCACTTTATTAGGGGTAGCTTATAGATGACACAGCTCTCAGGACATAGCTCTCAGGGCACATGTGAAGACTGAGACATGGAGCAGGCATGTGTAACAGAGAAGCCTGCTCTACCCCTACTCTGCCTGCTCACTAGATTCCTTTTTTTAGCCCTTTGTGTATTATTCATATACCATATCCATAATAGGCTGATGATGGAATTTCCAGAGGATCTCTTACCAATGGTCCTTAATAACCACTAACAGAACATATATCATCTGTGTTCTGTTAGTGTTTTTCATGGATTTATTGGATCTATTGACTTCAGTGAGCATGTTTAGTCTACATCACACACCAAAGTAGTGCATGTCTCCGATGTGTGAATGAGCATAGTAAAATCAGATGATACACATGCATCAGTAAATATTACCTTTCATGTGTTTTTTCTTTCTTTTGAGTAACAATTCTTCAAAAAAATTGTATGTTAACATATATTTATTCAAAAAGTATGATGAAGAAGAGAATGATGATAGGACAGTGTTCATATGGGGTCTCAAATATGAGAGGCATGGTATTTTTCCACTGAAGTCTTACATTCCAGAATTGAACAAGCCTTCTAATGGATTAAACTATTTTCTCTACAAGCTTATGTTTTATACAGTCGAACGATTTTGAATTTGTTTAGCACAGTTTCTTTATGATATCTTACTAGTTCTAAAAGCCTTTCTTATTAGTATATCCAGTGGGACTTGGTAATCTAAAATATTATTAACACAGTAGTTTTCAATAAATGTTAGAACAAATCATTGATGTTTAATATAATGAATATAATGCTATTTCAGACATATTACTTTATGTTATGTCATTTTTACTATGTAAGAAGTATTCATTTTATATTCTTTTTCTTTTATATGAAGGATTTAACCTGCAAAAAGCAGTTTGTCGCCTTTTCAGTCCCTAATTCAGAAAAAATACATTTTGCTAACTTTGATTGACAGAAAGGACAGTTTTTATACTCAAACTTTAATCTGCAGAGTTTGTTCATTTTCATATTTATACTTTCTCTACTTAATACCCGAGATGTGCAGTGGAGCGAAACGCAACCTGCAAACATGAATGATAATCACGCACAGTTTATCAGCATATTGTAAAGATTTCGTAAAAATCAGTTATAAGAAGTCCGTCCTGCTTAGTGCTTGCTTATAGAACTTGTCACTTAAGGAGCGTTTAGAAGGTCTGAAACTGTTAGTGAGGAATTAATCCCTGTAGCTCTTTTAGAACATCTGGTTAAATAAATCCAAGGATGTGAAAAATCCACTGCTTAGCTTTTCAGAGCAATGAACAAAATAAAGCAAAGCCAGGATAAAAAAAAAACACCAATCTACAAAAGCATTCAGTAGGAAAACAAATGCATATAACTTTTTGATAAAACAAGTCCCCCATTCTAGTTTGAACTGACACAAAGTAGATGTGTACATGTGGAAGAACATGTTTGCCCTTATTTATCTGAATTATGTACACATTATTGTCTTCGGCCTTTAGTACTGTAAATCATTAAGGTGCTTATCTGGCTCTACCATGGCTCTTGAGACCCCTCTTGCCACCCTTCAGATGTTTGAAGTAACCAGACAGCTTTGTATGGGACAAAGCTGTAGTAAACTGTAATACCAGGCACAACTGCTACTAAAAGAATGCAGCTCTGCCTGGTAAGCAATTAAGAGAATGTGCATTGCATGAGTGCTGCTGTACTTTCAAAAAGCTGATTGATAAAGGTGCTAAGAGCCAGATTCCTAAATATCTAATAAGGTCAGCCAGCTGCTTCTAAGGCAAGTATGATATTGTCATGTGACAGTGATATAATATTACCACTTTGCAAAGCTTTAGTGTGGCATCATCTGGAATATCTAGTTCAGTTCTGGGTATAGAAAGTATGCCTTGGAGATGGAAAAATTACAAAGAAGATTGACTAAACTGATAAGTGACAGAATGAAAGACAAATTTATTTAGTCTTGAGAAGATGTTACTAAGAAGAGACTTGATTAACATATATCATTTTTACAGCAGGCCAGTGGACTACAGGCCCCAAAAATTATGGATTCAGCAGACAGAAAAGAACAAGTAAGTATGTGTCTGGAGGTAGATTACATGGTCATTGGATATAAATTTTATAGCAGGCCTGTGGACTACAGGGCCCAAAAATGATGCATTCACCGTACAGAAAAGATCAAGTGATTATGTGGCTGGAGGTCTATTAGACGGTCAATGGATATCAATCTTACTGAAGGCCAGTACAAATACAGGTCAAATACATATGTTTAAAAGAACTACAAATATAAAATTAGATTAAAAACATGGGTAACGAAATCCCTCCTCTTGAAAAAAAAATAAAACTAATGATAATAGTTGAAACACGTGGTCGTCACAGGTGTTGAACTCCTCCGCAGCCCAAAACATTAGGCATTCACTGGACAGAAAAGACCTTTTATGCCGCTGTATTTACCAAAGACAGGGGCCTTTATTTGTTCTGGGTAGTCGTCACATGTGTTAAATTCCTCTGAGATCCTTGCCTCATTAATTTTTTAGAAATTTGAGGTAGTCCACACTTTCATGAGTTAGGTGAGTGCGCTTATCGATCACGATTTCCCCTGCTGTGCTGAACTTCCTTTCAGACAGGACACTGGATAAGGGGCAAGCCAAGAGTTCAATGGCAAATTGTGCCAGCTATGGCCACAGGTCAATACCTAGTAGTCAAGGGGTTCCTCGCTTCCCAGAGCGTCCACATCGGCTGTTAACCCGATGTAGTCGGACACCTGTCGGTCTAGGCATTCCCTGAGGCTGGATCCGGAGGGCGGCTGTTGATGGGTTGGGTGCAAGAATGATCTCATATCCGAAGTGACCAACACATCTTCAAACTGCCCTTTTCTTGCATCCGCTGTTGAATTGGTACCCACAACTGTTTCTCTGTGAGTGGAAATTCCTCTGCCAGAACCTGCAAAAGCAGAATGCAGCCTTTCTCGAAGCAAGGCCTGAAGTGCTGCATTCTGCCAGCTCTCTTTGATGCTGGTAACATGTCTGCCTTTTTGTGTTTGTATTGGGGGTCTAATTACGCTGCCACCCAGTACTGGTCCTTGCCCTTTATGCTTTTTATACGGGGGTCCCTCTTCAAACACTGGAGTATGAAGGCCCCCATTTGCACTAAACTGGAAGCGGTGGAGTGGCCAGGCTCCTGCTCATCGTCCAGGATAATGTCGTCCTCAGTCTCCTCACCCCAGCCACGGACAACACCAGGGATCCCAGAAAATTTTAAAGCATCTTCTTGCTCCTCCTCTGCCCCGGCACCATCCTTCTCTGACTCCTTTTCAGGCTCCTGCTGACTTGTCTCAGATGGAGTAGCCCCCCTGGGAATTCATCCAGCATTGCGGCTTCCTCATCTTTCAGCTTCTGCTCCTTGACAGCTTGGTCAATGACACGATGCAATGCATGATCCAGAAAGAAGGCGTAAGGTACGATGTCATTGATGGCGCCCTGGCTGTGACTGACCAGTTTGGTGATCTCATCAAATGGGTGCAGAAGTCTGCATGCGTCGCGCATGAGCAGCCACTGGCACGGGGACAAAAATCCAGCCCCTAAGAACCTCTCCTGCCGCAGAGTTCGTACAGGTAGTCGTTAACTGCATGTTTCCACTGGAGCAGCCTATTAATATATACAAGGTGGAGTTCTAGCGCGTCGGGCATGGCCGTGTAAGATCTTCTAAAATAGTCAGAGATTTTCCTGGCCTGCCGCAAGACGTCCTGGACCCCGGGGTATTTGGCAACGAATTGCTGCATGTGCCATGGACATGTGCCATGCATGTGCCAGGACATGTGCCATGCACGGCACGTGTGTCATTTTGCCCTGTTTCAGCACGCTTAGCAGATTGGCACCGTTGTCACAAACCACTTTACCAACTGTAAAATTGAGTGGGGTTAGCCACTGATCGGCCTGTGATCGCAAAGCTGAAAGGAGTACAGGACCAGTGGAGACAGAGGATGGAGTAGGAGGAGAAGAAGAAGAGGCAGGCCTGCAATCTGTGGCGGTAACACCAAATCCACACGGTTGCCACGGGTTACATGCTTGACGGCCATCAGAAGGTTCACCCAGTGGGCAGTAAAATGTATGTACCTTCCCTGCCCGTGTTTGCTAGACCACGTGTCTGTGGTAAGATGTATCTTGGCACCAACACTGTGTGCTATAGATACATTCACTTGCTGCTGAACGTTGCCATATAGCTCCGGGATGCCCTTCTGGGAGAAAAATACCTTCAGTGGACCTTCCATTGCGGTGTGCCAATAGCCACACATTTTCTAATGGCCTTCGAGTCCAGTAGTTTATATGGCAGTAGTTGGTGGGCTAGCAGTAGTTCCGACAAGCCAGCGGTCATTCATTGGGCAAGAGGGTTATCCAGTGTCATCATCTTTTTACGCTCTAACATTTGGGCCACGGAAGCCTGCCATTTGTTAGATGAATGCGACAACGGGATGGTGGAAGGTGAAGTGGAGGACAAATGGGAAGAGAGGGGGGAAGGAAAAGGAGAAGAGGCAGGGCGCGGAGAGCCGGGATTGTGGCTTTGTGGGTTCTGACTTTGTTGCTCCCACTGGGCTCGGTGATGGGACGCCAGGTGCCTTCTTAAAGCAGCGGTCACTAGGTGAGTAAAAAGAAAGAGGTAGGTGTGCTCAAACCCTGTTGCACCGAGCACGGACCATCCTGGGAACCACAGCGTAACTTGAGTAAAGAAAAAGAGGATAAGTCCAGCCTTTATTTTTCAGTGCTGATTAAAAGCCAGTTACACTCCAGTCAACATGTTTTGGATCAAAGACAATAGTGATCCTTCCTCATGACACACACATACTAAGGGGGAAGTTGCACATATAGTGCCTCCACCTAGGTGAGTGTTAGGCTTACCGCGACTTATGCATTGACAGGAAAGGCTGCAGATGGCAACACTATTGTCAGCAGCGGACGCGTTAAAAAAAGCCCACACTGCAGAGCCATGTGCTGGCGTCCTAGGAGCGCCAGATGTGACAGTGCATGGTGGATGGCTCGTTCCAGATATATTAGCAGTCTGCTTTTTTCCTCCTGTGCGCTGCTGGTTCTTCCTGCTCCTCCTCCCTATCTGCTGTTCCTTCTCTCCCTCTGAACTCCCCATATCTTTCTCTCTTGTGGGCACCCACGTGACATCCATTGACACGTCATCATCATCACCTTCACCATCACTGACATTAGAGATCTCGGACACTTTCCCAACCCCTACCACCCCTGCGGAATGGCCTGCCTCTTAATGTGCATGTCATTTTCAAAATGACCTTGTGACAAAAATCCCAATAGAAGAGCAGTATTTGTGTAAGAAGGTATATCACACCCCTGCCTCAATCACTTTTTTGGGGAACCAAATGGTATATCAGACCAGTAGAAATGATTTGTTCTAATACATTTTAGCACTCTGTGTAGCTGGGGTAACGCAGGAGAACCGCAAAGAAATGCTGCACTACCCAAATGCACTATATAGAAAGTATATTATTGGTATATGACACCCCGGCCTCAATAACTTTTTTTGGGGGGCATACCCTACATAAGATAATCACCCAAAAACTGAAAAAAAACGATGGCTCTCAAACTATGGAGACACTAAAACATATTTTTGTTTGTTTCAACAATGAAATCATTGTGTGAAACTTACATAAATAAATAAAAATAGTCAGATTTGGTATTGTTGCGTCCGAGACAACCTGCTCTATAAAAATACCAGATGATTTAACCTGTCAGATGAATGTTGTAAATAACAAAAAAAAAAAAACGGTTCCAAAACAAGCTATTTCTTGTTGCCTTGTGTTATGTCCCCTGGACACTCTGTGTCTCTCAGGTGCTGCTGGCAATGCTGCCGGTATCTGCTCAGCAAGTTACGCACACAGTCCGATGTACTACTTAACCAGAGCAAAGTTTATTACTCAGAACATTATGGCATTCTTTCATGGAGGAGTCTTATTCCAACAGCTTCTGTCCTTATCAGATGTAATCCCTTCTCAGCCTCATGTGTCTGCTTCCAGTTCCCCTCACACACACTGTCTGACTTCCTGGTACAGCTCCTCCTCCCCCATCATGCATCAGGAGAAAAAGGGTAAAGGTCACAGTGATCTATCACAACATCACACCTTGCCTCACAAAAAGTGTAATATAGAGCAACCAAAAATCATATGTACCTAAAATAGTACCAACAAAACTGCCACCTTATCCTGTAGTTTCCAAAATGGCGTTACTTTTTTGGAGTTTCTACTCTAGGGTGCATCAGGGGGGCTTCAAATGGAATATGGTGTCAAAAAACCAGTCCAGCAAAATCTGCCTTCCAAAAACCGTTTGGCGTTCCTTTCCTTCTGTGCAATGTTGTGATCCCGTACAGCAGTTTACAAACACATTTGGGGTGTTTCTGTAAACTACAGAACCAGGGCCATAAATATTGAGTTTTGTTTGGCTGTTAACCCTTGCTTTGTAACTGGAAATTTAATCTCTATTTTCCATTTATTCTCATGAAACACCTAAAGGGTTTACAAAGTTTGTAAAATCAGTTTTGTATACCTTGAGGGTTATATTTTCTAAAATGGGGTCACTTTTTGGGAGTTTCTACTCTAGGGGTGCATCAGGTGGTCTTCAAATGTGACATGGCAGCTTAAAACTATCCCATTGAAATCTGCTTTCCAAAAACCACATGGTGTTCCTTTCCTTCTGTGCAATGCTGTGTGCCCGTACAGCAGTTTACGACCACATGCTGTTCTCCATCATTGCATCTGTTCCATACAGCTATTCCACTGAATAGTATAGTATAGTATATATATATATGTGCAGATATAAAGAAAAATCCGCCTAGATGGGCGTGATTTAGTAATCAATCCAAAGGTATCTCTAACAATAGTAGCTGGATACGTAGAGACACATTTGGATAAAAAGGGGGAGACAGGGCACCAATAACGAAGTGACCAGATACCTGATGTTAGGAATTAATAACCTATATTAACAGACGGCTAAAAATACATAACAGAATAGATATAATTGGCAGCCATGTGCTAGTTACTCATTGTACCCAGGTATGAATTAGAGGTGATCACAGGTGGAAGGATGTCAGTAGTCAATGACGATGACAACTAAGTAATGCAGAGGTCGTATAGTTGAAGCCAGCTGATTGAGGTCTGTAACGGTATATCCCTCAATAGCCCTAGGGGTCTCCCTACCTAACAGTAGAGCACTCGCCCCGAAAGGGGCGACCCCACTCAATCGACGGCTCACCCTAATGTTCCCTGTATGTCCCTAAAAATAGACCACATAAATGTTAGTAAATAACGTCCGGACCCGTTTCCCCAACAGGTAGCGAAGGTTCCTCAGGGGACAAATAATAAACTGGTAGTGATGTCCCAGATACTGGACGCCTAGATGATAAAAGGTGCAAAGAATGTCCAAACTAACCAAAGCTTTATACAAACGCCACTCTGCAGGTGCCGCCGTTCACAAATAAAAAAACCGAAGTGGCGATACATCACTTCCGGTATTTGGAACGCAAGATGCAAACACCTAGGTAGCATAGCTAGTTACGCAGAGGTGTGCTGTCAGAGAAATCAGGCAAAAAATATCTGTTCATTTGGGCCAGAGGGAGACATTGTTTTGAGGCGGTGGATCCATTGAGCCTCTTTACGTAGAATTTGTTTGTCCTTGTCACCGCCTCAAGTGTATTTAAAAAAAAAACCTCAATGACTTGAAAAACAATAGCTCTGGGGTCTCCCTGATGGAATTCGGTAACATGTCGAGCAATAGGTTTATCCCTTTTATGATTGATGTCACTCAAATGGTCGCCCACCCTCCATCGAAGTTCCCTTTTGGTCTTCCCAACATAGTTAAAGGGACAAGTACATGTACAGAGATAGACCACACCCTGTGTCTTACAGTTTGCAAAGTCCCTAATTTGATACATTTTATTAGTAGTCTGAGACACTGCAAAAAGTAGATGATTTATGGATAAAAGGACAGCAAATGCACCCATTGCCACATTTAAAGGTGCCAAGGGGTTTGCGGTCCAACTAGGTACCACTTGGGCGTGGTCTCAAATAGTGGCTGTGCATAAGGCGGTCACCAATTGATCTCCCTCTCCTGTATGTAATCAGTGGTCGTGGAAGGATGAAATCTCCAATATCAGGGGCCGATCATAGAATTCCCCCAATATTGTTTCAAAATGCCCTGTACACGACGGTTTTGCTCATCAAATGTACCAATGATACGTAAGTTGTCATCCTCACGTTTTACACTTGGGATGTTATGCAACAGGTTGTGTCTATTTCTGTCCCCTGCTTGTGTCTTAAAGGTTTGCAGTGAAGAACAATTCCTTTGTATACAAAGGTATTGTCCCTTCAGTATGCCTTTTTTTAGACTCGGGGGGTGATAACTATCCCATCTTAAGAGGCTAATAGTGGATGTCAGTTTTCGGTAAGTCTCAGTACATAATTCTAAATTTTTCTTGGTGATGAGAATATCAAGGAAGGCGATACATCGATTATGGATCTCGTGGGTGAACAAAAAGCCTATGTCATTAATATTAAGTTGCTGAATAAATGCCTCAAGCAATTCAGCAGACCCATCCCATAAGATCAGAATATCATCGATGTATCGCCCCAAAAAGAGGATATGGGGAGTCCATCGTTCACACTGTTCATTGAAGACGATAATGTCTTCCCACCAGCCCAGGAGGAGATTTGCATAGCTGGGCGCACAAGGGCTACCCATTGCAGTCCCCCTGAGCTGGTGGAAGAAATGGCCGTCGGACATGAAATAGTTATGTGATAATATGAATTCAAGAATTTCCAGTACATATTGGTTATGTGTTCTATGTTGAACACCCCTTGTTTTAAGAAAATACTGTGTGGCCTTCAACCCAGATTTATGTGGAATGCTAGTATAGAGGGCTTTGACATCAATTGATGCTAAAGAAAAAAAAAATCATCAACCTCAATACACCCGAGACAATAGGACGGCCTCTTAAGGGGGGATACCCCTGAATCTCAATTCATCCGTGGATATGACCTTATCTTCAAAGGCCCGCAATAGTAGAGTTTCCAGACACATGGCAAAGGGCTCCAAAGGGTTACTAGGTAGGATCCCATAAAATGTCCTATCATTTAGAAGCTCATAACACATAGTCTGATACATGGAATGGTCCATAAGGACCACATTACCCCTTTTATCTGACGATTTACAAGCAATTGTTTCATCCTCAGTGAGTGCTTTTAAGGCCATCCATTCTGCATTATTAAGATTTTTTGTAGTATGAAAATTAGTAGGAGGAATGGCTTCCAACTGTTCAGTAACTAATTTGTAAAAAATGTCAAGTACCTGAGTATCTTGTGGCGGTGGCATTTTTTTGCTACCCAATCTAAGGGAGGTGAAGGGTCCCTGGCCTCTGTTCAATACAGTGGAATGTGATTTGTTACAAAGCCAAATCAATTTTTGAAAACTTTTCTCATCACTATTTATAACCCTTCCCAGTCTGATAGACAGCAACAATTGCTTTTCTAAGATTATTACTGATGCATTTCCGCCTTGACATTGTGTTAACACATGCCTGAATGCTACAGACCAGAAATCTAAAGAAACATTTGCTTTTATAGAGGTGGTTATCCCTGTTGATGATCAAATAATCAAGGGCACTAGATTAGCAGTATCTGGCTGCTACGTACTCCTTACTAATTCCTATGGAAGTAGGAAGGATGTACTTACCTTTTCGCAAACAGCTTCTACATATTGGTCTACTACTTGTAATAAATGATAATATTGTATAAATAATGAGACAATATAATTTGTCATGTGCTGTTTATCTGAGATTGTATTTACCTAATGTTAAGACCGAGTAAAGACCAGTACTTTTTATTATGGCCTGATGTATAAAACCATGGAATTAAAAAAGGGGCATGCTTTATTTTTCTCACGACAGTATGCACAGCTATTGCATGTTGCATATTTGCAATGTTTTTGAAATGTAAAAACACTTGTTTTCTTTTATAATGTGTTATATTTTTTTTCATTTTTCAACTGATTGCGTTTTTTAATCCATCACCCATTGGCCGCAATTATACATTTGTTATGATTGACATGACACAAAACAATATACACTCACCTAAAGAATTATTAGGAACACCTGTTCTATTTCTCATTAATGTGATTATCTAGTCAGCCAATCACATGGCAGTTGCTTCAATGGATGTAGGGTTGTGGTCCTGGTCAAGACAATCTCCTGAACTCCAAACTGAATGTCAGAATGGGAAAGAAAGGTGGGCTACAACAGCAGAAGACCCCACCGTGTACCACTCATCTCCACTACAAATAGGAAAAAGAGGCTACAATTTGCACGAGCTCACCAAAATTGGACTGTTGAAGACTGGAAAAATGTTGCCTGGTCTGATGAGTCTCGATTTCTGTTGAGACATTCAAATGATAGAGTCCGAATTTGGCGTAAACAGAATGAGAACATGTATCCATCATGCCTTATTACCACTGTGCAGGCTGGTGGTGGTGGTGTAATGGTGTGGGGGATGTTTTCTGTGCACACTTTAGGCCCCTTAGTGCCAATTGGCCTTCGTTTAAAAGCCACAGGCTACCTGAGCATTGTTTCTGACCATGTCCATGCCTTCATGACCACCATGTACCCATCCTCTGATGGCTACTTCCAGCAGGATAATGCACCATGTGACAAAGCTCAAATCATTTCAAATTGGTTTCTTGAACATGACAATGAGTTCACTGTACTAAAATGGCCCCCACAGTCACCAGATCTCAACCTAATAGAGCATCTTTGGGATGTGGTGGAACGGGAGCTTCCTGCCCTGGATGTGCATCCCTCAAATCTCCATCAACTGCAAGATGCTATCCTATCAATATGGGCCAACATTTCTAAAGAATGCTATCAGCATCTTGTTGAATCAATGCCACGTAGAATTAAGACAGTTCTGAAGGCAAAAGGGGGTCCAACCCGTATTAGTATGGTGTTCCTAATAATTCTTTAGGTGAGTGTATATGGATGCCTTTTTTGCATGAGTAATTGTCCCATGAATAGGCATGAATAGGACCCTTCATGATAATTTTTTTACTAATAATAAGAATCAATAAAGTGTTACCTAATGGATTCATACAGTGAACAGAGAGCAAGTAAGGCCCCTTTTACACGGGCGAGTTTTCCACACGGGTGCAATGTGTGAGGTGAACACATTGACCCGCACTGAATCCGGACCCATTCACTTAAATGGGGCTGTGCAGATGAGCGGTGATTTTCACGCATCACTTGTGCATTGCGTAAAAATTGCAGCATGTTCTATATTCTGCGTTTTTCACGCAACGCAGGCCCCGGAAATGTCAATAAATGCAGGAAGGGTTGGAGTTGCTGGTTAACACATTTTCCCAAAAAAACTTAATAACATGTTCTGGGTCCCCATCACCACTTATACATAACAAAAAACGTACCTTTCATTCAATATTCTACCCATGAAGCCGAGGAGGAAATCCGAAATTCAAGTTTCAATTTGTATTTGTATATGGTAACTGAGCCGTTCACTCTACTGCTAATAAAAATAATACTACGACGCTCAACTCGAGTTCTATCATATATTATGTTTAATGTTTAATGTTAAACTCTACTTTGTAATATATTGAAACAAAGGAATGTATAAATCCGGTCACATTCATATTATATTACCAATACTTTGTTGTAACTAAATCGCTTGCAAATATTTCTTAATGTTTGTATTTTTCATAAACTTACTCTTATGATTTAAGTGTAATATACACTGAAAAAACCTTAATTAAAATTATATTTGAAATAAATAAATGGGGCTGCGTGAAAATAGCAAGAATCCGCAAACAAGTGCGGATGATGTGCGATTTTCGAACATGGTTTCTAGGAGATGATGGGGATAAGCAACCCTATTAAAGTAAATTCACTGTATTATTTTCTCTTATAACATGGTTATAAAGGAAAATAATAGCATTCTTAAGCATTCTTAATACAGAATGCTTACTAAAATGTCAATTGAGGGGTTAAAGATTTTAAAAAAAACTCACCTAATCCACTTGATCGCGCAGCTGGCATCGTCTTCTTTCTTCTTCTTTCAGGACCTGCAAAAGGACCTTTGATGACGTAACCACGCTCACCACGTGGTGAGCGTGGTGATGTCAGTGCAGGTCCTGCTGAATGAAGATAGAAGGATCTTCTATCTTCATTCAAGATGACCTGCGCTGACGTCACCGTGCTCACCACGTGGTGAGCGCGATTACGTCATTAAAGGTCCTTTTGCAGGTCCTGAAAGAAGAAGAAAGAAGACGATGCCAGCTGCGTGAACAAGGGGATGAGTTTTTATTTTTATTTTTTAAATCCTCAATCGACATTTTAGTAAGCATTCTTAATTAAGAATGCTATTATATTTCCTTATAACCATGTTATAAGGGAAAATAATAAAATCTACAGAACACCTAACCCAAACCTGAACTTTAGTGAAGAAGTCCTGGTTCGCGTCTGGGTACCACATTCAGTTTTTTATTACACACATGCAAAACGCATTGCGCCCGATTGCACGTGATGAAAACTAAACGCAACACAATCAAAACTGACTGAAATTGCGTACGCACTCGCGCGGGCTTCCCATAATGCACACGCGACTCATCCGGAGCAAATCCGAGATGCCTATGTGAAAGAGGACTAAAGATTTTGGACGGTGACTGTCACAGCAGTGTGTCATTGATCTATATATTGTTTTGACTTCGGGCTGGAAGTGGTACGTCAAATAAGCTGTTTTCTTTAGATGCTACAGCAAGTAAAAGAATATTGCTTCTTATGCCTGGAAGTAGGACTGTAAACATTGTATAATAGGGCATTTAAGCTGTCAGCTTGCAAAGTAATGTGTCAGTTATCTTTATATAAATATACAAGTATTATGTCCTTGGGTTGTATTTGAACAGGTTTTTTTTGTTCTACTCTTATGCCCTGGAATGTTGATTACTTTTCCTTTTAAAGAGTAAATTACAGATTGCAGAGTTCAACAAATGTACTCCTTACTTGCTTCTCTAAAGAACTTAACAATGTCAAAAGAAGCGTAATGTTCGCCTTATGTGGTACAATAATCATAGTTGTTACAGTTCACATTAGGTGATGCAGTTTCATTGTTGGTGGTCATATGTGGTGGTAAGGACACCTAAACATTCAGGATTTCACTCAAAGTTTCACTTAACGTAGTTCACTGTTCACTGAGAAAGCAGTTTTTCAGCAGAATAAAATTGCTTTTCATTGACAGGTGTGCTTGGAATGTGTTTGCAATTTTCTTTAGGCAATGCTGTTAGTTATATTGTTGAAAATTACGTGACAGACTCCATTAAAAATTGTACAGTTGTACTGTTGCAGTAATATACCAGTTAAAGGGAACCTGTCACCAGTTTTATGGTGTCCTAACTAAGAGCAACATAAATAAGTGACTGATTCTTTTAGCAAAATGCTGGGTCACTTCACCGTTTTTTTTCCTAACAAAAGCGTACTTGGGTTCTGTGTGCGGTGGACTGGGAAAGAGGTGCACACCAGGTAGATCTTTAACTGACTTCGAAAAGATAATAATCTCACGACTCCCTAAGCAGAGGAGAATCGCATCACTCTATGCTTTGGTGGGAGCTGAGGGCGAGGCGAAAAAACCACTCTACGTCAGGGAATGGGAGAGAGAACTTGATACTGTCTTCTCTGATCAGGATCTCAAAAAGATTTTAGCATTCTCACATGGAACTTCACCGTGTATACGCTTACAGGAAAATCACTTCTTACCAGATGGTATAGAACTCCGGAGTTCTTACAAAGATGTGGTGTGGCCCCTGATCGACTGTGCTGGAGATGTGGCAAAGGCACAGGTTCACTATCTCATATATGGTGGTTGTGCCCACTGATCATACCCTTCTGGGAAAATATCTCCAAGATAATTAAAAAAGTTACCACCCCTGAATTCAAGATCACAGCAGAAATGGTTTTCTTCTCCCTACCAACTGACATCTATATAGGCCATCTAAGCGCAATTTAGCGACCCATCTCATTTCGGCAGCTAAGGCCATTATCCCTCTCCACTGGAGAAATACCAACATCCCTTCCATACAGGAATGGAAAGCCAAAGTTAATCAAATATCCCAATTTGAAGAAAGGACGAGTTGGATTAACAGAAACCACGAGAAATTCTTAAAAACCTGGCAACCTTGGAGGACACTGAATGAGGGTGGGCGAGGTGGCTTTTTCTAGAGTTGTGCCGAGAGTACGTTCAGAGGCAAAGATCATCACGTAACCAATAGGGCAAACAGTCGTAAGGTTTCTCAGGATATTGACGGACTCAATTGTCTTATGCTTCGGCGTATACATTCCCCCCCCCCCTCTTTTCCTTAGTTTCTTCTCTCTTTTCCCATCTCAACTTTTTTTTTTTTCATATTATTTTCTTCATACCATTGTCTATGTTTTTATTGCATGTATGTAGCATATGACTTACACATCGATATATAGCCAGGATGACCCTAAATAGTCAGATTTATGGTACTTTGGAACTAGGAAGGTTCATTTGAATATAGCACATTGCTAGGTACCATCCACAACATAGCTGGCTGTCACTATTTGAATGACTATGACATTGTCGTGTGATACCTAATTTTGTCATGCCTGGAATCTGTATCCCCCTTTTTATAGAGGTCAATTATTGCCTTCTGGATACTTTTTGTTTGTATCTCTATTAAAAATTCTGAAAATAAAGAATTTATAAAAAAAAAACAAATGCTGGGTCACTTTCTTTAATTCACCCAGTCAATCTGCCAACATCTTGAATTGAAAAGCTCCAACTGATAATGATGAGTCATGAATATTCATGAGCTCCTGACTCTCTCTGCCTACCGGCTGCAGATTGACAGTTATTTTCCATATGAATCAGCAGCAGGTGGGCAGGGAGTGGCTATAGCTCTGAATTAAATATACGCTGGACTCAATGACATCACGCCGGACTCAAATCAGCTCATTAGCATGCGGCATCTTTGTGTGTATATTATGAGGTAACCCACACCAGTAAGTGAATACATCTAAGGCGCTTTTTAGTAGTTAATGATTGTATATAATTAGTTAGATTATAATCAAATATCCACATGACAGGTTCCCTTTAAATTTAACGTATTTTAATGTTGTGTTAATAAATACCAGGTAAATTGATATCATTATAGTGTTGTGCTGATATACCTGTTAAATTCAACACATTTATACTGTTGCATAATCAAAGTATTTAAATGTAACACATTATACTGTTTTATTAACATACCAAAGAGATTTAACGCATTATACTTGCAGTAAGCCGGATTAGACTAATGCACACTGGCGCAATTATATGCACTGACTGGGTCAGGTGTAGATAATAGTTAAAGGGAACTTGTCACCGGGATTTGGGGTATAGAGCTGAGGGTTGCTAGATGTCCGCTAGAACATCCGCAATACCCAGTCCCCATAGCTCTGTGTGCTTTTATTGTGGGAAAAAAAACGATTAGATACATATGCAAATTAACCTGAGATTAGTTAGAGCTTGAAAATATGACTCTTCTCTGGTCACACAAGAAAGATATGACTCTTTTATGTTAATTTGCATAAAAGGCGGGAAGTACAAAAATGCATAATACCTATAGAATTTGTCTGCAAATGAAATTAAAAGTGTAATTTATATGTTTAGGGTGACACAATGAACATTTAGAAACGCTCAGTGAGGGTAGCATAGTAGAGGTGATAGGTTCCCTTTAAGAGTTTTTATTTCGTGACACCAATTGCAGTGTGCGCAGGTTACAGTCTCAGGGCCCTTTAGGGTGTTGCAACTCACGTACCAGGTGAGGAATGCTAGAGTGGGGTAATGTCTCTGTGTAGCAGTAGGTATAGTGTCAACGGTGTCTCCTACCTTGGTACGGCTGGACTCCTGGATCCTGGCTCACTTGCAATAAATTGAATGTTGCTAGTAGGAGTAATTGAGGAATAAATGAGATCCAGACTTGTAATATAATTCAACTTGTCTTTACTGGATGCAGCATAAATCCATCCGAGATACAGCAATAGTCCTTTAGGTCCCAGCAGGTATTGACAATATGTGGCAGGGATCAATATCTCTTCTGCTTCTTATCATATGCCTGGGGAATATGGCATGTATCTATCTTCTGCTCTATCTTCTGCTTGGTGTGGCCCTGACTAGCTGAGGAGCAATTTGGCTTCTCCTGGTCTCTGGATATGTACTCACAGCTTGGCTCACAGGGAATGCTTCTTCCTGGAGGCTGGAGGAGGCTGCTTGCTTGTCAACCAGCTGAGACTGATGGCTCAGGCTGGGAATGTTCTCTGGTCTCAACCGAGACAGGGTCTTGATTTGAGATCCCTAGAACTGGGAGCTCCAACTAACACAACCTTCCATTAGCTGTGGTGGCTGGTACATTAACTAGAACTTCCTTCTCCTCCCCATGAGGCAGGATGTGGGAACATGTACTATTCCAGTTTAGAAATACTAAACTGACACTAAGTTCTTGGTCACACATTGCTGCCACCTGCTGGTGCACATGGAAATTACAGCATAATATATAAAACAGGCCTAGAAAATACATATAATAACCGTAAATTATACAGACGGACAATACACATACACTTAACCTGTGGTAGCAGGGAAAAAGAGTTTGGTAACATACTCCGGGATGTTACATTCTGTTGCATTAATGTACCAATTAAATTCAACACATTGGACTGCATCAGTATACTATTGTAAATTATCAATACCAGTGTGAAGTATGTTTGAGAAGGTGAGGGAAGTTTATAGGACTCATAATAAAATGGTAAATGGAGAAGTGGAAAACAAAAGACCTATAGCTCATCATCCGAGAGACAGAATCTGTATAGCTGTATAGTGCAAACAGTAGTAGCAGCACCAGCTGTCCAGCCAGTGTACTTTGTGGACACAATAGTTTGTTTATCATCTCAGTTACAGTAGGATGATGTCAATGTCATGTCCAAGTCTGACTCTGCACCTTTGAGCCATAGGTAGGTCAGCACATTCTTCCTGCTCCTACTTGCAGCTCCAGAAAAGCCTTTCATTTGCGTTGTCTTTGTCTTCACTGTCCCCTCCTAGTGGGAAAACGTATTTTTTCCTAAGATGAGACAACTGTTTCACTGTTTATGACTTGTGTGAGAACAGTCAGCGTTTGGACTGCTATGAGGAGGCGGTTCAGTTGACTCTGCTTCTATGTTAGTCAGCTAGGGAACTGGTGGTGCTGCTGACACTGTGGGCTCAAAACGTACCAGGACTAGGTCAAGTTCGGCTTCTGCTAGGACTGTCTAGCTATCGCCTATATGGCAGTTATGGCTGTTTTTCTCCACAGTGCTGGCAGACAAAAGCATTTTCATTTGCATGATCTTCAGGATGAAAGCAAGCTGTGGGTGTTCAAACACAGACATAGGCACAATGGATCTATTGTAGCACATGAAGTGGCATCACTAGATGCTAAATGGGTAAAGTGGTCAAGGACAATGGCAGGAACATCATAACTGCTCTGTATTTGGAGGAAATAATACATGCTGCCTGCATGCTGCACATGATAAATTTAGTGGTACAAAATGGTTTGAAAAAGTGCTGTGTCTTGCAGAAGATGTTGACCATGTCCATGAGACTGTCCTCACATTTCAGCCATTCTTATGTGGCAAGGATATCCCTTCTGAAATGGTCTGTCATTGCACCTCTTTATCCACGGCATTCCACATAGCTGGAATTCCACCTTGCTTGAGGGTCTGTATGAGCAGCATATAGCAATAAATTATTTTGTCATGCAGCAGACCACCGCAGCTGGGAACGTGTTGTTTTGAGGTCAAGCAGAATCATCTCACAAACCAGATTTGTCAGTAGGGACAACTGCAGCATCCATGATGTCATCCCTCTAATATTAGAGCAAACACTCAAGCTGATATAGCAAGGGAGAGGAGGGGGGGGGCTGAATTGGGGGGGGGGGCTGAAATAACTAGGTCCTGGGACAAGCTGGCAAGTATGCTTACTGTATATTTGCTTGCTTAACATATTTCTCGCCCTATAAGACGCACCCCCCCCCCCCCCCAAAAGTGGGGGGGGTAGCAGTGCGTCTTATGGGGTAAATTCTTCGACCGCCGGGTGTATCGGCTGAGAGGGAGGAGGGGCTGGGGGCCTGCATCTGGTTCTGTAATGGTAGCGGGGCCCGGTGCAGTCAATGTATTCTACTACAGCGGGCCCCGCTTACTGTAGTATAATCATATCTAACTTGTGGGTATTGTTAAAGTATTCAAATCATCTTAAATCCAGCGCTGTACTACTTACTACTAACTTCTTGGCAGTGAGGAGCGTAGCTTACTACGTCATGCACCTGCGCCGCCCACAGGAGGCCGGGCGGGCGCTCATAGTGTAGCTCACTGCGTCATGCCCCTGCTCCGCCCACTTTCTGAATGAAGCAGGCGGCATAGGTGCGCTGCCATTACAGAACCAGATGCCGGCCCCCATTCAATACACAGGGACATAATTATGGGGGATCTGTGGATGACACATTAGATAAGATGCCATATATGTGTCATCAACAGATGCCCCCATAACAGTGCAATCCACAGATGCCCCCACAATGATCCCCAATAACAGTGTCATCCACATATGCCCCCATAACAGTGCCATCCACAGATTCCCCCATAACAGTGCCATCCACAGATGCCCCCATAACAGTGCCATCCACAGATGCCCCCATAACAGTGCCATCCACAGATGTCCAAATAACAGTGCCATCCACAGATGCCCCATAACAGTGCCATCCACAGATGCCCCCAAAACAGTGCCATCCACAGATCCCCCATAATAGTGTCATCCACAGACCACCATTAGTACAATTATTTTTTTCTTATTTTCTTCAAAAACCTAGGCGCGTCTTATAGGGCAAACAATGCGGTATATGCTGTAAGAAAGAACAAGGAGCCATCATTGACGGAATATACGTGTCACCGTATTTTTTCCCCTGAAGTGTCAGTTTTGCAATTGCAGGCTGACACTTCAGCTGTTAGTATAGCTGTAAAGCCGATTTGTTCTTATTGGGAGCAGCCAAAGAGCAGGGTAGGTGGCTCTTTCTCCACGGTTCCAGGCTGGGTTTTGGGCTGGGATATAAAAACCCAGCCAGCATGTTCAGCTGTGTGGATTATCCTCCATCAGACACTGGAGTGCTGGCAGTCTGGGTGTTGGAGCCTGAGAGTTTGGGCTGGGAATAAGGCATGCTACATTGTTTGCAGACAAAAGCACGTGGACTACTGCTTCATTCAAGTACTTATGTGCTGCAGCCTGGTGTGAAGGTGACTGTTTTTCCTTGAACTTGTTATTTTGTCACTTTACGTCTGTGTGAATAAAATACTGCACTGTTTAAGTTAAAGACGTTGTCATTGCCTCTGCACTGCGTCCACAAGTCTGTCTACCAGAGCAAAGCCCTACAATTCTGACAGGCGTATTGTTAGCATCAAGAAATCTTATGATTACTATATATCCATGCTTTTAGACCCTTGCTAGTAAAGCAAAAGGTGTGAATATTTTCTTGTTGGTTAAAGGCAAAATTGCTGTATTACAAAACTTGCTGCCTGCCTGCTATCCATCTGTCTGGCCAGGAGGACCCTCTCTGACCCCACCAATAACCTCCCACCATCTCTCTTACCACAAATAGCAGAAGCCGCAGCAGCCAGTTCAGTCTCATGAACATGATTGAGTAGTTCATCATACCTCATGTGGAGCATCAGACTGATGCAAATCATGAAACGGACACATACCACCTGAACAACCAGAATTAGTCCAATCTGAACTGTAGACTTTCTCAGGCAAATACCTAATTGACTTAAGGGCAGGCAGATTGGAACAGTGGCTGAAACTGGCACAGTTTGCTTTCATTGTACAATGTAAAGGTTTTTCAGAGTGGCAGATAGCATCATTACACTAAAATAACATTTTTTGGGATAGGATACCACAAAGTGGCATGGTGACATAGTGTGGATAAGGCAACAGCAGCAGGAATATACCACAGAGTGGCAAGGTGAAATAGTGTGGAAATGGCAGCAGCAGAAGGATACCACAGAGAGACAAGGTGACATAGTGTGGATACGGCAGCAGCAGCAGGATTCCACAGAGTGACAATGTGACATACTGCGGATACGGCAGCAGCAGCAGGAGAATACTACAGAGGGGCAAGGTGACATAGTGTTAATATGGCAGCAGAAGGAGGATATCACAAAGTGGCAATGTGACTTAGTGTGGATAAGGTAGCAGCAGGAGTATACCACAGAGTGGCAAGGTGACATAGTGTGGAGATGGCAGCAGCAGCATGAGAATACCACAGAGTGGCAAGGTGACATAGTGTGAATATGGCAGCATAAGGAGGATATCACAAAGTGGCAAGGTGACATAATGTGGATAAGGTAGCAGCAGGAGTATACCACAGAGTGGCAAGGTGAAATAGTGTGGAGATGGCAGCAGCAGCAGGACGCCACAGAGCGGAAAGGCAACATACTGTGGATAAGGCAGCAGCAGGAAAATACCACAGAGTAGCAAGTTGACATAGTGTGGATTTGGCAGCAGCAGCAGGAGGATGCCACAGAGTGGCAAGGTGACATAGTGTGGAGATGGCAGCAGCAGCATGAGTATGCCACAGAGTGGCAAGGTGACATACTGTGGATAAGGCAGCAGCAGCAGGGGGATACGACAGAGTGGCAAGGTGACATAGTGTGAATATGGCAGCAGCAGGGGCATACCACAGAGTGACAAGGTGACATAGTGTGAATATTTCAGCAGAATTAGGATATCACAAAGTGGCAAGGTGGCATAGTGTGGATAAGGTAGCAGTAGGAGTATACCACAGAGTGGCAAGGTGAAATAGTGTGGAGATGGCAGCCGCAGCAGGACGCCACAGAGTGGAAAGGCAACATACTGTGGATAAGGCAGCAGCAGAAGAATACCACAGAGTGGCAAGTTGACATAGTGTAGATTTGGCAGCAGCAGCAGCATTTCACAGATGTCACGGCCTATGGTGTGTTTTGTGACACTTTCCTTCACTTGGTTGCCCGTGGCAACGTGTGGTGTTGTGTGCATGTGGTGGCAGTGTCTCAGCCCTATGGCTGATCCCCAGGACATGTTTGCCACGCATGCCGTTGCCCGCGGCAACAGGTGAAGTGTGTGTTTATGTGTGTACTTCCCCTTTAAGTGGCCGTCTTCCCTTGCCTTGTGTTGGAAGGGTTAATTCCCTTCTGTGTGTGTGAACACTGGGTGTGTCTGTTGGGTGTGGCTACTTGGGCCAATAAAGCCTCAGTGAATATCTCTAGTCTGAGGGGTACTTCAGCCATGGCTAGCTGGAGCAGCCTCCTGTGTTATTCCATCTGCCAGTGGGGGCCACCCTTGTGGTCCATAAGTTCACGTATGGTGTTTAGAAGATGTTTGTTTGGTCTCTTTGTTATTGCAGCATATGGTTCCCTGGGTTCCCGTGTGATGTCTGTTGTGTGCTGTGTCCTTTGTGTTGTTGTGGACAGCAGCACTTGTACATGGGTTCCAGGTTGTGTGTCTGTGGCAGGTAAGTGTGGTACAAGTCTCACTTACCTGTCATTGCCATATGTCTGTTCATGTTCCCCTTTCTATGTAGTTTGGCCAGTGAGACTCCTGTTCCTCCGTGTCTAGGAGGAACAGGTTGTCTTACCCTGCTCCTAGTCCAGGGCCACCCTGAGGGCTAGCAGGAATATCAGGTTCTGGAGTATGAGCCCTCCTACCATCAGGGTTGGCTCATACGGATAGGAGACAGGGTCAGAATTAGGGATGTGTAGGAGCCGACCTGCTCCCTGATTCCTGTCCTGGCCTGGCATTGACCATCCGCCTTCTGATACCGCACGGCTGAGGGTTTTCCCCATCCTCAGCCGTGATAACAGAGTGGAAAGGCGACATACTGTGAATAAGGCAGCAGGAGGATGCCACAGAGTGGCAAAGTGACATAGTATGGAGATGGCAGCAGCAAGAGTTTACCACAGAGTGGCAAGGTGATATAGTGTGGATATGGCAGCAGCATCAGGAGACCACAGAGTGGCAAGGTGACAGTGTGGATAAGGCAGCCACAGGAGGCTACCACAGAGTGACAAGGTGACATAGTGTGGAGATGGCAGAAGCAGGAGTATACCACAGGAGTAGCAAGGTGACATAGTGTAAAGATGGCAGCAGCAGGAGGATACCACAGAGTGGCAATGTGACATAGTGTGGATATGGCAGCAGCATCAGTAGACCACAGAGTGGCAAGGTGACATCATGTGGATATGGCAGCAGCATCATTAGACCAAAGAGTGCCAAGTTGACATAGTGTGGAGATGGCAGCAGCAGCAGGAGGATACCACAGAGTGGCAAGGTGACATAATGTGAATATGGCAGCAGCAGGGGGATACCACAGAGTGGCAAGGTGACATAGTGTGGGGATGGCAGCAGTAGTAAACCACAGAGTGTCAAGGTGACATGGTGTGGATACGGCAGCAGCAGCAAAAGGATTCCACAGAGTGGCAATGTGACATAATGTGGATATGGCAGCAGCATCAGGAGACCACAGAGTGGCATGGTGAAAGAGTGTGAATATGACAGGAGCAGTATGATACCACAGAGTGACAAGGTGACATAGCGTGGAGATGGCAGCAGCAGCAGGAGGATACCATAGAGTGGCAAGGTGACATAGTGTTGATATGGCAGAAGCAGGAGGATACCACAGAGTGGCAAGGTGACATAATGTGGATAAGGTATAATGTCCAGCAGTATTGATCCCTTTAAAACATAACTTTTACTCTTCAGTTTATAAAATAATACCACCGTAGTGGTTCACCAGTGAAAAGTGATAAGACAAACAACAATTATCAAGGATACAAAATGTTCCTGGGAGCTTTTATATGTACGTCTCTCTTGTCTCTCTGTCTAAAAAATAACGCCACTTCGGTAATTTTATCAATAGCCAAGATGAAAGGATCAGGATACAACTTGTATCCAGACTGCACATTAGCCATCCAATGTGCCTCAGGTGTCACCTTTATCATAGGGAATACACCAAAGTGAAAAGTATGATAGTGAACTATTAGCATCCCTCACACTCCACTCTTCTGCCCCTATCATTAATATGCCATAACATACACTACTATGCCAGATGAGGCTGGCCGGATTTATATATGTATTGAGCGTCGCCTTGCCTGTTGGGCTGCCTCCGCTGACATAGGATCTGTATGTACTGTAAACGATGCGGCCCATAGACCGGATGTGACGCGATCTTGCATTCCGCAGAACAGGATGTGGCGGCTCTGTGCGTTCCACCTGGGATAGGCGCCGCACGGACCGGAAGTGACGTGACTGTGCGTTCCACGCAACCGGATGCTATCGCAGAGTGCATTCCACCTGATCCGGCCGGTTCCTAGTGATGGGAGGTACGCCCCTGGCTTTAGGAGGGACGAATCGCTACACGTGTATGCGGCTCACAGGCCGGAAGCGACGCCGGCTGTGGTGCCTCACTGTTTGGCATAAGCTGATTTTGCATGCTAATCAGCGTGAACTCTGTACAGCGGGTAAGTGGGTATTTAGGGGAATGAGAGCAAGTGTGAATGAGAGGAGGAACAGGACGCTACCAGGACGCAGCTTAAATGTAAGTCTGGACCATTTATTGAGAGTTGATACCATCATAGCATGTAGTGTGTTTCATACTACATTTGATTTTTTGCTCACAGCTTCCTGGGTGAAGTACTGGCCCGTATCGTGTGGGCCCTTTAGCCTCCTGATTGCACAGGATATTAAGTAAGTGCCGATCTAAAGGAGATGCAGGGGATATATATATTATATCCAGCACCTGAACTGAGAATGTTTTTATTTCTTACAGGTGGGACATATCAAATGGGTCCCTTGGTCCTATGCTTAATATCATCTGCGTCTCTGGTCCTGTTGCCTCAACTATATTCTAAGTATCTTTGATTTATCATTTGATTGATGGTTGTATCTCTGACCATGAATGCCCCCTGATGAACCTAGCAATAGGGGAAACGCGAAGGGGCTTTTGTGGAACCAGCCTGGGAACGCACCGTTTTGATGCCCCTGTGCTTGGTCCCTTATGTTTAGAGGTGATATTTATCTAATTCACCTGTACATTGAACTGGTCTTTATCTACTAGTGCCCCTGAGAGTATTCAGTTACCAGGGACACATTACTACACCCGTCAGCTTCCTGGGGAGCACATTCTGTTATTTTTGGAGAGGAGGGTATACGCAGGGCAGTCAGCCCAGGAACGAGGACAGGGAGTCTCCACCATCAGGGGACGTCCCTGGGCTGAGGTCTTAGCCAGGGTGAGCATAGGGAGAGTATAGTTTTGCCCACTGCTCCCCTTAGCTGCCTTGTGTTCACTCACCCCTCTATAGGTGTATCCACGACTAGCTCCCAGGAACATTTTGTATCCTTGATTATTGTTGTTTGTCTTATCACTTTTCACTGGTGAACCACTACGGTGGTATTATTTTATAAACTGAAGAGTAAAAGTTATGTTTTAAAGGGATCAATACTGCTGGACATTATACTTTGCCTTTGTGATCCTCTTTTATTGATTTATATTGATTAAGCTGGACATTTATAATGTGGATAAGGTAGCAGCAGCAGGAACATACCACAGAGTGGCAAGGTGACATAGTGTGGAGATGGCAGCAGCAGCTGCATCAGAAGACCACAATGTACAATACCAGTACCCGCTGATAGAGGTGGCTGAAAGAAGGAGCACTTGGCATCAGATGTGTGGCATCAGGTGGGTGGCACCATCAGAGTAATAGCTGAGGCAGGTAGTCAGAAGAAACCAATCTCTTTTATCAAAGTATTGGTGTGGGACCATGGATGATCTATTCTGATGCATCAGGAATTGGTGGTTATTATTATTATTATTATTATTTAAGCAACATTCATTTCATAGCGCTGTACATATGAGAAGAGGTATACATACATAATACAGACAATTGCCCTAATCATAAACAAGACATTTGTTAAAACATACATATCCATATATATAAATAAGCAGCACAAAGCCACACAGGATAACACTTACAGATCTGTTGTAAAATATATAACCATGGATAATCCCAGACTGTGCAGAGTATATTCAAACACAGCCCACAGTCAAAAAAAGTACAAAGTGCATAGTGCTTAGTGTAAACAATGACCTGGGGAAAATACATAATACAAATGAACCAGAACCAGGAACCGGAAGTGAGATGCGCTCCACGCTGGAACGCACCGTCACTTCCGGTTCGGTCAGTGTCCGGACACTTAATACAATCAAAAATGGCCAGTGGACCCAAACTGTGACCCATCTTACTACCTGTAAAGGACCTATGTACCTGATCACAGGGTATAAAGGATGTGAGAGGAGGCGGCAAGAGGGAGACCAGGGAGAACCGCTCCACAGGGCACCACACGCAGGGACCGGATATCCGGCATGCGGTCCACCGTGGAACGCATCGCCCGCATCATACCAGCACAGCCACCGCCGACATCCCCGTCCGATGTGATGGCACATCACATGGACGCATCCGACTCCTAGTGCGTTTCACACTGGAACGCAAGTAATGTTCCACTCCCAAGATCAGAATGGAGTGAATTCAATATCTAGTCCGTTCCACACTGGGGCACAAGTAATGTACATAGAGGTGAACTTATACACATACTCGAATCTTAATAAATATACACTTCAGAGAACATCCCCGGATAGAATAATAAAAGAATATAAAGTGCATCAAATATTTCATTATGTGTATAAAAAATCCATATATAAATACTGTGAATTAAATATAAATTCATAAATCCTACTAATCCAGGAGGACTTGGTCTGTATTCATTTGTATTATGTATTTTCCCTAGGTCATTGTTTACACTAAGCACTATGCACTTTGTACTTTTTTGACTGTGGGCTGTGTTTGAATATACTCTGCACAGTCTGGGATTATCCATTGTTATATATTTTACAACAGATCTGTAAGTGTTATCCTGTGTGGCTTTGTGCTGCTTATTTAAATATATGAATATGTATGTTTTAACAAATGTATGTCCAATAAAAGATTTTTGTATCTGTTTAAATCATGCTGTTCTGAGTCTAGCTTTGGTTTGATGATGGTATAGAGGCAGCAGGGTCACTGGTTGTAGGCTTGTCTGAAGAAGTGGGTTTTCAGGTTTCCTTTGAAGGTTTCAATGGTAGGTGAGAGTCTGATATGTTGGGGTAGTGAGTTCCAGAGTGTAGGGAATGCAAGAGAGAAATCTTGGAGGCGATTGTGGGAAGAGGTGATAAGATGGGAGGAGAGAAGGAGGTCTTGTGAGAATCAGAGAGTGCATGTGGGGATGTATTGGGAAAGTAGCTCAGAGATGCACGGAGGGGACAGGGTGTGGACGGCCTTGTATGTATTTGTTAGTACATTGAAGTGAATTCGCTGGGCAATAGGGACCCAGTGAAGGAATTGGCAGAGGGGAGAGGCAGAGGAGTAACAGGGTGAGAGGTGGATTAGTCGTGCAGCATAGTTGAGGATAGATTGGATGGGTGCGAGAGTACTAGATGGAAAGCCACAGAGGAGAATGTTGCAGTAGTCTAGGCGGGAGATGATAAGGGCATGCACAAGCATTTTTGCAGATTCAAAGTTAAGGAAAGCGCGGATACAAGAGATGTTTTTGAGTTGGAGGCGGCGGAAAGGGCTTGGCTGTGCAGTCAGAAGGAGAGGGCAGAATCCAAGGTCACTCAAAGGCAGCGAACTTGATTGACTGGGGAGAGTGTGCAACCATTGATCATGATATATAGGTCTGTTGGTGGGGTTGAGCAAGATGGGAAAATATGATGAATTCTGTTTTATTCATGTTAAGTTTTAGAAAGTGACAGGAGAAGAAGGATGATATAGAAGATAGACATTGTGGGATTCTGGACCAGAGAGGTAGATTTGTAAGTTGTCAGCATAAGAGTGATACTGAAAGCCATGGGACTCTATGAGATGTCCCAGGCCAAAAGTGTAGATGGAGAAGAGCAGGGGTCCTAGGACAGAGCCTTGCGGGACACCAACAGAGAGGAATGAGGCAAAGAGGTGGTGCGAGGGTGGGACATGCTAAACGTCCAATCTGTGATGTATGATGTGATCCAGGAGAGTGCCAGGTCAGTGATCTCAAGAGATGAGAGAGTTTGCAACAGAAAGGTTGGAATCCTAGCTGATCCACACCTGATTCATCTTGACAAAGGTCAGTCTCTCCACATTTTGGGTGGACAGGCGAGTTCTCCTTGGGGTAACTGTGGCCCCTGCCGCACTAAACACCCCTTATGAGGCCACAGGACAGCTTTTCCAGGCAAAACTCTGCTAGTTGCGGCCCAGTAGTCCAGCGGATCTTCAATGTGGGTTGGCAAGGTGCTGTCCAAGTATGCCACCACCTGCTGGTTCAGGTCCTGCTCCAAGTCTAGCTGCTGCTGGTGAGTAGTTTCTTCACTATGCGGCAAAAGAAAGCTACTCATCAAAGACTGTAGACTCAGGCTGCTGATGATGGAGCTGGTACTGCTCCTGCCACCCCACACCTTCCCAGCAGGCTTGGCAGTGGAACTTGACCGCAGAGGGCCCCCTCGGTCATACCTGCAAGAAGATGGACGATAGTGCAGATAGGCAGTGGCCAGCTGACTACATAGGATTTCTCTATAGTAGTTCAGTTTGTCCTCCCTCTCAGTGGGTGTAAAAAAGGCCCCCACTGGACCAGTAGCAAGGGTCCAACAAGGTTGAGAGCCAGAAGTCATCCCTCTGCTGAATGGTGACAATTCGACTGTCACTATGCAAGCAAGTATGGATCGGGCCATTTGCATAAGTGACTCCATCTCTATTGCAAACTGCCACGGTGTGTCTGGGTCCTCTGTCTCATCTTTCTCATTGTGTTGGAGCTCCTCTGGCTGCTCCTGCTCTTCCTCTCCTGTCACCTGAGTAGAAAAACCAACCATTTGGCTACACATTGCCTGTTCTCCAATCTCCTCCTCCCCCCTCCTCCTCTTCCAGTTCAGCCCCCACAGGGCTCAAGTTTCCATGAGATCTGGGTGCCACGTCTCCAGTACCCTGACCAGCCATTGTTACCAGCATCTGTTCCAGGACATGAAGCAGTGAAATGACGTTGTTTAGCCCTTAGTCCTGATGACTGACAAATAAGATTGCCTCCTCAAAGGGCCTGAGCAAATGACAGGTGTCACGCATGAGCTGCCACTGGCTGACATCAGGGGACTCCTATCCGCTTACATCATCAAGAAATCATTGATGGCCTTTCTCTGTTCGTATAGTCGGTCCATCATATGGAGGGTGGAATTTCAACGGGTGTAGGGGGATGCTGTTCTGCAGCTGCAGCTGAAGGAGGGTGTGCTTTGCAGTGCAGGAGTGGCTGAAGTGCATGCAACATTTCTTGGTCATTTTTAGGATGTCTTGCAGATTAGTGGAAGACTTCAGGAACCGCTTGACAACCAAATTGAAACCGTGTGCCATGCAGGGCGCATGGCTCAGCTTTCCTTGACGCAGCACCAATACAATGTTCTTCCCATTGTCGGTCACCATGGTTCAGATTTTCAGCTGTCGGGGAGAAAGCTAGGATTCAGTTTCTTGACGAAGGACACAGAGCAGTTCCTCCCTTGTGTGACACCGTTCACCCAGGGAAACGAGGTGCAGAAAAGCGTGACACAGCCGTGCCCTGCACATATTATATGCTGAAGGGGCATTGTGACTTGTCCCTGCAGTGGAGGCTGAGGACATGGTGGAGGATGAGTAGGCAGAGGCGGACATTGACGCAGGACCAACGGCATGACAAAGTGGAGGCAGAAGCGGCGTGACCTGGCCAAGTGCAGGAAACACATTCACGCAGTGGGCCGTAGAGAACATGTACTATCGCTGACTGCAGTTATAGCTCCACACTTCTACACAGCCGTGCACTTCGGTAGACACCGACATGCTCAAGGACTGGCCCACCTTCTGTTCGACATATTTGTGAAAATAAAATATATTTTGCAAATAAATTACAACTTGAGACTCTCCACCTCGGCTTGGCACAAGCCATTATTTCTCTGTAAGGTGCAGAGTCCACCACTTGTAAAGGGAGGGACTGCAGCACTAACAACTTGGACAGGACAACGTTCAGCTTCTGCGTCGTTGTATGCATGCACACATACTGCTGTCTCTTTGCAATCATTTTGGTGATTGATTGCTGACGAAATGACTGATAAGGAATAGGAGCAGGAGTATCTGGACCAGCAGAAGATGGGAATGACAGACAGCTCCCTTCAGCTGAGGTGGTGGAGCCTTGACTGGCTGAAACCATGCTGGACCACCACATCAAAGCTACGTTTCTCCCAGGCCACTTCATGGCGACGCTGCATATGTTGACTCAGGGCCATAGTGCCAACATTGGCACCCTAGCCATGCTTCACCTTCTGCCCATATATTCTACATGAGGCCACGTTAACCTCCTCTGACTGCTTAACAAAAAACTGCCACACCGCCGAGTAGGTGTTTTTTTCCCCCCAACAGTCCGCACTGACTGATTGCTACCGCTCTGGACCCTGCACCACTACTCTGTGAAACCCTGCATCACTACTTCCCGGAAAGTTAGGCTGCTGCAAAGTAGGTGGTCTACTCCAGGTACATTTGGCTCCTGACCTGCAACTGCTGCCTTACTCCCAGCCATGCTACCACCTTGCTGCCTCAGCCGCTGCCTCACAGGCAAGCTGCCACCCTCTTCTCCGGATGATGATGTAGCCCCTACTGCAGCCAGCTCCCAAGTGCGATCGACTTCATCATCATCAAGTAGTGTCTGCACGTCACTGATGACCTCCTCAACGGTCTCTGGGTCAGGAGCCTGAACGCTCGCAACACAAGCTCCTGTGCCATTCTCCTCATCACTACTTGCCCGCCTTGCGGAGGAAGCGGCGAATGTCTCCTCCGGATCTTGGTTGGGCAGTAGCTGCTGACTGTCCTCTAGTAGCTCTTCCTCGCTGAAAAGTGGAGCTGAGCCCAACTCAGGGTTATCTGTTATCCTGCAAGTCGATCCAGAGGAAGGCAAAAAAAAACTAAAAACTGTGATGTAGAAGCCAATTTTCCCCACTTTAGGGGAATAAAAAATTCCTTCCCGACTCCAATCAGGCAATCAGACTAACTCCCTGGATCAACAACCCCTCTCTAGTAGCTATAGCCTGTAATATTATTACGCTCCAGAAATGCATACAGGCCACTATTTGCTTTCACCAGAATTTTCTGCAGAAATGCACTGAGAATATATTTTTCTTGTTGTACTGAAACACGACCGTATACACTTTGACCAGGAAGAACTTAAAGAGTTAAGTGTGCATATATTTTTCTTTTTTACTAAAATGCACCACTATATGCTTTCAACAGAAATAACTGCAGAAGTAAACTGAATATATTTTTCTTGTTTGACTGAAATAGGCCACTATACGCTTTGACCAGAAAAACGTAAAGAGTGAGGTGTGTATATATTTTCGTGTAGTTCCGAAATACCCCCCTATATGCTTTCCCCAGAAATAACTGCAACAGTGCAGTGCATATATATATATATATTTTTTTTTTTTTACTGAAATACGCCCCTATATGCTTTAAACAGAAATAACTGCAGAAGTGAACTGAGAATATATTTTTCTTGTTGGACTGAAATAGGCCTCTATACGCTTTCACCAGAATAAAACTGTAGACATGCACTGAGAATATATTTTTGTTGTTGGACTGAAATACGACCCTATACGCTTTGACCAGAAAAACTTAAAGAGTAAAGTGCGTATATATTTTTTTCTTATAGTACTGAAATATGCCCCTATCAGCTTTCACCAGAAATAACTGCAACAGTGAAGTGCATATATATTTATATTTTTTTTACTGAAATACACCACTATAAGCTTTCAACAGAAATAACTGCAGAAGTGAACTAAGAATATTTTTTTCTTGTTCAACTGAAATAGGCTACTATACGCTTTGACCTAAATAAACTTAAAGAGTGAAGTGCGTATATATTTTCCTTGTAGTATTGAAATACGCCCCTATACGCTTTCACAAGAAATAACTGCAACATTGCAGTGTGTATATATTTTTCTTGTAGTACTGATATAAGATACTAAAGATATTTCATTAGAAACCACTAAAGGCTTTTCAACATAGCATTTGCAGCCCAAATAGCTGGATTGACAGAGTTGTCTAATGGCTATTTGGATCCCCAGATAATCTTTCCCTGCACTTGTAAATCGCTTTCCTATCAATGTCCCCAGCGCCTTCTGCTGTCTCTCCCTGCACTAAGATGCTGTGAAATTATTCCCTTCTGAAATCCTTTCCTTGCACTTGTAAATATTTTTTTTCCACAATCAGGATTTTCCAATTGCTGTCTCTAGCGCATTCACACGTTTCCCCTGCACTCTGAATGCTGGAAAATGTCTGACTGTAAGATGGCCGCCGTATTTATAGGGCTGTGACATCACAAGGCTGTCTGGCTGCTGATTGGCTGCCTGCAGGCGTCAATCTGGGTGATCCTGCCTTCCCAGGGTTCCTTGCCCCATGTCCTCAGTCCTCACATGTGTAGCCACCATTATAGGAAAAATTGCGACTCGTTACCACCAAGTACAAGGATATTCACATTCTTTGCAAATTTTTTTTTTCCTGAAATTCTGATCGAATTCCACTTCGTCAGCTTGGATTTGGTCATCTCTAGCTGCATCTGTAATATTAATTTGGATATATTAAACATAATGGCAGCATATCAGAAAACATTGTGCTCATATGACAGACCATACAGTACTGAAAATATACTACTATACAATAACCAAATAAAACTCACATGAACTGCTCCCATAACATTGTCCTGTGACCCAGCAGTCTTCTACTGTAGGAGTTTTCTGTCAAGCTTTTGCAGAAATGCTATTCATATGATATTAAAAGGCATAACAAATGTGATGAATGTTTTTTTAAACATGCTGCATCTTAACACCATCAACCATTTGCTTATCCATGGCTTTATACAGTATTTCAGTGTCACTCTGACATAATTTGCTATTGCTGTCATTGCATTAAAAAGTTTAAAAGAAACTCGGTCATTCGTACTCATCTCTGTTCACCCTTCTGGAGCTCTCTTCCAGCTGACATCTTTCTCGACAGCTCCAACAGGCTCTCCAGAACTAAAGCCTACTAGGCTGATAACCCTCAGAGCCTCTTCCATTTTAGCAACAATCCTACAAGTTGATTCTTCCAAGTGCCACTATACTTTTAAGTGGAAACTATGACACATTCAGCTCACTATCTGCTCCCAGAGACACGCTTCCAGCTGTGTTTCATTGAGGTGCACCTCAATGTGCAAGGTGACCCTCAATGCAAGGTAACCACAGGCCTCCATTTGTCTCATTCCTCAATCTGGCCCACCACATGTTTCATAACATTTCACCAATATGCCCTCTATGGACAAGTTCTTGCCTAACAGTTCCATAGGCTGACAACAGTTTCTCCTGCCGCCATCCCTCTACACACATTTATCTCTCTCTGGTGCCAAAATACTTCCACTTGCCCCAAAATGCAGCATTGTGATTTCGAGCATTTTTATGCCAGTACTCTGTGTTTTAGCATTCAACTTGACAGCCAAATTTCCCCAAAAATTCCCATTTGCATTAACAAAACAAAGTCTGCTATTTTTTTTACCTTGACCATGTCAAAGTCTCTTAAAATGTTATTATGTAATTACATGTAGACACAGACACCATATTGTATTATTATTATTATTATTATTATTATTATTATTATTATATGTGGGACATTCTTAAGGTCTCTTTAGATGGGATGATACATTGATATGCAGCCATCCCTTGCACAGTCTATGGAGGAGTGATCGCTAATGCCATCACTTGTCCCCATGCAACCTCGTTGATTGCCAGCAGCAGAGCATCACAACATGGTCTGCTGCTGGCAAATGACAATTTTAGTGTGTGCTCAAATTATCTATTACCCGATGAACAAGCTTTTCGCTTGTTCACCAAGTAATTGGTACCTTTAGATCTCCTATGAACAGTTCTTAGCGATTACTCATGTTATTTTAATTTAACTCATATTTTAGTAAAAATTATAACTGAACAAAAGAATTGCAATAGACATAACACATAGCTATTATATTTCAGGAGTCCACACAGTAAATGAGTATATACTGTACTGATAGCATTAAATTGGAAGTTACAGGGTTTATTTGTCATATAGAAGGAACCAGCAAGAATAAATAAGCTGGTTATACTGTAAAGAATTAGGCTATGCAAGTTGGAATTTAATTTTCTCCAGCAGCCAGTGCTTTTACCATAGGTAAATACATGCCTTTCCTGCACAGAGTTGTATGATTATTATGATACCAAGATATAATGCCACTTTCATCCTTTTCTATTCAAGATGGATACAATTCTAACTAGAAATATTAAATGTGCACCTAAATCTCAGTGAAGTGATTATAATGTAAGCATGGAAAAATAAATAAAAAAATAAACATTTTTGGCACCTATTTTAATTGGTGAAACAATCTGCTTGTGACATTACACACAATTGAGAGGTGTCCTGTTTACACCCATACCATGAACGGTTTGTGAAATGGCTGCAGATGTCAGAAATCATAGTAACATAGTACATAAGGCCGAAAAAAGACTTTTGTCCATCCAGTTCGACCTGTCATCCTGCAAGTTGATCCAGAGGAAGGCAAAAAAAACCTGTGAGGTAGAAGCCAATTTTCCTCACTTTAGGGGAATAAAAATCGCTTCCCGACTCCAATCAGGCAATCAGAATAAATCCCTGGATCAACGATATCTCTCTAGTAGCTATAGCCTGTAATATTATTACGCTCCAGAAATACATCCAGGCCCCTCTTGAATTCCTTTATTGTACTCACCATCACCACCTCCTCAGGCAGAGAGTTCCATAGTCTCACTGCTCTTACCGTAAAGAATCCTCTTCTATGTTTGTGTACAAACCTTCTTTCCTCCAGATGCAGAGGATGTCCCCTCGTCACAGTCACCGTCCTGGGAATGAATAGATGATGAGATAGATCTCTGTACTGACCCCTGATATATTTATACATATTAATTAGATCTCCTCTCAGTCGTCTTTTTTCTAAAGGGAATAACCCTAATTTTGATAATCTTTCAGGGTACTGTAGTTGTCCCATTCCAGTCATTACTTTAGTTGCCCTCCTCTGGACCCTCTCCAGCTCTGCTATGTCTGCTTTGTTCACTGGAGCCCAGAACTGTACGCAGTACTCCATGTGTGGTCTGACTAATGATTTGTAAAGTGGTAGGACTATGTTCTCATCACGGCCATCTATGCCCCTTTTGATGCAACCCATTATCTTGTTGGCCTTGGCAGCAGCTGCCTGACACTGTTTTTTGCAGCTTAGTTTGCTGTTTATTAAAATTCCTAGATCTTTTTCCATGTCAGTGTTACCGAGTGTTTTACCATTTAATAAGTACGGGTGACTTGCATTATTCCTTCCCATGTGCATAACTTTACATTTGTCAGTGTTAAACCTCATCTGCCACTTATCTGTCCAAGCCTGCAATCTATCCAGATCCCTCTATAGTAGTATACTGTCCTCTTCAGTGTTAATTACTTTACACAGTTTAGTGTCATCTGCAAAAATTGATATTTTACTGTGCAAGCCTTCTACAAGATCATTAATAAATATATTGAAGAGAATAGGGCCCAATACTGACCCCTGAGGTACTCCACTAGTGACAGTGACCCAATCTGAGTATTTACCATTAATTACCACCCTCTGTTTTCTATCACTGAGCCAGTTACTTACCCACTTAAAGACGTTTTCTCCCAGTCCGAGCATTCTCATTTTATATACTAACCTTTTATGTGGTACAGTGTCAAATGCTTTGGAGAAGTCAAGATACACGACATCCATTGAATCGCCGCTGTCAAGTCTAGAACTTACCTCCTCATAGAAACTGATTAAATTTGTTTGACATGATCGATCCCTCACGAAGCCATGCTGATATGGCGTTATTTGCTTATTTCCGTTAAGATGCTCTAACATAGCATCTCTCAGAAAACCTTCAAACAGTTTACCCACAACAGATGTTAAACTTACCGGCCTATAGTTTCCAGGCTCTGTTTTTGGACCCTTTTTGAATATTGGCACCACATTTGCCATGCGCCAATCCTGTGGGACATTCCCTGTCAATATAGAATCTGCAAATATCAGAAATAAGGGTCTGGCTATGACATTACTTAATTCCCTTAGGATACGAGGGTATATGCCATCCGGTCCTGGCAATTTGTCTATTTTAATCTTTTTAAGTCGCTGATGTACTTCTTCCTGGGTCAGACAGGACACTTTTAATGGGGAATTTATTTCAACATTCGGCATGTCATCTGACAGTTTATTTTCCTCAGTGAATACATTGGAGAAAAAAATATTTAACAGCTTGCTTTCTCCTCGTCGCTCTCTGCGACTCCCCCCTCATTACTCTTTAACGGGCCGACACCTTCAGATTTATACTTTTTAACATTTATATAATTGAAGAACATTTTAGGGTTAGTTTTACTCTCTTTGGCAATTAATCTCTCAGTCTCTAGTTTGGCCGCTTTTATTTGTTTTTTACATGTTCTATTTTTTTCCTTATAGTTTTTCAATGCTTCCGTGCTACCTTCCTGTTTTAGTGTTTTATATGCTTTTTTTTTGTCATTTATTGCTTTCTTTACAGTTCTGTTTATCCACATTGGTTTATTTTTGTTCCTTAACCTTTTATTCCCATACGGTATGTACCTCTCACAATGAGATTTTAGGATGCCGTTAAAGATATCCCATTTTGTGGCTGTATTTTTATTTGTGAGGACTTTATCCCAGTTAGTTAGGCCTATGGCCTCTCTTAGTTGCCTAAATTTAGCTTTTTTGAAGTTTGGTATTTTTATTCCTCCCTGTACAAACGCTCTCTTGAATGATAATTGGAAGGTTATTACTTTGTGGTCACTATTTCCCAGGTTTCCCCTGACCTGCACATCTGTTGTTCTGTCAGGCCTATTGGTTAATACTAAGTCCAGTATGGCCATCCCTCTAGTTGGGTCCTGAACCAGTTGGGAGAGGTAATTGTCTTTGGTTATTGCCAAGAACCTGTTTCCTTTATGAGATATACAAGTTTCAGTTTCCCAGTCTATATCTGGGTAGTTGAAGTCCCCCATAATAACCACCTCATTATGATTTGCCGCCTTGTCTATCTCGTTTAGCAGTAGATTTTCTGTGGACTCTGGTATGTTAGGTGGTTTATAGTAAACTCCTATTAGTAATTTATTATTGTTTTTATCGCCATGTCACCCACAGTGACTCCACATGTTCATGTCCCTCACTTATATCTTCACGGAGTGTGGGCTTTAGACAGGACTTTACATGAAGGCAGACCCCTCCCCCTCTCCGGTTTTGACGATCCTTTCTAAACAGGCTGTAACCCTGTACATTAACTGCCCAGTCATAGCTATCATCCAGCCATGTCTCAGTTATTCCCACTATGTCATAGTTCTCCTCACACATCACTAATTCCAGTTCACCAGTTTTATTAGTCAGGCTTCTGGCCTGACCAATTTAGAGAATGTGCTAATCAGAGACAAAACTTTATTATTAGACTCTTTCTAGTTTACGTAAAAGGTAGAATAAGAAGCATAAATTAATAGAGTCAGGGGACAAAGGGGAAAATTCATTGGGTTTCAATCTAAAGGACCCACATTTCCATCTTATTCTCACTACAGTTTATTTGAAAGCAAACTAGTGCCAATTTATTGTTATGCTTTATGCTAGAGGTAAAAACCTTGCTACTTCTTCCTACTTGAAATAGTACATACAAATGTCTACCAGAAGAATTGATGACTGCTAATCCACCAGTACAGAGATTATAAATAGTGATGAGTGGGGGGGGGGGGGGGGGCACTATTCTAATTTGCAATATTTCGGTAATATTTTGTAGAATATTCGTCATATATTCGCAAATTCGCTATTGTTTCCTTTATTTCGAAAATCGGCAATGTAATATTCACGTAAAGTGCATGCAATACAGGTGTGGGTCACTTTTACTACATTTTCCAAGCTGCTAGAAGTTTCCTGAGACTGGAGAAAATGGTTAGCAGGGCAGAACATTAAAAATGGCTTTATATGCAGATAGAGTGCTCCAATATATTTGCGATTGCTAATCCACAATTAATGATGCACATATTTTGGCGCAATACGTGAAACTTCACATTTTAGCAGGTCTGACTACATATTACTGATTGGTGCACTATTTATTGTTGTGACATCACAGCACTGTGTCTGTAGCATGTATGTATGGACAGCAGAACCTATCACAATACCTAACACTGCACTGGAACTTATCAGCTACACAATATCACTATCTAACCTACCCTTACTATCTCCCACTATATGTATTATATATAAGCTATCTAACTATCTATCTAATGTAATGAGTGGAAAGCACAGAGCACAGCAATGACACTGCTGTCTCTCTCAGAACTTAAAAAAAAAACTGTATAAAATAGCTGCTGGGAGGTTCTTATATAGTAAAGGGGTAGGCAACTTTCCTATTGGTTGCTAGGGATGTTGCTAAGCTCTGACAAAGACATTGCAGCCTTCTCATTGGCCCACAAGAAGGAATCAGGGAGGGATCATGGCTTCAAATGAAACAAAATCTAGAATATTTGAAAATGCGAATATATATCCCTATATTCTAAATAGTTGCAAATTCTCGAAGTGCTTATATTTGCGATTAATACTCGCTATTCGAATACTCGAGCCTAACACTAATTATAAACTAAATGAGAAAGCTATTAATAGCTATGAATTCAGAGGCATGTTGGTTGGAGGCTAATGTTTAAAGGGAATGAAGGTATATACATATATTATATAAAGAACCTGGCATCAAGCCATGTTTATAGTGTACATTTAGCATAGAGAACAATTATTATGAGCTACAAAATTCCTAATCCGTGTACTGCAATATTTATATTAATATAAAACTAGTTAAGATTTGACGGTCCATTTTATCTCATAGAAAAAGCTGTGTTTTACTAATATGGTTTAAATGATTTTGAAATAATTTTTAATAGTGGCTAACAATTATGCTTTTATGATGCTTTTAAAGAGTGAATTGAAGAAAAGCAAATATACCCCACGGTCTAATTTTTGATCCATTTCAACCAGTAATTGGCACTAAATTTTGCAGTCATATTTCTCTGGCCTATTAACATAATTTAAATTTTTAATTGTATTTCATAATTACTTGGAGTTAACAAAGAACCTTATATATTCAAGTGTTTATGAACAAAAACCTAAATGTAACAAAAAGTAATTTTGAATTTATTGAGCTTGTTGAAACCCTTTTAAAGGGGATTAGTAGGGACGTCTTATCATGGTCACAGTTGTGAGTTTGGTTATCTGAATTAAATTTTCTTCTCCAACTTCCATATTGCATTTAGTTTATTAAAAGTTCTTGAGTAGAAATTAATAGAAAAGCAGTGCTCCACTACCTTAGGGCAATATTAGTGTCTATCTTGAAAATGATAAATGGCATTTGATTTCTTTACCCATTTACAATAAAGAGGGCATACTTTCAAAGTGCCGTGAAGCTCTGAACAATTTTGTTACAATGAAATTAAGAACATAACCATACATATGACCCATGAGTGCTCTAATCTTACCATATCAATTATGTCCTGCCATTAACAAACAGTTTATTCTCAGCTATATTTTCTCTTTTTTTAGTGAAATGCTTGACTACCGTATAATGGTCAGAGTTTTTTTTTTTTTGCAAGTGTAAATGTAATTTATTTCTAGAGAAGTGAATATTGCAGCTTTTGAATTAGTTTCACCAGATCTTCTATATGTTATGCCTTATGTGGACCAGCCTATTAATGGTAACCATGTAATGCCCAATTTTTACTAATATGGTGCTGTAGGAGAACCAAACAATTACTGTGGAGGTTCCAAGGCAGATAACTCCTGATCAATGGGATCTTAGGACTAGGGATACCCTGTAATCAGTTTATTTTTAGGGGAGCCCTTTGAGAAAATAATACAGCAAATGAATCAGTGGAAAGATCAACAATGGTTATGAATTGTGTTAGCAGAAAAGTACAATTTCAAATCAAATATGAACATGAGGCAGATAAAGGACAATAACAGAGTAAAAGGATACATAGTCAACTTAGCATGATGTATGTGACATACCTACGAGTGTGGTAACTTTTTTTTTTTTTTCATTCTGAAGCTTTGACCTACGCCGTTGGAAACAGTGGCCATTTTAAAAACATGAACATGAAATAAGATGAAGTTCTGACACTAGCCATCACATGGCATTATTTATATGGTTTTTGCAATATTGATATGCCCTCTCGCCTTTAAGTTACATAAGTAGTCTTCTAACGTGGATTTTCTATGTTGCCTATGGGCATATATCTTACGTAATCTGGTATTTGACTTTTGAATTAACAAGGAACTTTGTGGTCATATGGTTAACCCTTTCCTGATATCATCTGTAGAAATAGACAGATTTTAGATTTGTCAGATTTCAGATGGCGCCTGCTCATCAGCAGGACAAGGGCCAAAGCAGGCAGGTGTCTACTGTTTTATGTGATCCCTGGTTTCTGATAGTAACCCGCCAGATGCCATGGTCAATTGTGACCATGGCACCTAAGTGGTCTTGCGCTTGGAGGTGTGTACTAGTTGCTATGGCAGCCTGGGGCCTTTTGTAGGATTACAGGCTTAATAGTGATTTTCCCATAAACTACAGTGGGAAATCATTGCAGGTCTCTGGTAAATTAATTACACGTTCATGTCCGCTAGGAGGGGTAAAAAAAATTCCACATTTCAAAAATCAATTAAAAAAATTAACATAATTTGCATTGTTGCATCCAAAATCCCTAGACTATTTAAATATAAAAGTCTTTATTATATTTGGTTGCTTTGCATTGCAAAAAAATGTATAAATGAACACTATAGATCACCATGCAAAAAATGAACCCTTACAAATCTCCATGGACACAAATATGAAAATTTTATGGGTGTCAGAAAATGGTAATGTAGAGAAATTCATTTTTATTTTATTTTTTATTTATTTTACTTACGGTGACATCACTTGCTATCCCAAGTACAGCTCCCAATCCAAGTTTCCTATCAATATGTCTTTTGAAAGTGGAAAGAAACCAGAGTATCCGGAGGAAGCGTATGCAAACATGAGAACATACAAACTCCATGGAAATGTCCCTTGGTCAGATTTGAACCTAGAAACTGCTCTTAAAGAAGGGATTATTGTTTGATGACTTTTGCAAATAACATAAAATCTGTTGTTTTTCCCCAAAGAGGAATAATTAGCAGCCAACTGCTCCCAAAAAGAGATAATTTTTGGACCACTTTTTTAAAGGGAACCTGTCACCTTCAAAAAACATCCCAAGCCCCCAGCAGTACCTGACAGTAGCCAGCAGCGTGTTTCCGATTATAATTTTCTTCCTGCCGGCACGCTTCTTGAGTCATGCTTGAAGTCAAGGGGGCAGCAGCTGCCTTGCTTCAAGTCAAGTTAACCATGGCCCCTTGACTAGAGAAGTGCGCCAGCAGGGGATAAAATAATGTTTTCTGAGCTTTAGCCACATCGGACTTCAGGAAGAAAATTATTGTCGGAAACTTGCTGCTGGCTACTGTCAGGTACTATTGGTGGCTTGGGGTGGTTTTTGGAGCTGACAGGTTCCCTTTAAACTTTTTATTACCGGAGTGTTTACCCCCCTTCCTTACCAGGCCAATTTTGCATTATAGCAATCGGACTGTATAACTGCCAAATAATTTCTCGGCCAACCTACATTTATTTCATATTTCTCTTTTTTTTTTCACAGGACATTTTAGACCTTTCATTTGTGCCATTAGATGACATACAATAAATAAAAAAAATATATACGAATTTTCGGAAAACTATGAGAAATATTTTTTTCTATATTTTCCCTTTCTTATAATTTTTTTTCTAACTGTTACAAAACAAAAGGTTTCAAGATAAAATATTTGTAAAACCATTACAGTAAAGTAGCAATATGGCTACTATGGATGCCACTGTGTTTATGGCAGTTGGTATTTGAAGAGAAAGACTTGTAGGTTTGTATTGGCTAATGTGAGTCATTTTTTGGGAATATCTCAGGAACGGTATGTCTAAAACATTCCCAGACACCTGATGTAACTGTGTGCAAAATTTGGTGAATGACCCAGATTTGCATAAGTATATTTTAACAATTTTATTTAATCTTTGTGTGTGTGGTTAAAAGATATCCACAGTGTTCCTCATAACAGTGACCTCCTCAGCAGTCGCCCTCTAAAAAGTGAGCTCCACAGTAACCGTCATCCTTAAAATTGACCTCCACAGCAGTCCCTTACCTTTAACAATGTCCTCCACAATGGCCCACCCCCTTAACAGTGACCTCTAAAATGCTCCGCTGCCTTAAAATATGATCTCCATAGCACCCTACCCCGCCTCGCCCCCTTACCAGTGGCCTCCACAGGCCCGCCTCCTTAACAGTGACCCTCCATGGCGGTCTTCCCCTTAACAGTGACCTCCACGGAGCCACGCCCCCTTAACAGTGACCTCCACACCATCACATCCCCATAACAGTGACCCCCCACTGTGCCCCCCTTAACAGTGACCCCCCAAAGCACCCCACCTTTTAAAATGTGACCTCCATAACACCCTGCCCCCTTAACAGTGACCTCAACAGCACCGCGTCTCCTTAACAGTAAGCTATAACAAGAAAAATAGCTGAACCTGGTATAAAACTTTGTGTATATCAAAACTGAAGGATTTACGAGCTTCTATTAGAACCATGTGACCATGTGTATGACAGTTAGGGGATGAGTGAAGCTGCAAGCTCCTATTGGCTAATACATTTTTTTGGAATATCTCAAGAATAGTATATCCTAGATAATTGTTCTCTTGCGAAAACCTACCCGGACACCCAATGTACCTATATGCCAAAATTGGTGCAGATCGGTCGAGTTGCTTGATCATGCATAAGGAACAGACAGACAATAGACAAACAGGATGTCATGTTCTATCAAGGAACCACCACCGCTAGAACATATCAGGGACCAACACACAAGCAAACTGGGCAAGAAGAGACAAGACATGACAGTAAGCAAGAAACTGGATCAGCAGGTAAGGGCTCAGTGGCAAGAAATACCACTGGACCAAGATATTAGTTTTTCTTGGGGCCAAACCCAGAGAGCAGAGACACAGTGAGCTCATTCTTCACAGAGCCCCAGATGGCGGGGATGAACTTAGCCAAGTCTCACTGGTTGTACCTCCAGGATGGTCCCGTTGCACTTGGTCACTTACTTGCAGACTGCTGGAAAAGCACCAGCAGTTCACACAAACGAAGACTGGAACCTAAGCAAGCTACTGGAACCCGAACAACCGCACAAGATCAATAAGACAGGACAAATAGGAACCAGTACACAAGCAACTGCCTAGACCCAATGTAGACCAACACATGGTGGTAACAGGCAGAGCTGCACACAGACTAGATGTCCTCCCTTCTGGAAAACCCAGGAGTCCTCTTACTAAGGCATAGACAGGACAATAAAAGGCCTGTTCCCCATGCGTAGTTAGTCCATGGGCAAATAGACAGAGCTGCACACAAGGCATGGGCATACGGACAATAACAGAAGTAGTTAACACTGACAGGCCAGACATGGATAGCAGATGCCCGTTCTCCATGCAGAGTTATTCAATGAGCGAACAGATAGAGCTGCACAGACAGGGGAATGTCTGGACTCCATGCTGGACAATATATGGCAGTCACAGACCAGACATGGAACCACGGACAAGACATGCAGATGTCTGGACTCAATGCAAGATGACGCATTGCAGTCACAGACCAGACCCAGACAAACAAAACATAGAACCAGACTAGGTGACCTCGCTTACAGACACTGAACAGACTCACATAACCAAGCAAGGCAAGATAAGACCAGGTGACCTTGATGACATAGTAGGTGGCCACACAAACAGGGCAGATGGAATCACCCAGGTAAGGTGCATAGCTCCTACCCCAAGCAAGGCTGGAGACAGACTCACCCTAAACCCAGGCACACAGGTAAATAAAGAGCACCTAGTGCCGTATGCTAGACCTAACAAGGGAATTATGCGTGAGGTCACGGTGTGAGCAATAGGTGGGCTGAGGTAAATACAGTTCGGTTACTCGCGGTTATGTCGTCCCTGGGCAGGCTTGCATAAGTGAAAAGGAGAACGGCACAAGAAATCTCTGGGTCACATTCTGGTGTAAGGGACACAGGCCAGATCGTGATTTGAGGTGCCCTTAATGGTCTGTATTACTGTGCCTATGGCAAGGCCCCTAGTAGTCGTGACACCAGTACCTTTTGTATGGAGGTACAACCATTTACTCTAGTTTTAACTGAGACAAGAAGGATGAAATCCAGGGTGGAACTTTACTGAAGATAAATCCTGGTAACAGTACATCCAAAGTATTAAAACAGTGTCTTGATACAGCCTGGCATTAAGCACAATCTCCCATACATATGGGGAAAGGGAAAGGCAAGTCCTCAGTGAAAAACAGGCTTTTGTAATGAATAAGAAAGCTACTGCTTCAGACTAGGCTTGTAAAATATGAAGGTCTTACACTGGTCAAAACTCCAGCCTTATTCTAATCTTGGTTGAAGCTGCTTTTCTAAATCCTGGAACTTCTATTCCAATGTTGTTCTGACAGTTGGCCTAACTGTCCTCAGAGTTTGAACTGGAGGTGTGGATGCCTTATGCTGTCTCCTACACCTGCTACAAAGGTGCCTAGTAAGCCTTCAGGTAATGGCTGTCTTGCTAATTCCTTTGTCTTGAATAAAACGTGATAATTCCTTAGCTACTCGGCTGCATGCAGTTTGGACATTGGTCACCCCGGAAGAGCAATCTATAGGAGTGGATTGCTCACCTCTAGGTACAATAGTTGCAGACTTTAACCCTGGACTGTGGAGCGACAGGGACAGAGCAGAGAGGCTGTGAATAGGCCTACCTCCAGCTATACAGCTACATTGCTGCTTCTTTCTGATTAAGCTCATGAGATAACTGGACTGCACTGAACTCTCAACTGGATTGACCTGAGCTCAACTGATCTGCCTAAACTTGGTCTGAGCTAAGCTATATAGACTGACACTGCCCCATCTTGTGGAGAAACAAGTGTAGTGCACCCTGACTAGGCCTGTGTAAAGCAGCTTATATGTAGAATCACATTGTGACATGGGAGAATATGACATGAGATGAAATCCAAAATGCAGGCATGTTACATGACATTAAAACATAAAAACACGTTTGCGGTGCCCACGGTCATGTAGTTGGACACTGCACTACTGACCACACCGAGACCAAGACCATTGACCCCATACAAACCAAACAGGGAGGGGAGCCTGAATAAAAAGAGAAATGAACACACAGGCTTCAGTTACTAAAAGTTGCCCCTGGCAACCAACAAACACGGAGTCCACTGCAGCCAGTACACTAGAGCACAAACAACCGCGTCACAGTGACGACACTATGATACTAACCAGAACTGAGACAACAGGAAGGGAAGCAAGCACACACTAGGAGTAGTACACGAACAGGCTGCCGCAACTACACATAGGTCATAGCAACCAGCCTACACAGAATCCACCACAGCCTATATGCCCGAGAGCTACTAAAGTGAGCAACAGGGCAACCCATGTCACAGTGACACAGAAATTCATATGTTAGATTTTCCCAATTTTCCCCATTTTTATGTATTGTCATTTATTGGCATTTAATGGTTTGCCCAGAACACCGCTTTACTGTATGTATTATCAATATTGTAATTCAGAACACATAATCTATAGAAGCCATTCAGCACTGTTTTCAAACACCATATATTTATTTATTTTTTTGCTTTTAGAAACTAGAATTTCAATTTTGAGCATAGGAGTGCTCATATGTATCTATAGAATACCTTGCAATAATAAGATCAATTTACAGCATTCAAGGTTTTAATTAATATATTTTCAAAGTGAAGGAACATTTAAAAAATGCAAAGTGCTGCAAACAAATAGTGCTTATTTGCATCATATTTCACGTTTTTATTTAGACTAATGTTATTCAGAGACAGCAGAAGTGTGACTTCTATTACTTGTATACTAATGTAGATACTGCTACAGATGATGTTTGCATATTTTTACTTTTTCTTGGTCATTATTTATTTGTTCTTTTTTTCCTTCAGATTACCATGATGTTCATTTATTTAATCTGCTGCTTCCTCATAGATACATACTAGTATATATGTTGTTATGTGTATTCAATACATACAGTTGTAACCTAAAAATCATGAAAATACTAAAATATTCTGCCTTCAAATTATCGAGTTGTACACTAAAAGTGTACTAATCTGCTGATGTTAAAAGTGGACCTGTCACCTCTATCGACATGTTAGTTTTAATTATTAATTGCATTCCTGATGCAATAATTCTGGAGCATCTTTTCATATAATTCACTGTTGTGCCTTTTCTGTTTTACTCCTTCAAGATTTTTTTTTTTGCTTTTTGAATTGCTAACAGTTTGCAATAAGGGATGTTACCAGATAGGGATGTCACTACACTATTAGGGATGAGCGAACCCGAACCCGTATAGTTCGTGTTCGTACCGAATTTTGGTAAAAGTCCGGGTTCGGGTTCGGTGTTCGTCGCTTTCTTGGTGCTTTTTTAAAAGGCTGCAAAGCAGCCAATCAACAAGCGTCATACTACTTGCCCCAAGAGGCCGTCACAGCCATGCCTACTATTGGCATGGCTGTGATTGGCCAGTGCAGCATGTGACCCAGCCTCTATTTAAGCTGGAGTCATGTAGCGCCGCACGTCACTCTGCTCTGATCAGTGTAGGGAGAGGTTGCAGCTGCGACATTAGGGCGAGATTAGGCAGTGATTAAATCCTCCAAAAGACTTAATTCAGTGATCGATCTACAGCTGTGGATCATTGAACTGCTGCTATTCAATTGCTCACTGTTTTTAGGCTGCCCAGAGCGTTTTTCAGTCACTTTTTTCTGGGGTGATCGGCGGCCATTTAGTGTCTTGTGGTGCGCCAGCACAAGCTGCCACCAAGTCCATTTAACCATCAATAGTGTGGTTATTTTTTTTTGCTATATCCTACATCAGGGGCTTGGCTGTGCTTGCTATTTTATTGAGGGGTGAACTACAATTGCCAAAATAGCAGTACCCTAAATCTGGTGTTTCAGCTGTGGCCAGCCAATTGTAATACTGTCTGCTGTCTGGCAAAAGATATATTTTTGTTCTGGGTTGAAATACAATTCCCAACTTAGCAATTCCCTAAATCAGTGGTTTCTGCTGTATCAGGCCTACTTTAAATCTATCTATAAAAGGGTATATTAGATTGAAGGTGCGGATAGTGTCATCCTCAATAACTTCACACGCTACCGTGCATTTCCAAGTTTAATTCTGTTCCTAAACGTATACCTGTCACCCAGCGCCTAAATAATAGTCCTAAAATTTATATTCAGCTAAATCTGTGTTTATTGCTGAGGCTGGTCAATTCATTTAGTGTCCGCCAAAGCACAGTTTTTGTTCTGGGTTGAAATACAATTCCCAACTTAGCAATTCCCTAAATCAGCTGTTTCTGCTGTATCAGGCCTACTTTAAATCTATCCATAAAAGGGTATATTAGATTGAAGGTGCAGATAGGGTCATTCTCAATAACTTCACACACACGCTACCGTGCATTTCCAAGTCTAATTCTGTCCGTAAACGTATACCTGTCACCCAGCGCCTAAATAATAGGCCTCCAATTTATATTCAGCTAAATCTGTGGTTATTGCTGTAGCTGGTCAAGTTGTTTAGTGTCCGACAAAGCACAGTTTTTGTTCTGGGTTGAAATACTATTCCCAACTTAGCAATTCCCTGAATCAGTGGTTTCTGCTGTATTAGGCCTACTTTAAATCTATCCATAAAAGAGTATATTAGATTGAAGGTGCAGATAGGGTCATTCTCAATAACTTCACACACACGCTACTGTGCATTTTCAAGTCTAATTCTGTCCGTAAACGTATACCTGTCACCCAGCGCCTAAATAATAGGCCTCCAATTTATATTTAGCTAAATCTGTGGTTATTGCTGTAGCTGGTCAAGTTATTTAGTGTCCGTCAAAGCACAGTTTTTGTTCTGGGTTGAAATACAATTCCCAACTTAGCAATTCCCTGAATCAGTGGTTTCTGCTGTATTAGGCCTACTTTAAATCTATCCATAAAAGAGTATATTAGATTGAAGGTGCAGATAGGGTCATTCTCAATAACTTCACACACACGCTACTGTGCATTTCCAAGTCTAATTCTGTCTGTAAACGTATACCTTTCACCCAGCGCGTAAATAATAGGCCTCAAATTTATATTCAGCTAAATCTGTCTTTATTGCTGAGACTGGTGAATTCATTTAGTGTCCGCCAAAGCACAGTTTTTGTTCTGGGTTGAAATACAATTCCCAACTTAGCAATTCCCTAAATTAGTTGTTTCTGCTGTATCAGGCCTACTATAAATCTATCCATAAAAGGGTATATTAGATTGAAGGTGAAGATAGGGTCATTCTCAATAACGTCACACACACACTATTGTGCATTTCCAAGTCTAATTCTGTCTGTAAACGTATACCTGTCACCCAGCGCCTAAATAATAGGCCTCAAATTTATATTCAGCTAAATCTGTGTTTGTTGCTGAGGCTGGTCAAGTTATTTATTGTCCGTCAAAGCACAGTTTTTCTGTTCTGGGTTGAAATACAATTCCCAACTTAGCAATTCCCTAAATCAGTTGTTTCTGCTGTATCAAGCCTACTTTAAATCTATCCATAAAAGGGTATATTAGATTGAAGGTGCAGATAGGGTAATTCTAAATAACTTCACACATGCTACTGTACATTTCCAAGTCTAATTCTGCCTGTAAACGTATACCTGTCACCCAGCGCCTAAATAATAGGCCTCAAATTTATATTCAGCTAAATCTGTGTTTATTGCTGAGGCTGGTCAATTCATTTAGTGTCTGCCAAAGCACAGTTTTTGTTTTGGGTTGAAATACAATTCCCAACTTAGCAATTCCCTAAATCAGTTGTTTCTGCTGTATCAGGCCTACTTTAAATCTATCCATAAAAGAGTATATTAGATTGAAGGTGCAGATAGGGTAATTCTCAATAACTTCACACACGCTACTGTGCATTTCCAAGTCTAATTCTGCCTGTAAACGTATACCTGTCACCCAGCGCCTAAATAATAGGCCTCAAATTTATATTCAGCTAAATCTGTGTTTATTGCTGAGGCTGGTCAATTCATTTAGTGTCTGCCAAAGCACAGTTTTTGTTTTGGGTTGAAATACAATTCCCAACTTAGCAATTCCCTAAATCAGTTGTTTCTGCTGTATCAGGCCTACTTTAAATCTATCCATAAAAGGGTATATTAGATTGAAGGTGCAGATAGGGTCATTCTCAATAACTTCACACGCTACCGTGCATTTCCAAGTCTAATTCTGTCCGTAAACATATACCTGTCACCCAGCGCCTAAATAATAGGCCTCAAATTTATTGTCAGCTAAATCTGTGGTTATTGCTGTAGCTGGTCAAGTTATTTAGTGTCCGTCAAAGCACAGTTTTTGTTCTGGGTTGAAATACAATTCCCAACTTAGCAATTCCCTAAATCAGTTGTTTCTGCTGTATCAGGCCTACTTTAAATCTATCCATAAAAGAGTATATTAGATTGAAGGTGCAGATAGGGTAATTCTCAATAACTTCACACACGCTACTGTGCATTTCCAAGTCTAATTCTGCCTGTAAACGTATACCTGTCACCCAGCGCCTAAAAAATAGGCCTCAAATTTATAGTCAGCTAAATCTGTGGTTATTGCTGTAGCTGGTCAAGTTATTTAGTGTCCATCAAAGCACAGTTTTTGTTCTGGGTTGAAATACAATTCTCAACTTAGCAATTCCCTAAATCAGTGGTTTCTCCTGTATCAGGCCTACTTTAAATCTATCCATAAAAGGGTATATTAGATTGAAGGTGCAAATAGTGTCATTCTGAATAACTTCACACACACGCTACTGTGCATTTCCAAGTCTAATTCTGTCCGTAAACGTATACCTGTCACCCAGCACCTAAATAATAGGCCTCAAATTTATAGTCAGCTAAATCTGTCGTTACTGCTGTGCCTGTATTAGTGTAATACGGTACATAAATAGATAGCCAGATAGTGTTAGGTGTCTGTAAAAAAAGGCCTGAATTTGAATTCAATACATTGGGCCAAATAATATTTTTCTTATTGTGGTGAACGGTAACAATGAGGAAAACATGTAGTAAGGGATGCGGACGCGGACATGGTCGTGGTGGTGTTAGTGGACCCTCTGGTGCTGGGAGAGGACGTGGCCGTTCTGCCATAGCCACACGTCCTAGTGTACCAACTACCTCAGGTCCCAGTAGCCGCCATAATTTGCAGCGATATTTGGTGAGGCCCAATGCCGTTCTATGGATGGTAAGGCCTGAGCAGGTACAGGCATTAGTCAATTGGGTGGCCGACAGTGGATCCAGCACGTTCACATTATCTCCCACCCAGTCTTCTGCAGAAAGCGCACAGATGGCGCCTGAAAATCAAGCCCATCAGTCTGTCACATCACCCCCATGCATATCAGGGAAACTGTCTGAGCCTCAAGTTATGCAGCAGTCTCTTATGCTGTTTGAAGACTCTGCTGGCAGGGTTTCCCAAGGGCATCCACCTAGCCCTTCCCCAGCGGTGGAAGACATAGAATGCACTGACGCACAACCACTTATGTTTCCTGATGATGAGGACATGGGAATACCACCTCAGCACGTCTCTGATGATGACGAAACACAGGTGCCAACTGCTGCTTCTTTCTGCAGTGTGCAGACTGAACAGGAGGTCAGGGATCAAGACTGGGTGGAAGACGATGCAGGGGACGATGAGGTCCTAGACCCCACATGGAATGAAGGTCGTGCCACTGACTTTCACAGTTCGGAGGAAGAGGCAGTGGTGAGACCGAGCCAACAGCGTAGCAAAAGAGGGAGCAGTGGGCAAAAGCAGAACACCCGCCGCCAAGAGACTCCGCCTGCTACTGTCCACCGCCATCTGGGACCGAGCACCCCAAAGGCAGCTTCAAGGAGTTCCCTGGCATGGCACTACTTCAAACAATGTGCTGACGACAAGACCCGAGTGGTTTGCACGCTGTGCCATCAGAGCCTGAAGCAAGGCATTAACGTTCTGAACCTTAGCACAACCTGCATGACCAGGCACCTGCATGCAAAGCATGAACTGCAGTGGAGTAAACACCTTAAAAACAAGGAAGTCACTCAGGCTCCCCCTGCTACCTCTTCTGCTGCTGCCACCTCGGCCTCTTCTGCTGCTGCCGCCTCGGCCTCTTCCTCCGGCTCTGGAGGAACATTGGCACCTGCCGCCCAGCAAACAGGGGATGTACCACCAACACCACCACCTCCGTCACTAAGCATCTCAACCATGTCACACTGCAGCGTTCAGCTCTCCATCTCACAAACATTTGAGAGAAAGCGTAAATTCCCACCTAGCTACCCTCAATCCCTGGCCCTGAATGCCAGCATTTCTAAACTACTGGCCTATGAAATGCTGTCATTTAGGCTGGTGGACACAGACAGCTTCAAACAGCTCATGTCGCTTGCTGTCCCACAGTATGTTGTTCCCAGCCGGCACTACTTCTCCAAGAGAGCCGTGCCTTCCCTGCACAACCAAGTATCTGATAAAATCAAGTGTGCACTGCACAACGCCATCTGTGGCGAGGTCCACCTAACCACAGATACGTGGACCAGTATGCACTGCCAGGGACGCTTTATCTCCCTAACTGCACACTGGGTAAATGTAGTGGCGCCTGGGCCCCAGGCGGAGAGCTGTTTGGCGCATGTCCTTCCGCCACCAAGGATCGCAGGGCAACATTCTTTGCCTCCTGTTGCCACCTCCTCCTACTCAGCTTCCTTCTCCTCTTCTTCCACCTGCTCATCCAGTCAGCCACACACCTTCACCACCAACTTCAGCACAACCCGGGGTAAACGTCAGCAGGCCATTCATATGTTTGGGGGACAGGCCCCACACCGCACAGGAGTTGTGGCGTGGTATAGAACAACAGACCGATGAGTGGTGTGCGATAATGGGCGAAATCTCGTTGCAGCTCTGGGACTAGCCGGTTTGACGCACATCCCTTGCCTGGCGCATGTGCTGAATTTGGCGTTGTATAGAACAACAGACCGACGAGTGGTTGCTGTCGGTGAGCCTCAAGCCCGGCCTGGTGGTATGCGATAATGGGCGAAATCTCGTTGCAGCTCTGGGACTAGCCGGTTTGACGCACATCCATTGCCTGGCGCATGTGCTGAATTTGGTGGTGCAGAAGTTCATTCACAACTACCCTGACATGTCAGAGCTGCTGCATAAAGTGCGGGCCGTCTGTTCGCGCTTCTGGCGTTCACATCCTGCCGCTGCTCGCCTGTCTGTGCTACAGCGTAACTTCGGCCTTCCCACTCACCGCCTCATGTGCGACGTGCCCACCAGGTGGAACTCCACCTTGCACATGCTGGACAGACTGTGCGAGCAGCAGCAGGCCATAGTGGAGTTTCAGCTGCAGCACGCACGGGTCAGTCGCACTGCAGAACAGCACCACTTCACCACCAATGACTGGGCCTCCATGCGAGACCTGTGTGCCCTGCTGCGCTGTTTCGAGTACTCCACCAACATGGCCAGTGGCGATGACGCCGTTATCAGCGTTACAATACCACTTCTATGTCTCCTTGAGAAAACACTTAGGGCGATGATGGAAGAGGAGGTGGCCCAAGAGGAGGAGGAGGAGGAAGAGGGGTCATTTTTAGCACTTTCAGGCCAGTCTCTTCGAAGTGACTCAGAGGGAGGTTTTTTGCAACAGCAGAGGCCAGGTACAAATGTGGCCAGCCAGGGCCCACTACTGGAGGACGAGGAGGACGAGGATGAGGAGGAGGTGGAGGAGGATGAGGATGAAGCATGATCACAGCGGGGTGGCACCCAACGCAGCTCGGGCCCATCACTGGTGCGTGGCTGGGGGGAAACGCAGGACGATGACGATACGCCTCCCACAGAGGACAGCTTGTCCTTACCCCTGGGCAGCCTGGCACACATGAGCGACTACATGCTGCACTGCCTGCGCAACGACAGCAGAGTTGCCCACATTTTAACATGTGCGGACTACTGGGTTGCCACCCTGCTGGATCCACGGTACAAAGACAATGTGCCCAACTTACTTCCTGCACTGGAGCGTGATAGGAAGATGCGCGAGTACAAGCGCACGTTGGTAGGCGCGCTACTGAGAGCATTCCCAAATGTCACAGGGGTACAAGTGGAAGGCCAAGGCAGAGGAGGAGCAAGAGGTCGCCAAGGCAGCTGTGTCACGGCCAGCTCCTCTGAGGGCAGGGTTAGCATGGCAGAGATGTGGAACATCTGATACGCAACGTGTTAGCAGGAGGCAACATTTCACTAACATGGTGGAACAGTACATGTGCACAGCCCTCCACGTACTGACTGATGGTTCGGCCCCATTCAACTTCTGGGTCTCTAAATTGTCCACGTGGCCAGAGCTAGCCTTTTATGCCTTGGAGGTGCTGGCCTGCCCGGCGGCCAGCGTTTTGTCTGAATGTGTATTCAGCACGGCAGGGGGCGTCATTACAGACAAACGCAGCCGCCTGTCTACAGCCAATGTGGACAAGCTGACGTTCATAAAAATGAACCAGGCATGGATCCCACAGGACCTGTCCATCCCTTGTGCGGTTAGACATTAACTACCTCCCCTTAACCATATATTTATATATATCCAGGGCACTTCCTCATTCAATCCTATTTTTATTTTCATTTTACCATTATATTGCGAGGCTACCCAAAGTTGAATGAACCTCTCCTCTGTCTGGGTGCTGGGGCCTAAATATATGACTGTTCCAATGTTGGGTGACGTGAAGCCTGATTCTCTGCTATGGCATGCAGACTGATTCTCTGCTGACATGAAGCCAGATTCTCTGTTACGGGACCTCTCTCCTCTGCCTGGGTGCCTGGGCCTAAATATATGCCAATGGACTGTTTCAATGTTGGGTGACATGAAGCCCGATTCTCTGCTATGACATGCAGACTGATTCTCTGCTGACATGAAGCCAGATTCTCTGTTACGAGACCTCTCTCCTCTGCCTGGGTGCTGGGCCTAAATATATGACAATGGACTGTTGCAGTGGTGGCTGACGTGAAGCCTGATTCTCTGCTATGACATGCAGACTGATTCTCTGCTGACATGAAGACAGATTCTCTGTTATGGGACCTCTCTCCTCTGCTTGGGTGCTGGGCCTAAATATATGACAATGGACTGTTGCAGTGGTGGCTGACGTGAAGCCTGATTCTCTGCTATGACATGCAGACTGATTCTCTACTGACATGAAGACAGATTCTCTGTTACGGGACCTCTCTCCTCTGCCTGGGTGCTGGGCCTAAATATATGACAATGGACTGTTGCAGTGGTGGCTGACGTGAAGCCTGATTCACTGCTATGACATGTAGACTGATTCTCTGCTGACATGAAGCCAGATTCTCTGTTACGGGACCTCTCTCCTCTGCCTGGATGCTGGGTCTAAATATATGACAATGGACTGTTGCAGTGGTGGCTGACGTGAAGCCTGATTCTCTGCTATGACATGCAAACTGATTCTCTGCTGACATGAAGACAGATTCTCTGTTACAGGACCTCTCTCCTCTGCCTGGGTGCCAGGGCCTAAATATCTGAGAATGGACTGTTCCAGTGGTGGGTGACGTGAAGCCAGATTCTCTGCTATGGGACCTCTCTCCAATTGATATTGGTTAATTTTTATTTATTTTATTTTTATTTTTATTAATTTCCCTATCCACATTTGTTTGCAGGGGATTTACCTACATGTTGCTGCCTTTTGCAGCCCTCTAGCCCTGGCTGTTTTACAGCCTTTTTAGTGCCGAAAAGTTCGGGTCCCCATTGCCTTCAATGGGGTTCGGGTTCGGGACGAAGTTCGGATCGGGTTCGGATCCCGAACCCGAACATTTCCGGAAAGTTCGGCCGAACCTCTCGAACCCGGACATCCAGGTGTCCACTCAACTCTAGGTACCAGACGTCCCAACATAAATTTGAATAGGATGGTGAGAACTACACCGGAGTAAAATTCTATTTCAACTGAAGCTTACAAATAACTTCTATATGATTTATGCAGTTACAAAATGTACTCATGAGTTGAAAGGCTTGCATTCACTAAAATATTGAAAAACTTTTATGCAGTTCACTCTCCCATCTATATATGTAGATAAATTTGCATCTATCATCAAGAGATGGGAATTTGCCTTGAAGAAATAGGAGTATATATATATATATATATATATATATATATATATATATATATAGACCAAGGAATGTGGGCAGCACCACTGTCTGAACAGTACGGACGGAGTGCCAGCGGCTGAGTCGGCGATCCACCTCCAAACGATATAGAATAAATGAAATCCGCAGCACATCCAAGTAGTGAAGAAGTAAAAGAAGCTTTAATCACCCAACATGCAACGTTTCAATCTTCTCAATGGGATTTTTCTCAAGCAGTGACGTCACTGCTTGAGAAAAATCCCATTGAGAAGATTGAAACGTTGCATGCTTGGTGATTAAAGCTTCTTTTACTTCTTCACTACTTGGATGTGCTGCGGATTTCATTTATTTTATATATATATATATATATATATATATATATATATATATTTATTTATACTGGATATATAATAAACCCCTTGCATAAACCAGTCTTAGCATATAAATTTCAAGAGCCTAGGTGGATGGTCATCACAAACACTTAAAAGAATGTATAGTTTTACTAGGGATTGACTCTTAAAAAACTGGAAAAGGTACACGTAATTCCTAGAAAGATTGCATTCTAGTACCAAGTTCTTAAGGGGTTTTAATCTTCTATTCATACACAGTTGTTTTAAAGAAAAAATGCCCACCTATTTACAATGTTTGACATTCAGACTAGGTATCAAAAACTTTAAATAACCAGACACTTCAATCTTAATATCTTTATTTGTCGAAACCAAACATACTGCAAAAATGCAAAACTTTTAACCGGTGAACCACATTAAGATGGCATACACCTTTAACATTTGTTCATTGAATGCTCATTTAGCCAACATATCTCTTTTTGGCTGTGTTTAAAGGGGTATTCCAGTTATATAAAGTTATCCCTTATCCAGTGTGGGGTTTTGCTCTGGTAGGCGGTCGTGAGCTGTGGCAGTACAGAGGCTCAGGAGACAGGCTTTGTGTCCAAACCGTGCTCTTTTATTCACTCCAGTGTGTCACATCAAAACTGTGCAGTTCACACAATAGCAATGTCCAGAAACCCCACCTCCCACAACGGAGCCCCAAACGCTGCAGGCGTCTCGGTGCCTGTTCACACAGTCTCTCCCACCAGTGATCGATACTACACCTTGTGGTGGGGCAGGTTCATCAAAATTCATGCAAGGTAGACAGGTCACGTGTCGGCCTGGACAAGGGATTGGCTCTGGCCACATGATCCCTTCTTTTGGTCCTTCTCTGCGCCTGCATCAGTTATGCAGTCTTTGTTAGACAGAGCAGACTACAGAGCTCAGTCCGACCCTCCGATCAGCCTCCCATACAGCTTCCTGCAGAGAGACAGGAGACCGCACTACATCAGCCCCCACAGTCAGTGAACACCAAACCTATAATCACACGCTCTGGGTGTAGGAGGAACACCACACCCACTAAGCATAGTGAAGGATTAACTCCTTCACTACCCGACTAGGGCCAGAGAAACCAACCTGCCCGGATCAGTGTAGACTGACACCAACAATCGAAATCTGTCTGTTGAGAACAGGGGTACGGCATTTGCTTCCCCCCCCCCCCATCAACCTGTGGTGGTCCATGGGGAACAGACACCCACCCTGCTCTTTGCCTGTTCCCAGTAAGAGCCAGCCCGGACCACTGTGTGAACAGCACTCACTGCTGACAAAGCACAAAAGACCCGGCTCTTACTCCACCGGGGCCACAACCCCCGGTGGCACGTATCTTCCATTGACTAATACTCCTACACTCCCCTACACCAGTTATATAAAGTTATCCCATATCCATAGGATAGGTATAATTATTAGATTAATGGAAGTCCTGTGGATAGGGGACACCTTTATATCATTGAATATTATTCAACGGGGAGAGAGGAGAAAGCCTTTATGGTCATTGAAATTCAATGTGTCCCTGATCATTATTTTTCTTGACATCATCTATTGAGGAGGGATGTGGGCATAGCAACAAATATACATCATATTGTAGTCTGTTCTTGATGAAAAATGTTAGGTCGGATCGACAATAGTCTGTGTCCAATTGAGAACAGTGACCATATCATTTTATCTGTTATCTATCCTTTTCAGAAAAATCTCTTTTTTCTGTTTTATCTTATTTGACCCATTTGTGCTAGCATATAGTATTGTTCATTAACTGCCAAAAAAGCAGTCAGACAAATCTTATACATTTCTTTATAGAAGCTTCCTAATAAGACAGAAATCTATTCTTTGTATTGTGCTGTATGACTCTTTGTAAAAGGTGAAAATCTAACCTTCTGTATGTCTGACTTATAATAACATATAATAGCGCTAGGAATGCCATATCTGGATCTATGTTTTTATCGATTCAACAGCTTAGCCTGTCACTTTTTAATGATAAGAAATAGCATTTCATTTGATTTCGCTATAATATTGTAATCTGTGTGAAATCTTGTTTAGCATTTAAATTGACAGGTACTCTCTAAAAAGGATACATCTGAAATTCATTTCAATTACATAAAAATATGGCATATATTCTTGTAAATTAATATTATTCAGTACTGAATGCTCTTTAAAGGGTACAAGTCTGAACACCACTATTATCATGGAATCTGTAGTTAGCATCCAGGCATAATTCTTAATTCAGTTATTGAGCTATGGATTGAGTTGTATACGTATAGTATTTTCTATCATTCATGATCTATATCTATATATTATCATTCATTATCTGTCATAGCTATAGAGACTACAAACTCTAGTAACTTCAACAAGCTATTTATGTTTAATGCATAGTTCCTAGCTAAATCTGCCCTACTGGTTCTGGATCATCATTTAGCAGTAGCAATAAAAAGTTATACCAGCAACATCTTCTTAGATGCTCCAACAAGCATAAACAGATTGCTGCATGCTGAATAATTAAGCCATATAGTAGTTTATCAGTAGGTTACTATTGTAGGATGTTGTTTCCCAACAAATCATAAATTGAAAATTACCAACTTTCAGTCTGAAAATTTAATCTGGATTAAAAGGTGGCAGGGTGTTGTGAGAATGTTTTCTGTGCATATATGTAGTGGCAAGTTTCAAGTTTGTCGGGGCTGGAATAATGTTCAGTGTGTTTTTTTTTTTGGGCTTTTTATTATTTTCATTATTTCACTGTGAAAGCTGCCCATTTTAGAAAGGTTCATACATATTGCATCTCTTGGTTGATCTTCGCCAAGCCATGCCATGACCTCATTCATATCAAACAACTTTTGGGAATAATTAATGCCCAAACTGGCAGCTATAGAATTAAAGATAAGCGAAGTTTACAAAAATTTGATTAATCTAATTTCTTTGTAAGTAACGGGTGCAATGACAGGGAACGGAAATTGCACAGATGTCACGTTCATCGCTGATCGCGGCATCTGGATGAAAAATAAGGGCTTTCAGGGCTTAATCATTAAAAAAATGGCACAAATATAGTGTCTGGTGTATTTGTAGTTAATGGGAAAATAGGAGATAAACTCATAATTAGTTATATACATTTTATCACTATGAAAAAAGACCTCACTCATGCATATAATGTCTGTGATGGAAAGGTCACTGGTTGCGCAACAGCCTTTGTAGCCAGGATCCCAGAATAGTGGTGATCCCATAATGAATAGTATCACAGCCGAGTCATCAAAAATCCAACAGTGTTTTTGTGACGCAGGTCGCAATTCTTAGCTTTATGGTTAAGTTATCTAAGCTCAGGATAAGATAATGTTCCTTATCTTGGGAAAATAACAGATAATACATTATTACAATGGAAGTTAGTGGTATATTAAATCAAAGCAAATATATTAGTTAAATTCTAATAAAGGTTCGGAAAAAAATATTTGGTTAAGAAGTTACAGTTTTTTTTTCTTGTCTTGGACTCCATTTACACAGAACAACTTGGCCAGTCAATTCTTGAAAAGGAACCATTCATTCTTGATAACTAGAGGTGGCTTTGCGGTTCGCCTGGCGGACGCTTCACGGCGAACTTTGCGTGTTTGTGAATCGCCGAACATGCAAACATATGGAGATATTCGTGCCCACCATATTCTTTTACATTGTGAAGAACTTTGACCCATGACACATCCATCAGCTGGTACAGGACACCCAATTGAGACGTTTCAGCCCATGGACATACCCCCTACCTTATAAATAAACCAGGTCTGGCCACCATTTTACATTCAGTGTAGGGAGAGGTTGCTGTGTGGAGCAGGGACAGGCTGTTAGGGACACCAAACGCTAGCTAATAGGGCCATAAAAGTCATTTTAAGGACTAGTATAGGTGTGATATTGATATGTGTGATACACAGAGGGTGCAATATACTTATAATATAATTTTATAATGAGTCAAAAACACATAGATCTATATAGTGATCACCTGTAAGTCAGGGGCCTAGGGGCTAGGGGCTTACTAGGGCCATTTTTATATAGGGTAGGGTTCCGGACAGGGTCGCTCTAATCAGGGCGGGTGGTCTGTTGTTAGGCTATCAGGGCCAGAATAGCAACACCCTGTAAAGCAATATCAGGGACAGTTTGCTCTGTCCTTCAATACCACATCATCATCTAGCCCAGGGATGGATAATTTTTTGCTTTACCTCTTGGATTCATCGATGTGCACTGGAACCCCCCCGGATTGTGGTAGGACATATGGTTTCTGATTTGGTGCCGCCGAGCACCTGATTTAGTGCCGCCGAGCACTTGTTATTGCCTACCACATCTATGCCTTTTGCTTAACTTTAATAATTTAATTTATTTTCATTTTGAAGGCTATCTTTTCCATTCACATGTCCACAAAATGGGTCCGCATCCGTTCTGCAATTTTGCGGAACGGGTGCAGACCCATTCATTTTCCATGGGGCCGCAATGTGCTGTCTGCATCCGCGGATCCGCACTTCCGCATCTGTGCTTCCGTGGTAATTTCTACTGGTGTGATATACTTTCTTTTTAGTGCATTTGGGTACTGTATAGTGCATTTACACATGCACATACGCTAAAATTATATTGCCGATATTTCACATTGATTTATTATTTTTTCATGGAGATTGCAAATTCGAATAATACATATGGTATGTCACTGTCTATGTTGTAGGACTATTTGTGCACTTCTAGTAATTGCGGTTTGCGAACATTTGATCACGTTCGCGAACCGTCCCGGCAGATGTTCGTCCATCGCTATTGATAACTGCCTGCTCATCAGAAAATATGTATTTACATGCAGCAATTACCTCCTATATATGGTGACAAGTGATTGCTAGTGCAATGTCTTGCTCCATACATATTCATTGTTTCTGAGCATCAGATTGCTGTTTTCACAAAAGAATGAACACCAATCATTGAATGATAGGTTGTACATTTACATGGGACATTTTTGGGGAACAAGTGTTTGTGTCTGTTATTTCAGTCCATGTAAAATGGCCTTAGGTCATTTATGCCATGTTATGTAGCATAAGCAACAGTTAACACATAAAATTCTTCTGTATATTGTACAGAAATATTAGGTCAATAAATAATTTCACGTTTTAAAGTTTGTCACACAGCGCAATACATAGTATAACATGTGGTGAAATGCTTAAATGACATTCTATTACAATAACAGTAAAGAAAGAAAGAAAGAAAGAGTAGCATCATATTCCATTAAAAACATTGATAGTACAATTAAAATGTCTCATAATTGTTTAGTTACAGGATGCACATTCATTTATTTATCTGTCCCTCTATGAAGGTTTGATTCAGCAAGAATAAACTCTTCCTCATTTTCTTGGTATTAGGGTCCATTCACACATCCGTTTTTTCTTTCCTGATCTGTTCCGTTTTTTGCGGAACAGATCAGGACCCATTCATTTTCAATGGGTCCTGGAAAAAATCGGACAGCACAATGTGTGCTGTCCGTTTCCGTTGTTGCGTTCCGCATGTCCGTTTAAATATAAAACATGTCCTATTATGTTCCTGAAAAATCGGATCCTGGTACAATGCAAAGTCAATGGTTCCGCAAAAAACGGAAGACATTCGGATGTCATTCCGTATGTCTTCCGTTTTTTGCGGAATCTGTTCCTGGAAACACATAGCAAATTTTATTTATTTTTTTTTCAAAGAAATCCAAACAACTTTATTTGATTATTGAAATGTGTACATGTTTCAGTTTTTTGCGGATCCGCAAAAAACGGATGACATACGGATGACATACGGAAACATACGGAAACATTTTCAGGAACAACGGATCCGCAAAAAACTGACCGAAATTCGGATTATAGAAAAATGCGTCTGTGGTCTTTTACCACCTTCATGCATATGGTCGAGCAACTCTCATTATAAATGAGCTGCAAATCAGGAAGGCCGGTGCGGATTATTCGCTTGGCCGAATGCACAACCCTATGAAGTGCCCTCCTGTCCTATTTCTTGCTTCTACTGAACCAGGCTGTAATGTTTCCTGCCAGGATATCAATGACTCAGGTGTAGAAGTTCTTAAGTATCCCAAGATGTATGTCACTCATGAGCTAAAAGTAAGTGGTTGCCAACATTGAAGCCCGAGCCTGGAAAAGAGTCAAATCTACCTAAGAATAGCCATGGTTATTCAAAATCACCTGTTCTCCCGCCCATCTGCTGATGATTGGCAGTTCTCTACTAGAGAGAAAGGGAAAAATGGGATGCCTACTTTCAATATGAGGGAGGATGAAACATGTTTGCCCACACGTACTATTTGAGATCTGACAAAAAGTTAAAGATCCCTTGACACAGTGATCGGTTTAGATTCCTAGATTCCCCAATTTAGTAGCCAGTATAGAGGGGATTATGGTGTTGAAAGCAGAGCTATAGTCCACAAACAGCATTCTAACATAATTTCCTTTCTCAGTCTCCAAATGAGACAGTGCTGTGTGGAATAAATAATTAATAGCATCATCGGTAGAACGGTTAGTGCTGTAAGCAAATTGTAGTGGATCCAAGTTCACAGGAAGTGAAGAGATGATAAATTATTTAACCAGCCTTTCAAAGCACTTCATCACAATTGAGGTCAATTACAGGATGAGAATCATTCAAACAGGTTGGTTGTGATTTCTTCGGGACAGGGATGATAATGGCCTTCTTGAAGCAAGCTGGGATAGCAGACAATTGAAAAGATTGATTAAACATTGTGGTAAGCACTGGGGATAGATGATAGTGCAAGATCTTATCCTGTTTGAACAATCCTTTGTAAAGGAAACAATAGGGAAGATTTACTAATCTTATCGGTGGTGCAAATGTAAGGCCCCCAGGCCATACATATTAGTGTCTTGTCAGCCTGAACCTACTGATAATGGCTGGTTTGGCTGACAGTTTAACATATGTGGGGAGCACCCTGACTGATAATGTCGGGCAAGAAAAAGATACGGTGAAGTGATTATTTTTGGCCAATCCTTTTGTTTTCCCAAAAGATAATTTGTCTGGCAGAGGTATTCTTCCTTTTCCCATTTAATACATATACACGTCTGACTGAACCAAACATGTATATGTATAGGGAAGCCTGGAGAGTGTTGGTAGAGATAGCTGTTGACCTAACGATCATTAAGCCATCAGTTATTAAAGGTGTATGGCCTCACAGTGTCCTATGCTAAATTATACATTTGGGGCACGATTAGACACTTTTGTCAAGAGGCACATTTAGACAAGCAGATAATTATAAAAATTTGCTTGATAGGGGTGTGGCCTAGCGTGGCATGGAGTAAGGCGCACATGTGAAGAGCTCCTGCCGTTTATCCTGTAAAGTCATCAACAAGCTACTTACTGACACTGACACTCTGCAGTGGTGTGACAGCCGTACGATTGCGAGGGACAATGGTCAAGAGCTCGCAGAAACCGGCGAAAATATCCAAAGGATCCCGGGTGAGCTTCAGAGAGTAGCGAGAGGAGTGGCCGCAACATGGCGCCAAGGAGGATGAAGGGGAGGACCCGCAGGAAGAGATGAGCCAGAATGTGGCGGCGCGGATCAGCAGATATGCCCGCGATTCGGGAGAAGCGCGAGTGGGCTTAAAAGATCTGGAGGAGACGAAGGCATCCTCAGATGGGGACAGAGACTCCTCGGTGGAGGGAGAGAGTGATTTGGAGAGAGCCCGGGCATCTGTGAGGTCTGGTAAGCGGAGCCATGCAGCTGAGGGGGGAAAGACACCTCCTGATAAAGAGCCAACACTCCAGGATGTCATGAGAGCAGTGGCACAGTGCAGCAGCACCCTCAAGTCCCTGACATTACAAGTGGGGGGACTTAGAGAGGATTTGGTGATCATTAGAAATGACCTGCACAAGATCTCTGAAAGAACCACTAAGATGGAGAAAATAGTGTCTGGCTTAGAAGATGAAATGGCGCCCCTTAAAATGGCTACCAAGACGTCTGGACGGGACATTGCACGATTATTGGTCAAAACGGACGACCTTGAAAATAGGTCTAGGCGCAACAATATTAGAATTGTGGGCGTCCCTGAAAATGCTGAGGGAGCTCACTCCACTGATTTTATTGAAAAGGGGGGTAAGCATAATGGTGCATAGAAGTATCCGTTTCCTATGTTTGCAGGAACATGTAGATGAAGAGGGCAGGTATATATGTTTATTTTGCGAAATAGATGGAGTGTGCATGGTTCTGGTATCAGTATACAGTTGCAAGAAAAAGTATGTGAACCCTTTGGAATGATATAGATTTCTGCACAAATTGGTCATAAAATGTGATCTGATTTTCATCTAAGTCACAACAATAGACAATCACAGAATGCTTAAACTAATAATACACAAATAATTAAATGTTACCATGTTTTTTATTGAACACACCATGTAAACATTTACAGTGCAGGTAGAAAAAGTATATGAACCCTTGGCTTTAATAACTGGTTGAATCTCCTTTGGCAGCAATAACTTCAACCAAACATTTCCTGTAGTTGCAGATCAGACGTGCACAACGGTCAGGAGTAATTCTTGACCATTTCTCTTTACAGAACTGTTTCAGTTCAACAATATTCTTGGGATGTCTTGTGTGAATCGCTTTCTTGAGGTCATGCCACAGCATCTCAATCGGGTTTAGGTCAGGACTCTGACTGGGCCACTCCATAAGGCGCATTTTCTTCTGTTTAAGCCATTCTGTTGTTGATTTACGTCTATGCTTTGGGTCGTTGTCTTGTTGCAACACCTATCTTCTGTTGAGCTTCAGCTAGTGGACAGATGGCCTTAAGTTCTCCTGCAAAATGTCTTGATAAACTTGGAAATAAATTTTTCCTTCGAAAATAGCAATCTGTCCAGGCCCTGCAAAGCAGCCCAAACCATGATGCCCCCACCACCATACTACACAGTTGGGATGAGGTTTTGATGTTGGTGTGCTGTGCCTCTTTTTCTCCACACATAGTGTTGTGTGTTTCTTCCAAACAACTCAACTTTGGTTTCATCTGTCCACAGAATATTTTGCCAGTTCTGCTGTGAAACATCCAGGTGCTCTTGTGCAAACTGTAAACGTGCAGCAATGTTTTTTTGTTTTTTTTTTGGACAGCAGTAGCTTCCTCTGTGGTATCCTCACATGAAAGCCATTCTTGTTTAGTGTTTTACTTATTGTAGATTCGCTAACAGGGATGTTATCATATGCCAGAGACTTTTCTAAGCCTTTAGCTAACACTCTAGGATTCTTCTTCACCTCATTGAGCAGTCTGCACTGTGCTCTTGCAGTCATCTTTACAGGACGTCCACTCCTAAGGAGAGTAGCAGCAGTGCTCAACTTTCTCCATTTATAGACAATTTGTCTTACTGTGGACTGATGAACAGCAAGGCTTTTGGAGATACGTTTATAACCCTTTTCAGCTTTATTCAAGTCAACAATTCTGATTCCTAGGTCTTCTCAGAGCTCTTTTGTGCGAGGCATCATTCACATCAGGCAATGCTTCTTGTGAAAAGCAAACCCAGAACTGGTGTGTGTTTTTATAGGGCAGGGCAGCTGTAACCAACACCTCCAATCTAATCTCATCTTATTGATTAAACTCCAGTTGGCTGATACCTCACTCCAATTAGCTCTTGGAGATGTCATTAGTCTAGGGGTTCACATTCTTTTTCCATTTCCACCTGCACTGTGAATGTTTACATGGTGTGTTCAATAAAAACATGGTAACATTTAATTATTTGTGTTATTAGTTTAAGCAGACTGTGATTGTCTATTGTTGTGACTTACATGAAGATCAGATCACATTTTATTACCAATTTGTGCAGAAATCCATATAATTCCAAAGGGTTCACATACTTTTTCTTGCAACTGTACATTCCCCCTCCTCCTCGGTGGTCCCTTTAAGGAAAATGTTTGATATTATAGCGCAGTATGCTGGTGTCCCTTAGTTGATAATTGGGGATTTTAGCAATGTTCCTGATGAACGAATAGATAGATGCAGAGTTCACGACATTGGCAGTCATCAGAGAACATCTCTTAATAATATAATGGCGGAAGTGGGACTGCTGGATATCTGGAGGATGCAGCACCCAGAGTCTGGCAGCTATTCCTGCAACTCCTCCACTTTTGCATCACTATCAAGAATAGATTTGGCATTGAGTAACACAGCTGCGTTCCCTCTGGTGCTTCCAAAGAGTATTTCCCCAGATCCCTCTCAGATCATTCTCCTCTTAAAATAGAATTAGTTTTAACAAGAAATGCTAGATTGGGTTCCAAATTGTGGAAATTTAATGCTTTTGGGCTGCAGACACTGGGTGGACTGGAGCTGTTAAAGATGTAGAAGCAACATTTGCTTCAGATCCGTCAGAGGCTGCGGGCCGGAACTTAAAGTTAGCTCAGGGAGATTTAAGATGCCATCTGATTCAAGTGGCAGATAGGAAGAGACAGTTCTACAAACAGCAGTTCTTTGCAGAAGGGGAAAGTGTGGGACACCTACTCTCGGTTGTTTCAAAAGCTCAACAGGGATCGACATGTATAACAGAATTAGTAAATGAGCAGGGTCAGAGTAAACGGACTACAGGGGAAATTCTGAAAGTTATGGAGGACTTCTACCCTGATCTTTACACATCCAAGACGAGTTGTGTTGAGTCAGAGATTGTGGATTTCCTACATGGCATTGATCTCCCTAAGTTGTCCCCTGAGAATAGAACAATGCTAGATGCCCCCATTAGCATAGAGGAACTGGGTGTAGCGCTAGATTCCATGGCAAATGACAAGGCCCCGGGCTCAGATGGGCTCCCTGCAGAGATATACCAAACAATTTGGGGTGTTCTACTCCCGGAGTTGCTAAAGGTTCTCCAACAGTCTCTAGAAGCAGGTTCCCGCCCAGCTTCAATGCAAGATGCTCTTATAGTGGTACTACCTAAGCCAGGAAAGGACCCCAAGTTACCGGATTCCTATAGGCCCATCTCATTGATAGCGGCGGATATTAAAATATTAGCTAAATTTTTGGAGGTGAGATTATGAAAGGTGATTCTGACAATAGTGCACCCTGACCAGACTGGGTTAATGCCCCAGAAATCCACCTCCATTAACATAAGAAGAGTCTTTTCTAGTATACAGTATGCAGCAGATAATGAGGGTGACAGAGCGATTCTATCACTAGACTCGGCCAAAGGGTTTGACAGTATAGAGTGGGGTTATCTATGGTGTACTCTGCGGACAATGGGCTTTGGGGAATACTTCATTAAGTGGGCACAAACGTTGTATTCTGCACCAAGGGCGCATATTAGAGTTAATGGGGAGTTGTCATCAAGCTTCAAGCTGTTTAGGAGGACGTGGCAGTGATGTCTACTGTCTCCTTTGCTGTTTGCATTTGCGATTGAGCCCCTGGCGGCTGCGATCAGGTGTTCACAGGCGATTAAGGGGTTTAAATATGGCACTATTCACAATAAGGTGGCCATGTACACTGATGACACCTTGTTATTTCTGGGAGACATGTTGGCATCCCTGGCTGAGTCTATGTCGTTGCTTAGCCGCTTTGGAGGACTGTCAGGCCTGACTATAAACTGGCACAAATCAGCTCTTATGTTTTTAGATGAGCAGGTATCCTCGGCAATAGCGACATTAAACAATATTCCCTGTGTTAAAACTATTAAATACTTAGGGATCAACATATCACCTAAACTGACGGATTTTGAGGAGTTGAACCTGTCTCAAATGCTGGCAAAATTCTGGCTTCGCTACAAGATATGGTGCAAACTGTTTTTGTCAGTGATTGGTAGGGTTAACCTGATCAAGATAGTCATGATGTCCCAGCTACTATACGTACTGCACAATGCCCCGACGTGGATCCCACTTGACAGATTTCGGAAAATTAACTCTAAATTTAGGGACCTGGTATGGAGGAAAGGCCAACCCAGAATCAAACTAGAGACCTTACAATATCCAAAATCAGCAGGGGGTCTGGCATTGCCAAACCCATGGTTATATTACCTGGCAGCACAATGTCAGCACTTTAAGGGCTGGATAGATCGTGACATGATAGACATGACAGGTCAAATACTGAAACATGCATTGGGGGGTAAGGAGTTATTTTGGATATTGGAGGGATCAGGAACACCCTTTGTAGATAATCACTAACATTTGGTATGTCTGATGAGGAAGGGAGAAGGTCAAGCAGCTGAGGGGTAAAGTCGGAATTACGGAACTTACACCTTTATGGCACAATCGCAATGTACCTGAATTCCTACATCTCAGAGGATTTGTCAAACAATGGCAGTATGGGGGGGGGGGGACCAAAATTGGAGATATAATGGAGAAAGGGGTATTTAAAACATTTAATAAATTACAAGAGGAATGCAGTATACCAAAAAGCAGCTTCTACCAGTTTCTACAAATATGGCATGCATTCAATGAGATGTGTAAAAATGACAATATCAAGATACATAGAGACGCCTCCTTACATTTAATAGTGGAGAAAGGAGATAAAAAAGGGATTATTTTGATATTGATTTATCAAATTTTACAAGATAAATATCTGGAAGCGTTCCCCTTATCCAGAATAAAGGGTTGAGAAAAAGACATAGGTGAAATATCCCAAGAGCAATGGGAAGCTATATTAGAAGCCATTCCGACAGCATCATTGAGTGAAGGTGGGAAGTTGTCTCAACTTTTCATTGTACACAGAGTCTACAAAACTGTGGTCTTTTTATCCCGTATTGGCATCAGGACGGATGCAAAGTGTCCACGATGCCAAGCAGAACCAGCTGATTTATTACATATACTGTGGCAGTGTTCGCATTTAGATGGCTTCTGGTCGGAAGTATTGGCAGTGATTCAAAATACCTTTTCACTGCTGATACCTTGAGACCCAAAAGTATGTGTTCTGGGTTATGTGTCAGATATTAGAAAGGAGGAGACAGATAGGATTGTAGCTGGCTGATTATTATATGTGGCAAGGAAACTGATTGCCTTACATTGGATTCAGTCATGTCCTCCAGTCATTGAGGAATTCAGAAGAAAAGCAAACACGATGTTAGTTTATGAGAAAATGGTGTTCAGGAAGAGGGGATGTCCTCAAAAATATGAAAAATTGTGGGGCCGCTGGATGAGTAACATCGAATAATATTTGGATAGTCCACAAAGTGCTGAAGTGCGAGTGGGAGTGGGGGGTATGTTGTGGTAGTTTTATAGTTTACATAGACATTTGTTGCTGTATCATATTGTCCAGTGGAATTGACGATGTATGTTTATTTTTGTAATAATGCTTTATTGTTGTACATTTATATAATAAAAATTATCTGATTAAAAAAAAAAATTATTATTGCTAACGCTAGGCATTCATTCATACTAGGCATTAGTCATGTAGTGTAAATTTGTCTAATGACTGTATGTACTGAAAACGCTCATTGAATGCTTGTTAAATCGTTTATGACAATGACCAATATTTGAAATGCACTTTTTTCACTGGGACTCAAAGTGTCGGGATAATTGTGTGACTCCCTGGGAACTCAGCAGTTGCCATATATAGACTCACCTTCACAACATACAGTTTGTAGGAAGCCAATTTGCCTATTTGTATATTTTTGGGTGTGTGGGAGAAAACTATAGTACCCAGAAAAAAAACTAAACAAACATGGAGAGAACATACAAACTCCATGCAGATACTGTCTCTAGTTGGATTCAAACCCAGGGCTGCAAAGCACCAATGCTAATAAAAGGGTACATCATGTGATCTTTTGGTGATGTGAACAATGTAAAAACAGGTGTGTTTTATATAAAGTGTTGCCGTTTAACCCCTCCAGTTTTCACCTTCCTGCCCAGGGCATTTTATTTTACAAATCTTACATGTGTCACTTTATGTGGTAATAACTTTGGAACGCTTTTACTAATCCAAGCCATTTCTTGTGACACATTGTGACAGTAGTAAATTTGAGACAATATATTTAATCTTTGGAAAAATTTGCAATTATTTATTACTTAACATTCCCTATATGTCTACTTTATATTGGCATAATTTTGTAAATTACATTTTATTTTTAGGACATTAGAAGCAATTCTTAAAATAATGAGAATGGAGATGAAATTTCACTTTCTTAAATTTTCCATTTAGATCAATTTTTTTCTGTAACACAGCAAGGTAAATAGTCAAACAAAACTCAAAATCTTGTGGTCATAAACTGCTGTATGGGCACACAGCAGGGCGCATAAGGAAAGGAGTGCCAGATATTTTTTGGAGGGCAGGTTTTGCATGACACCATATGACACCATATGACACTGATGCATCCTATAGTAGAAAATACAAAAAAAGATCCTCATTTTGGAAACTACGGGATAAGGTGACAGTTTTGTCGATAGTATTTTGGGATAAATATAATTTTTGATTTCTCTTTATTATGCTTTATGTGCAGCAAGGTAACCAAAACTGGCTGTTCTGGCAAAGTTTTTATTTTTGTTTTTTTACAATGTTAACCTGACAGGTTAGATCATGTGCTATTTTTATAGAGCACATTGTTATTGATGCAACAATACCAAATATGTCTATTTTTATTTTTTGTATCAGTTTTTTTAAATAAAGGTATTTTTTAAATAAAAATCTTGCTTTTGTGTCTCCATTTTCTGAAAGCCATGCAAGGGAAGAGTTGACATTTTTATTGGTACAATTTGGTACATATGATTATATTTTTTATCACTCATTACACTTTATTGGGCAAGGTGACTACAAATTTGCTTGTTGTGGCACAGTTTTTATTTTTTTTATTTTTACGGCATTAACCTTAGGTGTAAGATCATGATATTTTTATAGAGCAGGTTGTAACAGACAAGGCAATAGCTAATATGTCTACTTTTTAAAAATGTATTTCAGTTTTACATTTAAAAAAATCATGTTTTAGTGTCTCAGTTTTGTTATTTTTGGGCAATTTTTTTGTCTTATGTAGGGGGGCATTTTTTTGCAGGATAAGCTCACAGTTTGGTACTATTTTGGGGTACATATGACTTTTTGATTGCTTACGCTGGGTTCAGACCTGAGCGTTTTACAGCGCGTTCCTACGCGCTGTAAAACGCACAACAGGCAAGAACCAATGATTCCCTATGGGAATGGTTCTCACCTGGGCGTTTTACAGCGCGTACGATCGCGCTGTAAAACGCCCGACGCTCAAACAAGTGCTTGAGCTTTTTTTTGGGCGTTTGTCGCGCGTTCCCGCACATAGATATTCGGGAACGCGCGACAATGTGTGAACGCCAGTCTCTGTATGCGCGATTGTAAACGCCCGTACAATCGCGCATACAGAGCGCTCATTTCAGAACGCTCAGGTCTGAACCCAGCGTTAGTATAAGGATAAGCTCACAGTTTGGTACCATTTTGGGGTACATGTGACTTTTTGATTGCTTAGTATTACAATTTTTATGTAAGGTGACAAAAAATTGCTTTTTTTGAATTTTTTTTATGGCATAATTTATTTTTATTTTTTTAGTTCTTGCAACTTTATATGTGCATATTAGGGATAGGGGCATTTTTTTATTTTATTTTTTTACTTGAAACTATTTTTTCTATGAAAAACTTTTTATTTGTGTCCCACTTTTTATTTTTGACCCCTCTGCAATGCATTATGTACATGTGTGTTGTAATGCAATTGCCTGTCAGTGTATTACCAGTGTAATACACTGACAGTTGCCTATAAGATGGGTCACCTTCTCACTCAGCTGGTCCCCATCACTGCAGCGCCTGGACCCGATGGAGACCCTTCTATGCCGTGGTCAGTGCTGCCGGTGGATACAACAGGGGCCTAGCTGTCAGTGACTGTTGAGCCCCTTCACTGATTGACCACGCACCACTCCGATGCTCGTCTGATTAGCATGACGTACTAGTATGTCAAATTGTTGGGCATTTTTGGTGCAAAATGGCGCATTTTAGGCCACACACAATTTTCTGTATTTCCCCACTCACCTTTTGAGCAAATCAGAAAAAAGTGTAGAAACCCTAGTCATGTCAAATTGTGTCGCTTTTTTCATTGGGATTCTAGGTACAGACACATTAGAAAATCTTGGCCAATGTATCTGCTTCTGGGTTTCCCCATTCTCTCTATCAAACTATGCAATAATAAATATATATTTACTACTGATCTCTACAGTACTATAGATAACCAGCACATTCATCTTTTAGTTTGTGATACTGAGTTACAGATGTAAAGCCAGATCAGTAGCTAAGTGTTTAGCATTGTTGGTTAACAGTACTAGGTCCTGGGTCCAAATAAATCTGATCAAGAACAACATATCCATTGTATTTGCATATTCTCCTCATGTTTCAGTGGATTTCATTCAGGTACTCTTCTTCTCACAATGGCTTTCTATGATATTGGCCGCTGTGCGTTTTTTTATTTTATTATTGTGATAGGAATGTTCGACTGTGAGCCCCAAGGAGTAAAAGGATTGATGGAAGTGATGACAACCTTCATGCTGCACTGCAGAATATATTGTCACTATAATATATCATGTATGAACAATAAACAATAAATGTATGCATGTTATTCCAACATCTGTTTTTACTTACCCTTTAATCTCATGACTAGGGATGAGCAAACCCAAACTGTATAGTTTGGGTTCGTACCGAATTTTGGGGTGTTCGTGACACGGACCCGAACCCGAACATTTATGTAAAAATTTGGGTTCGTTGTTCGGTGATTTCTATGGCGCATTTTGAAAGCCTGCAAAGCAGCCAATCAACAAGCGTCATACTACTTGCCCCAAGAGGCCATCACAGCGATGCCTACTATTGGCATGGCTGTGATTGGCCAGTGCAGCATGTGACCCAGCCTCTATATAAGCTGGAGTCACGTAGCGCTGTACGTCACTCTGCTCTGATCAGTGTAGGCAGAAGATGCAGCTGCTATAAGGGTGAGATTAGGCAGGGATTAAGGCTACTTTCACACTTGCATTCGGGCTCCGCTTGTGAGTTCCATTTGAAGGCTCTCACAAGCGGCCCGAACGGATCCGTACTGCCCCACTGCATTCTGAGTGGATGCAGATCCGCTCAGAATGCATCAGTTTGGCACCGTTTGGCCTCTGTTTCGCTCAGCAGGCGGACACCTGAACGCAGCTTGCAGCGTTTTGGTGTCCGCCTGGAATGGCGGAGCCAAACAGATTCATCCAGACTTACAATGTAAGTCAATGGGGACGGATCCGTTTGACATTGACACAACATGGTGCAATTGCAAATGGATCCGTCCCCCATGGACTTTCAATGTAAAGTCAGGAGTCCCTATTAATATACCATCAGATTGGAGTTTTCTCCAATCCGATGGTATATTTTAACTTGAAGCGTCCCCATCACCATGGGAACGCCTCTATGTTAGAATATACCATTGGATTTGAGTTAGAGCATGAAACTCAGATCCGACAGTATATTCTAACACAGAGGCGTTCCCATGGTGATGGGGACGCTTCAAGTTAGAATATACTGAAAGAACTGTGTACATGACTGCCCCCTCTATTTTTAACTCATTGGTGGCCAGTGCGAGCGGCCCCCCTCCCTCCCCCCTGTTTTTAACTCATTGGTGGCCAGTGCGGGTGGCCCCCCTGTTTTTAACTCATTCGTGGCCAGTGCGGGCCAATCGCTGGGACTCATTCGTGGCCAATCGCTGGGACTCCGATCGGTAACCATGGCAACCAGGACGCTACTGCCGTCCTGGTTGCCATGGTTACTTAGCAATATTAGAAGCATCATACTTACCTGCTGCGCTGTCTGTGACCGGCCGGGAGCTCCTCATACTGGTAAGTGACAGATCATTAAGCAATGCGCCGCACAGACCTGTCACTTACCAGTAGGAGGAGCTCCCGGCCAGTCACAGACAGTGCAGCAGGTAAGTATGATGCTTCTAATATTGCTAAGTTACCGATTGGAGTCCCAGCGATTAAACTGGGACTCCGATCGGAACTCTCCGCTGCCACCAATGATGGGGGGGTTGGTCATTTTAATTAGGGGGGCCGGCCGCACTAGCCACCAATGAGTTAAAAACAAGGGGGGCCACCCGCACTGGTCACCAATGAGTTAAAAACAGGGGGGGAGGGGGGGGCGGCCGCACTGGCCACCAATGAGTTAAAAACGGGGGGAAGGAGGGGGGCCGCTCGCACTGGCCACCAATGAGTTAAAAATAGAGGGGGCAGTCATGTACACAGTTATTTTAGTATATTCTAACTTGAAGCGTCCCCATCACCATGGGAACGCCTCTGTGTTAGAATATACTGTTGGATCTGAGTTTTCACGAAGTGAAAAATCAGATCTGAAAAAACAGTTATGCAAACGGATCCGTTCTGAATGGATGCAAGCGTTTGCATTATAGGAGTGGATCCGTCTGTACAGACACCAGACGGATGTCTGAAAGTAGCCTAACTCAGCAAAAACACTTAATGAAGCGATCGATCTACAGCTGTGAATCATTCAACTTCTGCTAGTTAATTGCTTACTGTTTTTAGGCTGCCCAGAGCATTTTTCTGTCACTTTTTTCTGGGGTGATCGGCGGCCATTTTGTGTCTTGTGGTGCGCCAGTACAAGCTGCCACCAAGTCCATTTAACCATCAATAGTATTTTTTTTTTCTTTTTGCTATATCCTACATCAGGGGCTTGGCTGTGCTTATTGTCACCCCTAGAAACTCAGGATAGAATTTTCTATATTTTATTGAGGGGTGAAATTCACTTGCATCCCCTAAATCTGGTGTTCCAGCTGTGGCAGGACAAGTTTTATAGTGTCCGTCAAAGCATTGCTTTTGTTATGGGTTGAAATACAATTGCCAAAAAAAACAAAACCCTAAATCAGTGGTTTCTGATGTTGCAGGCCAAGTGTAAATCTGTACGTAAAAGTGTATATTACACTCAGCGTGCATCTCCAAGTGTAAATCTGTCCGTAAAAGGGTATATTACGCAAAGTGTTAAATTACAATTGCTGAAAGCATAATCCTTTAAATTTGCACGCATTATTGTGCATCTCATAGTGTATTTATGTCCGTAAAAAGGGTATATTACACTCAAGGTGTAAATACAAGTGCTGATAGGGTCATCCTCAATAACTTCACACGCTACCGTGCATCTCCAAGTGTATTTTTTCCCATTAAAGGGTATATTACAATAAGTGTTAAAATACAAGTGCTCAAAGCATAATCCTATATATTTTTTTCACACGCTACTGTGAATCTCCAAGTGTAATTCTGTCCGTAATAGGGATACCTTACTAGGCCTACAATTGATATTCCCATAAATCTGTGGTTACTGCTGTGCTTGTATTAGGCCTCATGCACACGACAGTATTTTTTCACGGTCCGCAAAAACGGGGTCCGTAGGTCTGTGATCCGTGACCGTTTTTTCGTCCGTGGGTCTTCCTTGATTTTTGGAGGATCCACGAACATGAAAAAAAAGTCGTTTTGGTGTCCGCCTGGCTGTGCAGAGCCAAACAGATCCGTCCTGAATTACAATGCAAGTCAATGGGGACGGATCCGTTTGACGTTGACACAATATGGTGCCATTTCAAACGGATCCGTCCCCCATTGAATTTCAATGTAAAGTCTGGAGTTCTTTTATACCATCGGATTGGAGTTTTCTCCAATCCGATGGTATATTTTAACTTGAAGCGTCCCCATCACCATGGGAACGCCTCTATGTTAGAATATACTGTCGGATATGAGCTACATCGTGAAACTCAGATCCGACAGTATATTCTAACACAGAGGCGTTCCCATGGTGATGGGGACGCTTCAGGTTAGAATATACAAAAAACCTGTGTACATGACGGCCCCCTGGCAGCAGGGGGCAGACCCCCCCACTGTTTTTAACTCATTGGTGGCCAGTGGGCCCCCCCCCCCCTGCCTCCTCTGTAGTTAACTTGTTGATGGCCAGTGTGCGCCCTCCCCCGCCCTCTATTGCAATAATAGCATTGGTGGCAGTGTGCGCCCCCGCCCCCCCCTCTTTCCCTCTATTGTAATAATAGCATTGGTAGAAGTGTGCGCCCCCCCTCCCTCTATTGTAATAATAGCATTGGTGGCAGTGTGCGCCCCCCCCTCTATTGTAATAATAGCATTGGTGGCAGTGTGCGCCCCCCCTCCCCGATCATTGGTGGCAGCGGAGTAGAAGCATCATACTTACCTGGCTGCTGGCTGCTGCGATCTCTGTGTCCGGCCGGGAGCTCCTCCTACTGGTAAGTGACAGGTCTGTGCGGCGCATTGCTGTCACTTACCAGTAGGAGGAGCTCCCGGCCGGACGCAGATATCGCAGCAGCCAGCAGGTAAGTATGAATCTTCTACTATTGCTAAGGCTAAGTAACCATGGCAACCAGGACTGCAGTAGCATCCTGGTTGTCTTCTGCAGAAAGCGCACAATGGGGTTCGGGGCAAAGTTCGGGTTGAGTTCGGATCCCGAACCCGAACATTTTCGGGATGTTCGGCCAAACTTCTCGAACCCGAACATCCAGGTGTTCGCTCAACTCTACTCATGACCTCATATATTGTTATGGTTCAAGGGACAATTCTGTATTATAACAAAATATTAATTCATATACCGTATTTTTTGCCCTATAAGATGCACTTTTTCCCCCCAAAAGTGGGGGGAAAATAGCAGTGCATCTTATGGGGCGAATGCTGCTGATTTTGAAGAATTTTCAATGATACACCCGCCGCGATGCCACATGGCGGGTGTATCAGCTGTGAGGGAGGAGGGGCTTGGGGCCGGAGTCTGCTTTTATAATGACAGCGGGGCCCGTGCAGTGACTGTGATCTACTCCACGGGCCCCGCTCACTGTATAATCGTATCTGAAATAGTTAATTATGTATATAATTGCATATTCAGCTCCTGTATTACTTACAACTACAAGCGCTCGGTAGCAGAGAGGAGGGAGGAGGCAGGCCGGGAGGACGGGCACTGGCAGCGTGAGTCACCACATCACGCGCCTGTGCCGCCAACTTTATGAATGAAGCAGGCGGCATGGGCGCATGATGTAGTGACTCACGCTGCCCGCGCGCGTCCTCCCGGCCTGCCTCCTCCCCCCTCTCTGCTACCTACCAAGCGCTTGTAGTTGTAAGTAATACAGGCGCTGATTATGCAATTATATACATAATTAACTATTACAGATACGATTATACAGTGAGCGGGGCCCGTGTAGTAGAATACAGTCACTGCACGGGTCCCGCTGTCATTATAAAACCAGATGCGACCCCCACCCCCTGTATTGAGGGTCATTCACTACAGGGACACTGTTATGGAGGGGATCTGTGGATGACACATAGCATAAGATGCTATATATGTGTCATCCACAGATCCCCCCCATAACTGTCATACACAGATCCCCATAACAGTGCCATCCAGAGACCCCAATAAGAGCCACCCACATATCCCCCATAAGTGTCACCCACAGATCCCCCGTAAGTGTCACCCACAGATCCCCCATAAGTGTCACTCACAGATCCCCCATAAGTATCACCCACAGATGCCCCATAAGTATCACCCACAGATGCCCCATAAGTGTCACCCACAGATCCCCCATAAGTGTCACCCACAGATCCCCCATAAGTGTCACCCACAGATCCCCCATAACAGTGCGTCACCCACAGATCCCCCATAACAGTTCACCATCCACAGATCCCCCATAACAGTGTGCCATCCACAGACCACAATTAGTTCAAAACCCAGCAAAAGCACACCTTTTGGTTTAAAATATTTTTTTTCTTATTTTCCTCCCCAAAAACTCAGAAGAATCAATGATATAGCTAAGGATAATGAAAAGTGTAAAACTATAAGAGTTACTTCCCTTCCAGACATGGACTTTATAATATGAATTTATTTGTATTACAGCATCATCTGAAGATAGATTATCTCTATGGGATCTAATCATTGTATAATATATATGATATATGCATGAATAGAGCAAAACATATTACTGAATGTCATTTTCTCTGATGAATCTGAAGCTGAATTAATTAAGATAAATTATGCTCTTGCTTTCTATAGCAATTAAATAATCTGACTGTAATAAGAACAATTGTACAATAATGTAAAATCTACACAAATGGGTTTTGTCACTATTCTCTGTAGTATTTTAGAGTTGTTCAAGCAGACACTATTATAGTCTTGAGGAGTAGAGCAATGTAGAGCAAATAAATTGTCTAACCTCTCTCTAATTTTTAGGAAAAGACTTTTAAATTAATCAAGTTGTCCGCTTTGCTCTCTTCCTCATTTTCAACTATGCATTAGGCATCTTTGTATAGTGTTTGTAAGAATTAAATTAGAAAAAGAAATAAAAAATTGTCCTTTTAAATTTGACTAGACATATTTTAAGCCATGACACCATATTATGAAGATAGAAATTCACATTAGTGGAGCAGCACAGCAAAATCCAAATGATCAAAGGAAAAAACAGGTACAAGCCTGTATTCTATACTCAAAACCTTGTTCCTGTAGTACAGTTCCAACAGAAGATGCAGCACTCCAAAGTTTCAATAAAAAAAATTATGTCAGTTCCTCTTTGGAATTATTTTAAAAGTAAAATTATTTTGCAAAATTTTATGTTTATTAATATCTATAGAGATGAGCAAAATCTTTAAAATTTTGATTCAGCAGCTTTGCCGTTGCCGTTTGAGGTTCAACAAAATTTTTTATTTCTTCCAAATTATTTTGTCACAAATCGCCAATCACTATGCCTAATCATTTTCTTCCCACTTGGTGGCAAAATCTCATTGTGAAGAAAGTTAAACTGCAGAGAGAGAGAGAGAGAGAGAGTAGGGAGAGCATAGGAGACTGCTGAACTACAGACTCTGTTACAATTTATTGCCATGTACATAACTGTGCAGTGCGCCAATATAGAAGTAGTGGCCCCGTGACAGAATTGGGAGGGTGGCAGCAGCAGCAGTGGCAGTAACAGTGACGGTAAGTAGTGGCCACATGACAAAGTGGGAAGGAGGGCGGGGCGGCAGCAGCAGTAGTGGCAATAGCAGTAACAGTAGTAGTCCCTTAACCGAATGGGGAGGGTGGCAGCAGTGGTAGCAGTGGCATTAACAGTGTCAATAGTGGCCACATGACAGAGTGGGGAGGATGGCTGCAGCAGCACTGGCAGTAGCTGTAACAGTAGTGGCCCCATGACAAATTGGGTAGGTTAGCAGCAGCACTGGCATACAGCACAAATTGTAGTGAATCATTACACATGTGACATCAATTGCACTTCCAGATCTTCCTGCATTGTTATGTTTACACAATGCAGTACAACAAAGGTGTGTAATATTTGTGGCACTGGTCCCCTTGAAGAAATGTCTTTTTTTTTTTCTAATTTCTCTAGGGGATCAAATCAAAAGTATACAGACACAGGTTTAGCTATATATCTCTTTCCAACTTACATATAAAACCTGTGATTTATACTTTTACCCTTTGAATCTAACACTCAGACCCACCAGTTCCATTATAAGGACCTATAAAGATACAGTTTAATCCTGAAAAAGCAAAGTGGATTGTCTTGGTAGCTGATTATCTGCTTAAACTTTATTTTAAACCATGTAAGTAGTCACTGTCATTAGTGAGCTTTATAAAAATAATGCCAATATGTTTAAGTAGCACCTGATGTGGTACAGTAAGCGTGTGGTAATTAATTGTTTTCTTCACTACAAAAGGCTTATGTTTTAATCATTATGATTACGATTCATCAAGCAGCAATACTCATCTATTCAAAAGAAACTTTGGCTGCTGGCATATGTCTCTAATTAGCTGCTGCTGCATAACTCCTGTATTTTACTAGTAAAACTAAGCCTTTATAACATAGCCTTTTCAAGGTACTTTTCTCAATATGTGATACATCTGCTCCACAACTTACAATCATACAATTGGAATGTACAAAAATATGAAATCCATTACATAACTGACAGTTTTTAATGATGACTCACATGGATGTTATCATTGCATTTTCTGTGTTTGGTGAAAGAAATTTAATGGGTTATCCAATGTATAGTTTTTATCCAGTTAAGTTTTTGAACAGATGAAAAATATAAAACATAAAAAGAGACAGTACTCTTTTGCCTCCTGGGATCCAGTACTGCCATTGCGGTAGTCTTCCCTTTGTTTACAAGCCAATCAGCAGCCTCAGCAGTCACCAACCATGCTACTGGCATCATAACACAGCTCTGAATGGTGATGTCAGTAAAGTATGGCACAATCACTGCAGGTACTGATTATCTGCAGTGGTCACATGCTGGCTGCTTGCAAGCAAAGACCAGTTGAACTACTGGAGCCTAATCACTAGAATGCTGGGGGAAAGAAGAGATGCATATGATTTATTTGTTTTGTTTTATAACATTTACATCCATTTTTAGTGTTTATTCAGTTTGATAACCCCTTTAAGTAAACATAGTGAATTTATTTGGAGTTATGCAATTAAAAGGGATTATAATTTCATCAAATAATCATTATGTATTGTGTAATGAAAAGTTATACAGTTTTTCAATATCGTTTTTTGTATCAATTCATATTGAACTTAAAGATCTCTGCTTTCATTCATAAAAGGGAATCTGTCACCAGTTTTATTGTGTCCTAAGGCTGAGTTCACATACCCGTTTAGCTTCACCATTCTTCTGATCCGTCAGAACAGAAAAAAAAAAAAAAAAAAGTCATTTTGAACATCAGTTATCTCCATTCATCAATTAACTTGAGATTAAACAATCTAGCCAGAGTAAGCGCGGATCGCCCTAGAGGATAAAGCAGACTTCTTCGAGGAGGTGTCAATCAGAGGATTAAAGGCTAGGTTTAGATCACCTTCTAAAATAAGGATGCCTTCCTTATGTAACTCCACTAAGAAAAGAAGGTCAGCAATCTACCGGGGTTGATCAATATTGGGTGCATAGGCATTGACCAAGGTATAAAGTGTCTGGCCAACACAACCTTTCAGGATAATATAAAGACCATCTGGGTCTTGAATATGGTTCAGATATGTGAAGGGAATGCCCCTACGAAACCCAATACTGACTACCCGTGAAGCTGTGCCATTTGCACCGCAATGGTACCATGTTGGGAATTTAGAAAAGGAAAGGTTGGGGTAATTGTTATGTTTATAGTGGGTCTCTTGGAGGAACACTACCGAGCTTTTTTCCTTCCACGGAAGGGAGAATATTTGGCAACATTTAGAGGGAGACCTTAGACCTTTTACATTGTAGGAAACTACATTTAAATCAGCCATATCTCACCTGGTCAAAGGCAAAAATCAATGCTGAGTGCATGTATTGTGGCAAATTTATATATATATATATATATATATATATATATATATATATATATATATATAAATATAAAGAGAGCCGAACATTCTAACTAAAAAGAAATCAACTGGAACTAATAACCATATTGGAAGATTTAGTACCATAATGAGTAGTTGTACAAGAAGTAATAAAATATTAGGAAGGGGGTGAAAGGTAGTTCACATGGAACCTGCAGTAAGGTGGGGGGTTATGAGCACAAAGGACAACAGATCACAGAGTGGGGGTTAGAAGGTAGAAGATAGGTAATGAGAAACAAAAAGTGGACATAGGTGGAAAGAAGCAGTTAGGGGGCAGAAAAAAGAGGTGAAGGAGAGGGACTAGGGTGAGCAGGGTATATAAGGTAATACAGAAAGACAGCCCATTGTCCACCCAGTATAAATATAGAAAGGAGGTGAGTTGAGGTAGTATCAGATCAGAGACCCCTGAGGGGTTCAAAAAGTGGATTAGATGAAGAAAAATCAGGAACCATCTTGTGAAGCAGGTGGCTTCTTAGGGGTTACAGAGTCCTTGCTTTTCTTGCTATTTTGTTTCTTTGGGGTAATGGATTGAAGGACTGGAAGAGATGATAGTGTGGTGATGTCCAGCACTTTATCCCAGCCCATTAGATCCAGCGGAGAAAATTCCAGCACGTTGTATGCCTCTGGGAGATCCGAGAATGAAGAGATGTTGATCCTCTTACCGGAGACAATAAACGACAGGCCAAATGGAAAGGACCATCTGTAAGGAATCTGTCTTTCCTTGAGAAGGTACGTAAGGGGTCGCAGGGCTCTTCTCTTTTGAAGAGTGGACAGAGATAGGTCCTGGTAGATCTGGATAGGGGCCTCGTCCAAGAGGATGGATGGCGCTGCTCTAGCCACTTTGAGTATTGCCTCCATGTCCTGAAAGTTCAGGAAGCGACTAATAATGTCTCTTGGTGGGTCGTTATCTTTACGGCGTGGGCATAATGCTTGATGGGACCTTTCTATAATTAGCGTGGAAGGATCAAAGTCCCCTAGTAAAGAGGCGACTATCTTCATGATCGCAGATGGGATGTCTGCGGTTGAGACCGATTCAGGAACTCCCCTGAACCGGAGATTATTTCATCTGCCACGGTTCTCCTGGTCTTCCAAGGATGAGTAAAGCTGGTTAATATGCGCTTGGCACAGTGAGAGGGATTGCTTAACCGCTGCACTGTGATCTATGGTAGCGGCTTGTGCAGCTTGCAGTGAGTCCACCCTGTGGTCTATCTGTGGACGTCATGGGCCACCTTCTGTAGTTTTGGAGTATATAGGGTTTAAAGCCTCTTCCAGGGCTTATTTAATAAAACGGCGTGAGATCGGGAGGTTTTGTGACTCATCGGCCTCTCCGGAGTCGTCCTCGCAGTCAGATTGTCCCGAAATGCAGGAGCCCGCAATGCTGTTGAGAGTCGCGGCCAACTTGGGATCTTTAGTTGATCTGGCTGCATGTTGTTTTTTTCAGGTATTTAGTCATGTCCGTCACAGCAGGGGTCATTTTGGCTTGAGGGGCAGGTTCCCCGTGCTTGGGTCCACTGTACTTGACCATTCTGTGAACCATCAGCTTAAAAATGCCATCCCCACAGCAGGATGAAAGCAGGAGCTTCAGCCAGATGCAGCCATTCAGCACAGGCGCTAGCTCTGCCCCCTATTTTGAGCATCAGTTAGGATTAGTGTGCATTAGTTTGTGTCACTTCGTCAGAGATCAGATATTTTGACAGGAGAAAAAGTACTGCATTCAGAACTCCGGCAGTCTGTTCTGGCAGAGGAATAGACTGCTAGAGTTTGTTGTATCTGGCATAACCGGATACCACCGTACACAGCTGGATCCCCATTCATTGTCATCGGATTCAGTAGATATCCAACTGCTATCTGTCATATATGTATATATATATATTTAGCCAGACAAAAATTGCTGAGTAGTATTTTTTATCTGACTGAAAGTCACCATGTATGCCAGATACAGTGAATTCCTTTGCCGGAAAAGGCTACTTTCACACTCACGTTTGGAGTGCATGCATTATGGATCTGCACAGACAGATTCGTTCAGATAATACAAATGTCTGCATCTGGCCAGAACAGATCAGTTTGTATTATCTTTAACATAGCTAGACGTATCAGTCTTGAACACCATTGAAAGTCAATGGAGGACGGATCCGTTTTTTATTGTGTCATAGAAAATCGATCCGTCCCCATTGACTTGCATTCTGTGTCCGTTTAGCAGCGTTTTGGTGTCCGCCTCCAAAGCGGAATAGAGACGGAACAGAGGCAACCTGATGCATTCTGAGCGGATCCTTTTCCATTCAGAATGCATTAGGGCAAAACTGCTTTGTTTTGGACCGCTCCAAGTTTCAATTTCTCTACTTCTATAATACATAGTAATACCTCCAAAAATAGTTATTACTTTATATTCCCCATATGTCTACTTCATGTTTGGATCATTTTGGGAATTATATTTTATTTTTTGATGATGTTACAAGGCTTAGAAGTTTAGAAGCAAATATTTGCGAGGCTTACATAATAGAAACCACCCAAAAATGACCCCATTCTAGAAACTACACCCCTCAAGGTATTCAAAACTGATTTTGCAAACTTTGTTAACCCTTTAGGTGTTACATAAGAATTAATGGAAAATAGAGATACAATGTCAAAATTTCACTTTTTTGGCAGATTATGCATTTTAATAATTTTTTTCCAGTTACAAAGCAAGGATTAACAGCCAAACCAAACTCAATATTTATGGCCCTGATTCTGTAGTTTACAGAAACACCCCATATGTTGTCATAAACCACTGTATGGGCACACAACAGGGCGCAGAAGTAAAGGAATGCCATACAGTTTTTGGAAGGCAGGTTTTGCTGGACTGGTTTTTTTGACACCATGTCCCATTTGAATCCCCCCTGATGTACCCCTAGAGTTGAAACTCCATAAAAGTGACCCCATCTAAGAAACTACACCCCTCAAGGTATTCAAAACTGATTTTACAAACTTTGTTAACCCTTTAGGTGTTCCACAAGAGTTATTGGCAAATGGAGATGAAATTTCTGAATTTCAATTTTTGGGAAAGTTTTCCATTTTAATCAATCAATTTTTCCAGTAACAAAGCAAGGGTTAACAGCCAAACAAAACTCAATATTTATGGCCCAGATTCTGTAGTTTACAGAAACACCCCATATGTGGTTGTAATCCGCTGTAAGGGCACATGGCAAGGTGCAGAAGGAAATAAATGCCATACGGTTTTTGGAAGGCAGATTTTGCTGGACTGGTTTTTTGACACCATGTCCCATTTGAAGCCCCCCTGATGCACCCCTAGAGTACAAACTCCAAAAAAGTGACCCCATTTTAGAAACTATGGGATAGGGTGGCAGTATTCTTGGTACTAGTTTAGGCTATATATGATTTTTGGTTGCTCTATATTACACTTTTTGGGAGGCAAGATAATAAGAAATAGCTGTTTTGGCACAGTTTTTATTTTTTGTTATTTACAACATTCATCTGACAGGTTAGATTATGTGATATTTTTTATAGACCAGGTCGTCACGGATGCGGCGATACCTAATATGTATACTTTTTAAAAAAAAATTATGCAAGTTTTACACAATGATTTATTTTTTTAAACCAAAAAAATCATGTTTTAGTGTTTCCATAGTCTGAGAGCCATAATTTTTTTCAGTTTTTGGGCGATTACCTTGGGTAGGGTATGATTTTTGCGGGATGAGATGACGCTTTTTGATCGCTTGCTATTACACTTTTGGTGATGTAAGGTGACAAAAAATTGCTTTTTTTACACCGTTTTTAGTTTAAGTTTTTTGCGGTATTCACCTGAGGTGTTAGGTCATGTGATATTTTTATAGAGTAAGTTATTACGGATGCTGTGATACCTAATATGTATGCTTTTTATTTATTTATGTAGTGTTTCCATAGTCTGAAAGCCATAATTTTTTCAGTTTTTGGGCGAATACCTTAGGTAGGGTATGATTTTTGTGGGATGAGATGACGGTTTTATTCACACTATTTTGGGGTGCGTGTGACTTTTCGATCGCTTGCTATTACACTTTTTGTGATGTAAGGTGACAAAAAATGGTTTATTTACCACAGTTTTAATTTTCCATTTTTTTACGGTGTTCATCTGAGGGGTTAGGTCATGTGATATTTTTATAGAGCCGGTCGATACGGATGTGGCAATACCTAATATGTATACTTTTTCTTTATTTGTGTAAGTTTTACATAATAATATCATTTTTGAAACAAAAAAATGATGTTTTAGTGTCTCCATATTCTGAGCCATAATTTTTTTATTTTTTGGGCGATTGTCTCAGGTAGTGGCAAATTTTTTGTGGGATGAGGTGACGGTTATATTGGGATTATTTTGGTAGGAAAACACCCTTTTGATCGCTTGCTGCTGTACTTTTTGTGATGTAAGTGACAAAAAAATTGTTTATTTAGCAGTTTTTATTTTTTATTTTTACGGTGTTCGTCTGAAGGGTTAGGTCATGTGATACTTTGGGACTTGAACTTTTGGGGGTCTAATCCCTTTACAATAAATTCCAATACTTCTGTATTTTAATGCATTGGCTGTATGAGCAATACAGTGAGTATTACTCATACAGATTCCGGCCTGTTAGATCCAGGGGGCTGGATCTCACAGGCTCGTCACCGGAAGGCAGCACAATGCCTTCCTTAGGCACCACGCTGCCTTCCATGCCATCTGGTCCCCCCTACAGCCGCATGGGGAGCCGATGGCACCGCCCGCCGCCACCGCAACCGCAGGTAAAAGCCCCAAACCGCAGGTCTGAATTGACCTGCGGTTTGCGGCAATTGCCGACACGGGGGACCCCCCCGCGCATTTAGCCAAGGTACCTTGTTCCACCGCCCGCTGTTTTCGGAAATACACATGACCTACCGGTACGCCATGTGTCCTTAAGTACCAGGACAACATGCCGTACCAGTACGTCATGTGTCATGAAGAGGTTAAAGGGAACCTGTTACCGGGATTTGGGGTATAGAGCTGAGGACATGGGTTGCTAGATGGCCATTAACACATCCGCAATATCCAGTCCCCATAGCTCAGTGTGCTTTTATTGTGTTCACAAAAACGATTTGATACATATGCAAATTAACCTGAGATGAGTCAGAGCTTGAAAATATGAATCTTCTCTGGTCACACAAGTAAGATATAACTCTTTTATGTTAATTTGCATATGTATCAAATCGTTTAGTTTTTTACACAATAAAAGCACACAGAGCTATGGGGACTGGGTATTGTGGATGTGCTAGCGGCCATGTAGCAACCCATGTCCTCAGCTCTATACCCCAAGTCCCGGTGACAGGTTTCCTTTAAGTACAAATGGCTTTAAATGTCATTAAAATAAAAGGATTTGCACTGCTTCCGCTGAAATTTGTCCACTTCCTTCCAACAAATGACAACCTATGACACAGACCCTCAATGTCTCCCCCTGGACCTGCCTTCGTAGGTTTTTCTTAATGTTTGAATGTAGAATGTTGTGTTTAGTTCAGTATTCAGTTCATACCATGTTTTTTTGCAGGGCTTTATGACAGTTGGTATTAGAATGAACTTGCTGAAGTTTCCTACAAGAACACCCCATACATTACAATAGTGTAAGCTATGTGCCCTGAATTTCTTATACAGAGATACACTGACAATTGTTCCACCAAGACTTTATGATGTGATTTTCATAGTGGTTTCTGATTATTTTACTTACTGTCCTTTTTACTGTGACTGATTTAAAATATAATGGAATTCTGTCAACAAAGCTCATTATAATAAGACAAAATAGCTCTCAGTCTCGCAACTATGCAGCCTATAAATCCCAGATGGAAGAGTGAAAGTTGCAAACACTTCAAATTGTTTACCTGGGTTATCAGGGTCAGATAATTTGGGGCATGTTGCTTCTTTCATGCTGCCCTCCCTCAAATTGCAAGGGAAGAACAGTGGAAAAACCAATCCCATAGTTGAGCACTCTTTCAGTGTTAGACATATCTGAAGACTGATTGAATTTTTGATAGCGGAAATGTATATATATTCGCTCACTGTGCTTTTTCTGGGGGGTTTGTGTCTCTGGGTGGCTTCAGCTTTGACTTGTAACTTGTAACTTTTCTGCATTTTGGCAAGGAAAGGAAAAAAACTGGAAAAGTACTATAAATGTAAATGTAAAATATACATCACATTCTGTCTTTTTGAAATTGTTGGTATGAAAGAACCTGAAAGTTCTTTATTTAAACAAGGTCTGCTTCAACCTTGATTGACTTGCAGTAAATTGCCTGGTTTGAGAGTCAAAGGGAAGTGGATAGAAAAATGGCAATCACTACCAAATGTATCCTGTGTATGAATGACAGGTACCAGAGATGTGCTGGAGTAAGATAAATTGGCATGAGTGGCCTCTCCTTAAAGCTCCTGAGATGGGAAATTGTTCTAGTTAATTCATGGCTAAATCCTTGTCATTTATGGTCAAGAATTATCTAATTGGATAAACAAAATTAAGATTCCTTTTTAACATTTTGATACTTCTGTTGCCAGGCATAATTATTATAATAAAAGGAAATGTTTAGGAGATTTCTTATTATGAATGCAAATTGAAATCAACTCTCTGGAAGACTCTATTTTATGTCACTGAGCATGAGCGACCTATTAATTTCAAAACAATATTCCACCCATGGGCTGCAAGATGCTCATTAGCATCTCTCTCCGATCTGTCTTGGAATGCATTTTTTTGTTGCTTAGGTGCATAGACAAGCATCCCGCTTATAACCAAATTTTTTGTTTATCACTATAACTCATTATCTAAAGTATTATTTTACAAGCTCACAATAAAATGTAGTGTCAGAGACAACTTCTAGCCCTGATAAAAGTGGATGTACTGATAAGACTTGTTCTAAAGATCAATTGAAAAATAGATCAGTATCAGAACTACACTAACTTTCTTTCTGTATGGTAACACAATAACAGTATAGACCTAGACCAATATTGAACAGTGCTGCTTATGATTAGTGTTTCATATGACTTTAACATAATAGAATAAATGTATATTCTTTTGCATAAAGTAACATTTCTGATTAGTGCTATCATTTCCGGGACATTAACTTAAATGTTGCCAGCAGGGGTGTACATAGAAATCACTGGGCCCCATAGCAAGAATCTGAATTGGGCCCCCTAACCCCGCCCACTACCCACCCCTGGCCCATCCCACTACCCACCCCTGGTCCATCCCACTACCCACCCCTGGTCCATCCCACCTTCTGTTCTGGCTCCTCCCCCGCTACACCCCCATTTGCCAATAAAGAAATGTATACATACGTTCGTACGTATTCGTACTGACCCAGAGAATGAAGGGCACATGTCAGTTTTGACATAGGGAATGCCGTAGGAACAAAGCCCTGTGGTATCTGAATCTATGGGACTCCTGTGGATATTCCATAAAAGTTTTATCTGCAGTCCTATGTAACATTACAAATAACAGAGTGATAACTCTCTGAGTACAGATAATGTAGTAGATGTCACCTGTAGTCCTATGTAACACCATACATAACACAGTGATAGCTCTCTGAATACAGATAACACAGTGATGTAGTAGTGTTACCTGCAGTCCTATGTAAAACCACAGATAGCACTAGTGCTGATAATGTGGTAGTGTTACCTGCAGTCCTATGTAAAACCACAGATAACACTAGTGTAGACCATGTGGTAGTGTTACCTGTGTCCTTAGTGTGCCTCCCTGTGTTTCTCCCACGGACTCCATGCTGGCGGTGCTGCCTCCTCTTCCTTCTTCTTTACCTTCTCCCGCACAGAACGTCCTGATGCAGCTGCGTCAAGACATAGGAACACTGTGGGCATGGTGATGGTGACACAAACACAGACACAGGGACAGACACACACATACATACAATAAATATGATCACATCACTGCTGCTGCCTGTCTGCTTTGGTAAAGCCGGGCATAGATAGGGTATGTCAGGCTTTAGCAGAGCGGGCACAGGACAGTGGACACAGGGTGCCATATGTATGCGAGCACAGCTGAACGAGTGCAGGGCAGGAGCCCACATACACATTGCTCCTCCTGCCTGTGTCCACTGTGCTAAAGCCAGACGTAGGCCATCCCCCACATCTTAACCCCTTTGCTACTAGCGCCATTTTGTCATCAATTCTCTTATCCCACACGGTTCCAGTATGCCACTGCCCAAACCCCTTTAACTCCTTGCTGCTGATGCTGATGCTGTGCACATAGCTACCTATTCCCCTATTCCCCCCCAAAGGTGACTGATGTGTTTGGGGGTGGGTGGATTGGGGGAATATGATTGGTGGCTATGTGCACACTCAGTATCAGCAGCAAGGGGTTAGAGGGGTTATACAACCGCTAATGCCCCCCAAATGACTAATACTCTGTCCTCTATGAGCCTCCCCACTGCCCCCCCCCCCACACCCTAGTCCTCTACAAGCCCCTATAACCCCCTAATGCCCCCCAAAATGCTCAGGACAGTGTGCTTTCCTCCTACTCCTCCCCCCACTGGGCATTTGGGGGAGCGGCATTAGGGGTTGGGGATCTCATAGAGGACTCGGGGGGGCTCATAGAGGACAGTGTGCTTTCCTCCTACTCCTCCCCCCAGGCATTTTGGGGGACATTAGGGGTTGGGGGCTAATAGAAGACCTAGGGGGGGGGGCTCATAGAGGACAGTGTGTTATCCTCCTGTTCCCACCTGGGCATTTTGGGGGGACATTTTGGGGGGCATTAGGGGTTGGCGGGGACTCATAGGGGTTGGCGGGGACTCATAAAGGACTCAGGAGGAGGCTCATAAAGGACAGAGTAGAAGGAAAGCAGACTATCCTCTATGAGCCCCCCAGTGTGAAATGCAGCACGCCTGCAGCCCGGAGTCCCGATCCTTCAGGTCAATGATTGGCCAGTAGCTCCGATGGGGGGGGTGGGTGTCAGTTCCGTGCGCTCCGGGCCCCCCTATGCCGCGGGCCCCATAGCAACGGCGTGGTCTGCCTATACAGGATTATGTTCTGCTTTTAGATTTAGGGTAATTTCACACTGCCAGAGTTCACCACATTTGGTCTAGCCAGATACTACTATAATGGAATCTGGCGAGGATCCAGCAGGTTTCCGGGAAGAGTGTATGCAACAGTTTTTTTCTGGCCGAAACCCAGTACTTATGCTGGAAACCAGCCAGATCCCCTCCAAATCAATTAAGGGTCTGGCAGGGAATGGAAGTATCTGGCTAGGCCAGATCCAATTAACTCTGTCAGGATGTTCTCTGATGGTTTAGTTAAAAGGAGGTGGGACCCTAACCTAGCTCAAATGTACAAGTGAGTTGTCTATAGAGAGGGAAAGACAGAGAAAGAGAGAGAATGAGAGAGAGAGAGAGAGAGAGAGAGACTGACCTTAGGGATTTGTAAGCCAGTCAAGGGTCCTCTGGGTTTCTGGTGAAACATATATGAAAATTAGAACATCTTACACCTGCTGACATCAGATAGGCATAGGAAAGCTAATACCATGCATACTGGGCACTCACCATAATGAGAAATAGTACTCCCTTTAGACAATGGATGCATGTTGCGGAGAAACCTTGAGTAACATACTAGTCTCTCTATATCTCTTGGTAGAATTAAGTCGCTCATCCTTAGTTGGTACCCTATTTTTAAGAATCCCACAGAATCCTGAGCACAGTGATCTCCACTTATATTTGTCTACAATACAAACTGTAAGAATAAGGGTTCAGCTATATAGCGATCCTGGCTGTATGAAAACTGTTATTGGAATTTTTTGTGATCCTGGGGTTGAGGTTGTACCACACATATGAGTCATGCTGCAATTCAATAAATTTCTATGCTGGCACTGCTACACTGTGATCCTTTTCCGATCTTTGTCATGACCAGTGACGTACCTCCAATAGAGGCAGGCTAAGCAGCTGCTACTGGGTCCATGGGAGCAGGGGGCCTGGAGTGGCTGAAAGGCCCTGCCCCCTAATTATAGACCTACAACAATAGCTGACGTAGCATCGTTAGCTATACTACTGTCTTGAGTCCCTGTCTGGTGCTCAGGTGGGCCTTACTTTCCTATGCTTTTTTTACTTTCCTATCCCTGCTCCAGCAGTAACAACCAGGCAGGCATTGAGAGAGCTATCTCTCTCTCCTATCTCGGCTGAGTGCTGAACCAGTCAATCAGTATCTGACAGTGCAAAGAGCCTACCGGTGATTGGCTAGCCCAGCACAGCAGACAGACTCAGGACTGAGCGGACAGGAATAAGCATGTTGGCCCTGCCTGGCTCAGTGAAGTGTGACTGCATGGACCGGATGCATGCACAGAGACTGAGTAACTGTGCACGTGCCAACAAAGTAAAAAAATTAAAATAAATCATGATGTTAATTGTGGAGGGGGTGAATTAATTCTGCAGCAGCAACCAGAGATTATGGTGAGGGGTGGTACTGTCTTTGGCACACTGTCCTCTATATAAGCATCATCAGCAAGTTGAGTTAATGGGGGGTCCCCACTTAAACTCTGTTTGCTGCTGATGCTTAGCAGATAAAGGATAGTGTGCCCCAAGCAGAATCCCCCCAAATGAACTCTGCTGGCTGATGATGCTTACATAGAGGACATTGCCCCCATGAACTATGAAGGGGCTGTCTCTGGCACACGCTGTCTTTTATAAATATACTACCTATATATATACTACAGAGTGGGACACTGTATATACTATGGGGGGCATTATATATACTATAGACGAGTCCAGCATTATAGATACACTTTAGAGGGAACATTATATATACTACAAAGAGGACCATCATATATACTATGAATACAGATTATACTATGGGACAAGTGAGAGCATTCAGGTCTCATTTTATACATATATATATATATATATATATATATATATGGGTACTACAGGGGCATTATAATACAGGGAGCAATACAGGGGGTCATTATAACTACTTGAGGCACCACAGCCAGGGCCACTTCAGGAGGCATTAGAACTACTGGGGACACTGTAGGGCTTTATTACTACTGTGTGCTCTATAAGGGTGCTTTATAGATCAGTATTATTACTACTGAGAGCTTTGAAGGGGTGCCTTTTAGAGGGGCACCTTGGTGCACTATATTTCTACCATGGGGACAACTATTTCCTGGTCAGGGGCCTTGCCAAGCTACTATAGTGGGGCGCGAACCCCCTATAGTACCCGGCGGTGCCCAGGAAGGACATCACCTGGTGCTTGTCCCTGAGGGTGAGCCAAAATGTCCTGGTATCCATTCTCCCGGGCTCCGGTTCCAAAGCTTCCCCCGCCAGCCCGGGGCATCTCGCTTATGCCCAGCTCGCACTTTCCTGGCATAAGGGTCAAGCCTGCCTGGCAGATCTGCCCTAGCATCTGCGCCAGATGCTCTCGGTGATCCTCCCATGTAGGACTGAAGACGGCAATGTCATCCAGGTACATGGCTGTGTACTCTTCAAGTCCATTAAGCCTCATGTTGACTATCTGCTGAAAAGTGGCAGGGGCATTCTTCATGCCAAACAGCATCACAGTGGACTCGTACAACCCAAACAAGGTAATAAAGGCAGAGCGTTCTTGCGCCTCACGGGTCAGGGGAATCTGCCAATACCCCCGACTCAGATCCATGATGGTCAGGTATTGGGCCCTGGCCAACTGATCAAGTAGGTCATGGATGCGTTGCATTGGGTACGTATTGGTGACCGAGACAGCGTTGAGTCCCCTGTAGTCCACACAGAACCGGGTGCTCCGATCCTTCTTTGGGACGAGGACCACAGGCCATGCCCAAGCGCTACTGGATGCCTGGATGACCCCCAGCTTCAGCATCTCGTTAATCTCCTGGCGCATGTGCTGCTGCACCTCCAAGGAAACATGATATGCTGAACACCGGACTGGGGGGTGATCCCCGGTGTCCACGTGATGGACGGCCAACTCTGTCCTTCCGGGCTTGTTGCTGAACAACTCCCGGAAAGGGTGAAGGGTGGCCCATAGCTGGGACCATTGGTCCTTCAAGAGCTGTTGGACCACCTCCACATCCTCGATGGACCCACCCGCCTTCACCAGGGCGAGCATGCCCAGAGAGTTTCCTCCTCCCCCTCATCTAGAAGGTTGCAGACAGGGAGGGCACATGGCTCCCTCTCCTGATGTACCTTTATCATGTTCACATGGAAGGCCTTCCGCCTTCCCCGGGCTTGGTCCAGGGTGACCAGGTATGTCACAGCATTGAGGCACTAATGCACAAGGTACAAGACTTTCCAGGTAGTGTTGATTGCTTCCCCTCGGCTTCCGACCAAGTCGCCAGTCCAGACGGACTAACCTGGCCCCCTGACATCCCAGTTGTGGAGAAATCCTGGACTGATGCTTTACCTGGGAGCCCCACTTCTCCTGGGACAGCCCTGACCTCATTTCAATCCTCCTCCCCGCAGCTGTCTGCCGCCTGCTTGTCCCCTCAGTAGCCACACCTGTAGACAACAAGTTCCAAGAGGCTTGCTGGCCACACCCTTGGGCCTCAGCACTGCTGGAATGAATGACCCACTCCCCACTGAGGGGAGAGGCACACATTACAACCCCCACATCCCCATCAACAGGCATGTTAGGTACATTAACAGTATCAACAGGGGTGGACATGACATCACATTCTGAAGGATCGTACCTCGGGGTGTCAGTGGCCACATACTTAGACACAAGCCGCCCCAATTCTGTCCTCAGCAAAACACTAGAAGGTATTTACTTACACCTTGAAGTGTCCTTGCTACTTACACAGGTGGCAAAGTCGTGGACGTGGAAAGTGAAGCAGGGGCCGGTACCCACTTGAGCCTAAGGGCAGGGGCAGCAGGAACAGAGTGGGTCTTACTCCCTCTCCAGCTGACAGGTTTCCTAGCCTCTGAAGTCCTGTTGTTGGTGTACTCGTTGGCCAGGGCTGCTGTTGCAGAGGCGCCCTTTGCATTCCGGTCACAGAGGTACTGCTGGAGGTCCTCCGGGCAATTCCACAAGAACTGCTCTGTGGCAATGAGCTCTTTTAGCTGCTGGATGGTGGTGAGCTCCGATCCCGTGATACATTGGGTTAAGGGTTAAGCAGAAAAATAGTCAGTTTACCAGATGGATGAGTCCTTTTGGGTTGTGATGAGTTCTTAGCTGTATTTACATGAAGGGCAGTGATGTCAGCAGGTTGCTGTTCCCTCTAAACACATGGCACAATGTGACCCTCCTTCAGAGAAAATACATGCCTGCTTGCTGGCACAAGCCTTTTAAACTTGCTGGCACAAGCCTTTTAAACGGCCCCTCCTCTTTCGTCCTCTGGGAAGGTTCCCCCATCCCTGCTGATCCTGGCAGCTCAATGACCCACAAAATAATTTAGGGTTCATAGCTCCAGACCAGAAGGTCACAGGGAGATGGTTCTCGGACCAACAGACCCACCTGGGTTCTGGCTACAAGTAGAGTCCATGCATGGTACCATTATTTGGTTTCTGTGGGGAGATATGTACTGTATATCTCCCTTCCCTGGCATCCCACCACCAAATCCTGACCACGGGCCTGTTCATCGTGGCCACAGGGACACAAATATGTATCCGGTTTGTGCCTGTGATGGCCGGGCCATTCATAATTCCTTATGAACTGCTGGCCCCAGAAAGTCTGATAATTTCCATTGAACTGGGGAATGGACTAGACCTCCTGCAGATAGGTCTTTCCTGTTCCATTAGCAGGGTTCCTGGCTGGCTGAATGGAAGTGTAAAAAGTTGTAAACACTCGTTAACTGCTAGAGGTCCTCTGCCATCTTCTGGCTTTGAAGCAGGGCCCCCCTGTGGAGCTCACTACCTCTGATATCTTTCAGCTGATATTAATCCATAATCCTCACACATTGCTGTGTTGCCGAACCTTACAGATACAGATCAAAGCAAAATCCGATGGCCAACATCTCATATATAGTCGGTAAAATATGCTATTCCATCATACACAAAAATTAAGCTATCTTTTAAATATTTCAGAAATAGGTTTGGGTCTGTCACTGTTTCAAATCTTTGAATATATTGCTGATTGCAGTACATCCGTTTTATGTATTATGCGGCATATCTTAAAAACAGGGGATATGATAAAAGTACAACAAACAGCAATGAATCTACCAGTGGAAATAGTACACTGGATTGATTTCTGCTTTCTAGTCAGAGGTAGCTGAAAATTCTTAAAGTATGTTTGATTGATAGTGGAATAGGGAATTTAATATGTGCCTATCATTTTAATAAAACATTGCAGTTATAAAGTATCTATCTGTATCCCAAATGTTTTTAGAGGCTTATATTGGTTTCTATTTCAAGAAAATGACTTGCTGAAGAAACATTTGGCACATTCTGACGCGATTTGCCAAGGACTCTCCAAAATGCGTCTGGTGACAATATATGGCGTTCAAGGATTGACTGCAGTCAACTTGAGATCATACATTCATTTGCATTGAGGTTCCAATAAATAGCAATTAATCAACACCAGCCTAATTGCCGGTCTCCTGTGGGACGTTAACCTACACCGCAAAATACATGTGCTTGGCACATGGCACATCGTGGCAGGATCAATGCAGTTGTTCCCGATCACGTGGGATATCACGTAGGACGTGGCATTAATATGCAAGTGGATCTGAGCAGCGTTTGTTATTTTGTTACAACTGGACACAGAGACATCTTGACATATCCAGGAGTGGTAAAGTTCTAATACCTTCTGTTACAATTTATAAACACTCTCTATATATGTCTCACAACTATCGGCATTAAGACAAGATTACTGATAAGCTGCTGAAGGAGATAGTCAATAATACATATACTAACTGGATCTTCCATACTAAGAGGGTATATCAAGCATTGAGCTGCTTTATTATTATAATCTTATGAGAGACTTTGAACATTATATGAGCTTTATTGTATAATCGAGCTATGTTTTATGCATCCATATTGATCTGCTGCCACATGTTTACACAGCATATAATGCTCATTTAAAGTGTCTCCTCCCTATAGATATAAGTCCAAGTCTTCAGATGCAATATAGGGGCAGAGGTTAATACAATACTATACATCCATCAGTCTGAGTATGCTGGTGTGTGATTAACTATTGCACTAACATCCAACATAGGTGCATTAATATTTAAAACAAGTGCCCCATATATTTCATCAGATTTATTTCTATTTTTTTACTTAGTTTTTAACATTTTTATTTCCATATGATTTTAAGGTAATGTGTGCTGATTTACAGTTACATGGTAATTTAGTCACTGATGAATTGTTTTGTATACCTTAGTCCATTTATATATATTTTTAAGAATAAATTATTGTTAGCCATCAATTGTGTATTTCTATGCAACACCAGAAAGGGGAGGGGGGGGGTGCCCTTCATTATTTTTATCTTTACATACCATTGATTTACCGACTGTGGGTGGGTCGCAGTGTGTGCACCTATACCGTAGGTCTAGGTTGGTTGAGCCACCACTACTCTAAAAGTGTGATTCTACCACCTACCGCTATCTAACAGCTATACCATTGCATGCCTTTTCCTAATTGTTACGTGTTTTGCAGAAAGTAGTACTATTAAATACCACAAAGACAAGCAGCACAAAGTGAATGCACAGTACACATTTGTGGAGATGTGCTGTTCCCAGTGGAGATTTTCAGTTCGCTACTTAGAAATGAGGTTGACTGGAGTAGGTCAAAGCTTTGCTTGGGAATATTTGCCAAGGCTTAAGATTCTTTGCTTTAATCAGGAAGTAAAATAAGTGGCTAAAAATAGAAAATAAAACTTTTTCTTTTACATTTGAAAACAACAAGATTATCTTATTTGTTGAAATCTCAACAGTCATTCACCCCTGTATCCCTATGTCTTCTCAGTTTAAACAAGACAGGCAAAATATATATATCCAACATAGGTGCATATATATATAATATTTATATATATATAAAATGAAAATGGCTATTAAGCTTCATAATTTCCTTCAATTCTTTTTCGTGAATGCATAATTTTGTATTAGCACCAAGATCCCAGGAGATCTACACAGGATTTTCCACTGTTTATTTATAAAAATTATATTTTAAATAAAGTTGCCATTGTAATATTAAGAATGTTAAGGAATCTTGCATTTAAAGGAAAATCAGTCAGAATGCTTTGTGCATAGATACAACTCAAAGCAATTTCATTAAAACTGACTAACAGAAAAATTGTTTTGATGGCAACCAATCACAGCCCAGCTGGCATTTATTTTAGTGCTCTTTAAAAACAAAAGCAACACTGTGATTGGTTAAGGGCTCTTTCACACTTGCGTTGTCCGGATCCGTCGTGTACTCCATTTGCCGGAATTACACGTCAGATCCGGAAAAACGCAAGTGAACTGAAAGCATTTGAAGACGGATCCGTCTTCAAAATGCGTTCAGTGTTACTATGGCAGCCAGGACGCTATTAAAGTCCTGGTTGCCATAGTAGTAGTGGGGAGGGGGGGAGCAGTATACTTACCGTCCGTGCTACTCCCAGGGCGTTCCAGAATGACGTCAGAGCGCCCCATGCGCATGGATGACTTGCCACGCGATCACGTGATCCATGCGCTTGGGGCGACCTGACATCACTCTGAAGCGCCCCGGGAGCCGCACGGACGGTAAGTATGCTGCTCCCCCGCTCCCCACTACACTTTACCATGGCTGCCAGGACTTTAGCGTCCCGGCAGCCATGGTAACCATTCAGAAAAAGCTAAATGTCGGATCCGGCAATGCGCTGAAACAACGTGTAGCATAAGGCCGGATCCGGATTAATGCCTTTCAATGGGCATTAATTCCGGATCCGGCCTTGCGGCAAGTGTTCAGGATTTTTGGCCGGAGCAAAAAGCGCAGCATGCTGCAGGATTTTCTCCAGCCCAAAAACGTCCTGAACTGAAGACATCCTGATGCATCCTGAACGGATTTCTCTCCATTCAGAATGCATGGGGATAATCCTGATCAGGATTCTTCCGGCATAGAGCCCCGACGACGGAACTCTATGCTGGAACAAAAGAACGCAAGTGTGAAAGAGCCCTAATATAAGCAACAAAGACTGTATTTGAATTTTTTTTCCAATTTGCATGTTAACAATACCACACCCCTAACCACCTAGAATAGATGATGCTGCTTTTTTGCAATCTTGCTTACTAACATTTTAGGACAGGACTAAATTATACACCAGATTAACCTAATTAAACTTTCAGATTCATACATATTAGCAGCACAGAGGGGATCCGTTTGTCTAATGCATGAGACTCATGCCTCTGTCATTAGGACCTACTGTAGGTCATAAAACATTGATCAGTGGGAATTTGGCAGCTGAAAAACTGACATATCTAGTCGTACTCTCTTTCACCATCGTATGGGACATTTCTGGTCTATCCTTGTTAAAAGTCAAGAGTCAAGGAGATGTAGCTGCATTATTGTAATCCATTAAAAAAAAGATTTCTTATGCAGGCCTATGTTCTTCCATCGTGAAACTCTATAAACAACCACTACGTAGTCAGATTCTGCAATTATAATGTAATCTGTCCTCTACTTCTTGATAAACATCTGTCATCGAGGAGAGGGCTTAGCCAATAGCAGGCGGTAACGGGGACAAGCCTCCCTAGCATCAGCCACAGTGCTATGGAGGCTCTTTCCCATCACTGCCTGCTATTAGATGCTCCCACAACTCCAGATGTTTTCATTCATAAGACAGGGAGATGCAGCGACATCCGTGTGGGTTTAAGAAGTGACGTGGGTGCCAGGGAGCAATGTAAGTACATTGTGTGTGAGGGGCCCTGGAATATGGGGGCGTTTTAGGGGTTGGATAACCCCTTTAAGCTATGTTCACATGGCAAGCACAAAAATACAGTGTAGATACAGAGATAAGTTCAAGGGAAATCAACAACTGAATTAAAAGTGATTTTTAGCATATTACTTTTAAAAGCAGTGTTTTTTTTTCTGCATAAATGACTGCAAAATTCATACAAAATAGCAAATGAAGTGTATTTTGGAATCATTTTGGAATTAAATCAGCTTCAAAAATGCTTCAGATAAGTGACATACCACTTTTTGAAAATAGCAGACTAAAAATACTTGCCCAGGTGAACTCTGATTTTGTCATGTGAATATATCCTTATAGTAAATTTGCTCTGACACTGGCAACATTGGATAAAGCTTCCATAGTTACTACTAGCAGCTCAGCAGGATGTTTGCATAATGTCGGGGGCAATGTATCAACATATTCTCAATAACACTCAGAACCAATACAAATTTTAAATGTAAGTTCAGTATCTTAAAGGGAACCTGTCACCAAGATTTTGTGTATAGAGCTGAGGACATGGGTTGCTAGATGGCCGCTAGCACATCTGCAATATCCAGTCCCTATAGCTCTGTGTTCTTTTATTGTGTAAAAAAAAAACCGATTTGATACATATGCAAATTAACTTAAAAGAGTCATATCTTGCTTGTGTTAATTTGCATATGTATCAAATCGTTTTTTATACACAATAAAAGCACACAGAGCTATGGGGACTGGGTATTGCGGATGTGCTAGCGGCCATCTAGCAACCCATGTCCTCAGCTCTATACCCAAAATCCCGGTGACAGGTTTCCTTTAAATACATTGCATGCAGTGCTATATATCACATCTAAAGCATATATATATATATATATATATATATATATATATATACATATACACAATGTTATCACAGTTTGCTAGCAACATAGGAACACTATTATTTTAAATATTCTTTGCCTACCCCTACAAAATGTATGATAGTTGAGATTTATTTATCCTAACTGCACATTACAATGATGACAAGAAAACTGCTATTAACAGCACAGAGTGTACAGCACAGATTTTAGTTTTGTATGAACTTTTACATCTCCTTATGAGTTGTGTGACATGTATTTCATCAATACACAGCAGAATATCTATTTTGCACAGGCTAGAGTGAAAACAAAGGCGATTTTTTTATACTGAATATTAAATGCAGATATCTTGGTGATGTATCATAAATAAATAAGATAATATTTTACAGTAGATTAAATCCAAAGTTTTTTGGTTTTTTTTCTCTTGAAGATGGAACATCAACAAATTTGCAGCAAATGCAGCCATTAAAGAGGACCTTTCACTAGAATAAAACTTCTAAACTAACTATACAGACATGGAGAGCGGCGCCCAGGGATGTCCCTGCGCTTACTGTTATACCTGGGCGCTGCTTCGTTCTCCCGTTATAGCCTCCGGTATCTTCATAGTTAGGCTCCACCCAGGGGAACCTGCTGGCGTCTCATTCTCCCATGCTGTAGCGCTGGCCAATCGCAGCGCTCAACTCATAGCCTGAGAGGCTTTTTTTTCTCTCAGGCTATAAGCTGAGCGCTGCAATTGGCCAGCGCTACAGCATGGGAGAATGAGACGCCGGCAGGTTCCCCTGGGTGGAACATATGAAGATACAGGAGAACGGAGCGGCGCCCAGGTATAACAGTAAGTGCAGGGATATCCCTGGGCGCCGCTCTCCATGTCTGTATAGTTAGTTTAGAAGTTTTATTCTAGTGAAAGGTATTCTTTAAATGCCTTTTTTTTTATAAACTTATACAATGGCAGACAGTGAGGACCGTCAGGGCTCATAGGTCATCCACTTTTCATTGTTTGCAAATACCACTAACACAAATAGAGCAATGTACCCTCAAGCGTGGATTAGGGAAATCTGTTCATCGTCTATGAAATATTGCTGTTATGACCTTACTTGGCCTCATACACCTCTCTATGATACACGTTGTATAGAAATCCATGGAATTTCAGGCAAAACAGTCTGCCTGGTTAGATTTCATTAGGACAGTACATCTAAGTAAGGTGAAGTATTTTGAAAAATAAATGAACCACTTTCTTCACATGTCACGTTTACAGCCTCTGCAGTAGCATATATGAGGAAAAGAATTCTCAGAATAGCAGTTTATCTGTATTGTATGGTTTTGTATTGCTATTTTGATTGGTAAATGATCACAATAGTATGCTGTTACACCTAGGGGTTCAACTGTCTCTGCAACTGCTGTGCCCTCTACACTTTGATTGAAAGAGCCACGTAGACGTGATCATGTTTACACTGCCTGGCCTTGTCAATCAAAGTGCAGAGGGTGCGGGAGTTTCAGAGAAATCTGAGCATCTAGGAGAAACAGCTATGGCCCTTTTGCTCCTAGAGGTTCATATACATATGTTAAAATTTCATTTTTCATAGCAATGCAGGCACAAATGAATATAGGACCACAGATGCCTCCAGCTGCCAGTTTTATAGGTACAAATTGAATGATTTTCCTAGTTTATGACTTAAGTCATGATTTTATTATAGACACGGAGGCGAGTATTGCATCTCTTCCTTTACTAAATTCCATAGCAGCAAGAAGAGTAACCATGGTAACGTAAAAGAAACACCCCAAAGGGTAACCCCTCCCACCAACCAGTCCATAAGTAGCCCCTCCTCGGTGAGCTCTTCCTCTTTCTTTGTTCAACTGTAGCACTAACGGACTTCCAACGAGCCACTGGAGCCTCTCAAACCGGTGCACTCCAACGGGAGAATCATAACTCCGAACCAAACAGTGGAGATCGACCTGAAACACGATTGCAAAGAACTGTACGGATATGCTCCAGGATCAGGGGAATGAACCTAAGGGAAAACGGAGAACAAAAAATTGTGTGGTAATTTCAGAGTAAAAAATCATGTAAAGTCAACAATACCATGACAGCTGCAAGATATGCAAAATATAATTTTATATATAATTACATATTCTAAAAGGGGGAATAACACATAAATAAAAACTAGCAATACACAGTCCAGAATAAAAAATAGCAGGAACCCAACCACTCCAGGGAGGGAAGGGAGGGCAATACTCGCCTCCGTGTCTTTAATAAAATCATGACTTTACGTTCAAAGCGAAGAAATAACCATCGAAAAGGCATGAGGACCAGGCCTAAAATAAAAATCCCTAAATGTAGAGGCCCTGGATCAGTCCGCTAGTCTCAAAATATCCTCCAGACGGGCCCCCGAGACTGCCATAGACGTGGCAGAAGCGCCTCGAACTGAATGGGCCGTGAAGACAGAAGTATCTTTGCTCGCGAGAGACAGAATCCACTTGACCCAGCGAGACAGAGTAACACTGGTAACTGGGGCAAAAGGCCTGTGAAAGGAGACAAAGCGTTGTGGAGAGTCCGCGGGACGCAGGGACGCAGTCTGGGAAAGGTACTCCCTGAAACATGAAACCGGACAAACCGTGAGGGACTCAGGAAAGGCAGCGTAGGAGACTGCAGTAATACTGGTTTTGGTACGGCGAGAGATGTTGATATTCCCTCGGGAGTGAAGAAAAACGCATCAAAGTCCAAAGCACGGACATCAGAAACGCGCTTGCAAGACACTAGGCAAAATAAAGTGACAGTTTCGTAAAAAGCTGGTGTAGCGAAAGATCTGAATTAGGAGGCCAATGAGAAAGGAAATCAATGACCAAGGACACATCCCACAAAGAGGAGAAACGGGGTCTAGGAGGTCTAGAGAGACGAGAACCTTTGAGCAAACGGCGTACCAGTGGATGATGACCTGCCGGGCAACCCGAGAAACCCTGATGACGCGAGGAAATAGCAGACCTGTACAAATTAATAGTACGGTACGCCTTGCCATCCTCAAAAAGAGAGGACAGAAACTGTAAAACATCCTCTACAGGAGCCGTAACGGAATCCAGGTTCCGTTCCAAGCACCAACGAGACCAAGATCCCCAAGCCGCCCGGTAGGTCCATCTGGTACCGGGGGCCCAAGCACTCACCAGGAGGAATCTAGCTTTCTCCGATAATCCAGCAGTGTCCCAGCGACCCCCAAGACATTGCACGCCAGAAGATGAAGTGAGCCGTCCATCAAGAGGGGGTGGTTCTGACCCATCTGGCCCAAAAGAAGATCCGGTGGTGGTGGAAGAAGATACGGGTCCGCGATCAACAGTTCCAGAAGCTGGGGAAACCACACCTGGGCATGCCAAAAGGGGACCACCATAACTATTTCCGCTGCTTGGCGACGTACCTGAGATAGCACCCGGGGCACCAAAGCCAAGGGTGGAAAAACATAAGAGAGGTTGCCTGACCAATCCTTGAGAAGTGCGTCCACCGTCTCCGACCGAGGGTCCGGCCTCCAACTGTAATACCTGACCAACTGGGCGTTCCATTGAGAAGCAAACAGGTCCAAGGAAAAGGGACCCCAGAGGGATTAGATGGAGGAGAACACCATTTATTCCAATCTCCAGTCGCTGAAGTCGGAGATGTAACGAGAACTCCAATCTGCGTGGACGTTGAGAAGACCTGGAATATACTCCGCCACCACCGTGAATCCTCTGTCCAGACAGTAAGAACTCCTTCGCCAGATGTGTCAACATTGCCGAACGAGTTCCACCCATGGAGTTCACATAGCGCACTGCTGACAGATTGTCCATCCCGAGCCGTATGCAAGCACTGACTTTGTCATTGGCGAAGCTCCAAATCGCGAGGGACCCTGCCAGAAGCTCCAAAGCGTTGATGTGTAGCGATGACTCTGATGTTGACCAAGGCCCTCTGGTGGAGACGATGTTGCAGCGAGCACCCCACCCCTGCAGGCTGGCGTCCGACTCTATAACCAAGTCTGGCTGAGGACCAACAATAGCTTTGCCATTCCACGCGTCGAGATTGTGAATCCACCACGTCAGCTCGTCTCTGGTGTCCTGATCCAGGACCACCGAGTCCGCATAGGAGGCACCTGCCTGCAGGTGAGCAATCTTGAGCCGTTGAAGCGCCCGGTAATGGAGCGGGGCTGGAAAAATTGCCTGAATCGAGGAAGAAAGAAGACCCAAAATACGGGCTAAGTGCCGTAGGGAAACCCGAGGAAGCCGTAGAGTGTGACGCAGTTCCTTGCGGATGGACCGAACCTTGGCCAAGGGCAGGCACAAAGTGCGAGCAGAGGAGTCCACTCTGAACCCCAAGAACTCCATGGATCTCGATGGTTGAAGACAAGATTTCTCTTGATTGATAACAAAACCAAGGCAGGTGAGAAGGGAGACGGCCAAACGCAGATGAGCCTGAAGAGTGGGCGGATCCTGGGCAATGAGTAGCATGTCGTCTAGATAAATTATCAGACGGTCACCCTGACTTCGAAGCCATGACACCACCGGCTTCATGAGCTTGGTGAAGCACCATGGAGCTGAGGAAAGGCCAAACGGGAGGCAGGGGAAACGCCATATCTGCCCCCCCCCCAAAAGAAAACGAAGCAGGTCCCTGGACTGCCTGGCAACTGGTACCGTGAGGTAGACATCTTTCAAGTCGAGCTTCACCATCCACTCCCCTGGGAGGAGAAGGTCCCTGAGAAGGTGGATACCCTCCATTTTGAAATGGCGGTACCACACATAAACTCCAGTGAGAACTCCCGCGGCCTGGATGGAGGAAGACGAAATGGAGTGTCTACAAGCTCGATCTGAAAACCCCTGATGGTGGACAGGACCCACGGGTCGGAGGTGATGAGAGACCAGGCATGTAAAAAATGTTGGAGCCTGCCCCCTATACAAAGGGAAGAAGACAGAGGGAGAGTTTGAGGACTTACCAAAAGGACGTCGGGAACCCGGAGTTCCTCTGAAACCTCTGGACCTTCTGAAGGCGCCTCTGGACGGGAAGAAAGAAGACTGCTGTCTCTGGTCTTGAAACGCTTTGCGTTGGTTAAAGGGACCTCGACCAGCGTTACGGGTCTAAAAGTGCGCTCGGCCCCTAGTACTGCTGGCCCTGGTAGAGACCCTACCATGAAAGACTTTGCGCATAGATGATTGTGCCTTATCCAAGGCTGTGAAGGCCCCCACAAATTTACCTAACTCCTTGATAAATGAATCGCCAAAAAGGAGTCCCTGTGCATCTTTGCCAGCTTCAGATAACGCCATGTTGGCCAGTTTAGGCTCTATCTTCATGAGGATTGCCTTCCTCCTCTCAATCACTAGGGAAGTATTTACATTCCCTGCAATGCAGATAGCACGCTGCACCCATCCCCTGAGCTCCTCTGGGTCAATCTGCGTGCCATCCGCCCTAGCAGACTCAGCTAGATCAAAAATCTTAGTAAGCGGTCCTAAGATATCCAAGAGATTATCATGGCAAGCGCGAAGCGCCGAATCTAGGCCCCTGCCTGTCTTGGCCAGAAATGAGACAAAATAGTACTAATAAAATTAGACAAAATAGTACTAATAAAACTGTCACCTTATCCCGTAGTTTCCAAAATTGGGTCACTTTTTGGGAGTTTCTACTGTAGGGGTATATCAGGGGGGGGCTTCAAATGGGACATGGTGTCTAAAAACCAGTCCAGCAAAATCTGCCTTCAAAAAAACATATAGTGCTCCTTTCTTCTGCGCCCTGCCATGTGCCATTACGTCAGTTTACAACCATATGTTTTGTTTTGTTTTGTTTGGCTGTTAAAATGGAAAATCTGCCAAACAAGTTAAATTTAGAATTTTTATCTCCATTTTTCTTTAATTCTTGTGAAATACCTAAAGGGTTAACAAAGTTTGTAAAATCAGTTTTGAGTAACTTGAGGGTGTAGTTTCTACAATGCGGCCATTTATGGGGTGTTTCTACTATGTAAGCCCCACAAAGTCACTTCACAACAGAACAGGTCCTTAAAAAGTGGGTTTTGGAAATGTTCTTAAAAATTGTAAGAAGTGCTTCTAAAATTCTAATGGAATAAAAACAAAGTCTCTGTATAAGAAATCGGTCCACTCAAGCGCTGCAGATCCCAAGACAATGTGGGTAAAAGTCTGTTAGATAAAGTGATAGGAGAAAGGATTGCGCTGCAAGAGAGGATTATTATTAATTTTTTTCCTATTATTTTCCCTTTCTTACATTCGGAAAATCTTCAGTTAGATGGACCACATTCAATCATAGACATTCAACAGATGCATGGAAACCTAAAATGCAGTGAAAAAAAGCGCACTATGGTGTAGTATGTTCAGACACCAGTCGCATCAGATGTATGCAATATACTCACAAGGATCACTTGTAATGCGCATAGAAAGAGATCGGTGTGTCTTCAGTCAAGGAGCTCGGGTTGTGGGGCAGGTCAGGCCCAGAAGCAGTCGATTTAGAAGATCTTTGTCTGAACTAGGATCCTACCAAGAGAACGTCATTCCAAAATATCACTCGTCTCACACTTCCATAAGGCTCAAAAAAGGAAGGAAGGCGCAAAGATGGTGAAGTGCGTACCAGTGGTTGCAATTGAAAAGGGTTTATTGTACTTACAAAAAACACAGAAATAAAATCGGGTTAAAATCGTGTTAAATACATTGTTTTTAACACGATTTTATTCCTATGTTTTTTGTAAGTACAATAAACCCTTTTCAATTGCAACCACTGGTACGTACTTCACCATCTTTGAGCCTTCCTTTATTGAGCCTAGAGATCTCAAACTCTAAATTTCCATCAACCAGAACAGGGGGAGGAGGCAATGGCGATGGTTCCACCGGTTTCACATATTTCTTCAGTAAAGAACTGTGGAACACATCATGGATCCTCCTGGTCTGCGGAAGATCCAGACGAAACGCCACTGGATTGACAACCGCAGATATTTTGTAAGGTCCAATAAATCTTGGACCCAGTTTCCAAGATGGACTCTCAGTTTAATATTTTTAGTAGATAACCACACCAGATCACACACACACAGATCCGGACCAGTCATACGTCTCTTGTCAGCCATTTGCTTATACCTCTCACCTCTATACCTCTCCAAATTCACTTGGATCCTCCGCCAGATAGAAGACAAGGTAGAAGAAAATCTCTCCTCTTCTGGCATCCCAGAGGAACTAGTACCAGAAAAGGTACCAAACTGAGGATGAAAACCATATGCGCCAAAAAATCGCTACTTACCCGTGGACTCCTGCCTACGGTTATTCAAAGCAAACTCTGCTAGGGATAAGAATGAGGACCATTCCTCCTGATTCTCAGCTACAAAGCACCTCAAGTAGTTCTCCAGGTTTTGATTAGTACTCTCTATCTGCCCATTCGACTGCGGATGAAAAGCCGAAGAGAACGAAAGTTGAATGCCAAGCCGAGAGCAGAACGCCCTCCAAAACCTGGAAACAAACTGTGTGCCCCTATCAGAAACCATATCTGAGGGAATGCCATGTAATTTCATGATGTTATCAACTAAAACCTGAGCAAGAGTCCTGGCATTGGGCAGACTAGCTAACGATACAAAATGAGCCATTTTACTAAAACGGTCAACAACCACCAAAATCACAGTTTTCCCGGAGGAACTCAGCAGATCCGTAATAAAGTCCATAGACAAGTGCGTCCAAGGAAGAGATGGAATAGACAAAGGAAGAAGTGAACCAGAAGGTCGAGTGTGAGCAACCTTTGACCGCGCACAGGTCTCATAAGCTGATACGTAATCCTCAACACTCTTACGTAACCCGGGCTACCAGAACCTCCGGGAAATAAGATCAAAGGTGGACTTGCCACCAGGATGTCCAGCAAGGACAGTATCGTGATGTTCCTTGAATTCCTTGTATCGCAGTCCATCAGGAACAAACAACCTCCCTGGGGGACAAGATTCAGGAGCCCCCTCCTGGGCTCCCAACAGCTCCATCTCCAATTCGGGGGAAAACAAAGCGGAGACCACCACCCCATCAGCCAAAATCGGAGCAGGATCCTCTGAATCACGTCCCCCAGGAAAACTACGAGAAAATGCATCTGCCTTGACTTTTTTAACCCCCTGGCTAAACCAAATGTTACCAAATGTTATTTATATATTTCTCAAAATTCTGGAAACTCACAGGGCAAATTTTTTTGATCTCCTCTACCAGAAATATATCAGCAAAAAGTGCAACTGTTTGTTAATTTATGCTAATCACAAGACTTTTAGGTTAGAAAGTGGGTGTATAAATGACTAGCATGTTACAATTATCAATTACTTATTAATAAAAAGTTGTAGTCTTAGGCTACTTTCACACTAGCGTTCGTCGGTCCGCTCGTGAGCTCCGTTTGAAGGGGCTCACGAGCGGACCCGAACGCAGCCGTCCAGCCCTGATGCAGTCTGAATGGATGCGGATCCGCTCAGACTGTATCAGTCTGGTGGCGTTCAGCCTCCGCTCCGCTCGCCTCCGAACGGACAGGCGGACAGCTGAACGTTGCTTGCAGCGTTCGGGTGTCCGCCTGGCCGTGCGGAGGCGTGCGGATCCGTGCGGATCCGTCCAGACTTACAATGTAAGTCAATGGGGACGGATCCGTTTGAAGATGCCACAATATGGCTCAATCTTCAGGCGGATCCGTCCCCCATTGACTTTACATTGAAAGTCTGGACGGATCCGTACGAGGCTATTTTCACACTTAGCTTTTATATGCTAAAATAATGCAGACGGATCCGTTCTGAACGGAGCCTCCATCTGCATTATTATGATCGGATCCGTTCAGAACGGATCCGATCGAACGCTAGTGTGAAAGTAGCCTTACTCCAGTACCAGAAGGGTGTACAGAACTGGAGTAATATCTCTACTCAAAATCACTGAGGGATAATTATGCCTCTTAATAAATTAGACACCTCTCCTGCATCAGAAACTGAAGTGTACACCAGCTAAGGGTTGACATAGATTTTAGTAACTTCAGTTTCTGGAGTAGGTTGTATTAAATTTGGCAGGATGCATGAAAACCTGCCCCCTTCCACTAAACACCACTACTTTTGGAAAAGTGGCAAGAAACTAAAAAAGTTGCAATTATGGCGTACATATGACATACTCCATAATTTGCAACTTATTTATGGCATAATAGTAGCGTAAATAGGTTAATAATTGTTCCTTGTTAAATATGTGGCAATGTTTTGAATAACATTCACATTTGTTTTATCTCATTACTGGTGATGGAGAAAATAATTATAATTTGTATAATTAGAGTCCCAGGTATGAACTAATAGATGTTGGAACTACAATTGCAGAAAGGCCAAAAAACCACCATGAAAAAAAGTACGTGTGTAAAGAAGCTCTTAAATGGGGTTGTCTCATCTTGCTTTTACTAAGATGAGATGAGACACAGTCCCGACCACCAGCCAGCTGGGAAACAGCAGAGAGATTTGGAGCTCGCTGTTTTAGTAGCTCCAATTGCAGTGCATGAAAGCTATAGCAAGCTATGCTACAGTAGTTCCCTAACTCAGAAACAACATAGCTTGCTGTGCTATGCTGTTTCCGTAGCTCTCATGCACCATAGCTTCTGGAACAGTGAGCGTTGAAGCGCTCTGCTGTTTCCCGGCTGGTGGTCGGGACTGTGTCTCATCTTGCCTTAGTAATAATGAAATTAGAAAACCCTGTTAATGTACTTACAATGACAATCACAAAACAGAGTAAAATCATTCATACATTTTGAACAGGACTGAAATAGGAATGGCACAACACAGAATTGTAAGATAGTGTTGGCAAGTTGAAACATTGTTATATCTGGTGAAATACAATAAAAAGGAGAGGTGACATGACATGAGTTGAGTGGATACCTGGAAGTTCTGGTTCAGCGGTTTCGGCCGAACTTCGAAAACTTGGAACCCAAACTTGACCTGAACTTGACCCCGAACCCCATTGAAGTCAATGGGGACCCGAACTTTGGAGCACTAAAATGCCTCTAAAGAAGTCATGGAAAAGGCTTGAGGGCTGCAAAAGGCAGCAAAATGTGGTTAAGAGCATGCAAGTCAAGTGCTCTGCAAACAAATATGGATAGGGAATTAACTTCAAATAACATAAAATACGTAAAAATAAAAAATAATAATATGAATCTAGGGGGAGGAGGTCCATATGAGAGTGAGGTTTAGGAAGCGGTGGATATTGCGGTGTAGGTGGAAGCAGCGGTGGAGGAGGAGGAGGTAGCCAACACTGTTTTTTGGTTTTTTATTTTATTTATTTATCTATCTATGGGTAGACCCAAAAAACATTGGGAAATATAAAAAATAAAACAAAGAGAAAGTGTGCTGGAGTACAACAATGGCTGGGTGAGGCTGGTATACATGTCTGTTCTGCACAAGGGACGGACAAGTCCTGTGGGATCTCTACCTGGTTCATTTTAATGAACGTGAGCTTGTCCAAATTGGCTGTGGACTGCGTTTGTCTGTGATAACCCCCTCCTGCCGTGCTAAGCAAAAGTTCAGACAATACACTGGCTGCAGGGCAGGCCAGCACCTCCAAGGCGTAAAGGGCAAGCTCAGGCCATGTGCCCAATTTGGAGACCCAGAAGTTGAAGGGGGCAGACCCATCAGTCAGTACGTGTAGGCATGTGCACAGATACTGCTCCACCATGTTGCTGAAATGCTGCCTCCTACTAAGACGTTCCATATATCAGCTGGTGGTGCTGGTTGTTGTGGCGTGCTGACAAAACTTTTCCACATTTCAGTCATGCTAATTCTGGCTTCTGAGGTGCTGGCAGTGCCTCAGCTGCATTGGTGACCTCTTCATCCTCCTCAGCCTTTGCCTTGTGCTTCCACTGAGCCCCCGCTGTCAGGTGAGAATGCCATCAGCAGCGCACCTATTAGAGTGTGCTTGTAGTCACGCATCTTCCGATCAGTAACATTTTTACAAAATTTAGTTCCATGTCAGCAATGCAGAGCAGGAGTTTTTCACCGGCAAAAATTGGTTAATGTCAACCATCAATGTAACAGACAAATTTTAGACATTTAGGTCCCTGTCACCTATGCAGAGCAGGGGTTTGTATACAGCAAAAATGGTAGAATGTCATCCGAGAATGTAGCAGTTGATTTTTTGAAATTTTGTTCCCTGTCACCTATGCAGAGCAGGGGTTGGTATACGGCAAAAATGGTAACATGTCACCCGAGAATGTAACAGCTGATTTTTAGAAATTTAGGTCCCTGTCACCTATGCAGAGCAGGGGTATGTACACGACAAAAAATGTTAAAATGTCACCCGTGAATGTAACAGACAATTTTTAGAAATGTAGGTCCCTGTCACCTATGCAGAGCAGGGGTTTATTCACGGCAAAACTGGGTTCATGTAACCCACTAATGGAACAGACGATTTTACAAAATTTAGGTCCCTGTCACCTATGCGGAGCAGGGGTTTGTATATGGCAAAAATGGTAAAATGTCACCCGAGAATGTAACAGATGATTTTTTTGAAGTTTAGGTCCCTGTTATCCTATGCAGAGCAGGGTTTTATTCATGGCAAAAATTGTAAAATGTCACCCAAGAATGTAACAGACGCTTTTGCACCCTGCTCCCTCTTTTGCTGTGCTGGTGCCTCTGTGCGACCACCACCTCTTCCTCCAAACTGTACACGTGACTCGCATGTCCTTGATTCCATGTGGGGTCTAGTACCTCATCAATCTCCACATCATCTTCCACCCACTCTTTACTACTGCCCTCCTTGTCGGTCTGCAGACTGCAGAAATCCACAGTGGTTGGGCATCAGTGCACTCAATCCCTTCCACTTCTGGGGCAGGGCTATGTGGATGGACCACGGAAACCCTGCCAGCAGAGTCATCAAAAAGCATAAGAGACTGCTGCATAACTTGGGGCCCAGACTGCTTGCCTGATTTGCAAGGGTGGAAGTTGAAAGACAAATGGCCATGGGCTGAAGGTACCAACTCTGAGATTTCAGCAGGGGACTGGGTGGGAGAAAATGTGAAGGAACTGGAGGCGCTGTTAGACACCCAATCTACTATCGCCTGTACTTGTTCTGGCCTCACCATTTATAGAGCCGCATTCGGGCCTACCAAATAAAGCTGAAGGTTCTGTCGCCTACTCGCACTTGAGGAAGGTGTTTCACTTGTGCGTCTAGCTGGCACAGATTGACCATGTCCTCTCCCTGCAACAGGATCTCCACCAACACCAGCAGTACCACGACCAGGGCCACGTCCCTTGTTTGACGCTCTCCTCCTTTTTTGCGGTCACCCACTGAAAGAACAGACGTTTTTACTAAATGAACAAAATTGTGGATATGTCACCCCTACAATGGAACAGATGGATTTGCTGAATTTATGTGCCTGCCTGTCACATATACATTGCATGCCTCAGAGGTACTTTAAAAAAAAAAGTACATATGTCACCCCACAACAGATGGATTTAACTGATTATATTTCACTCTCATAAATGCAGCACAGGGGTACTTTACAGAAAAAAATGGGGATATGTCATCCCCTAGGTCCCTGAACTCACAGACAGTATTATTTTCCCTTCCCCTGGCACATATGCAGTACAGGTGCACTTTAAAAATGGGTATATGTCGGCCACTGAACTACAAGAACAGAATTAAATGATTGCCATTAGTAGGCATGGCTGTGATGGCTTCTAAGGGCACATGAGTTAAACGCTTGTTGATTGGCTGCCCTTAAGCCTTTCAACAAGCGCCATTAAATCGCCAAACACCGAACTCGAACCCAAACTTTTACGAAAATGTTCGGGTTCAGGTCTGGGTACAAAAAACCCTACACAGTTCGGGTTCACTCAACCCTAGATATGACCTCTTTTATCTTCACTGTTTTCTTTAGCAATTACAATATTGTTACATGCCTTCATCTGAAAACTCCCATGCCTTCTGTCATGTGCTGCCATGTCACCTCCTATATTTCCTTTTCTCCTTCCATGTATTTGAATCAGAGTAATGTGCCAAATGCCCAGAACAAGGTCCCTTACTATAGTACCTTTAAAAAGATTTAAATATTAGAGGGAACACCGACCACCATAACACCTCCATGTCTGAGCCCCATCAGATCTCCATGACAGACCCCCATAAGACCTCAGATCTGACATCCATGCCAGAGCCACATCAGACATCAGATCAGAGTTAAAAAATAAATGCAATAACTTATCCCTCCTGCTGCGCAGCTGCTCCTCTTCAGGTCTGGTTGTCTCTGCAGCAGTCACGCTCTCTTGTCTTCTCCAGTCCACGCTGCACTGCCACCTGACTGTGTGCAACATTAGGTTATAGTTTGCGCACTACCTCCTTACGATGTACGTGGTCAGGATAGTGCATTGTGGTGCAAGGGAAGAAGACCTGGGAGGGTGAGTACAGGAAGCGCTTCACTCCCTGCTCTCCGCACTTACTGTACATTAGTGAACAATTCCATAATGAAAGAGCTCACTCGTATTTGCTTTATTAGATGCATAATTTCCCCCCACTTGGGGGGAAAAGTGTGTCTTATAAAGTGAGAAATATGGTAATGTGTTATTTTCTAAATGAGTTACTATTCCCCCTTCCCTTTCAAGTCCAAACAAAATTGGTAGTTAAAAGGCCAGGACAAAAGGGATAAGAAAAAGAATGGCTTAAATAAAATTGTATCCAGAAAAATATCCACCCGTATTTTTGTTTCTAAAAAATGGACAGAATATTTATATATAGATTGTTAATATATGAGAAAAAGTGTCCCTTTAAATTGCGAGTGATCTTACATTAGCTACATAACTATTTTAGGTGTGTGTAATATGCTCTTACATTTTTTAATTAGCATGAAAAACTAAATGAAATGACAATTTTTTTTTAAACAGCAAAAAAAGATTACTAAGATAATCATCAGAACAAGATGGCAATTTTGAGTTTAAACAATGTTATTGAGAAATAAAAAGGTCATGCTAATAATATTACCTCATTTAGGATAATGATTCCAAAATCAGCCCGTCAAAAGTGCTACAGTATCTACCATGTAAAAGGTCATGTTCTGCACAGCCTATGATATGTGCAGTGTCCCTCCAATATAATAATACCTTGTTTCCTTTTTTCATTTACAGTTCTGGAAATGATATATTTATATATGTTTCTGAGTGCAGTGCACGTTCATTACATTCATTGCTGACCTTTGATCCCTGTTGCTTTTTCTCAGGTCGTCCCATCCCATCTACATCTTCGTCTAGCCTACTACCATCTGCACAAATGCCCAGCTCCCATAATCCTCCACCTGTAGGCTGCCAGATGCCACTGCTAGACAGCAATACTTCTCATCAGATCATGGACACTAACCCTGATGAGGAGTTTTCTCCTAACTCATACCTGCTCAGAGCATGCTCAGGCTCGCAGCAGCCTTCCACCAGTGGTAAGAAACTCCAAGCTCTAAGTGATTTGACATTAGTTGTTCTTTATGTCCTTTTCCAGAGATTTGCTGAGATAATTCTCATCATGTAGTATGTACTTGGTATACATGTAATGTATCTCTGTATTTTTATCCACTGTACGATCATTCATTATGACAAATATTATTTATTTTTGGAATATATGTTGAAGTTTAAAAAATATGCCTTCTCAAGCTGCTTTGCATTTTACATTGACTGATAAGTTCTGGAATATTCTTAACAAGCAGCATATAACATGTGCTATTCTGTATAATCTACTTTTATGAAATATTTGTACAGATGCATCACCAAAAACACAATATATGACAAAATAATATATCAGGGAAGAGCACATAGAGATTTGGCCTATGACCCATTGAAAGGCAAGCCTTACATAGATAAGTGGATAGCCTATACATACCACCCTACAGTTGTGAAAAAAATATAAATAAACCTCACCTATAAGCTGACTGGGAAGGGATGCAGTGACCCTTTTTGTCATGATTAGAGAGCAGGGTAATGTCAGAACTCTTTCCGTTTATGTTTCATAGTTAAATCCTTTTAATGAAAGGATTGTTGCATAGGAATTAATGATGTCTAAACCTACCATACCACACAACTCAATAAGAAGAGTCTGTATCAATACCTATTACTTATTAATGATACAATTCACTCTCATTACATTGTCTAAGCTTGTACAAGCTCGACTGTTTGGACTGCTGGTGAAAGAGTAATTTTATAATGGGAATTCCTATACAGGTCATTTTACTACCCTAAACTGCCACTGTGCGGTAATACATGTCCAGACAATCTCTTCCAACATGCTGCTTTTTTTTAGATAAAATACATTTTGAATATGCCACATGTTCTATGTTAATGACTATTGTTCAGCGAATTAAAGTATTCTAAGTGGACTTTGATCCGAATTTCAGGGTAAAATTTGATGGGCTGCAAAGCCGAATTTCCACGTACTTCGTGGTAACGAATACATTTTCCCTGAAATAGTGGTAAAGTAAAAAGGATCGTACTCACCTCATCCATTTGAGAGCAAAGAGGCTGCTGTGGCCATCTTGCTTGACAATCCCTTGCGAAATCTCGACCAGTGTACTGATGTCATCTTTGTGCAGGATATTCAAGCAAGGTGGCCTCAACTGGATAAGGCAAGTACAATTTTTTTTTTTTTTACTGATCAACCTCTGAAAGCCCTTAATATTCATCTCAGATGCTGCCATCAACGATGGACTCGGCATCTGAGGGGTTCAATGATGGGGCAGTGCAATTGCCGTTCCCCATGATAGTCCCAAATACTTAAAGGGAGTCTTTCAGCTAATCTGAGTGTTTTAGACTGCTCAGATCAGGTTATAGACTCTTTCACCCTCATTACAATGTTACCTTTGTTTTATGTGTCCCTCGTCCTGTTATTGAAAAAAACAAACTTTTTAAATGTATGCAAATGAGCTTCTGGAGGTGCCCAGGGGCAGCGTTACTGGGCGATGTGCCCAGAAAAACACACCTCTTTCAGCCCTCTAGCCCGCCCTTCTGTCCTATTATTACCTCCTCCTCTCGTTCCAGCCGGCGGACGTCATAAGCGGCAAGATAATAAATCAGGCTGGGAACTAGCCCGCACCTGCGCACTGCCCTGCTCATTATGGGCAGAGGAACAGCTTTTTATATTGCACATGTGACGGCCAACTAAAGACAGCCAAGTTGGCATGTTTTGAAGGAATGTCATATATTACAGCATATAGGCAGTTTAGGATGGCAGAATAGCCTAACAGGTTTCCTTTGAGAATTAGGGGGAACTTACTGGTAGTGCAAATAGCGTTGGACACTGAACTTCTGTTCCAATCAAAATACAGATGTAGCAGTTCTAAACTTGAGTTTCATATCACATGTCACTATGATATCATGGCAAAAAACTATTAAAAGCCATTGAAGAAGTCAATTAAGTTTGTTTACTTTGTTTGCCATTGTTTACTTAATGTATTAAGAATCATGATGATAATCGCTATATTTGTAATCCTACTATTTTCTCCTTGTTATGTGGAGCTTGTATATGACCTATATCAATTACGTACACAATCATTGTTCTACAAGATCTTCATAGCGGAACATACACAGTCAGTGTCTTATACTTGACTTGCAATTTAGAGTTTTGGGCTTTCAGTAGTTGCCACACACAGTACATAAAATGGAACTCCATTGAGGCCTTATTGGCTTGACAACCACTCATGTGGCCACATTCTGTCTTATTTCTCCAAAGTTTTCTGATATATAGCCACCAGGTCTTTTCTTGGCCAACCAGGCTGATGATCAGGAGGTGCCATGGAGTCTGCTTATGTTTCTGTAAGAGTATCTTATTGATGCCTATCATCAGACCAGTTTTTCCTTTCTTTTGTCAGTTATTGTCTCCTTAATATTTTCTGTCAAGTTTATAGTGTGCACTTTTCTGTTTATGCACTGTTTACTTCAAGATCTTCCAAGATCTAGTAGGCATTTTCTACATGGACTACTGCTTATAGTTGAAGCAAGTTTGGTGATTGTGCTTTTGAGAATCTGTTTTCTGCAAGTGCAAGAATGTAAAAAATGTGTTATTCATTTTGGGCTAAAAATAGTTTTTTCAATAGGTATTTATTAAATATTTTCAACAGTTTTTCAACAGTATAACCCTTTTCTCTGAACTCCTGACAACTTGTAAACACTCATTTAAACAATATTGTTATCAGTTTGATGCAAATTTATCAGCAAATTTGTGCTTATGTACTGTCAGGAATTCATAAATAACAGCTACTGTATATATCGAGCTGTCAGAGCAGTATCATGGTGGGCTCAGAGTGAAAGTAAAAACAAGGTACTCCAGAGACTGAAACGTAACCTTGTAGAAGAAAAACTGATGAAAATGTTTAATAAAGGTCAATTGAAAAATTATTTTAGACCAAAATTAATAAAATGCAATCATACTCCCCACCACCCTTGGATGTTTACACCATTCAAGTATGGCAAATCATGAGAATTGGGATTTTAATTGTATGTCATTTCTCATCTTACTCAACAACCAATGTGATGTATGGCAAAATTTATAGTAAATATACATGATGGAAGGCATTATGTGGAATTGAAGGAATTATGTTTGACAACATCTTCTCGTCAAGAAACACAAACCCATAATATTAATGTTTATATCATAATCAAGCTGTATGGGGTATAATGTCTTGTGTCTGTGAGATGATTAGCACATAGCATTATAGCAAAAGAAGTAGACATCTGAAGTTATCAAGAATTGCTAGAATGGTACAATAACACCAGGCTCCTATTGTTGTGATTTGTTTAGAATTTGGCACTTTTAAAATAAATTAGTTAAAATGAACCTGTCAGCATGAGCCAATCTAGTTTTGTGGGAAAAGATTCAGTATAACTTGTATTTCATTTACATAACTCTCTGCACTTTATATGCTGAAGACTTTTGGGTGGGACTATCACTGATTGACAAACTGTCATTTACTGATTAAGACCACCCACAAGATTGCACCAAAGAAAGAATTAAATTAGTTTAAATGAATGAAATAGTTTTACAAGTTATACAGATATTTCCCCCCCATAAAGCTACACATTAATCTGCTCCTCCCACTCTATAGATAGAACTCTTAAAGGGGTTGAGGTACTTCAGTAAATAACATTTATTATGTAGAGAAAGTTATTACAATGCATTTATTACTAATGAATCTTGATTGTTCATATTGCTTCCTTTGCCGGCTTGATTCATTTTGCCATCACATTATACACGCTTGTTTCCATGGTTATGACCACCATGCACATTGGTGCTTGCACACTATTGAAAAATGTGCCAACATATGTGCCCTCCCAAGGACCCAACCACCAGAAAGGCATGCAGTTTTTCACTTGTGTAAGCATGGCCACAACTGCTGGATTGCAGAGTTGTCATACCCATGGAAATGAGCAGTGTATAATGTAATGGAAAAATGAATTAAATCAGCAAAGAAGGCAATATGGATACAAACAATATGGTTATTAAGTGCCTTGTAATAGCTTTCTCTAAAACAGTGGTCCCCAACCACCGGGCTGCGGCCCGGGACTGGGCCCTGGAAGATTGTTTGCCGGGCTGCAGCAATTAGGGTGGCCAGAAGCCTCACCCCGCACAACTCTCTCTCTCTGATTGGGGGCTGAATATAAATTCAGAACGTCTATTGGTCTCTGCAGCTGTCAATCACATCCGAGCGCCCTCACCTCTTATATTGCCTGTCATATGGTCAGTCACGTGATACGGTCATCTGCTATGAGAGCCATTGTATCCATGGAAATGAAGACGTCGAGAGTGCACGTGTCACCCATAGTAACCAGTCATGTGAGCTGCGGCAGGGTCTGTGGGCAGAATAATGTGGAGGTCTCTGTGGGGAGCATAGCGTGGAGTTCTCTGTGGGAAGCATAGTGTGGAGGTCTCTGTGGGGAGTATATTGTGGAGGTCTCTGTGGGGAGTATAGTGTGGAGGTCTCTGTCACGGATGATGTTGCAGATAGCTGGAAGTTATGAATAAACGTCCAACTGGCTTGATCCCAAACTAAGGAGCATATAGGTGACCCCTATAAAACCCTAAGAGCTCACCCTGACTGCTAAGCATATACAAGGGTCTCAAAGGTAGACAATTGTATGCCCATGTACCTAAGACTGTGTGACACCTGAAAACCCTATAATAGTGAGGGGACATGACCACCTGCTCCCTGCACTTCATACGGAGGGAGTCAGGGTCACCTAGAATCAAGCCAGCAAGGAAACACAATACATGAAAGGACTTATCTGAACAAGCAGCAGCAGAAGCCTTAAACACTTAAATCCAGGAAGTAGCATAAACCAAAAAGTGAGGCAGTATGGGAGGGAATATAAAGGAAAGAGGATTAGTCTAAATAGGTGACACCTGGGAGAAGGAAATGAGATGAGATAGTGAAACCAAAACAAAGAACATCATGCAAGAGGTAGAGAAGAATGTCTGTCAGACCTTGTCACAGAACTGGTGGTGACAGTCTCTGTGGGGAGTATAGTGTGGAGGTCTCTGTGGGGAGTATAGTGTGGAGGTCTCTGTGGGGAGTATAGTGTGGAGGTCTCTGTGGGGAGTATAGTGTGGAGGTCTCTGTGGGGAGTATAGTGTGGAGGTCTCTGTGGGGAGTATAGTGTGGAGGTCTCTGTGGGGAGTATAGTGTGGAGGTCTCTGTGGGGAGTATAGTGTGGAGGTCTCTGTGGGGAGTATAGTGCGGAGGTCTCTGTGGAGGGTATAGCGGTGAGGTCTCTGAGGTTAATAACTACTGTGAAGTAGGGACTGCTGAAAGGGTGAAATAAATACTGCGAAGACTGCTGAAGGGGTTATTAACTACTGTAAATGGGAGATGCACCTTGTGTTTTGTTATGCGCGTGAATCAGTCAGCACCCCCTAAGCCCCACCCAAGAACCCCACCTGGTCCCTGGGAAAATTTTCTGCATGAAACTGGTCCTTAGCGCAAAAAAGGTTGGGGACCCCTGCTCTAAAAGATAAGTGCTATCTACTGAAGTGAGACAACCCCTTTAAGTCTTCAGAGTATGGGCAAATGCCAGAGTTGCATGACATATTCCTGTTCTTGTTCAATACTTTTTTACTTGTAAGATTTTTTGATGTAAGTGAACTATTCTGATGAAATGATTCTATTATTTATACTGTTGTAGTCATTGTAGAGCAGTGTTAATTCTCTGACAGCTGTGTCCTCTTTTTTTTTAATCATCTTTGACCCAAAGTCAATGGAAACATAGTATGGGAAGAACCCGTTTTATAAGGTGATAAACTTGTTGAGTCTCTCCAAGATTTATTACTTGGTGTAAAGGCACGGAAGATGCTTTGTTAATCCTCTCATGTAAATACTTTTAGTTATGGATAAGCTTATACACTTGTAGATATGTTAGAAGTATATGGCAGTATTGATTGGTTTTAGGAATTTGCAATGCAAAAGCGTATTGCTGGATCTGAGAATTGTTTAGTGTACTACCATTTTCATTTTGTGTTAATGATGTTTTCCCCAATGTATAATTGAGGGGTGAGGGTGGACTGGTTACACAAATAAGCAGCATAGGAGAGCAGAAAGCAGGCATATTTCAATGGGGGGGGGGGGGGACAGATAACAACTGTCTTCATATAGCCAGTAGTAGGCTATTTCACATCAACAGTAACTGAATGACCATGTATAGCTCGGGTGCCCAGATGTCCAGCTTTTGGCGTGCCACAGGAAGCAGGGGAGATGTAGTAGGGTTGGCATAGATTATGAGCCTTCATTTATTAGTGCGATTCTTCTCTGTAGTGTTATGCACTCATTAGCCTCAAACTGAATTTTTAACTTATGTGATTTTTTTGTTTTTTGCTTGCTAGTGGAAAGGGGGCTCAGCAGGGAAGGAGCCAAGACAGGCAGTGGGAGGGGCAAGATGCGAGTAGCAGGAAGGGTTAGGTCCAATTATTTCTCTGTATGCCCTTGTCTACAACAGCCATTAATATGTATGTCAGAGATTAATGAATGCATGTCAGTAAATTATTTAGAATATTAGAAGTCATTATAGTTATTTAACCTGTATAAAAGTATTTGAATAGTGGCAGATGTTATTAAATGAGCCCTCATAGTGCGTAGGGTCATATTTGTTGTTTTGCCGTCATTTTATTGGCAGAAGACAGATAATTAGACTCTGCAGTCTTAACATTTGCAAACAAGCTAAGTAGAAATAATAACAAACTGTTCTTTTCAGCTTTATGAGATGGAGTTTCAAGACTGTACAAGTTGTCAGCAATTAGGATGTTCCATCCTGCTGCATTGCCCTCACATGCAAGGACATGTCTTATGAACTTGGATATATGTGACATGTTTCTCTGGAAAATCACTACCAATATTGTCTTGTGTCAAAAGTGAGGAGTGATTGACAATACTATTGTCATATTAAGAGAGACACATACTTGAGATGACAACATTACCATAATTGCATAGGCAGGCACCTTACCTTGAGCTTCTGATGTTTTACAATGCATGTTTTATTGAGCACAATGAGTTGTGCAACATGATATTTTTCAGTCATTGCAAGCACAATAACAAGTCACACTCACTTCTATCTACCTACGATACCTATCTATAATCTGTCTGTCCATTTGTCCATCATTTTATTGTACCTACAGCATGTATAACTATACATATTCTAAATGTACAGTTCTAGTCTCTTATGGTTCTACGGATCCAAAATAAAAACACTAGAACTGCTGAGGGTCTGGGTGTTATGTGAGGAATATGGAGACATTTGTCTAAATGAGGACTCAGTTCAGTGAAGATGAGTTAATAATAATTAGCTATGCACTTTTTTTTTTTCAAGGAATGGATATATCTAAAACTAGCCCAATTACCCATCTTCACACTTGTCTATTTCGTCTGTGTGGCTAAATTATATCCACAGTGGCCCCCATAACAGTCACATGCACAGTGTTCCCTTAACAGTGACATTTACAGTGTCCCTATAATAGTGTCGTGCACCGTGCTACCATAACAGTCAGTGGCATCTATAGTTTTACAATTCTCCCCATTAAAGGGACATCCACAGAGCCTCATGGCATTGATATTTGACATCAATGGTGACCCCACAACAGTGACATACACAGAGCCCCATAAGAGTGACATGTGCAACACCCCCATACCAGTGACGTTCATAGTGCCCCATAACAGCAGTCCTCCCCCTTAACAGTGATCTCTATAGTGACCCACCCCCATTAACAGTGACCTCCACTGTGGCCCACTCTCTTAACAATGACCTCCACAGCAGCCCACCTCCTTAACAGTAACCTCCACAGTGCCCTGCCCCCTTAACAATGACCTCCACAGCAGCCCACCCCTTTGAAGTGACCTTCACATCCTCTGCCCCCTTAACAGTGACCTATAACAGTGAAGAAAAATGTATGAGTTGTTATGGAAACCTGGTGTAAAACTGTGTGTATGTCAAGACTGAAGGACCTGTGAACTTCTATTGGGTAATAATGGTCATGTGACCGTGTTTATGTCTGGATATGAGTGAAGGACTTGTGAGCTTCTATTGACTTAGGCTACTTCCACACTTGCGTTCGGGGTTCCGCTTGTGAGTTCCGTTTGAAGGCTCTCACAAGCGGCCCCGAACGGATCCGTACGGCCCCAATGCATTCTGAGTGGATGCGGATCCGCTCAGAATGCATCAGTATGGCACCGTTTGGCCTCTGTTCCACTCAGCAGGTGGACACCCGAACGCTGCTTGCAGCGTTTTCGTGTCCGCCTGGCCGCGCGGAGCCAAACGGATCCGTCCCCATTGACTTGCATTGTAAGTCTGGACGGATCCGTTTGGCTCCGCGCGGCCAGGCAGACACGAAAACGCTGCAAGCAGCGTTCGGGTGTCCACCTGCTGAGTGGAACGGAGGCCAAACGGTGCCAAACTGTTTTCGTGTCCGCCTGGCCGCGCGGAGCCAAACGGATCTGTCCAGACTTACAATGCAAGTCAATGGGGACGGATCCGTTTGATGTTGACACAATTTGGTGCAATTTCAAACGGATCCGTCCCCTATTGACTTTCAATGTAATGTCTGGACGGATCCGTATGACTACAAATTGGACTTAGACTTTTTCTGAAATATAATGCAGACGGATCCGTTCTGAACGGATACTATCGTTTGCATTATAGGAGCGGACCGTCTGTGCAGAGACCAGACGGATCCGCTCCGAATGCAAGTGTGAAAGTAGCCTAATACGGATCATGTGATGGTGCCATATTAGCATTTTTTTTTTAGAATATCTAAAGAATGGTACATCCTAGAGAGATGAGACCATTTGGCCTGCATAAAGAACAGACATACACACATTTTATTAACATCAGAAATATATACCATATGTATTTTGCAGTCCACAAAGCATCCACACAAAAAATGGATAACATCAATGTAGAATCTGTGTTACATCTGTTTTTTTGTGTGGATCCATTGTAACAATGACTGTTCTTGTCTGCAAAACAGACAAGAATTGAACATGTTCAATTTTTTTGCGGAAAAGACTTGCGGACATACGGAGTCATTTCAGTTTTTTTACGACCCCATTGAAATAAATGGTTTAGCATATGGGGCGCAAAAATAAATTGAATGGACACGGACAAAAATGTAGTTCTCCTGCATGAGCCCTAATTGTCCTATCCTTGTCCACAAAACGGATAAGAATAGGACATGTTTTACTCTTTTGTGGAGCCTCAGAATGGATGTAAAGTTGCAGACAGCACACAGTGTGCTATCTGCATCTTTTTTGGCTCTATTAAAGTGCATAGATCTGTACCTGACCTGCAAAAAATTTGGATCGGATGCGGACAAAACCCACAGTTCTGTGCATTAGCTCTTAGTAGGTGAAGCAGGGCTCATAGACTAGTTGAAATGAATCAAGCCCAAGAGTCTATTTTAAACATCATCAAAGTTCTCAGCTTAAGATAACTGTGATTATAGTACTCTTAAAATGACATACTATGATTGGGATAATTGGTTTATCCATTGAAAAGGCAGTATCTATCATAACTGATAGAACTAAGTGGTAAATGAATGCAACCTTCCTATTGTGGAAGACTGACACTATAATTGCTGAAATTAGTTTTTACCAGTGTTGAAAAGCACTCTCTCTACCTTTGATCTTCCTTTAATGGAATGCCTAATGAAGAATCAGGCTGGAGTAAGCATCATGTAATTAAAATACAATGGAAATTCATGGTTCTCCTTTGTTATTAAACAATTTTTCTGTTACAAGTCAGTCTTATGAAAATCAATCTATCTTTAATTGACTACCAGTTGTTTTGGTGTTGTATATATTATATAAGATCACTTACTTGAATAGTAAACACAACGTGCAACGCAGGACGCTGAAAAAAACCTATCCTGCATTTGAAGCAGAAGCAAAAGCAAGTTTATGCCTAGAATTTAGAGTTTTCATTTGGTTTTCTCTTTTTTTTAAACACGGAAAAGACCCAAGGGGGGAATTTATCATGAGGGGAACATTTGAAGTCAGTTTTGTGTGAGTCTGCATTGGCATACTTTATGCCATATTTTGTCCCATGTTGTTTGATAAATTTTATCTCATCTTTAAACCTAATAATTCTGTCTAGAAAAGCTATTCCACATTTCTGCTAGAGTGAGATTGCAACTTTTTGGGTGACTTAAAAAAAAAGTCTCAACGATAAATCTGGAGTGAAACTCATTAACATAGTCAACCACACCTACTTTTCTACCCACATTTCAGAACTGGAGTGAGTGGTGTAAAAATGCAAAAAGTCTCCAAATTTTTGCGCAAATGAGAGTAAAAAGTTGCAAATGCTCTATTTTGTGACTTTTTAAAGCCAGAATTATGACGTGAAGGCATAAATGATAAATCATGGCCTAAATGTTGAAAATTAGATCATAATATTTTCATATACCTAGATTTTAATTTATTGATTACCATTGATTTTGCCATTATCTGTGTTATCATTTGTAGTGTTGAACGAATCAAAGTAAAAAAAAAAAAATTCTTGGAATTCGAAATTCGAATTTCAGGAAAAATTTGATTCACCATGAATCCGAATTTTCTTGGGCTTTGTGGTAACAAATACATTTTTTCCTAAAAAATAGGCTACATGTGAAAGTAAGAAGCCTGGGAATGTGATCTGTGTAATGCCGTGAAGCCAGCCGATCAGCAGATAGCCATCCACTGTGATGTCACAGCCCTATAAAAACGTCATCCAGAGCAGTCGTTGCCATTTCATTGTAAACTGAGCACAGGGAGCGACATGGCAAGCCCTAGGAAAAGTGTTTTAAACAGCTTTTAATTGTAGAATATTAGATGGGACAGTACAGGGACAGTGTATGGAGATTATAGGGAGAGTTTTTAGCCACTGTAGGGAGTGCCTCTGCCGAATTTTGCTAAAAATTCCTAATGTGTCTCTTTCATTTCAGAGTTTAATCTGACTTCTGATTATCACTGAGTTGCCTCACAAAGTACACATGGTTGGAAATCTTGGACCTAGTTACTGAAAGTGAAATCCTCATAAACACAATGATCCATCGCTTTATTTTTATTATGTGAATAATGTTAAACATTGATAAGAATAGAGTCGATATAACTAAATAAAAAATGGTTTTGTAGTCTCTAAGTACAATGTCAGTTGTCTTGATATATTGAATTCATAAAATATATTTTATACAGAACTTGGGGAATGTTTGCAATAAGCAAACATAATAAAAACTTGGAAAAATTTAATTGCATCATTAATTTCTTTCCTGTTGCTGGAAAAAACAAAGTACTGCAAATCTTTTTTTTTTTTTTTGTAGCAATTTATTGTGGTTTAACTACATACTTTTTTATATAAAATAAAATAGCATATTTTAAGTCCATGATGGTCATACTAATAAGAGCATAATACAATTATTGGTAGAATAAGTATAATTTTGCTGAGTTGACAACATCAATAATAACACAACCGTTTAGTCGGTCACACTATGATAATGTCTGAAATGCTAGACCCTTTAGATCCAAAGAATTATATTAACATTAGTGGGTAGCTTATTTAAGTTAAGACTTAACATTTAATATGATATTTGAAATAAAATTATAGGCCCTTAAGTATTAAACACAGAATTGTTGTAACCACTGGTCACACTATTCTCCTAATAGATGGCGGAGGTGGGAGAGGACCGTATATAGGGATAGCAAAAAAATGTTGACAGACAGGATGAGGGGTACTTAGATGGAAAGATACAATGCTGGGACGAAGCCCTAAGTAGCCCCTTCAGTCTATTGGATTAAACCTGGCTGATACTCTGACCCTATTGTCACCCTCCCTAAATGTGGACTGCCCAGCTTTGCCCAAAAGACAGAATACAGTCCTCTTGATATACGGCCAAATGGATTACAAAGGGGACATAAAGACTGGTTTAATATGTGCAGTGAGTGGGGTCCATTCTAGATGTCCTATGGATGTAGGGCACCCTTGACACAAAGCTCAAATTAATTCACGCACATATTAATCAATATAGGTATATATATCTCTGTGTATATATTCTCGTCCTATTAAACAAAGTGGCGTGTGCTGGACGACATAGATATACACATATATATACACCTTCAAAAAGTTTGAAGTGTCCCGACGCGTTTCCTCAATGATATCAGATTCATCAGGGGACAGATTGATATGTGCGTGAATTAATTTGCGCTTTGTGTCAAGGGTGCCCTACATCCATAGGACATCTAGAATGGACCCCACTAACTGCACATATTAAACCAGTCTTTATGTCCCCTTTGTAATCCATTTGGCCGTATATCAAGAGGACTGTATTCTGTCTTTTGGGCAAAGCTGGGCAGTCCACATTTAGGGAGGGTGACAATAGGGTCAGAGTATCAGCCAGGTTTAATCCAATAGACTGAAGGGGCTACTTAGGGCTTCGTCCCAGCATTGTATCTTTCCATCTAAGTACCCCTCATCCTGTCTGTCAACATTTTTTTGCTATCCCTATATACGGTCCTCTCCCACCTCCGCCATCTATTAGGAGAATAGTGTGACCAGTGGTTACAACAATTCTGTGTTTAATACTTAAGGGCCTATAATTTTATTTCAAATATCATATTAAATGTTAAGTCTTAACTTAAATAAGCTACCCACTAATGTTAATATAATTCTTTGAATTGACAACATCAACAAACTCCAGGAGTATAAACCCAGCATTTATTTAAAATATATTTCATCCATTGGGTAATGGGATCAAATTGTAGGTGTTATAGTAATTCTGATCTTGTTAGTGTCTATGTGTTGCAGTTAACATTAATTTGCTTATGGAATAAATGTAGTAGAAAATTATTCTAACATTACTTGTATACTGTAGGTTAACATTATGTGTCATCATCTGCTCATTACAGATAGACTACTTGTACCCTCATCAAGAGGCAGAACTGAAGTTAAAGGGGTTGTCTGGGTTCAGAGCTGAACCGTGATATAACACCTTCTTCACTCATTCAGCATGAATGACTGGAGTATCTGCGGCATTTTATTCTCCAATGCTTCCCCTCGCCTTGTGCTGCATCATGCAGGACAAGGGCTTTTTCTTTACCTATGGGGATGTAGAGGGTCTCAGCATGAGTATGCTAGGTGGAGGCTTCTGCCTAGCAGTGAGCACAGTACTGTCACAGCTACTAATCGGACATCTTTCGTGCTGTCCTAGCCTGTAAAACAGGCAAGGAAAGTGGGAGCATCGGAAAAAGGAGTTATGTCTGGGTTCAGCTGGATAACCTTAAAAAGGTTGCTCAGCTACAGCTATAAAATAATAGTGTGAAAACATAAATTCCATGCTCATAATTTTTAATACCCATTATATTAAAATACTATTACTGAGAGCAGATAAAAATATACCAGGAAATTAAGAAACTTGTTGCATGTTTACTAACATAAGGAGCTCAGTTTAAAGTTTTGATTGAAAACCAATAGAAACTTAAATACATCTGTAACTGAAAGGAATGCCTTATTGTAAATGCTGATTCACTAGGCAACTTACCATGTACTTGGCACGATACTCAGGGCAAGAATCTGGAACACTGTCATTGTCATCTCGTTCAACTTTAATTACATGCAGCAATCATCCCCATACAGATTAATTGTTTGTTGGCGGCGCATTCCTTTTTAACATAGGGTGATGTGTTGCTGAGAAACAATAATATTAGGTGCAGCATAAATTCACCTGACAAACAAGCATTTTTCTCATTTGTAGGGCAATCGGCAGCACATTTATACAGACCGATTATTGAGAGCAGGCATTTGTATTAACACTCATTTCTGATAATTGGCCCATGTAAAAGAGCTTTAGTCTGATTTTACAGTATAACAGTTTGATATATATATATATATATATATATATATATATAAAATAAAAGAATTCCGCAGCACATCCACGTAGTAAAGAAAATGAAAAAACTTTATTCACCAAGCATGCGACGTTTCAATCCTCTCAATGGGATTTTCCTCAAGCAGGAAAATCCCATTGAGAGGATTGAAACGTCGCATGCTTGGTGAATAAAGTTTTTTCATTTTCTTTACTACGTGGATGTGCTGCGGAATTCTTTTATTTTATATCGTTGGAGGTGGATCGCCTACTCAGCCGCTGGCACTCGGAGTATACTACACAGACAGTGGTGCTGCCCACATTCCTTTTATATATATATATATATATATATATATATATATATACAGTATATATATACACTCACATAAAGAATTATTAGGAACACCTGTTCTATTTCTCATTAATGCGATTATCTAGTCAACCAATCACATGGCAGTTGCTTCAATGCATCTAGGGTTGTGGTCCTGGTCAAGACAATCTCCTGAACTCAAAACTGAATGTCAGAATGGGAAATAAAGGTGATTTAAGCAATTTTGAGTGTGGCATGGTCGTTGGTGCCAGACGGGCCAGTTTGAGTATTTCACAATGTGCTCAGTTACTGGGATTTTCACGCACAACCATTTCTAGGGTTTACAAAGAATGGTGTGAAAAGGGAAAAACATCCAGTATGTGGCAGTCCTGTGGGCGAAAATGCCTCGTTGATGCTAGAGGTCAGAGGAGAATGGGCCGACTGATTAAAGCTGATAGAAGAGCAACGTTGACTGAAATAACCACTCGTTACAACCGAGGTATGCAGCAAAGCATTTGTGAAGCCACAACACGCACAACCTTGAGGCGGATGGGCTACAACAGCAGAAGACCCCACCGGGTACCACTCATCTCCACTACAAATAGGAAAAAGAGGCTACAATTTGCACCAGCTCACCAAAATTGCACTGTTTAAGACTAGAAAAATGTTGCCTGGTCTGATGAGTCTCGATTTCTGTTGAGACATTCAAATGGTAGAGTCCGAATTTGGCGTAAACAGAATGAGAACATGTATCCATCATGCCTTGTTACCACTGTGCAGGCTGGTGGTGGTGGTGTAATGGTGTGGGGGATGTTTTCTGGGCACACTTTAGGCCCTTTAGTGCCAATTGTGGCCATCGTTTAAATGCCACGGGCTACCTGAGCATTGTTTCTGACCATGTCCATTCCTTCATGACCACCATGTATCCATCCTCTGATGGCTACTTCCAGCATGATAATGCACCATGTCACAAAGCTCGAATAATTTCAAATTGGTTTCTTGAACATGACAATGAGTTCACTGTACTAAAATGGCCCCCACAGTCACCAGATCTCAACCCAATAGAGCATCTTTGGGATGTGGTGGAACGGGAGCTTCGTGCCCTGGATGTGCATTCCTCAAATCTCCATCAACTGCAAGATGCTATCCTATCAATATGGGCCAAAATTTCTAAAGAATGCTATCAGCACCTTGTTGAATCAATGCCACGTAGAATTAAGGCAGTTCTGAAGGCAAAAGGGGGTCCAACACAATATTAGTATGGTGTTCCTAATAATTCTTTAGGTGAGTGTGTATATATTTATATATATATATATATATATATATATATATATTATAAAGCTAAATGTATGTGTGTGTGTGTATGTATGTATGTCCACTAAAGGAATCTGCAACCTTGCATTTACAATCACGAAATTTGGCACACAGGTACATCAGGTGTCCGGAAGATTTTAGACCGGGTCTCAGCTCTCTAGGACGTACCGTTCCTGATATACTCCCCAAAAATGCATTAGCCAATAGAAGCTTGGTCACATAACCCTTATCAGCCAATAGAAGCTTGCAGGCCATTAGCCTCCACACAGTTTCACTTCAGGTTTCCATAACAACCCAGCCATTTTTTTTCCCTGCTGTAGGTGAGCTTTAAAGGAAATCTGTCATCAGGATAATCACTATTGAAGTAAAGCCATGGCCTAATAGCATTTAGTACCTTATTTCAAGATGTGCCTTTGTTCCAACAATATATGTTTTTATTCTCTGAAAATGCTGTTTATTTGGTATGCAAATGAGCCAGTAAGATGCCCAGAGGGGTGTCACTCTTGCAGCAAGGAGCCCAGACACACCCCCTGCCACAATGTGTCCACCCTCAAGAGATGAACTTAAAACCCTGCCCCAGGTCCCACTAAGCCATGCCCCTGATCTGGTAAGGCCACGCCCCTCCCAATCCTCAGCCGACGGGGATTGAAAAAATAAAGGTAAAAATCAACTTCTGTCAGCTGCATGGGTGGGAGAGAGGGTGACTTTCTCCGTGCAGCTCACACTTAGACAGCACAGTGCTGCTGTCTTAGAGTTAGCTGTTTAAAAGGACACACCCCTGATCGGGTTATGCCACGCCCTTTACCACTCCTCGGCCAACAGAGATTGAAAAAATGAAGTTAAAAATCAACTTCTAGGTCCTGCCAAGCCACGCCCCGATCTGGCTAGCCCACACCCCCTCCCACTCCTCAGCCAACAGGGATTGAAAAAATGAAGTTAAAAATCAACTTTTGTCAGCTGCAGGGGTAGGAGGGATGTATATATATATATATATATATATATATATATATATATTTATATATATATATATATATTTATATATATATATATATATATATATATATATATATATATATATATTGGAAAATGTCATGAACCAATAGCATTAAGGAATGTTTGCAAAAATATTATTCATATATTTTTTTTTACTTGTACTATGTCACATTTTCCTAGTCCATGTTACTGGGGAGTCCTAGCCATTATATATGATCATATAATTTATTTTCTCATTCAAAATACCTGACTATTCTGTCCTTCTTATGTGTGAGTGGGGCATAGGTTGACAGGCAGCTAAACTCCCTCCAGCAACTCATTGACTCTGGAGTAACATCCAGTTAGACAAGTAAAGAATGAAATTGAGAATGAAAATTTTATGATATTGTACATCAGCATGTGGCAATGTGCTATAATACATTATAGTATAAAGCTAATCAAGCATAAACATGTGCACAAATGCAGGGTGCATTCACTACAACATGTCAATATGCAATCCTGAACATACCAGTGATGCCACATTAAGTCTGGTTGTGAAGAATGATAGTTATGAGCAGCATAGGCAATATTCGTTTTCATAATATTTTGCAAATTGTTGGCCTAATATTCGCCATAAATTCGCAAATTCTAGAATTCGTGATCTCCAGTCATTATTTTCTTGATTGTGAAAATCGGCAATGCAATTATAGGTGTGGCTCGCTTTTGCTACATTTTTCAAGCTGCTAGAAGTTTCCTGAGACTGGAGGAATGTAATCCCTATCACAGCACAGTAATTCCTATCACACTACCTAACATCCTGCACTGGAAACTATCAGCTACACTATATCATTATCTAACCTACAATGACTCCCACTAATTATCTGTATTATATCTATGAGCTAACTAACTATCTAATGTAATTGAATAAGGATTTAGATGACTCAGCAAAGCACAAAGCACAGCAATGACACTGCTCTCTCTCTCTCTCTCTCTCTCTCTCGCTCAGAACTGCAAAAAAACAACAGAAAATGGCTGCTGGGGAGTTTGCTATATAGTAAGGGGTAGGCAAATTTTCAATTAGTTGCTAGCAATGCTGCTAAGCTCATACAAAGATATACAAGCAAGAAGCTGGAGGGTACTGATAAAAAAAAATTGAATATTCACAATTACGAAGACAGCACTATATTCTAGATCTTCGCGAACTCTAGAAGTGTAGATATTTGCGATACAAAAAGGATTATCATGGATGCTACTTTGTCCTTAAGTTGATCTTACACAAAAATGATCAGAGCACTGAAAATTTACACTCCAAATTTACAGGTAGACAATGGGCCCCTAAAGCAGGAGGGGGGAGTATACTTATTTAAAATATAGCTTTTAATGAGATCAATGATATCAGAATAATAAAACTCACTACACGTATTAAACATACATACACATAAATGACCAAATGAATGGTGCCTGGCTGGAATGAACAAAAAATCTGTTCCGTCCGGGGAGACGCAAACAGTCTTACCAGACCCTTTGTAGGTAGTGGGAGAGGTCCTAGGATACAGGAGGCAGGAGACACTTGGATCATGCCGTGCGGGAATGGGTGCATTCACTGTGGAGCCGCGTAGATGGAGCACTGGAGTAAATTCTGTATAGCCCTAACAAGGTGAAAGGGGCTATTATGCTTCTGCCTATCTACACGGAGCACTCGCCTTAGAAAAGGCGACCCTGTCCGGTAGCCTGTCCCTATGGTGGACCTAGTCCCCCGACGTGGCACGTTTCTGTCCGTGACTCTTCAGGGAGATACTGCAGGAAGATGAAATATATAGAGCCGCAGATAACTACCCTGGGGCTGAATACACACTGGAAAGGGAAACAAGCCAGAAGGCTTGTACTCTGCTATCCTGGGGTATGATGCAGTGTTGCGCAGAAGGGGTAGTCCTGAGCGAGACGGTCCGGGGGACACCGTGGTCCCTAGCAAATGAAATCCTTCTGAATAGGGGTGACAGAGCAATAAACCAGCCACAATGATGTACCTCCGTGATGGGTTTAAATAATAGCTGCTTATCTGTGACTTCATGTTGCCCTGTCTGGGATTTCTCCGACAGTATTTGCATTATTGATTACCTGTCTACCCCTGATTTCTGCACTAAATGCCACTAGCCGTTTAAAGGCTTTATTGTCTTTTTTGTTACCTTGGCGACGAATACACTGTGCGTCCCATGTGATCCTCAGACCTGTACAATATTGGCTGAGCGATCCCTAACCCCGCCCATCTCTTGCCGCGTTCCCTCCCACCCCATGTGGTGCCGCCGGCATGTGATGTCACTGACGGCGCCTGCCCCTTGCTCTGTGTATACTGCCTCGGCTCAGGCTCTCTGAGGCCGGGGTCATGTGACCGGATGGGAGTGGCGCTTCAGGCTGGCGTTGCATGCTGGTGACGCAGATGGGGAGGAGGGGCGACGGAGTTGGAGCGCGATTATTTAAACCCATCACGGAGGTACATCATTGCGGCTGGTTTATTGCTCTGTCACCCCTAACCAGAAGGGTTTCATTTGCTAGGGACCACAGTGTCCCCCGGACCGTCTCGCTCAGGACTACCCCTCCTGCGCAACACTGCATCCTACCCCAGGATAGCAGAGTACAAGCCTTCTGGCTTGTTTCCCTTTCCAGTGTGTATTCAGCCCCATGGTAGTTACCTGCGGTTCTATATATTTCATCTTCCTGCAGTCTCTCCCTGAAGAGTCACGGACAGGAACGTGCCACGTCGGGGGACCATTGGAAGCAACTCTATATTCTATTCACTGGCATAACTTCTGTAGTTTATAGGGACAGGCTACCGGACGGGGTCGCCTTTTCTAAGGCGAGTGCTCCGTGTAGATAGGTAGAAGCATAATAGCCCCTTTCACCTTGTTAAGTTGATCTTGGAAAAAAAGGCTACTATGAGCTGAGTTGATGATTTTCTTAGGGTCATAGGTAATGAAATACAGTGGCTCACATAAGACATACAGATAATTAAATTCTGGCTCGCTAAAAACTGTTTTTACAAACAGCCACTTTATGGAGCTAAAACACCATGAATCACATAATATAATCTACTGAAGGCATGACACTGACCTTATATCTATCTATACTGATGTTTATTTGTCACATCTTTGCTCAAGTCTCCAGTTTTTCATATATATATATTTTTTAAATCCCTATGTCATACTTCAGGGTTGCTCAACCTGCAGCCTTCCAGCAATTGCAAAACTACAACTCCCAGCATGTCATAATAGATGTAGACTGTCCAGGCATGCTGGGAATCGTAGTTTTGAAACAGCTGGAGGGCCACAGATATGGTATGAGAACAGAACAAAATGCATTTTGGAGCATTTCGTTCTGTTCAGTTACATTTTGTTCCCATTGACAATGAAAGGGGACAAAACAGAAGTGTTTTTTTTTTTGCCAGTATTGAGACCCTATGATGGATCTCAATACTGGAAAATATTAATGCTAGTGTGAAAGTAGCCTTAATAAACACACTGTAATACAGAACGATCTGAAGATCACACATTCAAGTCCCATAGTGGAACTAAAATAATAATAAATAAAGTTTGTTAAAAATATAAAAGTTAAAAGCCAGTTAAAAGCCAAGTTAAAAGCCGGTTAAAATACAACTCTTTTAACAGAATAATAAATACTCTATGATTCTTGGACTGTGGTGACATGAACACAAATCCTTTTTTAAGAAAAGTGTTTTTGCTGTGCATAGGTAGTAAAACTTTAAAAATAAATATTTAAATTTGTAAAAAAAAATATATACATATTTGGGATCACCATAAATCGTAGTGACCTGGAGAATGAAGAGTAACAAGTTAATTTCACCGCATAGTTAACACCATTAAAACAAAAAAAAACGTAACACTATGGCAGAATTACTTTTTCGGGTTGTTTTCTTATTCCACCCCATTTGAATTTTTTTCCTGCTTCCAAGTACATTGTATGCAATATTAATTGGTGACATTAGACTGTGAAATTTGTCCCACAGAAAACAATCCCTCCTCTGGCTATGTGAACGTTAAAATAAAAATGTTATGGCTCTGGGAAGGCAGGGACCGAAAAATGAAAATGCAAAAATGGAAAATCGATGTGTCAGTGTAGGGTTAAAGGAGTTTTCTGCATATTTGCCCCCTGCTGCTGGGTATTTGCAACTGTCACTGTCAGAGAGTGAAGGAGCTGGAGCAGGTAAGTATGCTTACCTTTTGCCAAAACCCCAACAAAAGGTGGCCAACCACTTTAAGGACCACAATAGGCTGTTCCTAAAGGGGCTAAACCATTTTATTCCTAATCAAGTAAGGGACATGTGCTCTCTTCATACTTAAAATATGTCAGGAAAGTAATTAATAAGTTATTGGTGATTCGCTATATAAATGCTGTTATATAGAGGATACTGTATTAACCAGTAGAATATCAGTACTGCACTGTAGGACATGATTTTTTGAGTCCCAGCGCTGTACAGGTTGGTGCTGGAGCTGCGCCTGCCCAATCAGCAGCACGGGCTCAACTGTTACTGACACCATGTTAACCTCTTGTATACCATGATCAGTTCTGACTACGGCATACACAGGGCTTGTGGATGGTATAGGCTTTCTCTAAATCTCCATTGGGTTCTTGTGCTGTGGTGACGGGAACCAGATGGCGGAGAAGGCAGCCGAGTGCCTTGCAGAGGCATTAGGGCTTGCCTTCTATGGAAGTTTAGTAGATCCATACCCCAGACTGGGTCTCCTAGGCAACTGTCAGTATACTACACTAAGGCCTCTTTCACATGGGCATCGTGGGTAAAGGCCAGACAAGATGCGGGTGCGTTGCAGGAAAAAGTATCATTTTTCAGAGTGAGTGCAAAGCGTTTTAATACGTTTTGCACGTGTGTGAAAAAAATCGGCATGTTTGGTACCCAGACCCGAACTCGGACTTCTTCACAGAAGTTCGGGATTTGTGTAGTGTAGATTTTATTATTTTCCCTTATAACATGGTTATAAAGGAAAATAATAGCATTCTTAATACAGAATGCTTAGTAAAATGTCCTTTGAGGGGTTAAAAATAATAAACAAATTTAACTCACCCCATCCACTTGATTGTGTAGCGGATATCCTTTTTGTTCTACTTTCTTCAGGACCTGGCTAAAGGACCTTTGATGACATCACTGCTCTCCATCCGTGATGGATCATGTGATGGACCACGTGAAGAGCACAGTGGCGTCATTAAAGGTCCTTTAGCCAGGTCTTGAAGAAAGGAGAAAGAAAAGGAGATCCGCTACGCTATCAAGTGGATGGGGTGAGTTAAATTTGTTTCTTATTTTTATCCCTTCAATGGACATTTTACTAAGAATTCTGTATTAAGAATCCTATTATTTTCCCTTATAACCCGATTATCTGCTAGAAACCTTGCGTGAAAATCGCACCGCATCTGCACTTGCTTGCAGATGCTTGCGATTTTCACGAGGCCCCATTCACTTCTATGGGGCCTGTGTTGCGTGAAAAACGCACAATACAGAGCTTGCAAAACGCACAAGTGATGCATGAAAATCACCGCTCATTTACACAGCCTCATTGAAGTGAATGGGTCCGGATTCAGTGCAGGTGCAATGCGTTCACCTCACGCATTGCACCTGCTCGGAATTCTCACCAGTGTGAAAGGGGCTTAATAGTTAAATGCAGTACATGTATTGTACTGCATTAAAACAGGTATCTAACCATGAAAGTTGAAGTCCCATAGTAAGACAAAAATAAAAAGTTTAAAAAGTTAAAAAAAACTGTATTTCCTAAAAAAAAAAAAAAAGTATCAACTAGTAAAAAAAAAGTATCAAGTAAGCAGACGTTTTTGTTAACTTTGCATCACAAAAGGAGTAATACCAAACAATCATACAGTCATGTTTACCCCAATATGTTACCAATCAATCCATTGGCTCATCCCGCAGAAAAATAACAAAACATAGCTTTCAAAAAATGGCAACACAAAATCAAGAATTTTTCTTTAAAAAAATTATTTTACTTAGTAAAACTTAACAAAACAAAAAATAGATTAGGTATCGCCGCACTGGTAGCAACCTGCTGTAAAAATAAATAAATAAAAATCACATGATCTACTGTTGCAAAGCAGCCATGTTTATGTCTCAGTGGGAGGATGAGATCATTTCCCCCAAGCTGGGGACGGACCTGGTGCTCTGGCGAAGGTATATAGACGATATTGTCTTTATATGGAATGGATCAGAGGAAGCGCTCCACCATTTCTTGTCTAGAATAAATAACAACAATAGGAATTTAAAATTCACCTCTAATCATAGCAAAGAGACAATCAATTTTTTGGATATAACCGTAGAAAAACAAGGTTCGAAATTGATATTCAAAACCTATCAAAAAACTACCTGGAAAAAAAGTTATATACTGTTTTCCAGTTGTCATCTGCCTAACTGGCTGACAAATATACCAACCAGCCAGTTTAGACGTTTGAAAAGAAATTGTACAACCCAAGAACAATTTACGATTGAGGCTGACAAACTAAAAGAACATTTCCTTGCTAAACAATATCCATCAGAGATAATAGATAGGTCATTACAGAAGGTGAAGAGAATGGACAGAAGTGCCTTCTTCTTACCAAAAATAACTAAGATCGAGTGTGATAAACAACTACGCCTAATATTACCATTTAACAGTCAATATAGAAAAATAAAGGATTATTAAAAGATATTGGCACTATCTCCTCTTTGATAAGACAATAGGACCTCTCTTGAGCCTGACCCCTAAAATCACATATACCAAGGCACACAATTTGGGTCTTAAGGTTGCACCCACATGCACAAAACTGAAAACACAATGAAATAGTCATTGGTTGGATGTAAAGGGATTTTTTAGATGTGGTGTCTGCAAGAATTGCAGGACCACAAAATTCCCCCAAAAAACTGCTATTATTCAATCCACCATCAATTCATTCTGCATTGATATTAACCTCCTTGGCGGTATTCCCGAGCGTGACATTGAAAATTCCCCTCACCTTCTGTCGGCGAACCGGCGATGTCCTCCGCTGTGTTCGCCGGCGAGAGAGCATTTAACTTCCTGGTTCCGTTCCCTGCGAGCAGCAGCTGTGCATGGGAGCGGAACTGGGTGGGGAATTCAAATAAATATAAACAGAAAAAGTGACACACACACATAAAATAGGTTATACATTGTAATATGAGAGGATTGCACTGTATAACCTCAGATCTGACTGTACAGTGCCCCTTGCCTGCCATTTTACTGTCATTTGTGCCCATAAAATAAATTTATAACATGGCATCAAAAAAGCGCAACTTTACTACAAAAGCGCTTTTGGACCAGTTGAGTGACAGTGATAATGACACGGAGGTGCTCACAGAACTGAGCAATAGTGAGTAGTGGGGAGATTTGTCATCTGACACTGATCTGGCAAGTGACAACGGCGATGATCCTGCACCTGACCTCAGCCCTGTGCCTACTTGGTGCCCTATTGACAGCGATACGGACCAGGTAGCGCCCCCAAAGATTCCTGCTCACTGGATCACCTGGGATGAAGGTAGATGTTGAGCGTGAGAACCCTTTGGCATACCTGCAATTATTCCTCACTGAGGAGGTAATTGAAAAAATTGTGGGGTCAAAGGTGTTGATTCCATTATCCTAATTGGAGTCAGTAGGTGATAAAGACTTCCCAGAAAAAGGTGTCAAGACAGCATTGTAGGTGGCAAACAATAGATGTCTAACCCCCCCCGCCTCTATTCAAGCTTGGCTTCTCCATTTTTACGTAGATGGCCTCCTTCACACCTCGTTTGTACCAATCGGCCTCCTTATCCAAAACACGTACTTGACTGTCTTCAAAGGTGTGACCTGTTTCTTTTAGATGTAAGTACACAGCTGAATCTTGAGCAGAGGTTTTGGCTCTTCTATGCTGAGCCATACGCTGATGTAGTTGTTTTGTTTCGACGATATACAGTTCTGAGCATTCCTCATTGCACTGGACTGCATACGCAATGTTGTCCATCTTGTGTTTAGGCATTGGGTCTATGGGGTGAACCAGTTGTTGCCTCAGTGTGTTGCTGGGTTTAAAGCAGACAGGGATTTGATGTTTATTAAAAATCCTTTTGAGTTTCTCAGACACCCCAGCTACATAGGGGATAACCATATTCTTGTGTCTGTCATGCTTCTCGCCCTCACTGGTAGTCTTGGTGCTCTTTCTTCTCCTTCCTTCTGTTTTGACAAAGGCCCAAACTGGATCTATTGTCTGCCACATACAATGCTGTCTTGACACCTTTTTCTGGGAAGTCTTTATCACCTACTGACTCCAATTAGGATAATGGAATCAACACCTTTGACCCCATGCTGGGTACCAGATGTTGATTAGTTACATATTTATTCCAGAGAATTCTTGTACAGTCACTCAGAATTGAGAAAGCTCGTTGGAAGAATGAGTGAAACATTTTCAAGAAATCTACAGTAAGTCCAGTTGCCTTGATTTATTCTTTACAGATATACCATGACCTGGATAAATGAGAATCTTCACAGACATATTAACAACATTGCCTCATCGACACTTTAAAGATAAACACAATCAAGACCCATCAGGCCTGATTTTCACAGCTATTGAAAGGGTGAAAAAAACATGGCACGGAGAATATCTCCGCTATGTCCAGACTTGAGTCAAAAAGAATATACGAATTTGACTCTTATCCCGAAAGGTCTGAATGCAGAACTTGAACTTTTTGGTTTCCTGTGAGGACAGGCCTGGTTCCCCCCTTCCAACGTATCATGGAGTGTCTGGCTGTTTATCAGCACCTCCATGCTTCCTCAGGGGAGGGGTTCCAGGCCCTATTCTACATAGTGATTCTGCATCAGAGATCCCTTATCCGATAAATCATCCTTGTCTAGAAAAACATTCTGTACCTGAAAACCTCTATCGTCCATAATATGTTAAAGATGAATTAAAAGTGTAAAACTTGAAAAGTTCCTAGAGAATATTTGTAACATCTGTTGGAAGTTTTTTTTTAAGAAAATTTTCGGGAAAACTTTGAGAACTAAAAAAAATAAAATAAAAATAAATAAAAATTTCTATTTTTTTTAAATACATTTTTAGAATACATTTTTCGAATAAACTTTGAAATAGTGTTCTAAAAAAATGTTCTTTTGGAGAGAATTAACTATGTCATCCTCCCTATATTAGTTTGTAACAAAGCCTAAGTTAGTCTGGAATAATGAGATAGAGATTACATATAAACTATTTAAATATCACATTTGCGTATTTGGTGCGTTTTCTATGCGATTTTGTGTTATTTCTGATTCCAATTGAGATAGAAACCTTCTGTTGGATATGCTATCACATTTTCTAATTACATACTGAAGATGAAAAAGATCTAGTGAAATATCTTGAGTTAAAAGTCTCTGGGGAAAGACTTGAAAGAAAGTTGTTTATGCATAATGCGAAGTATCAGATCACATTATTTGAAAATTGAGGTTAATGCCCATCTCTCTTTAGAATATTGCTACTTTTTGAACTGTCATTCACATTGTTTAAAAAAAAAATGGATATATTGGTATTTATAACTGTTGGGATAACTAATCCCCACCATATGACTCACTATATAACTATACAATGATCCCTTTAAAATATGTTATGCTTCTAATAATGGGATATAAGTGGCACATTAATTGCATGTACGCATGTGATGAGTTTTTTTTTGCTATTCCCATATTATAGTCCTCTCCTGCAACATTTCTGGATATTATTTTAAATAAACACTTGTGTTTTAAATGTCAATTGATGAGATGGGAAGAACCACATTTATTATTTGATAGCTTTGTTTTCTCTTCATCACTCTCTGCAACTCCCCCCTCATTACTCTGTAAAGGGCCAACACCTTCAATTTTATACTTTTTACCATTTATATAATTGAAGAACATTTTAGGGTTAGTTTTGCTCTCTTTGGCAATTAATCTCTCGGTCTCTAGTTTGGCTGCTTTTGTTTTTTACATATTCTATTTTTTCCTTATAGTTTTTCAGGGCTTCCTCGCTACCATCCTGTTTTAGTGATTTAAAAGCTTTCTTTTTGTCATTTATTGCTTTCCTTGCAGTTATATTTTTCCACATAATTTTTTCTTGTTCCTTAACCTTTTATTCCTATAAGGCATGTACCTCTCACAATTTAGGATGCTTCAAAAATATCCCATTTTGTGGCTGTATTTTTATTTTTGAGGACTTTATCCCAGTTATTTAGGCCTATTGTCTCTCTTAGTTGGCAAAAAATTTTATTTTTGAAGTTTGGTCTTTTTGTTCCTCCTTAATTTTAGTATTATGTGTAAGGACATTCCTTGTAATTCCTTGTAATGTAGTACATCCTTCATTGTACTGATAAGGCTACATTCCTGTGTATTGATCTTAGAGACACATCTCAGGACATGGATGATGCATATTAGAGGCGGGGCTAAGGTTTATAACTCTGGTTACACACATAATTTAGGGGGAACTCCACTTGGAACTTGGTAGGATGTAAGTATTGATTTGAAAATGCAAAAGATTTGAGACTGCATAAGCTTACGTAGGCTAAGTGTATAAATATATTTACTAAGTGTGATTAAATGTAAGATACCAAAGACAAATTACATATAGAATGATAAAAAGCAAATATCACTATCCTAAATATGCAATATGGGGTAGGGATCCAGTCGGCCATGCAATAACAAATGGTTGTCTACCATGTTATAACATATAACTGCCATCCCAGGGTGTACAAGAGATAGAGAAAATAAATACTAACATGCTGCCTAGGATGAAGTTCCAAGTGGAGTCCCCCCTAATGTATGTGTATAACCAGAGTAATACATCTCAACCCTGCCCCCGGTGTGCATTAAACATGTCCTGAGGTCTTATCAACAGAATTAGGAGGATGGGTATGCCTAACCCACTACATTACAAGGAATTTCTTACAGAGAATACTAAAAGTTATATAAAAGAGACAGAATTAAAGCGGATATAACCAATCAGTACTTAAAATAACCCTTACAATACAGATATATGAACATTTGTGGATTAAAATACTGTCTATATTGCTTTTCATTATATTTAGACAGTAGACACTATGGGGGCAATTTACTATCAGAAATACACATAGTACTATCAGAAATATGCCTATATTAGGTGTATTCATGGCGCTGATTGCAGTGCAATGGTTAATTGCACAGCAATCTGGGACTTTTCACTGGTCACACTGGGTCTAAAAAAGTGGGCATGGTGTGGGCAGAGAAGGGGACATGCCAGGAAGACTGTCTCATTAATCAGGCAGCCAGTTTTATAATCTACTTTGGGAAAGAAAGCAGGCGATCTATCAATTTATTTATTCCAGGAATCTGGTGTAAACACATTGAGAACTATGGTGTTCAGAATGAGCGCTATATTTATGAGGCACGAGTTCCATAGAAGTCAGATAAAAGCAGGTGAAGCAGCTGGCAATTTTTTTTTCAAACTTTTATTACAAATATCTCCCACTTCATAAACAAAAATCATACAATAATTACAGATCAAGCAGGTTGTGTTTTTCATTCAGCATTGCCTGTGAATAATTGATGCACACATAGTGGGAAACTGGATGGGGCAGGGTGCTTATATAATCTGTGTATGCCCCTATACCAGTATAAAATCACACATACTTATTAGTGATATAGTGTAATTATATTAAACGGTACATTAATATTTTCTTTTCTTGCTCCCTGTACTGATCATGTGAAGCTGACATAGCTGCAACAAGTTAAATATAGACAGGATCAGGATGGGTTTTCTAGCTGAAATAATTGTTTCACTGCACTGACAGCAATCCTCCTATCATGAAAAATTAAAAATATGTACTAGATAAAAGTAAAACATTTCATTGTGTTGACTGAAATATATAGCAAACTTCCAATATGTCATAGAAAATGTAATGAGATTGCTATTGTATGCTATGTGCTCTATGAAGTGCTTTAGTAGCTTTATGCAAGCAGTTTAAATTGCCATTTGCTTGCTGCTCCCTCTACTTCCCATTAAAGAAGGTTAACATTATGTTTTGGTTACTCCTTCCTGAATAATTTACTACTATAGTAAAGAAGAGGAGACTAGCTTGAACTTAGCCCTTATTATACTGTAGTCCTCATGGCAGCTACATGTACTGCCTCTACTGCATACAGGTGAAACTTGAAAAATTAGAATATTGTGCTAAAGTCCATTTATTTCAGTAATGCAACTTAAAGGGGAATTATCATCTTAATGATCACTGTTAAATCTGTTAATGATTTAACAGTGATCATTTTTCTAAATATATTTTATTAACAAATCCCCACCCCTTAAAATTACCTATACTTACCTGACTGTTGTCTTCCGTCTCCCCTGGTTACGGCCACCGCTATTCTCAGGAATCGCGGTGGCCGCGCGTGCGCAGACGACTTCTTTTCTTCTCCCGGCCGGCCGCGCGCTGAAGTGAACGCGTACGCCGAGTCCGCGCATGCGCCCTGGTGACTGCACATGCGCGGACTCGGCGTGAACGTTCAGTGCAGCGCGCGGCCCAGCCGGGAGAAGACATCAATGAAGATGGAGCCCGCCACCTGCCGATTGCCGAAACCAGGAACGGTGCGCCGGGAGCAGGTAAGTATCAAATAACATGTTGAGAAAACCCCATTAAAAGTAAATTGCATTAATGCAGCTTAAAATTAGATTTTTGTGAAAATGTTCAATATTCCAGGCTCAAAGTGTCACACTCTAGTCAGCTAATTAATCCATATCCCCTGAACAAAAGGGTACCTCAAAATTGTGACTTTAGGTTTTCATAAACTGTAAGCTATAATCATCCAAATTATAACAAATTGATGCCCCAATGTCCAGGTCAAAATTTACAAATCTGACATGCGTCACTTTATGTGGTAATAGCTTTGGAGCACTTTTACTTATCCACGCCATTCTGAGATTGTTTTCTCGTGACACATTGTACTTCATGACAGTCATAAATTTGAGTCAATATATATCACCTTTATTTATGAAAAAATCCCATATTTACCAAAATTTTTTAAAAATTTGCAATTTTCTCAACTTCAATTTCTCTGCTTTGAAAACAGAAAGTGATACCTCATAAAATATTTATTACATAACATTCCCCATATGTCTACTTTATGTTGGCATCATTTTGGAAATGTTATTTTATTTTTTTAAGACATTACAAGGCTTAGAAGTTTAGAAGCAATTCTTAAAATTTTTAAGAAAATTTCCAAAACCCACTTTTTAAGGACTAGTTCAGGTCTGAAGTCACTTTGTGGGGCTTACATAGTGTATACCCCCATAAATGACCCAATTATGGAAACTACACCCCTCAAGTTACTTAAAACCAATTTTACAAACGTTATTAACCCTTTAGGTGTTCCACAAGAATTAAAGGAAAATGGAGATGAAATTTCTAGATTTCACTTTTTTAGCAGATTTTCTATTTTATTAAATTTTTTTCTTTAACACATTAAGGGTTAACAGCCAAACAAAACTCAATATTTATTACTCTGATTCTGCGGTTTACAGAAACACCCCACATGTGGTCGTAAACTGCTGTACGGGCACACGGCAGGGCGCAGAAGGAAAGGAATGCCATACGGTTTTTGGAAGGCAGATTTTGCTGGATTGGTTTTCTGAACGCCATATGTTTTTTATTTTTCTACCGATCGTCTTTTGCAGAAAGAGTTGAGGTTTTTATTGGTACCATTTTTGGGTACATAGGATTTTTTGATCATTCATTATTACACTTTATGGGACAAGGTGGCCAAAAATTGGCTGTTTTGGAACAGTTTTTTTTTTTTACAGCGTTCATCTGAGGGGTTAGGTCATGTGACAGTTTTATAGAGCTGATCGTTACGGACGTGGCAATACCCAATATGTATACCTTTTCTTATTTATTTAAGTTTTACACAATAATAGCATTTATGAAACCAAAAAAATTATGTTTTAGTGTCTCCATAGTCTGAGAGCCATAGCTTTTTATTTTTTGGGTGATTGTCTTAAATATGGGCTAATTTTTTGCGGGATTAGGTAACGGTTTGATTGGTACTATTTTGGAGTATATACGCCTTTTTTGATCGCTTGGTGCTGCACTTTTTGTGATGTAAGGTGACAAAAATGGCATATTTTTTTACACCGTCTTTACTTTTTATGGTGTTTATTGGACGGTGTTGATGATGTGATATATTTATAGAGATGGTCGTTAGGGACGTGGTGACACCTAATATGTGTGTTTTTTTTTGTTTTGTTTTTTTATAGGAAAAGGAAATTTATTTTTTACATTTTTATTTATTTATTTTTACTTTTATTATTTTCACTTTTTTTTTTTCAGTTCAACCTTGGATCTTGAAGATCCAGTGGGGCTGATGGTTGTACTATACTTTGCAATGCTCTTGCGTTGCAAAGTATAATACAATCAGATGCCTGTAGGTGGCAGCACTGGACGCCTATACCATGGCAACCGGACGCCTTTGCAAAGCGTCCGGTTGCCATGGCAACCATCGGGCGCTGCGATCGCAGCAGCCCTGATGGTTGAGAGAGAGGGAGCCCTCTCCCTCTATTAACCCTATGGATGCCGCTACTGCGGCATCTATGGGGTTACAGCAGTGTCAGCATAGAGCTGACACATGCTGCTGATGGCGGCGGCTCAGGAATGGAGCCGCCGCCATCACACACAGAAGGTGGACCGCATCGGGGGCAGGGGACGGGGCATCGCTGGAAACTGGGGAGAGGGGGGCAGCATTTCACTACTTACAGGAAGGGGCTGCAGGAAAGGGCGGACCGCATCGGGCGGAAGTAGCAGGAGAAGATGATGGACAAGAAGGGGGCGCAGGTCGGGGCAGGAGGGGGCGGACCGGATCGGGGGGCAGGACAAGAACGGGGCACAGATCGGGGGCTTCAAGGGGGCACGGGGGCTTCAGGACACATTACCGATTTCAGGCTCTGATCTGCAGACCGCAGATCAGAGCCTGAAACCGGCATTTTTTTCACACCGCGATCCGATTACTTAGTCTGCACAGACTAACCAATCGGATTGATTGCCGGCAAGGGGCTACTCTGATTGGTCCCTTGCCGGCATTACTGCTCTGTATGCTGTCCGTGACAGCATACAGGGCAGGGGCAGAAGCTTTAATCCAAGCGCTTTGCAGCGCTTGGATTAAAGAGCTGCCAGAACGTATATATACGTGGTAGCTGCACGGGGTATGTGCAGCTATCACGTATATATACAGATTGCAGTCGTGAAGGGGTTAAACTCCTTCACTGTACTTGCAGCTACCACTTCTGCAGGAAGGCTATTCCATGCATACACTACTCTCTCAGTAAAGTAATACTTCCTGATATTACTTTTAAAACTTTGCCCCCTAATTTAAAACTATGTCCTCTTGTAGCAGTTTTTCTTCTTTTAAATATTCTCTCCTCTTTTACCTTGTTGATTCTCTTTATGTATTTAAAAGTTTCTATCATATCCCCTCTGTCTCATCTTTCTTCCAAGCTATACATGTTAAGGTCCTTTAATCTTTCCTGGTAAGTTTTATCCTGCAATCCATGTACTAGTTTAGTAGCTCTTCTCTTAACTCTCTCCAAAGTATCAATATCCTTCTGGAGATATGGTCTCCAGTACTGCGCACAATACTCCAAATGAGGTCTCACTAGTGCTCTGTAGAGCGGCATGAGCACCTCCCTCTTTCTACTGGTAACATATCTCATATGTTAGTTTCACTTTTAAGTTGCATTACTGAAATAAATGAACTTTGCACAATATTCAAATTTTTCGAGTTTCATCTGTATATTCCTTTCCTACCACAATGGATTTTTTTTTGATATCTCGAGTTCCCAAATTTCTCCCATAGTCCCCACAGACTAAAGGCTGCCATGAACCGGAAGTTAGTAATTAAAGCAAGCTTCGTTCAACTGTGGAACAAAATAAATTGTGCACCATAGGGTAATATAGTCTTAAATGAAAAAAAGTAGTATCTCCAAAATGGAGGCTCACCTGGTAGAGTTGTGCTAGATTAGGCACAACTCTAATGTAGACATGTATCAGGTTGGTAAAAAGCCTCTCACGGCAGATGGTATGCAGCCCGGGATAAATACTTCTGCTCAGGGATGCCTGAAATCCCTCAGAAAGCCAGAAATTCAGTAGAAAATAGGAATGTCCCACAGCGCAAAAACCACCCAGTGGTAAGATTAAGGGTTCTTTTTTATTAATGAGCAAGCGGTACAACGCGTTTCGGGGATATACCCCTTCTTCAGGTACATTTAGGGAAATGTGTTTCTTTCCAAATTTAGCATGAAACATATAGAAAGCACACAGTGGTTAGCTCCTCTAAATCAATATATTTTCTATGCCTGGCGCTCCCAGGCAATAGGATCATACAGCTTGCCCTTGAGTGTACCTGAAAATATTAGTGCTGCCATCTTAAATTGCACCCACCAGTGGATTCATTTGTATTATTATTTCATAGCAACACATCTTATATTATTTTATATGTCCGATCTAAGAATTGATTACATAGAGTAATACAAAGCATGTCTGCAGATAACTGGTGATAATATTCTATCTGCGGTATATTCCCACTTGCCTTGAAACAGATATTAACTGCCATTATATGCCCTATTATATCTAGATGCATCTGTGTTTCCATCATAAACCATTACATGGCTTCAATTGCTTTCTCAGCACTCCAGGAGTGAGATGGAAAACTGTGGTTTGCTGTTTGAGCTGGCTATCTGAAACTTAATCTGCAAGTTAATTATATTTACTCCTAGTTTGAGAAGTGTTATTCTGTGCAAAAACGATATAGTGTAAAAGCCAGTCTGCTGGAATCTACTGTGTGTGTCGCTCTTTCACATACAAGAAAGAAATCCTGTTTAATTTGAGAAGTAATTATTTCCATCACATTCTTTCTCATCAGGATACACATTGAAATAAATATTCAGTTGCTGGGTTCCATTACTTATTTCTTATACTTTGGTCTGTCTGTGAGCGACAATCTGTGACTGTCTGCTTATCTATCTGTCCATCCATATCATGATTCACTTCTGCTGCTTCTTCCATATTGATACAAGATGCAATTTTTTCCCCTCCAGTAAAATATCCCAGAGCAGACTCTACTGACACAAACATAAGCTATTTTCAATCAGTCATATCCATGTGTTACATCCTCTTTCTCTGGAGATGTGAATGTTTGTCCAAGTTCTGAATTATCAGCTCTCTGCAAATGACTATTTTTGAATGTTCTGATTTCAAAGTTGGAAAAGGACTTCATATTCATTGGTGCCAGATCCCCAAATATTTCCACAATGCATTCTGTGGCATTCACAGATGGCTGCACCTGCATTTCAATCAGTTCCATCTGATTGGATTCTATGTTTTCTTCCAGTCTGTGGTAATGGTACAGTCGTTCCCAGATCCCTGGGTTACTTTCATTGTTCTGACCTTTCCTTTCTACCTGGGTTGCCATGCCATTCCGCTTTCTCTCCTAGATGCTTAAGAGACTGGCTCATACTTTGCTCTCTCTGCTGCAGTGACAGTCGTTTTATTTGATGTATTTGTACCAGGTATCATGTGGATATGAAAGTGCAGTGATCTTTACTGACTGAGTCCTTCTCACACATCTAACAGGTTCTTCTGACTTTGAGGTCAGGAATAGCAATTCAACAAAAATTTACAGGGCAAAAAATCAGAGCCCCTGCTGCTTGTGGTATATTTATAATCATTGTTGTGTCTTGTGACTTTTTCTACAGTTCTGATGTTGGCAGGTTTGAAGAATTTAGTATTTTTTTCCTATCTAGTGCTATACTGTAACAAAAAAAGATATATGTGCAGAAACAAAAATCTGAATAAAAATCCAAATATGACATTGTGATTAACTGGCTGCTGGGAATGTACATTACATTTCTGTGTGTACACTTGTAGATCTAGTGTTCATTGTTTGCATGTGTTTTACACAAAGGGAAAGAAAGCAATAAAGTACATAATGCATTACTGATACTAGGCAGTAAGTCTTTAGAAAATATTCACATTTCTGTTTATGACTGCAAACAAAACACAAGGTCTTTTTGTTAATGCCTTGAATCAATTTGTGCCTTTTTTAATGACATACCGTAATATAAGCTAGAGATATGTACAGTTTTGTTTGTCCTTGTGTGCATGGGAGTGCAGCAAATAATGGATTGTAATGTTGTTAGCATATCTGTACATTACAAACAGAACTCAGATTCATGTTAAAGGGATGTTTTAATCTTAAAGAACAACAAACTATTTACTTTTTTATGCTGAAAACAGGTATTTTGTCCTAATCCAATGGAAATTGCACTAGAGTTGTGATAGTTTTAAATTTTTTTTTTTTAAATTCATAGACTATATTTTTTTTTTTGTTCTGTGATGAAAACTGCCTTTACTTAATCCATAGCCATGCCACCTCTGTATCCATATTTAAGCTCAAGAAGGGTCATTTATCCAATGAATGTAACCACTATAAAGATGATACCTTAGGGCTGTATTATCTGACCAATATCTGTCCAATCAGACCAATAATTGGTGTGTATAACAAAAGATTTGTTTGTAAAAATGGCCATCTTTAGAGGTGCCAGCGCTTGGGACGACATTCCAGTTTTCTGTGAACTATGTCTCAGAGTATGCCCAATTAGACTTATATATGTCATTTTTATTTTGGGATATATCTGCCTACAATCATATGAGTTGGATTGTTATTTAATGTGTATGCTGATTTGTGTCTGTTATGTTACTTTACAACCATGAACATTTAGTACCATTGCACACAATTGTTTTTCAATTTTTTTTGATCTTTTTGGAACATTACATGGTTGAGTGACGTTGCTAATGCGACACAGCGTAAATATTTATTATTTATATTATTTACATTTTTGGTGCCCAGGCATATCTATAGACTTTTTGTGTCTCTTGTTGGGTATAATATCTACATATTTATAATCTAATATATAATGCTGAGTGTATGTATATGTGTGTGTATGTATGTATGTATGTACGTCTGCTAAAGGAATCTACTCTATCGCATTCAAAATCACAAAATTTGGCACACAGGTACATCAGGTGTCCGAGAAGGTTCTAGAATGGGTCTCAGCTCTCTAGCACCTACCATTCCTGAGATATATTTTTTAAAAAAATGCATTAGCCAATAGAAGCCTGGTCACATGACTTTATCTGCCAATAGAAGCTCGCAGACCCTTAGTCTCCACATACACACAGTCCTATACCAGGTTTCCATAGTAAAAGAATATACTTAATCACCAGTCCGCAAAATGCTGCAGGTCCGTGGAGTGTTGTGGGGTAGATTACACTTTCAAGGAATGTACATAAAAAGTCCAGACCGCGCGTGCCATAAATATAAGGTATAAAACAGAATTTTTTCTTTCTTTTTCTTCCTCCCTTCAAAAAGTAACCGAGGTCTGCAGATATCCTAATTAATGGATATCCTGCAACTTGCAAAGAATTATTTTAAAACAGCTTGGAGATCAAAATCTACATTCAAGCCCCCCGGTTGCCATGTACTTAGTTCATATATCCACCTACTTTCTTTTTTTATTGATTTTATCTAAAAAGCTACCTCCTCTCCAATGGTTTTGTACCAGTTCTACCCCCATAAATTTTAATCCCTCTGGATTTTTTAAATGGTATTTTTTATAGTACGCCATGGCTTTCGAGCCCCTTCTTGATGTTCCTTATGTGCTCCTGTACTCGGACCTTGAGGGGTCTGATAGTACGTCCTACGTCCAGTACATAAACGACCCCTTTACTGTGGCATGTCATCTCTCCCACTACCTCCAGTTGTTTTCCTTTCACCACACTATTTACTGTGGTACTACTTTGTATTCTCTCTGTTCTGTTTCTGTTTTTGCAGGCAATGCAAAATCCACACCAGTTAAAATAGTTTTTCCTTTTTTTACTTATCTCCTCTGGTCGAATGGCACTATGTACTAATCTATTCTGTAAATTGGGTGCTCTCTTATAAATGACCAGTGGTTGTGCGGGAATTATGGGTCCAAGTACTGGATCATTTCTCAAAATGGGCCAGTTTTTTTTTTTTATTGCGTTTTTTAGTTCCCCAGAGCATTGTGTATATTATACATCTTTCCAATTTTTCATTTTCATATCCGTTTTCTAGGAAGTATTCTTTTATTATTTTGGTTTGTTCTTTAAACATAGCAGTGTCAGAGCAGTTGCGGTGGATTCTCTGGACCTGTCCCCTGGGTATATTTTAAAGCCAAGGGGCGTAATGGCAGCTGGTTAGATCTATATACCCATTAACATCAGTGGGCTTAAAAAAGGTCTTAGTTTTGAAGTATCCTTCTTCTATATATATATAGTTAGGTCCAAAAAATCCACCAAAACCGCACTGACAGTTCTAGTGAAACTGAGGTTCCATTCTTGATGGGTATATAGATCCAACCAGCTGCCATTACGCCCCTTGGCTTCAAAATATACCCAGGGGACAGGTCCAGAGAATCCACCGCAACTTCTCTGACACTGCTATGTTTAAAGAACAAAGCAAAATAATAATAGAACGCTTCCTAGAAAAAGGATATGAGAATGAAAAATTGGAAAGATGTATAATAGACACAATAAAACAAAGAGAGGAGACCCCAAAAAACTTGAAAATAGAGAAGAAAACAATAGATTTTCGTTTCTCCTTTATAACCCAGTTCACACAATGCTCTGGGGAACTAAAAAACGCAATTAAAAAAAATGGCCCATTTTGAGAAATGATCCAGTACTTGGACCCGTAATTCCCGCACAACCACTGGTCATTTATAAGAGAGCACCCAATTTACAGAATAGATTAGTACATAGTGCCATTCGACCAGAGGAGATAAGTGAAAAAAGGAAAAACAATTTTAGCTGGTGTGGATTTTGCATTGCCTGCAAAAAACTGTAAAAGAACAGAGAGAATACAAAGTAGTACAACAGTAAATAGTGTGGTGAAAGGAAAACAACTGGAGGTAGTGGAAGAGATGACATGCCACAGTAAAGGGGTCGTTTATGTACTGGAGTGCCCATGTGGCCTCCAGTACGTAGGACGTACTATCAGACCCCTCAAGGTCCGAGTACAGGAGCACATAAGGAACATCAAGAAGGGGCTCGAAAGCCATGGCGTCTCGGTGCACTATAAAAAAATACCATAAAAAAATCTAGAGGGATTAAAATTTATGGGGGTAGAACTGGTACAAAACCATTGGAGAGGAGGTAGCTTTTTAGATAAAATCAATAAAAAAGAAAGTAGGTGGATATATGAACTAAGTACATTGCAACCTGGGGGCTTGAACGTAGATTTTGATCTCCAAGCTGTTTTAAAATAATTAAAAAAAACTATAGAAGTGTATGATATAACCATCCCCATGTGAATTAGGATTAAGAGCACTGTGGCATTTCCCCATTGAGAACTAATGGATTCAAGCACAGGGTTAAATGATAGAGAAAATAGAGGAGGCGTTTAGAGCAACACATCAGGTGCTCGTTTAATGCTTACCTACCAAATAAAAGAGAAGGGGGAGGGAAAGATGATGTGTGCCCCTGACGAAGCTCAAGGAGCGAAACCTGGGTCGGGCAAGGAGTAAAGACGCTGGGATTTTTATGCGATTTTAAGTGCATGTTTGTAAGTATGTACTAATAAACCTTTTTAAAATAGCTATCGGAGTTTCACTATGGTGGGAGCAACTTGTATCCACAGAAAATTGTGAACTTAAAGAAGTTGAGAATCCCAGTAGACTCACCAGGCGTATGCTGTAATCAAGCCCGTGGTTGAACCCTGTGTAGCAGTGTGTGAACGTGCACCTTCCCTGCGGAGAACCAACTAAACTGCAGAGGAAACCTGTGATACGCTCGATATTGAAGGAGTGCCGTGTAAGTACAACCTGTGTATCACAGGGCAGATCAAACATACGGATCTACACTATTGTTTTTCTTTGCAAGTTGCAGGATTTCCATTAATAGGAGATCTGCAGTCCTTGGTTACTTTTTAAAGGGAGGAAGAAAAAGAAAGAAAAAATTAGGTTTCCATAGTAACCTAGCCATTTTTCTTCACTGCTGTAGGTTAGCATTAATGGGGCAGGGCACTGTGGATGGGACTGTTAAGGGGGCAGGGTACTGTGGAGGTCACAGTTAAGGGGGCATGTAGGGTGACAATTCATACCACCCTCAAAAGACAGACTAAAAACCCCATCCCCAGGTACCGCTAAGCCATGCCTACGACCCGGGTAAGCCATGCTCCCTCCCACTCTGCAGCTGACGGGGATTGAAAAAATGAAGGTAAAAATCAACTTCTGTCTGCAGCAGGGGTGGGAGGGATGGTGACTTTCTCTCTGCAGCTCACGCTCAGACAGCACAGTGCTTCTATCTGAGAGTGAGCAGTTCAAAAAGACATCCCTGTGTCCATCCAGGCCCTGCTCCAGATAGAGGACAGAGAGTCTAAAAGCAGGACTGTCTGGCCTAAATCTGGACCTCTGGCCACCCTAGGGGCAGGCTACTGTGGAAGTCACAGTTAAAGGGACAGTCGGCTATGGAGGTCAGTGTTAAGGGACAGATTGCTATAGAGGCCACTGTTAAGGGGATGGGGCATTATGGAAATCACTGTTAAGGAGATGGGGTACTGTGGAGGTCATTAATAAAGGGGCGGCCGCTGTGGAGGTCACTGTTAAAGGGGCAGGCTGCTGTGGAGGTCACTGTTAAGGGGCAAGCTGCCGTGGAGGTCACTGTTAAGGGGGAAATCTGCTATGGAGGTCACTGTTAAGGGGTAGGATGCTGTGGAGGTTACTGTTAAAGAGGCAGAAACTGTAGTGGTCTCTGTTAAGGGGGAAGTAAACGGTGGAGGCCACAGTTTAGGAGACAATCCTCTATGGAGGTCAGTGTTAAGGAGTGGGGTACTGTAGAGGTTGCTGTTAAGGGGGCATAGTGTTGTGGAGGTTACATTTTAAGTAAACGGAGCTCTGTGGAGGTCACTGTTAAGGGGGCTGGTTATTATGGAAATCACTGTTAGGCCTCTTTCACACGACAGTATGTCCATTTCAGTGTTTTGCGGTCCGTTTTTCACGGATCCGTTGTTCCGTTTTTTGCTTCCGTTGTGGTTCCGTTTCCGTTCCGTTGTTCCGTTCCGTTTTTCCGTATGGCAAATACAGTATACAGTAATTTCATATAAAAAATTGGGCTGGGCATAACTTTTTCAATAGATGGTTCCGCAAAAAACGGAACGGATACGGAAGACATACGAATGCATTTCCGTATGCATTCCGTTTTTTTGCGGACCCATAGACTTTAATGGAGCCACGGAACGTGATTTGCGGCCAAATATAGGACATGTTCTATCTTTAAACGGAACGGAAAAACGGAAATACGGAAACGGAATGCACACGGAGTACATTCCGTTTTTTTTGCGGAACCATTGAAATGAATGGTTCCGTATACGGACCGTATACGGACCGCAAAAAACGGCCCGCAAAACGGAAAAAAAAAACGGTCGTGTGAAAGAGGCCTTAATGAGATGGGGTACTGTGGAGGACACTAATAAAGGGACGGCAGCTGTGGAGGTCACTGTTAAGGGGAGGGTGCTGTGGATACTACTGTTAAGGGGGCAGACCGCTGTGGAGGTCACTGTTAAAGGGGCAGGGTACTATAGATGTCACTGTTTTAGTGAATACTATTGATATCTTTTAACGACACACACAAACATTAAATGAAATAGATGAAATATACCCATGCGAAGCCAGGTCCTTCTGCTAGTTAATTATATTTATCAGTATTGGTACTTTTTATGGCACCACTCATACTATATAAATATATTTAGACACGGATCACTTTATCTAATACTGTGCCCCTTGCCATGTTTGTTGTATCTATTTTTCATTATGACTAATAAAGATTGTAATACTCTTTATATAGCGTAGTCCCATTGGCCTTTTTTGGTGTTAGTAGTAATTGTGTTGGATCCATCTGCTTTTTTCTAGATTGTTTGATAGAAATAGTGAGGTTGTTGTAGGTTATTTTTGGTCAGAAAATCAGTCAGATAATCTGTTGGTGTAATACAGCCCTTACAGCCATTATCAAAAATAAACCACACTATTAAATGTACACCTTTGGGGGCATTTTTATTAATATTGCATTATAGTTATTTTGAGCTAAAAATAATTCAATTGGTATTTATTAACAATATGGAATCCTTTGTTCTGTACAGAGCTGACATGCTCTACTAGCTTTGCAACAAGTCATTAGAATAACTGCACCAAGCTACTTCTATTAATTTCAAACCCAAAACAATCAGCAACTGAGCCAGTGTTCATATTTCCATAAAATTATCTTTATTAAATATACAATATTAAAACATAATGAAATACCCCCAATAAATACAAAAAGAATAAAGAATTCCGCAGCACATCCAAATAGTAAAAAAGTTGAAAAAAGGCTTTATTCACCAGACATGCGACGTTTCAATCCTCTTAATGGGAGGATTGAAACGTCGCATGTCTGGTGAATAAAGCCTTTTTTCAACTTTTTTACTATTTGGATGTGCTGCGGAATTCTTTATTTTTACATTTTGGAGGTGGATCGCCCCCACAGCCGCCGGCACTCCGACTGTACCCTGCAGACAGTGGTGCTGCCCACACTCCTTTACCCAATAAATACAGAGATGAAATGCCAACACAGGATGGGACCACTGACTGCCCTATTGGAATAAATGACTCACAAATAAATAATTATATGAATTACCAATGGCACTGTAGTAAAAGAAGTGAACCCCACCAAAATACTCATGCTGAGGCCAACGTAACCAATAATTAGAAATGACTATTAGTATATCAATACTAAAGCCTGCTCCAGAATGTGGATGGTTAAAACACTATGGTATACAAGAACATGTTAGTCATGCCTATATTAAGCGGCATATGTGGTCCAGCTCCGTACCTCAACGCACGTTTTGCGTGTTACCGCTTCGTCAGTAGGATTACTATGCTCTACTAGCTGCCTGTAGATTTTCTGTCTTTTCTGTCAGGAGAAGACTGACACCTTATCTGTGCTCTCTCACATTGTACAAAGTGAAAGTACCAGTCACACAGAAAAACAGTTAACCCTTTGTGACTTTGTGACTAAACAGCTCAATATTTTTAATAAAGGCCAATTGAAAATATGATTTTTAGCTAAAAAAATAAGTTAAATGCAATCACAAAAAAAATAAATCACTCCAAAGGTATACATAGCCTTTAATGGGAACCACTCTAAAACCATTTCTTTTTCTTTTTAGTAGAATGATAATATGAGCTATATGAGGGAGATTTATCACCTCCCTACACCAGAAAAGTAGAAGTAAAAAGTCACAAACATGTGTGTTTGCGACTTTTTAGATGCAACTTAAAAAAAAAAAAGTTGCAATGATCAGTTTTACACTACCCTCGCACATTTTTCAGAAAGGTGCATGTCAAGCCACCACAACAAATTTATCTTCAGTCCCCCCCAAAAAACTGAAATCTGCGGCAGCTCAGAGTTGCCCCAGATTTCTGTTTGGCCGCACAGACTGCTGGAGGATGTGCCAAATGATAAGGTCTGCATCCCATTAGTAATTAGATGCATCAGCCAGCAGCATAGGAGATATCAAGACCAGTGCCGAAATCTCCCTCTATATGCTTTTAACAATGGGATTTTTAACTATACAAAAAAAAAAAAAAATTCTAATAGTATGTACATTAGCATACATCTGTATTGTTATCCAATTGGTATATTTTCTTGATGCATCATGTGGTATAATTTGACATCACAGTATTGTTTTATCCGATAAATACTAGTATTCTTCTTAATTGGAATGTTACAGTCTCTTAAACATGATAATAGTTTGTGCTGCCAGGTTTACATAACAAACAAATGGTGATTATTTTGCCAATCAGTACTAATAGCATGGCTGTTGCTAAGACAAAGATGTTCCCCATCCACGTCTTTGTTCTCTCATTGCTATGTAGCTTTTTTTCCCCAAAGAAAGCAAATAAAAGCCCAGTAGGTATTGAATCTTGGACAACAAATTTGATTGTTATTGGTGTGATGGAATGTCATATTATGCTGATAGATTGTAAATCTTTTTAGGACCTCCTGAGCAGTGTCCAGTGTGTTTTCTGAGAAAGAGCCACCAGTATACACAGTGCATTCATATGTTTATTTGCACTGCTTAGTATACACATGAATTGTAGATGGTTTTACAAAACCAGGATTGCACCATGAGCTCTCAGTTACCATTAAATGGGTTCCCCAAGACTGAGAAGTCCTGTTAATCCAGTAGGATTTCTAAAAATAAAAAAAGACAAATCTGTTTCGGCATGTCGTTACAGCATCCATCTCCCTTCTACTCTGCCTCACGTCCCTGCTGGACCTGAAGTGCGACATGCTGTCTACATGTATGTTGCCACTGCTGGCCAATCAGTAACCTCAGCAGTGGCAGGGTCTCTATGTCCTGTCTGCGTACTTTTACAACTGAGGCGATTGATTGGCTGGTAGTGGTGATGTGCGTGTAGATGTCATGCACACTTCTGTGCACCAGCTACAGATGAGTACTTTTTTTTGTAGCTGCTGTACCCTGCCTGCACATATGAAAATTGTTTTCACTCTCTAAAAAAAAACAACTTTAACTTAGCAGGGCTGACTTGAAATTGATTTAGTTTTTAGTGAGTATAAATGCAGCATTAGAAAATATACAAACCATTGGGAGATATTTCTTTGCTTGTCAGTAATTCGCATGATAAAGCATTTTAACATATTGGGTGTCTGCTTTAGCAGAAACACTTCAAAACACTGGGAATTATCACTTGCAACCATCCATATGTTGCTGATTCAAAAAGACACTCATATGCTCCATTTAGCATTTTCCCTTTATTACATTATTCTCAGTTTATATTGCACATTGAAATGACTCTATATTTATATGTGTGTATTTCATTCATTTAAAGCATGGGGTGTTGTATTGATATCATGGGTAATAGACTGTTTGATCCTTGCAATATTAGGAGTAGGGATGAACGAACTAGAACTGTATAGTTTGGGTTCGTACCGAATTTTGGGGTGTCCGTGACACGGACCCGAACCCGGACATTTTCGTAAAAGTTCGGGTTCGGTGTTCGTCGCTTTCTTGGCGCTTTTGTGACGCTTTCTTGGCGCTTTTTGAAAGGCTGCAAAGCAGCCAATCAACAAGCGTCATACTACTTGCCCCAAGAGGCCATCACAGCCATGCCTACTATTGGCATGGCTGTGATTGGCCAGAGCACCATGTGACCCAGCCTCTATTTAAGCTGGAGTCACATAGCGCCGCCCGTCACTCTGCTCTGATTAGCGTAGGGAGAGGTTGCGGCTGCGACAGTAGGGCGAGATTAGGCAGATTAACTCCTCCAAAGGACTTGATTATTGATCGATCTGCAGCTGTGGGTCATTGAGCTGCTGATACTCAATTGCTCACTGTTTTTAGGCTGCCCAGACCGTTTGTCAGTCACATTTTTCTGGGGTGATCGGCGGCCATTTTGTGTCTTGTGGTGCGCCAGCACAAACTGCGACCAAGTGCATTTAACCCTCAATGGTGTGGTTGTTTTTTGGCTAAAGCCTACATCAGGGTGAAGCTGTCACACCAAGTGCATTTAACCAGCAATAGTCTGTTTATTTTTTGGCCATATACTACATCAGGGGCAAGCTGCGCCTATCACCAAGTGCATTTAACCCTCAATGGTGTGGTTGTTTTTTGGCTAAAGCATACATCAGGGTGAAGCTGTCACACCAAGTGCATTTAACCAGCAATAGTCTGTTTATTTTTTGGCCATATACTACATCAGGGGCAAGCTGCGCCCGTCACCAAGTGCATTTAACCCTCAGTAGTGTGGTTCGTCAAGCTGTGACACCAAGTGCATTTAACCAGCAATAGTCTGTTCATTTTTTGGCCATATACTACATCAGGGGCAAGCTGCGCCCGTCACTAAGTGCATTTAACCAGCAATAGTGTGGTTATTTTTTGGCCATATCCCAGTCTAATTCTGTCACTAAATCCATACCGGTCACCCAGCGCCTAAATACTAGGCCTCAAATTTATATCCCGCTAAATCTGTCGTTACCGCTGTACTGTTGTGGCTGGGCAAGTTATTTAGTGTCCGTCAAAGCACATTTTTTGTTCAGGGTTGAAATACAATTCCCAATTTAGCAATTTCATAATTTAGTGGTTTCTGCTATATCAGAGCTATTTGAAATCTATCCCTAAAAGGGTATATAATATTCAAGGTGCACATAGGGTCATTCAGAATAACTTCACACACACGCTACTGTGCATTTCCAAGTCTAATTCTGTTAGTAAATCCATACCGGTCACCCAGCGCCTAAATACTAGGCCTCAAATTATATCCCGCTAAATCTCTCGTTACCGCTGTCCTGTTGTGGCTGGGAAAGTTATTTAGTGTCCGTCAAAGCACATTTTTTGTTCTGGGTTGAAATACAATTCCCAATTTAGCAATTTCATAATTTAGTGGTTCCTGCTATATCAGAGCTATTTGAAATCTATCCCTAAAAGGGTATATAATATTCAAGGTGCACATAGGGTCATTCAGAATAACGTCACACACACGCTACTGTGCATTTCCAAGTCTAATTCTGTCACTAAATCCATACCGGTCACCCAGCGCCTAAATACTAGGCCTCAAATTTATATCCCGCCAAATCTCTTGTTACCGCTGTCCTGTTGTGGCTGGGAAAGTTATTTAGTGTCTGTCAAAGAACATTTTTTGTTCAGGGTTGAAATACAATTCCCAATTTAGCAATTTCATAATTTAGTGGTTTCTGCTATATCAGAGCTATTTGAAATCTATCCCTAAAAGGGTATATAATATTCAGATGCACATAGGGTCATTCAGAATAACTTCACACACACGCTACTGTGCATTTCCAAGTCTAATTCTGTTAGTAAATCCATACCGGTCACCCAGCGCCTAAATACTAGGCCTCAAATTTATATCCCGCTAAATCTCTCGTTACCGCTGTCCTGTTGGGGCTGGGAAAGTTATTTAGTGTCCGTCAAAGCACATTTTTTGTTCTGGGTTGAAATACAATTCCCAATTTAGCAATTTCATAATTTAGTGGTTTCTGCTATATCAGAGCTATTTGAAATCTATCCCTAAAAGGGTATATAATATTCAAGGTGCACATAGGGTCATTCAGAATAACTTCACACACACGCTACTGTGCATTTCCAAGTCCAATTCTGTTAGTAAATCCATACCGGTCACCCAGCGCCTAAATACTAGGCCTCAAATTTATATCCCGCTGAATTTGAATACAATACATTGGGCCAAATAATATTTTTGTTGTTGTGGTGAACCATAACAATGAGGAAAACATCTAGTAAGGGACGCGGACGTGGACATGGTCGTGGTGGTGTTAGTGGACCCTCTGGTGCTGGGAGAGGACGTGGCCGTTCTGCCACATCCACACGTCCTAGTGTACCAACTACCTCAGGTCCCAGTAGCCGCCAGAATTTACAGCGATATATATGGTGGGGCCCAATGCCGTTCTAAGGATGGTAAGGCCTGAGCAGGTACAGGCATTAGTTAATTGGGTGGCCGACAGTGGATCCAGCACGTTCACATTATCTCCCACCCAGTCTTCTGCAGAAAGCGCACAGATGGCGCCTGAAAACCAACCCATTCAGTCTGTCACATCACCCCCATGCATACCAGGGAAACTGTCTCAGCCTCAAGTTATGCAGCAGTCTCTTATACTGTTTGAAGACTCCGCTGGCAGGGTTTCCCAAGGGCATTCACCTAGCCCTTCCCCAGCGGTGAAAGACATAGAATGCACTGACACACAACCACTTATGTTTCCTGATGATGAGGACATGGGAATACCACCTCAGCATGTCTCTGATGATGACGAAACACAGGTGCCAATTGCTGCGTCTTTCTGCAGTGTGCAGACTGAACAGGAGGTCAGGGATCAAGACTGGGTGGAAGACGATGCAGGGGACGATGAGGTCCTAGACCCCACATGGAATGAAGGTCGTGCCACTGACTTTCACAGTTCGGAGGAAGAGGCAGTGGTGAGACCGAGCCAACAGCGTAGCAAAAGAGGGAGCAGTGGGCAAAAGCAGAACACCCGCCGCCAAGAGACTCCGCCTGCTACTGACCGCCGCCATCATGGACCGAGCACCCCAAAGGCAGCTTCAAGGAGTTCCCTGGCATGGCACTTCTTCAAACAATGTGCTGACGACAAGACCCGAGTGGTTTGCACGCTGTGCCATCAGAGCCTGAAGCGAGGCATTAACGTTCTGAACCTGAGCACAACCTGCATGACCAGGCACCTGCATGCAAAGCATGAACTGCAGTGGAGTAAACACCTTAAAACCAAGGAAGTCACTCAGGCTCCCCCTGCTACCTCTTCTGCTGCTGCCGCCTCGGCCTCTTCTGCTGCTGCCGCCTCGGCCTCTTCCTCCGCCTCTGGAGGAACGTTGGCACCTGCCGCCCAGCAAACAGGGGATGTACCACCAACACCACCACCTCCGTCACCAAGCGTCTCAACCATGTCACACGCCAGCGTTCAGCTCTCCATCTCACAAACATTTGAGAGAAAGCGTAAATTCCCACCTAGCCACCCTCGATCCCTGGCCCTGAATGCCAGCATTTCTAAACTACTGGCCTATGAAATGCTGTCATTTAGGCTGGTGGACACAGACAGCTTCAAACAGCTCATGTCGCTTGCTGTCCCACAGTATGTTGTTCCCAGCCGCCACTACTTCTCCAAGAGAGCCGTGCCTTCCCTGCACAACCAAGTATCTGATAAAATAAAGTGTGCACTGCGCAACGCCATCTGTAGCAAGGTCCACCTAACCACAGATACGTGGACCAGTAAGCACGGCCAGGGACGCTATATCTCCCTAACTGCACACTGGGTAAATGTAGTGGCAGCTGGGCCCCAGGCGGAGAGCTGTTTGGCGCACGTCCTTCCGCCGCCAAAGATCGCAGGGCAACATTCTTTGCCTCCTGTTGCCACCACCTCCTTCTCGGCTTCCTCCTCCTCTTCTTCCACCTGCTCATCCAGTCAGCCACACACCTTCACCACCAACTTCAGCACAGCCCGGGCTAAAGTCAGCAGGCCATTTTGAAACTCATATGTTTGGGGGACAGGCCCCACACCGCACAGGAGTTGTGGCGGGGTATAGAACAACAGACCGACGAGTGTTTGCTGCCGGTGAGCCTCAAGCCCGGCCTGGTGGTGTGTGATAATGGGCGAAATCTCGTTGCAGCTCTGGGAATAGCCAATTTGACGCACATCCCTTGCTTGGCGCATGTGCTGAATTTGGTGGTGCAGAAGTTCATACACAACTACCCCGACATGTCAGAGCTGCTGCATAAAGTGCGGGCCGTCTGTTCGCGCTTCCGGCGTTCACATCCTGCTGCTGCTCGCCTGTCTGCGCTACAGCGTAACTTCGGCCTTCCCGCTCACCGCCTCATATGCGACGTGCCCACCAGGTGGAACTCCACCTTGCACATGCTGGACAGACTGTGCGAGCAGCAGCAGGCCATAGTGGAGTTTCAGCTGCAGCACGCACGGGTCAGTCGCACTACAGAACAGCACCACTTCACCACCAATGACTGGGCCTCCATGCGAGACCTGTGTGCCCTGTTGCGCTGTTTCGAGTACTCCACCAACATGGCCAGTGGCGATGACGCCGTTATCAGCGTTACAATACCACTTCTATGTCTCCTTGAGAAAACACTTAGGGCGATGATGGAAGAGGAGGTGGCCCAGGAGGAGGAGGAGGAGGAGGAGGAGGAGGAGGAAGAGGGGTCATTTTTAGCACTTTCAGGCCAGTGTCTTCAAAGTGACTCATTGGGAGGTTTTTTGCAACAGCAGAGGCCAGGTACAAATGTGGCCAGCCAGGACCCACTACTGGAGGATGAGGAGGACGAGGATGAGGAGGAGGTGGAGGAGGATGAGGATGAAGCATGGTCACAGCGGGGTGGCACCCAACGCAGCTCGGGTCCATCACTGGTGCGTGGCTGGGGGGAAAGGCAGGACGATGACGATACGCCTCCCACAGAGGACAGCTTGTCCTTACCCCTGGGCAGCCTGGCACACATGAGCGACTACATGCTGCACTGCCTGCGCAACGACAGCAGAGTTGCCCACATTTTAACCTGTGCGGACTACTGGGTTGCCACCCTGCTGGATCCACGCTACAAAGACAATGTGCCCACCTTACTTCCTGCACTGGAGCGTGATAGGAAGATGCGCGAGTACAAGCGCACGTTGGTAGACGCGCTACTGAGAGCATTCCCAAATGTCACAGGGGAACAAGTGGAAGCCCAAGGCCAAGGCAGAGGAGGAGCAAGAGGTCGCCAAGGCAGCTGTGTCAATGCCAGCTCCTCTGAGGGCAGGGTTAGCATGGCAGAGATGTGGAAAACTTTTGTCAACACGCCACAGCTAACTGCACCACCACCTGATACGCAACGTGTTAGCAGGAGACAACATTTCACTAACATGGTGGAACAGTACATGTGCACACCCCTCCACGTACTGACTGATGGTTCGGCCCCATTCAACTTCTGGGTCTCTAAATTGTCCACGTGGCCAGAGCTAGCCTTTTATGCCTTGGAGGTGCTGGCCTGCCCAGCGGCCAGCGTTTTGTCTGAACGTGTATTCAGCACGGCAGGGGGCGTCATTACAGACAAACGCAGCCGCCTGTCTACAGCCAATGTGGACAAGCTGACGTTCATAAAAATGATCTAGGCATGGATCCCACAGGATCTGTCCGTCCCTTGTGCAGATTAGACATTAACTACCTCCCCTTAACCATATATTATTGGACTCCAGGGCACTTCCTCATTCAATCCTATTTTTATTTTCATTTTACCATTATATTGCGAGGCTACCCAAAGTTGAATGAACCTCTCCTCTGTCTGGGTGCCGGGGCCTAAATATATGCCAATGGACTGTTCCAATGTTGGGTGACTTGAAGCCTGATTCTCTGCTATGACATGCAGACTAATTCTCTGCTGACATGAAGCCAGATCCTCTGTTACGGGACCTCTCTCCTCTGCCTGGGTGCTGGGCCTAAATATATGCCAATGGACTGTTGCAGTGGTGGCTGACGTGAAGCCTCATTCTCTGCTATGACATGCAGACTAATTCTCTGCTGACATGAAGCCAGATTGTCTGTTACGGGACCTCTCTCCTCTGCCTGGGTGCTGGGCCTAAATATATGCCAATGGACTGTTGCAGTGGTGGCTGACGTGAAGCCTCATTCTCTGCTACGACATGCAGACTAATTCTCTGCTGACATGAAGCCAGATTGTCTGTTACGGGACCTCTCTCCTCTGCCTGGGTGCTGGGCCTAAATATATGCCAATGGACTGTTGCAGTGGTGGCTGACGTGAAGCCTCATTCTCTGCTATGACATGCAGACTAATTCTCTGCTGACATGAAGCCAGATTGTCTGTTACGGGACCTCTCTCCTCTGCCTGGGTGCTGGGCCTAAACTTATGAAAATGGACTCTTACAGTTTTGGCTGACGTGAAGCCTGATTCTCTGCTATGACATGAAGACTGATTCTCTGCTGACATGAAGCCAGATCCTCTGTTACGGGACCTCTCTCCTCTGCCTGGGTGCTGGGCCTAAATATATGCCAATGGACTGTTGCAGTGGTGGCTGACGTGAAGCCTGATTCTCTGCTATGACATGAAGACTGATTCTCTGCTGACATGAAGCCAGATTGTCTGTTACGGGACCTCTCTCCTCTGCCTGGGTGCTGGGCCTAAATATATGCCAATGGACTGTTGCAGTGGTGGCTGACGTGAAGCCTCATTCTCTGCTATGACATGCAGACTGATTCTCTGCTGACATGAAGCCAGATTGTCTGTTACGGGACCTCTCTCCTCTGCCTGGGTGCTGGGCCTAAATATATGCCAATGGACTGTTGCAGTGGTGGCTGACGTGAAGCCTCATTCTCTGCTATGACATGCAGACTAATTATCTGCTGACATGAAGCCAGATTGTCTGTTACGGGACCTCTCTCCTCTGCCTGGGTGCTGGGCCTAAACTTATTAAAATGGACTCTTACAGTGGTGGGTGACGTGAAGCCTGATTCTCTGCTATGACATGAAGACTGATTCTCTGCTGACATGAAGCCAGATTGTCTGTTGCGGGACATTTCTCCTCTGCCTGGGTGCTGGGCCTAAATATATGCCAATGGACTGTTGCAGTGGTGGCTGACGTGAAGCCTCATTCTCTGCTATGACATGCAGACTAATTCTCTGCTGACATGAAGCCAGATTGTCTGTTACGGAACCTCTCTCCTCTGCCTGGGTGCTGGGCCTAAATTTATGACAATGGACTGTTGCAGTGGTGGCTGACGTGAAGCCTGTTTCTCTGCTATGACATGCAGACTGATTCTCTGCTGACATGAAGCCAGATCCTCTGTTACGGGACCTCTCTCCTCTGCCTGGGTGCTGGGCCTAAATTTATGAAAATGGACTGTTGCAGTGGTGGGTGACGTGAAGCCTGATTCTCTGCTATGACATGAAGACTGATTCTCTGCTGACATGAAGACAGATTCTCTGTTACGGGACCTCTCTCCTCTGCCTGGGTGCCGGGGCCTAAATATCTGAGAATGGACTGTTCCAGTGTTGGGTGACGTGAAGCCAGATTCTCTGCTATGGGACCTCTCTCCAATTGATTTTGGTTAATTTTTATTTATTTAATTTTTATTTTAATTCATTTCCCTATCCACATTTGTTTGCACGGGATTTACCTACATGTTGCTGCCTTTTGCAGCCCTCTAGCCCTTTCCTGGGCTGTTTTACAGCCGTTTTAGTGCCGAAAAGTTCGGGTCCCCATTGACTTCAATGGGGTTCGGGTTCGGGACGAAGTTCGGATCGGGTTCGGATCCCGAACCCGAACATTTCCGGGAAGTTCGGCCGAACTTCTCGAACCCGAACATCCAGGTGTTCGCTCAACTCTAATTAGGAGTCGATATTGCATTATATTTGCCATGGAACATATGATTGTCATACAAATAGTAAATTGTGACTGCACCACTCTCCTTCACTTATGCGGAGACAACTACCTCTGCCACGGTCACTGGAGAGCCCACTGAATAGATTTAAGTGTTTCAGGCTCCTAATAACACATAATAGGGGAGATTTATCAATAGAGATGGCCTTGGGCTGGTTTCACATGGGCGTTGCAGGAAAAGGTGCGGGTGCGTTGCGGGAACACGCCCGATTTTTCTGCGCGAGTGCAAAACATTGTAATGCATTTTGCACTTCTGTAGATTGTACTATTTTCCCTTATGGTTATAAGGGAAAATAATAGCATTCTGAATACAGAATGCATAGTAAAATAGCACTGGAGGGGTTAAAAAATGTTAAAATTTTTTTTAAAGGGAGTCTGTCACCTCCATATGGCCATATACAGTGCTTACATGGCTCTGTAGCACACCTATACAGGATTGTAACGAAGTTTAATTCATATGCAAATGAGCACTCGCAAGTGCCCAGGTGAGGAGTTCAGTGTGTAAGTGCCCAGGCTGCTCTGCCTCCTTTTCACTTTACTCGTCCCCAGACTCTTCCTTTGCCCTATCGATGAGGCAAGAGACTTGGAGGGCGGGCAAAGGAAGAGGCTGGGGAGGAGTAAAGTGAAAAGAAGGCAGAGCAGCCTTGGCACTTACAGATTGAACTCCTCCCCTGGGCACTTGCGAGTGCTCATTTGCATATGACTTCGTTACAATCCTGTATAGGTGTGCTACAGAGCTATGTAAGCACTGTATATGGCCATATGGAGGTGACAGATTCTCTTTAACTCGCCTAAATCCACTTGATTGCGCAGCCGGCATCTCCTTCTGTCTTCATCTTAGCTGTGTGCAGTAACAGGACCTGTGGTGACGTCACTCTGGTTATCACATGATCCATCACATGATCTTTTACCATGGTGATAGATCATGTGATGGACCATGTGATGACCGGAGCGACATCACCACAGGTCCTGTTACTCCACAAAGCAAAGAAGAAGACAGAAGGAGATGCCGGCTGCGCGATCAAGTGGATTAAGGTGAGTTAAATTATTTTTTATTTTTTTAACCCCTCCAGCGCTATTTTACTATGCATTCTGTATTCAGAATGCTATTATTTTCCCTTATAACCATGTTATAAGGGAAAATAATAATGATCGGGTCTCCATCCCGATCATCTCCTAGAAACCGTGCGTGAAAATCGCACCGCATCTGCACTTGTTTGCGGATGCTTGTGATTTTCACGCAACCCCATTCATTTCAATGGGGCCTGCGTTACGTGAAAAACACACAATATAGAGCATGCTGCTATTTTCACGCAACGCACAAGTGATGCGTGAAAATCACTGCTCATGTGAACAGCCCCATAGAAATGAATGAGTCGGGATTCAGTGCGGGTGCAATGCGTTCATCTCACGCATTGCATCCGTGCGGAATACTCGCCCGTGTGAAAGAGGCCTAGCAGTTCGCCCGGCGGTCGGTTTGCGGCGAACTTTGCTTGTTCTCGGTTCGCCGAACATGCAAACATATGGCAATATTCGCTGGCGCCATTTTTTTTACATTGTGGCAACTTTAACCCATGACATATCTATCAGGTGGTACAGGACAGTTAATTGAGACATTTCAGCACATGGACATACCCCCTACCTTATAAATAGACCTGATCTGGCTGCCATTTTACATTCTGTCTTTTGTCAGTGTAGGGAGAGGTTGCTGTGTTGAGCAGGGACAGGCTGTTAGAGTGTTAGTGACACAAATCACTAGCTAATAGGTCCACAAAAGTCCTTTTAAGGACTGGTAAAGGTGTGCTATTGATTGGTGTGCAGTATATAGGGCTGTAATACACTTATAATATACTTTCTAATATAGAAAGCATATTATAGTGGATTTGTATAGTGCAGCATTGTGACTGGTGATCGGTTCTGCAGCGATACTACAACTACAAAGAGTGACAAACGCAATTAGAAAAAAGTATTATAACTGGTGTGATAAAGCAGTGGCCCCCAAAACAACATATTGAAGTGGGGTGTTATATAAGAATTTACTTTTCAAATAGTGTATTTGGGTACTACAGAAATTTAGCTGCTTTCACTGCATTCCCTCTGCTACACACAGTAAGAAAATGTAAAGGATTTTTTTTTTATAACTGGTGTGATAGACCAGTTGCCCACAAAATGACATATTGAAGTGTTATCTAAGAATATACTTTTCAAATAGTGTATTTGGGTACTGCAGAAATGTTTCCGCTTTCACTGCGTTACCTCTGCTACACAGTAAGAAAATTCAAAGGAAAACATTTTTTACCGGTGTGATTATAGACCAGTGGCCCCCAAAATGACATATTGAAGCGGGGTGTTATCTAAGAATATACTTTTCAAATAGTGTATTTGGGTACTGCAGAAATGTATCCGCTTTCACTGCGTTACCTCTGCTACACACAGTAAGAAAATTCAAAGGAAAACATTTTTTACCGGTGTGATTATAGACCAGTGGCCCCCAAAATGACATATTGAAGCGGGGTGTTATCTAAGAATATACTTTTCAAATAGTGCACTTGGGTACTGCAGAAATGTATCCACTTTCACTGCTTTAGCTCTGCTACACACAGTCAGAAAATTTCCAGGAATTTTTTTTTTTATAACTGGTGTGATAGACCTGTGTCCCCCCAAAACGACATATTGAAGCGGGGTGTTATATACCTTCTTCCACATACACTGCGCTTCTCTAGAGACTTTTGTCACCGGGTCATTTAAAAAATGACAGGCAGAGGAGGAGGCAGGCCCTTCCGCAGGGGTGGTAGGTATAGGGCAGAAGCACCAGGCTGGAGCCAAAGTGGGAAGTTGCAGAAGGTGTGTTTGATTACGTCAAAGGATGCACCAGACGTGGTTGAGTGGCTCACTCACCCTTCCGCTTCTGAACCCTCCTCATCCTCTCTATCTGCACCCTCTTCACTCTCTGCTGTGTGCACCCCCAAAGACACCACCACCATATACCCTCCGCTTGAATCACAGGAATTATTTTCCGATCCATCACAAGACAATTCCGATGCGCAGCCATTCTTTGCATCGGATCAGGAAGAGGAGGTAGCAACAACCGCTACTCAGCAGTCTGACGACAATACCCAGATCAGCCCAAGGCGGTTGTTCCCCGCTGTTGCTGCCTACTCCGAGATCTCTAGTGTTAGTGGTGGGGAAGGTGACTTTGATGATGACGTGTCTATGGATGTAATGTGGGTGCCCACAAGAGAGGAAGAGGAGGGGAGTTCAGAGGGAGAGATGGGCCAGCAGATAGGGAGGAGAATCAGGCCGAACTTACATTACACAGGAGGGAAAAACCAGACTGCTAATGTATCAGGAGCGAGCCATCAACCATGTACGGTCACATCTGGAGCTCCCAGGATGCCCGCACATGTCTCCGCTGTATGGGCTTTTTTTTATGTGACAGCTGCTGACAATAGTGTTGCCATCTGCAGCCTTTGCAGTCAACACATAAGTTGCGGTAAGCCCAACACTCACCTAGGGACGACCGCCTTAAGAAGGCACCTGGCCTCCCATCACTGAGCCCAGTCGGAGCAACGCTGTCAGAACCCACAAAGCCACACTCCAGGCTCTCACCGTCCAGCCTTTTCTCCTTCTCCTTCTAGTCTCTTCTCACAATTGTCCTCCACTCTACCTTCCATCATGCCATCCTCACGTTTGTCAGGAAAAAGGCAGGCTTCCATGGCCCAAATGTTCGAGCGTAAAAAAATTATGACGCCGGATAACCCTCTTGCTCAACGGTTGACCACTGGCTTGTCGGAACTGATAGCCCGCCAACTACTGCCATATAAACTTGTGGACTCGGAGGCCTTTCAAAAATTTGTGGCCATTGGAGCACCACAATGGAAGGTCCCAGGAAGGAAAATGTTCTCGCAGAAGGGCATCCCAGAGCTATATGGCCACGTTCAGCGGCAAGTGACTTTATCTCTGGCCACTGGGTGAACCTTCTGACAGCTGTCAAGCATGTAACCCGTGGCACGCGTGTTGATTTGGTTTTACCACCCTGGATTGCATGCAGGCCTGCCTCTTATTCTCCTCCTCCTACTCCATCCTCCCTCTCCTCCTTAGCTACCTAATACCCTGGGGTCCAGGACGTCTTGCGGCAGGCCAGGAAAATCCAAGGCCATTTTAGAAGATCTTACACAGCAGAAATGTGCAATTAACAACATGATGAGATCATCAAACTGGTCAGTTGCAGCCAGGGCACCATCAGTGACATTGTACCTTTTGCCTTCTTTCTGGAGCGTGCTTTGCGTTGTGTCATTGATCAAGCTGTCAAGGAGCAGGAGCAGGAAGATGAAGAAGTCACACTGCTGGATTAATTCCCGGGGGGGCTACTCCATCTGAGACAAGTGAACAACAGGAGTCTGAAGAGGAGTCAGAGGAGGATAGTGCCGGGGAGAAGGAGGAGCAAGAAGAGCATGCTTTAACCCTCCTCTTATGTTAGCATTCTGTTACTATCCATGATGTTAACGGGTCGGTTTTGACCCGTGTCTTAAATCAGCCATAAAATACCCTCTGAACAATTATTTATCATCCAATTTGTTTCTTACCTCTTTGTTACCTTGTTAGGCTTCTTTATCCTTGAAAAGATTGGTTTTAATATTTTTGGTGTGACCCCTTAGACCTTTCTTTTCATACCTCTCATTTTCAAACTTAAAAATGGTAAAATAAACCTCAATAGAATATTATAAGTAAACTAGAAAAGGTACAATTTCTGGGTAAATTGTGTGAAGTGTTCTTGCCTCCACCAGTAGCTTACAACTGGAGTGGGCGTTTCTGAAGAAACCACAAGATGTTGGCTTGGAATCTGATTGGCTGTTGGTTGCTCCACCCACTTTTTTGAATTTTAATCCCATTCCTCCAGTGACCAACTGCGCCAAGTTTAAAGACTGTGCCAATCAAAGTCTAAGAGCAGCGGCAGTTTGAATTTTTCCCATTTAAACACATGGCTGAAATTTGATTGGCCGTTGTAGACTCCGCCCACTTTTATAAATTTTGACCTTTGTCTCACACTGACCCACCCTGCCGAGTTTGGGTGCTGTGGCTTAAATACTGTGAGAATGACAGCTGTTTAAAGGTTTCTTATTGAAGTCAATAGGGAAAATCTGATTGGTTGTTTGTGGCTCCGCCCACTTTTTAGCGTCCCCAAAATGAGATATACATTGGCACAGTCCTCCAGTGACCAACTGTGCCAAGTTTCAGAACCCTGCCATTAACAGTCTAAGAGCAGCGGCAGTTAGAATTTTTCCCATTTAAACAAATGGCTGAAATTTTTTTTTTTTTTTTTTTTTTTTTTACCCCAGTCACCCAATGACCTACGGTGCCAAGTTTGGGTATTCTGGCTTAAATTGTGAGAATGACAGCAATTTAAAGGTTTCTCATTGAAGTCAATAGGAAAAATCAGATTTGTCGTTGTTGACTCCGCCCACTTTTTCCATTTTTGAAGCCGAAGTAATCTATGACCTGATTTCTGAGATTTGAAGCCCCTGACATCAATAATGGCAGCATTTTTCAATTTTCTGCATTTTTCAATTTTCCCATTGAAATCAATCAAAGAGATCTGATTGGTTGTTTTTGGCCCCGCCCACTTTTCTAAATTTTAATCCTAATCCTAAATTGTCCAACTGTACCAAGTTTGGGGATCCTGCCATTAACAGTCTAAGAGCAGCGGCAGTTTTAAATTTTCCCATTAAAACATATAGATGAAATTTGATTGGCCGATGTAGACTCCGCCCACTTTAAAACATTTGAATTCGAGTCACCTATTAACCGAATATATTAAGTTTAACAACCCTGCCATTAACAATGTTGAAATGGCAGCAATTTAAAATTTTCTCATTGAAGTCAATAGGGAAAATCTGATTGGTTGTTTGTAGCTCTGCCCACTTTTTAATGTCCCCAAAATGTGACAGAAATTTTCAGGTTGACCCCATGACTAAGTGACCCAAGTTTGGTCAGTTTCACTCCAAAGCTGTATGAGTGACAAACGTTTGCATTTTTCCAATAAAACTCTGAGGGAGAAAAAAAGAGGTTTTCGGGGGCCCGCCCCAGGGGCCCGGAGGGTGGGATCAGTTAACAAAGCACAAGCAAGATCCTCGGGTATGTGCCGACCAAGAGTGCAAAGTTCGGTATTTATACTCTGTGGGAGGAGTAGCAATTTGAACAACTCATTGTAGTCAATGGGAGAATTTGATTGGTTCTGTGTGGCCCCGCTCACATTTTCGGGTCTCCGAAATGTGCTAACAAATTGGGCGTTGACCCCATGACTAAGTGACCCAAGTTTGGTGACTTTAGTTTAAAATCTGTGCGACTGGGAGCAATTTGAAAATTGTCCCTGTCAAAGTCAATGTGAAAAATTTGGATTTTGGGGGCCCTGTCCCAGGGGCCCGGAGGGTGGGATCGGGTAACAAAGCACAAGCAAGGTACTCGGGTGGGTGCCGACCAAGTCTGCAAAGTTTGGAATTTGTACTCCTAAAAATGTGGGAGAAGTAGCAATTTGAAGGTCTCATTACAGTCAACAGGGAGATTTTGATTGGTTCTGTGTGGCCCCGCCCACTTTTTGGGGTCCCCGAAATGTGCCCAAAATTTTCGGGTTGACTCCATGACTAAGTGACCCAAGTTTGGTGACTTTTGCATCAAAGCCTGGCGAGTGGGAGCGATTTGAAAATGTACCCTGTCAAAGTCTATGGGAAAAAAGGGGGCTTCCGGGGCCCGCCACGGGGGCCCCGGGGGTGGGATCGCTTAGAAAAGCACAAGCAACTCGAGTCGCTATAGGTCGAAGAAGTGTAGAAAGTTTGGGGTATGTAGCCCCAAAACTGTAGGAGGAGTAGTGTATAGAAAACGCGGCTAAGAATAATAATAATAGCTAGCTTTGCCATTCATTCCTATGGGACAAATTTCGCCACAAGAACCACGATATTCCGTGAACCATTCGGCGAAACGTTCCACAAAGTAATAGCTGATCGGGAACAATCTGCACGTTTTGGTAAATTTTTGTCAATGTAGTGTAAAAACTGTGGGAGGAGTTAGGGTGGCAAATTTGGCTATAATAATAAGAACTAGAAAAAGTACAATTTCTGGGGAAATTGTGTGAAGTGTTCTTGCCTCCACCAGTAGCTTACAACTGGAGTGGGCGGAGTAACTGGGTGGAGTGGCTTGAGTAAGTGTTGTGTGGTTGGATTGGCTGGAGTAACTGTGGAAAGGTTGCACCTAAAAGTCGGGTGGTTGCACCTAAGGGTCGGGGTGTGTGCACCTAATCGTTGGGGTGGTTGCACCTAAGGGTCGGAGTGGGTGCACCTAAGGGTCGGGGTGGGTGCACCTAATCGTTGGGATGGTTGCACCTAAGGGTCGGAGTGGTTGCACCTAAGGGTCGGAGTGGGTGCACCTAAGGGTCGGGATGGTTGACCTAAAAGTCGGGGTGGTTGCACCTAAGGGTCGGGGTGGGTGCACCTAATCATTGGGGTGGTTGCACCTAAAGGTCGGAGTGGGTGCACCTAAGGGTCAGGGTGGGTGCACCTAATCGTTGGGGTGGGTGCACCTAATGAAAGGTTTCTTATTGAAGTCAATAGGGAAAATCTGATTGGTTGTTTGTGGCTCCGCCCACTTTTTAGCGTCCCCAAAATGAGATATACATTGGCACAGTCCTCCAGTGACCAACTGTGCCAAGTTTCAGAACCCTGCCATTAACAGTCTAAGAGCAGCGGCAGTTTGAAATTTTCCCATTTAAACAAATGGCTGAAATTTGATTGGCCGTTGTAGACCCCGCCCACTTAAAAAAAAAAATTGACCCCAGTCACCCAATGACCTACGGTGCCAAGTTTGGGTATTCTGGCTTAAATATTGTGAGAATGACAGCAATTTAAAGGTTTCTCATTGAAGTCAATAGGAAAAATCTGATTTGTCATTGTTGACTCCGCCCACTTTTTCAGTTTTTGAAGCCAAAGTAATCGATGGCCTGATTTCTGAGATTTGAAGCCCCTGACATCAATAATGGCAGCATTTTTCAATTTTCTGCATTTTTCAATTTTCCCATTGAAATCAATCAAAGAAATCTGATTGGTTGTTTTTGGCCCCACCCACTTTTCTGAATTTTAATCCTAATCCTAAATTGTCCAACTGTACCAAGTTTGGGGATCCTGCCATTAACAGTCTAAGAGCAGCGGCAGTTTTAAATTTCCCCATTAAAACATATAGCTGAAATTTGATTGGCCGTTGTAGACTCCGCCCACTTTAAAACATTTGCATTCTAGTCACCTAATAACCGAATATATTAAGTTTAACAACCCTGCAATTAACAATGTTGAAATGGCAGCAATTTAAAATTTTCTCATTGAAGACAATAGGGAAAATCTGATTGGTTGTTTGTAGCTCCGCCCACTTTTTAATGTCCCCCAAAATGTGACAGAAATTTTCAGGTTGACCCCATGACTAAGTGACCCAAGTTTGGTGAGTTTCACTCCGAAGCTGTATGAGTGACAAACGTTTGCATTTTTCCAATAAATCTCTAGGGGAGAAAAAAAGAGGTTTTCGGGGGCCCGCCCCAGGGGCCCGGAGGGTGGGATCGGTTAACAAAGCACAAGCAAGATCCTCGGGTATGTGCTGACCAAGAGTGCAAAGTTCGGTATTGATACTCCTAAATCTGTGGGAGGAGTAGCAATTTGAACGTCTCATTGTAGTCAATGGGGAGAATTTGATTGGTTCTGTGTGGCCCTGCCCACATTTTCAGGTCTCCGAAATGTTCTAACAAATTGGGCGTTGACCCCATGACTAAGTGACCCAAGTTTGGTGACTTTAGTTTAAAATCTGTGCAACTGGGAGCGATTTGAAAATGTTCCCTGTCAAAGTCAATGGGAAAAACGTGGATTGCTTAGCCGTGGACATTTTTAGTGGCAGCAGGGATAGCTGAACGTTTTGATAAAAGATTTGTGTAGGTGGGCCTGAAAATGAGGGAGTGGTGGCAGTTTAGAAATCATGTCCTGATTTTTCAGCTTTTGCCAGCTCCCACTCTTTGTCATTCATTCCTATGGGACAATTTTCACCACAAGAACCACGATATTCCGTGAACCATTCGGCGAAACGTTCCACAAAGTAATAGCAATCCGATCGGGAACAATCTGCACGTTTTGGTAAATTTTTGTCTATGTATTGTAAAAACTGTGGGAGGAGTTACGGTGGCAAATTTGGCTATAATAAGAATAAGAATATATATGTGAGATAACATTAAGTGGTCTTGCTATGCAAGAACACTTAATAAAAGGTTGTTATGTCACCAGAATGTTGCCGAGGAGTATTTGAACACATTTCTTAATTTTTATTTTTTTATTTTTATATTTTAATAACATTAACTATAAAAACATTGATGGTGTTTTTTTTTTTTTTTACATAAAATGTTCATAAACAATGAAAAGCAATAATACAACATGTAGACTTGCAAGGTCAACCAAACAACACACATCAAGCAAGGCAAACCAATAGAAATCAAGTACTAGTTTCAAAGCATCTTTGTGCAAGAACTTGCATGTGTTTGTGTGGGTGTTTTTAGATGCATGTGTGGCAAAAGCTGACACTTTTAGCATGTTCTTTGCAGATATATTTTTTACAGTGGAAGCATAATGTGTGTGTCTTTCTGTCCTTATTGCTGGGGCAGACCTGACACCTCTTTCTTTTAGAATCAGATGGCATCACTGGAGTTGTGGCTGTGCTGGTTGATGTTGAAGCAAGGCTAGATGATGATGCTGGCACTGATTCTCTTTGTGTTGTTGATGGTGTGGATGGAGTGCTTGATGAAGTCTGCATCTGTCTGATCACGGCTGCAGCGATTGGATCTTGAGACACCCGTTTCCGTTGTTCAATGTGTGCCTTGACAAGGGAACTTCCTAGCTCCTCGAGAAATATTCTCCGCTTGTTATTTTTTTTTGTGTTCCAACCTGGGTCCATAACACTAATGCATTGTATGCAGACACATCTAGGATGTTATAAAACACAGCCATCGGCCATCTCCTGGTCATTCGCTGACAAGTATAGGTAGCAGTCAGCTTGTCCAGGTTGTCCACTCCTCCTTTGTTTTTATTGTAATTCAGGATAATTGTGTTTTTTTTGTCACTTCTTGATGACACAGCTGCATCTTTGTGAAAAGTGGACATAAGTATCACATTTTTTATTTATTTTTGGACAATATGAAACAACAGTGGTGGTGTCTGTAAAAGCAAATTTTGAATAAAGTGGAGCTCTGTCCTTCACCTGCCAAATGTGCAGCTCAGGTTTATTTTATTTTATTGTGCCTACCATGGTGAGTTTCCTCCTGAGAAGTTCTTGTCCAAGGTCATAGCTGGTAAACAAAATTGTCACACGTGATATTGTGACCCCGCAGTCCAGTAGTCAAATCAAGGACTACACGTTGTCCTTGTTTTTTCTCAGGGATGCCACTTTCGGGTTTGCCCGTGGATTTGAATGTTTCAGCAAGAACAGCAGCAGGTTCAGCACTGGTGGCCTCATCAGACTCATCAGATGTGACTATGTATTCTGGTTGATACTCTACTTCATCTTCTGCCTCAGAAACCTGCTCATCCATATCGCTATGCTGCTCTGTGTCCTCTGCCTCATTTTCATCCAAGATATAATCCAGTATTTGGCTTCCTGTAAATCTTCCCACTCTTGCATGCTGCATATTGGAGATGATTACTCTGCAAGTCAGCAACTCTGAAATGTATTGGTCCTATGTTTCTTTATTTATTTAGAGAAGCAGACAAGTAGGCAAAGAGATAGTCCCTCCCTAACAGCTCACAGAGTTGAGAGGTGATTGGCTGTTAGTGTTACTAAGCAGAGAGAGTGTTTATGATTTCAGTTTTGGCACTTATTAGTGTCCTATAATCCTATATTATAACTGGGTCAGAATTAACCCTAACAACATAAACGTCTTAATTTTCACCACAGTATTTTATAATTTAGTGAAAAGAATTATTTTTCTATTACATTGTTTAAATAGAGGTTCCAGACTAAGCAAAAAAACTTGATGCAATAAATAAATTTATGTGATACTTATAGACATTCAAAACCTGAAAACGGGTCGGTTCTGACCCTAACACAAGAAGAGGGTTAAACCTTTCTTGGATCCCTGGGCTTGTCCATGGATGGGGGATGGAGAACGAAGACGACATTATCCTGGATGATGAGCAGGAGCCAGGCCACTACAACGCTTCCAGTTTAGTGCAAATGGGGGCCTTTATGCTCCAGTGTTTTAAGAGGGACCCCCGTATAAAAAGCATAAAACACAAGGACCAGTACTGGGTGGCAACATACTTAGACCCCCGGTACAAACAAGAAATGGCGGAAATGTTACCAACATCTCAGAGGGCTGTCAGAATGCAGCACTTCCAGGCCTTGCTTAGAGAAATGCTGCATTCTGCTTTTTTGGACGCTGGCAGAGGAATTTCCACTCACAGAGAAACAGTTGTGGGTACCAATCCAACAGCGCCTGCAAGAAGAGGGCGGATTGAAGATGTGTTGGTCACTTCTGATATGAGAACATTCTCCCAGCCGACCCATCGACAGCTGTCCTCCTGATCCATCCTCAGGGAACGCCTAGACCAGCAGGTGTCCGACTACATGGGGTTAACAGCCGATTTGGACGCTCTGAGAAGTGATGAACCCCTGGACTACTGGGTGGCAGGCTTGACCTCTGGCCAGAGCTTGCACAATTTACAATGGAACTGTTGGCTTGCCCCTCGTCAAGTGTCCTGTCGCAAAGGACGTTCAGCACAGCAGGGGGGATCGTGACTGATAAGCACACTGGCCTAGCTCACGACAGTGTTGACTACCTCACATTTCTAAAAATGAATGAGGCATGTATCTCGGAGGAATTCAACACATGTGACCAGTAGACCATGTTTGATTCAAATTCCTCATGACAGCCCAAATCCGCCACCACCCATAAGCATGTATAGTCCCTGTCTTCGGTAAATACAGCGGCATAAAAGGCCTTTTATGTCCGTTGAATGCCTAATTTTTTGGGCCTGTAATGGCCGACACTTATTTTTCCTGTGAATGCCTAATGTACCACCAGCCACAGAATACTAATTTATTTGCTGTCAGGGGAACGCCTGTCGGCAAATTTTTTGGGCCTGTAATGGCCAACATGTACTTCTGTATCCTGTGAATGCCTAATGTAGCACCAGCCACAGAATACAAATTTATTTGCTGTCAGGGGTACGCCTGTTGGCAATTTTTTGGGGCCTGTAATGGCCGAAACGTATTTATCCTGTGAATGCCTAATGTACCACCAGCCACAGAAAAAAATAATGCTTTGCTTTCAGGGGAACACCTGTCAGCAAATTTTTGGGGCCTGCTCCTTTTGCATTTTGGCAAATTAGGCCTTCAATGTCTTCAGGACTGTTTGAAAAAAAAATACATGAACATTATTTGCAACTCTTATTAAACCTTTAAACCGTTATTTTGTGGTGCTTCTGACTTTATGATCGCTTGCTATGACACCTTTTTGTGATAAAAGTTGTCTAAAAAATTGCCTTTTTTGAGAGTTTTAATTTTTTCTTTTGTCCATCTGAGGGATTATTTGGTATGGTTGTTACAGATGCGGCAAGACCGAATATTTTTCCATTTTTTTTGTTATTTCTATTTTACACAATAAAAGCATTGTTGAACCAAAAACAATTCATGTTTTACTGTCTCCATATTTTGAGAGCCATATTATTTTTATTTGGCGATTGTCTAATGGTAGGGTCTCATTTTTTGCAGAATGAACTGACCGAATGTTACTATTTTGGGGGGCATATGCCTTTTTTGATAGCTTGGTGGTGCACTTTTAGTGATATTAGGTTGAATAAATTAATATATAATTTTTTTTTTTATAAAAAAGTGTTCACCGGAGGGTTAGATCATAGGATATTTTTGTACAGATGGTCTATATGAACCCGGCGGTACAAAATATGTCTGTTTGTCTATCTTTTTTAATTTTATTTACAGTCTTTATACACATTAACGATTTAAATCTTAATACATTATTTAGTGATATTTCTGATGATTATATAGTCTATTAGTTAGTGATATTTCAGTACAGTATAATTTTATTTTGTTTGTTAGTTAGTGATAGTTCTATTGAGTTTAATATTATTTATTTGTTAAGTTAATGGTTTTAATGTAGATTAAAGAGTTGTCCAGTGTTATTTTTTTTTTATAGGCCAGATGGCGGTGTTTAATACCCATTTGGCGCCAGATTTCATAGGCCAGCTCCCGCACAATTCTCTGCTTCTTGGCGTGGGACTGGGTGCGTTCATATCCCCGCCCCAACATCCACAGCAAGAGAAAAATGCAAGAATATAATCCCAATTTTTAACAATAATAGTATTGAAAATAATTTACTCAAGTAAACTGCAAAAAGTATTTCATGTTTTGAGGTGGAAATATTAGATTTAGGCCACCTGCACATGGGCATGTTTTTTCACAACTCCGGACCGTACAAGCCCATCCTGCAGAGTGGACAAGCGCACGGCGTCATTGATTGCTATGATGACGTGCGCTTCCGGCCACCACCGCTGTACTGTGATACAATTGTATGATCTATACAAGTGTATTACAGTACAGTGGTGGCGGCAAGAAGCACCTGGCATCATAGCGAGTTAGCAACCAATGACGCCGTGCGCTCGTCCACTCTGCAGGACGGGTTTGTGTGGTCCGTAGTTCTGAAAAAACACGCCCGTGTGCATATGCCGCCTTACTGTTACGGTTAGAAGATAGGATTGTATTACAACTGTATGTGGGTGGGGTCTGAGCTATCAGATATTCTCCAGCTAAGCAGAGATGTACCTGTCTAGTGAAGTGACGGTACGGTATGGGGTGTACAGCACCCTGGGTAACTCTAAATGAACCAGCAAATACTTGCAGTCAAAGAAAGCTTCTCCTGAGTACTGACCAACAGGACACAAATTATAATCTGTGTGTGTGTATCTGTGTGTGTGCAGTATAAAGTGTGTGTGCGGTATATAGTGTATGTGTGCGGTATATGGTTAGTATGTGTGCGGAATATAGTGTGTGTGTGCGGAATATAGGCTGTGTGTGCGGAATATAGTATGACAATGGATGTGCAATGTGCATGTTAAATCTATTTCTCTGCTGTCCATACAAATATGCTACTAACATAGTGGGTGTGATGTCACAGGAACACTTAGTGTAAAAATCATTAATATCCAGTGAGACCTTATAAAATTTGAAGTTTGGTGCACTTGAGAAAAATTTGATTTGCAGAAGGTCGCACTGGCGGTTTTTTATAACCCTCTTTATGCATATAAAGCGATTGTTCAGACATGCTGGTGAAATGTAATCAAATACACTACTTGTACACTAATGTAAGATTACTTACAGTCACCAGGAGTTCTTCCTCTTTGTCGTTGAACTTCGCTCCAACCATCGCATCCATCTAATTGTTTAGTCGGTGCAAACCAGTTTCTCTAGGCCACGCCTTCCTAGCGCATGTGCTCTTGTGATTAATACTTTGCCGAAATTTTGCCAATAGATAAATAATGCTTGTAGATCGCAGATTCGCTTAATACATCTGGTATGTCAGTGTCCATGTTGTGGGACTACGTATGCTCATCTACTAAGTATTTTGTGGCTGTAAATATGACCTGGAAGTTTTTCATGTTCGCCTGCCATTAAAATGAATGGACCCGCCGCAAACCTGTGTTTCGCAAACATTTGAGCGAGTTCGAGCGATTGCGTTCGCGAACCGTCCTATCAGATGTTCGTCCATCACTATTTATCAACACTGGCATACTAACATGGCAGTCTTGCAGTCAATTTATTAAGAGGCAGATGGCATGCATCAGAAACTTAAATCTACACCAGTGAAGTGCTGGCTCAGATTTCAGCTATAACTTCTGGCGTAAGTTATAGTAAATCTATGAGGGGGAGGGGGGGGGGGTGAAGCCCCACCCCTCTGCCAAACCCCACCCCTTTTTTTGCACCACTAGAAAAGTGCAGAGAAGTCTAATAAGTCACAAATTATAGTGCACATATGGTGTGAGGCATAATTTTCTATTTTTTTTAAACCACATTAGTGGTGTAAAACCCTTAGTAAATGTCCCCCAATATTTGATATGAAAGGGTATTCTGGCATTAAGATAAACTTGCAGAGTCATTATACCCAGAGCAACAGCACTAAACTAATACTACATCCTAAACCTATATAAGTTCATTTTTGTTACATCAATGCTGCCTATGTAAGGCTACTTTCACACTCTCGTTTGGTGCGAATCCATCTTGTATCTGCACAGACGGATCCGCACTGGTAATGCAAACGCTTGTATCCGTTCATAACGGATCCGTTTGCATTATTCATAATAAAAAAAAGTCTAAGTCAAAACGGATCCGTCTTGACTTACATTGAAAGCCAATAGGGGACGGGTCCATTTTCAATTGCACCATATTGTGTCAGTGAAAAACGGATCCATCCCCATTGACCTACATTGTAAGTCAGGACGGATCCGTTTGGCTCTGTATCGTCAGACGGTCACCAAAACGCTACAAGCTGCGTTTTAGTAACCGTCTAAAAAACAAAAGAGACCAAATGCAGCCAAATTGATTCATTCTGAACGGATCCTTATCACAATGCATTTTGGCCGCTTGTGAGAGCCCTGAAACGGATCTTACAAGCAGACCCAGAAACGCCAGTGTGAAAGTAGCCTTAGACTTCACCCATTTCTCAACTTCCATCATACATGTACAGTGGTCGCCAGGTCTTTAACCCCTTAGTGACCACCCATATGTGTATTTACGGCGGTCACTAAGGGGCCTTGGGCTGGAGTGCCGTCTTTTTACGGCAACACTTCAGCCCAAGTTAGCGATTAAAATAAAGTGCTATAGCTCCGTGCCCACAGCTACCGGAGGTATCTGAGGGCTCGGGACAGTCATCAGAGACCATGACAACCAGTCTCTGATCATGTGATCGCCGTGATACACTTTCTGTCCGATCCTATTGGGCTGCGAGTACTGTCCACTCCGCTATGAAGTCCTATTGCGGTTCATGCATTTTTCTGACAATTCCCAAGTCCCCCCCAGAACTGACCCAGCCTTCAACCGCCTAAATAAATTGAGACCCCTTATTTTCCTCCTTACAGATTTATTCTTGAAATGATATACCCCTGAAAAAAATGTATCTGTTGATGAGTCCCTTTTTAGTTTTAAAGGCTGCATTTCCTTCCGTCAATATATTTCCTCTAAGCGTGCCAGACTGTCTATTTATGAGGGCAGAGACTCCCAACTTAATCCCCAGGCTGCCCCCAAAATATTGGAACATCAGGCAAAATTGTGTGGGATTTATTGGCGCTAATCCTGCACAAAGGGTACCATGTGTACACAGATAATTTTTATACCAGTAAACTCCTTTATAAATCCCTACATGCTGCAGGGGCTTGTGGGACAGTCCACAAAAATAGAGTTGGATACCCACAACCGCTGGTCTCCAAACATTTGGAGAAAGGAACATCCTTCGCCCTTTGCAGTGAAGTGGAAGGACAGGAAGGATGTCTATATGCTGACCACCTTGCATGCAGACACCACAGTGGCAGTTAGGGAGAGGGGAACTACGGTGACCAAGCACAAACCAGTCTGTGTGACAGACTACAATAAATTTATGGGAGGTGTAGACCTCTCAGACCAGGCTCTTCATCCCTACCTGGTGAAGCAAAAAAACAGGGCCTGGTATAAAAATGTAGCAATCTACCTCATCTAGATTGCTACCTACAATAGTTTTTTTTATTTATTTAAAAAGTCCCAGGGAAAACTCAACTTCCTCGAGTACCAGGAGAAGGTGGTTGAGAGTCTCCTGTTTGAGTCCCCCGCACCTGGGCAAGCCTTCGAATCGGAGGACGTTCGAAGGCTTTCATAACGCCATTTCCCTCACCCCATCCCTGCCCCTACCAGCAAAACTTATCCACAGAAAAGATGCCGGGTGTGTAGCAAACATGGAAGGAGGAGGGACACCCGGATTTACTGCCCCAGTTTCCCATCACAACCAGGCCTCTGTAATTACCCCTGTTTTGAAACGTACCATACGGTTGCAAATTATTAATTTTATTTAATACCAACAAGAACGGGGGTAGGGGGTTCAGGAATTCAATTTATTCTCATTTTCTGTTTAGTTTGTGGGCTTTCCAGGGAGGGAGAGATCCCTTTGGGATGGGTCGTGGAGCTATTTATTTATTTTTAGACATTGGAACTAATTTGACCTTTTCTGATTTGTTTCCTTAATTTTCCTAATTAAATTTTTTATGTCCTGCCACACAAAGCTGTTAATTCCATTCACATTGCTGTATTGTGATACTGGCATGATATTTTTTTATTTGGAAGATCTCTAATCATTGAGTTCCTCACCAGCACACTAAGGGCTTTATTAAGAATTTATTTTGTTGACTCCCCACAACATGTCTAGAAATAATGACATAATTTTGGGAATTAGTGATCCATTACTGTTCCTACAGACGGTTCTGGACACTGTCCCTTTATATACTCTGTAGGTGACTGGTTGATTGTGTGCATAGCGGTTTCTACCTTGCCGGGCAGGGGCCTGTTATAGTGCGCCGTGTCACTTAGCACGTTCATCTCTCATATAGGGATTGATGGGGCTAAAGAAATGTTGTACAACCAGTCACTATCCTTGAGTGCCAGCTTGTCATTACAGCCCTATCCGTGTTCTTGTATCTTGTGAACAAACTGGAATTTGCAACATAGCTGGAGACATGTTGCTCCGTCTTCTTAGATTTGTTGCCTTTCACTACAGTTTTTTTTTTTTCCCTTTTTTTTTTCAGTTTGGCCAGACATGGTACACGCAAATGCCTTTTTAGTGCTAAGCTTCACTTCTTAACTGTAAGGGATCTAGTTTTTAAAACGGGGTCATTTATAAGGGTTTTCTATCATTTTGCAGCTCAACACCATTACATGTGTGCAATGGGGCCTGAACCATTTTCAGTTTATTATCTAAAAGACCCTAGGTGCTCCTTTATGTTTGGGCCCTGCCATGTGGCAAGACATAAGATTAGGGCCATAATGGGGGTATTTCTGAAGACAGGAGAAACGGGGTGATACATTTTGGAGTGTACATCTTCATTTTCATGTGCCCTGTAGAAAAAAATCTGTCTTTAAATTGACACTTTTGTGTGAAAAATGAAAAAAAATAAAAATTCTGCCTGCTTTGCATGAATTTCTACAAAAAACTAGGGGGTCTAAATGCTCACTACATACCTAGATGAATACCTTAGGGGGTCTAGTTTTCAAAATGGGGTCCATTATGGGGGTTTTCTATTGTTTTGGCAGCTCAACGCCATTACAAGTGTGCAATGGGGCCTGAACCATTTTCAAGCAAATTTTGTGTTATGAAAACAACAGGGTGCTCCTTTATGTTTTGGCCCTGCCATTTGTCAAGACATGAGATTAGGGCAACAATGGGGGTATTTCTGAAGACAAGAGAGACGGGGTGATACATTTTGGAGTGTACATCTTCATTTTCATGTGCTCTGTAGAAAAAAATCTGTCTTTAAATTGACACTTTTGTGTAAAAAATGAAAAATATTTTATTTCCACCTGTTTTGCATTATGTTTTACAAAAAACTAGGGGGTCTAAATGCTCACTACACCCCTAGATGAATACCTTAGGGGTCTAGTTTTCAAAATGGGGTCCATTTTGGGGGTTTTCTATTGTTTTGGAAGCTCAACGCCATTACAAGTGTCCAATGGGGTCTGAAACATTTTCAAGCAAATTTTGTGTTCTGAAAACAACTGGGTGCTCCATTATGTTTGGGCCCTGTCGTTTGTCAAGACATAAGATTAGGGCCACAATGGGGGTATTTCTGAAGACAGAAGAAACGGGGTGATATATTTTGGGGTGTGCATCTTCATTTTCATGTGCTCTGTAGGAAAAACATGTCTTTAAATTAATACTTTTGTGTAAAAAAAAGAAAATTTTATTATTTTTCACCTTCTTAGCATTAATTTCTTAAAAAAACTAGTGGGTCAAAAAACTCATTACACCCATACATAAATACGTGAAGGGGACTAGTTTTTTTTAAATGGGTTCACTTTTGGGGCTTCTATTATTCTGACACTTATAAGCCTCTGCAAACTTGGCTTGTTGCAGGAAAAAATATGTACTTCAAAAAAATTTAAATTTATGTTAAAATGTTAGGTCTCCTAAATAAAATAAAAAAAGTTAACTTATTTTTGTAAGTGCAGCCAAAATAAAGTAAAGATGTGGAAATATATTTCTGATAAAAATATTGAATAGTATTTACTGTATGTACGGTATGTATGTGAAATATTGCAGTTGAAAAATTTTAACTTTTTTAATAAAGATACGCATATTTTATCGGCAGCATTTTACCACCTAAGTAAAGTACAATATGTGACGAAAAAACAATGTCAGAATTACTTTGATGTGCAAAACCGTTACAAAGTTATTCTAAGCTAAAATGATACATGTCAGATTTCCAAAATTTGGCTTGGTCATTAAGGCCCAAACAGGCTTGAACACTAAGGGGTTAAAGATGAAGCAGACTCAAATGCTGAGCGGGTGCCATAGCCACTGGGTCCTTGCTATTTTACACAACAGACATCCGGTGGCAGAGTCTGTGATCAGAGACTACTCCAATCATGGACTTTTAACCCCTCAGATTCTGTAGTTAATTCCAACCACACATCTGAACAGTCATTTACAAGGGGTGCTGCACTCCCAGTGACTAACCCCTGTGACAAGATGTCCACAGCTGTTTAATTGCTATGGGGTCTTCTGAAGGCCCTGAGACCTGCAATAGCAAGGTTTCTATCAAGCCTTGCCACAGCAGGACTTCATAAAAAATATAGTGATTCTCCCATAGACTGCAAATGTAAATAATTTTAGTTTATGGTAAAAGTAATCAGATGATCACATGTTAAAGTCCTCTAAGGGGACTAAAAATAAATGTGGGGGAAAAAGTAAAAACTGTGTTTTCAAAAGTATACTAAAAAAATATATTTCAAATCACCCCTTCGCCATTTAAAAAAATAAACAATGAAAAATAAGCATCATTGTCATTGCAGCATCTGAAAATGCCTGAACCATTAAAATATAAAAGTACAGATGTAGTCAAGCTAAAATTGACTCCATCAACTCTGATAACATGTCACAGTGTTATCTTGTGCCATCTTGTGACAAAAGCCATTGAATCATCATGTTTTTCACCATATGAAGACGCAGCGGCCTATAAGATGCACCTAGGTTTTTGCTGAGGAAAATAAGAAAAAAAATATTTTGAACCAAAAGGTGTGCTTTTGGTGGGTTTTGAACTAATGGTGATCTGTGGATGACACTTATGGGGGATCTGTGGATGACACTTTTATGGAGGGGATCTATGGATGACACTGTTATAAAGAGGTGGATCTGTGGATGGCACTGTTATGGGGAGGGGGATCTGTTGATGGCACTGTTATGTAGGGGATCTGTGGATGGAACTGTTATGGGAGGGGGATCTGAGGATGGCGCTGTTATGGCGAGGGAGATCTGTGGATGGCACTGTTATGGGGGATCTGTGGATAACACACTGTTATGGGGGATCTGTGGATGACACTGTTATGGAGGATCTGTGGATGGCACTGTTATGGGGGATCTGTGGATGGCACTGTTATGGGGGATCTGTGGATGGCACTGTTATGGGGGATCTGTGGATGGCACTGTTATGGGGGATCGGTGGATGGCACTGTTATGGGGGATCTGTGGATGGCACTGTTATGGGGGATCTGTGGATGGCACTGTTATGGGGGATCTGTGCATGGCACTGTTATGGGAGGGGGATCTGTGGATGGCGCTGTTATGGCGAGGGAGATCTGTGGATGGCACTGTTATGGTGGATCTGTGGATGGCACTTTATTAATGAAACAGGCAGAGTAGGTGCGTGACATGAGTGAGTGACGTAACAGCTGCCGGCCGCTCTGTCTGCTACGGTACGAGAGCTTGATAGTAAGTAGTAGTACACGGGATAGCGCTACTTTAACCAAAGTTGAGAAGAGGTTAAGGATTATAGTTTACATATGAATACTGCTGTGAGCGGCAGGGCCCGGTTTAAGAGTGCAGTGACTGCACCGCATTCCAGCAGTTGCCGGCCTCCAGCCTCTCCTCCATCCCCCTGATACATTGCCGTGCTGTGCAGCATCGCAGCCTGCGATGTATCAGTGTTAGCGATGTAAAAATGACAGCATTCGCCCCATAAGACATACTGCTATTTCCCCCCCACACTTTTGGGGGGGGGGAAAGTGCATCTTATGGGGCAAAAAATACGGTACTTTGAAAGAGTTAACCTTTTTGTAATATTTTTCACTTAATGTGTTAACCATCAAGTTTAGCTGGCTATATCTGTATTTATCCAATATGGCAAATAGCATAATAAAAAAAAAAAAAAAAAACTTAAGCGGGTGCTTTATCTAAAATAAAATGTAATTTAATCTGATCAAAAAGTCATACAACCCAAAATTGTCTCACTAAAAACTATATAGTTTGTCAAGCAAAAAATGTGCATTTACACAGCTCCACAGACTAAAATATAAAAAAGTTATAATGGTCAGAATTTAATTAACACATTTTTCGCCCCATAAGATGCACTCTCCCCCCCCCCCCTATTTTACATTGCAGGCTGCGATGTATGAGCGGGGAGAGAGGAGGGGTTGGAGTCCGGAACTAGGGGCGGGGCCCGGTGCAGTCACTGTACTCTTACACCGGGCCCTGCCGCTCACCGCGGTATTTCTAGACATTAATCCTTAACCTGTTAATAAGTTTAACTAAAACTGAACTCTCCCCTGTTCCCCTGTATTAGTACAGCGCTTACTAACAAGCTTCCATAGCAGGCAGAACGGACGGCAGCAGTAACATCACTCACTGACGTCACACGCCTGCTCCTCCCAATTTATGAATAAAGCAGTGAGTGAAGTGAAGTTACTGCTTCCGTCTGCTCTGCCTGCTATGGAAGCTTGTTAGTAAGTACTGTACTGATACAGGGGAACAGGGAAGAGCACAGCTTTAGTTAAACTTATTAATAGGTTAAGGATTAATATTTATAAATACTGCAGTGAGCGGAGGGCCAGTGTATTGGGGGACACTGTTATGAGGGGGATCTGTGGATGACACCCCATAACAATGCCATCCAAAGATCCTCCACCCCATAGCAGTGCCATCCACAGATGCCCCTCCCCATAACAGTGCCATCCACAGATCCCCCATAAACAGTGCCACCCACAGATCCCCCATAACAGTGATATCCACAGATCCCCTATAATAGTGCCATCCACAGATGCCCCACATGACAGTGTGTCATCAACAGATCCCCCATAACAGTGTCATGCACTAGTTCAAAACCCACCAAAAGCACACCTTTTGGTTAAACATATTTTTTTTCTTATTTTCCTCCTCAAAAACCTAGTTGCGTCTTATAGGGCAATAAATACGGGTATGTCATTTTTACTGCATAAGAACCACTTTAAAAACTAAACTCCTAAAATATAGTGAAATTGAGCTTTTTTCCCCCTGTTCCAGCCCATGTAGAATATTTTTTTCCAGCTTTCTACAACATTGCGTACAATAAACTTACCTCACATGCAACAAACCCTGATATTGCTATGTGAATAGAAAACTTTAAAACTATGGGAAGCAGGGAGCAAAAAATGAAAATGGAAAAATGAAAACTGGCTGCATCAGGATGGGGTAAAAGGGTGGTTTTTCACAATTAAACTGTTGTCATCCTGAGTCAATGCACACTCACGCAAATGTGTTTCATCACCACTAAGCTTGAGCGAATTGAACTTCAGATCATAGATCCGAAATCTATTCATTCAAACACTGTCTCCGTACAGCTTTAAAATGTATTGCCTCCATGTAGGCAACATTTGTTTCATCCAAAGTCGCTTAAGACTTTGGTGAATAAATTCGGTATTCATTTCTGCATCTTTAAAAAACATTTAAAACTCTGACTCCAAAGTTGGGTTTGGCACTGGCTGTTACCTCGGTACCAACAGCAGAAAAAAGTTCCAGCACTATTGAAGATTCTGTTGCTTTGTCTTTATTTTCGGTAACAAATTATATCATGTGGGCACCATCTCACATCCCCGCACATTGACACGTTTCGCGCACTGCCTGACCCTCGGGTTTAAATAGATCCATTCCCCCTGGGAGAGGCAAGGAACTTACTCTGTTCTGTGCTACACCCATTATCTACACCTATAAATCCCACAAAAATTTTAAATATGAGGTACAAAATACAAAACAACCTATCGAGGACAAGGTCACATCATAAGATCACTTCATACATTCCAGATTGGAACCTTGATCATGTGCAGTTTTGCCTAGAAAAAAATGGCATAATGTGAACACAGTATAATAAAAAGCATACAAATGAGAAGATAAAATAGAAAGAAAAACCTAATAGGACACCTTCTAATAACACTCTAATAAAACATTGCAATGGCTGTTAATTTGCTTAGGCATATGATATTATAGCAATATTAGTAAAAAAAAATACATCAATTCTTTTTTCAGATCGAGACCAAAAGGGTATCTGGTATTCAATCTGAAGATCTAATATGCCTCCCGCTGCAAAATCCTTTTCTTCATGTTACCACCTCTGGGTGGGACTACCACCTAAGCAATGAAAACACTTTTTAATAAATGGCCTTTGCGTGTGGTCTTGGCTTTCTAGCTGTAATATAGTATAATAAACAGGGTTTCTTGTTGTGCTTGTTTTTAGCAATTGTAGATTATTACTGTACAAGTAATGGGCACTGGCTGATGTAGTAACTAATTGCTGTTAGTGCTTTCATCTGTTTCATTGGTTAATGAAGGCTTTCAGTATTCTTAATAACCTCAGTTTTGTTTGGCTGCAGTTATTGACCTCTTAAAGAGGCATTATACACTTGAGCAAGAAGAATTCATCATTTTGTGTGCATGTGTAGGAAGTATGCATTAGTGACAAATGACTGTTATCTTCACCTGATAAGGATGAGTAGAGAAAACATTATTCACAGGAAGCACAGAACCCTTGTGTTGTTTTTGCCTTTGGCTCAATATCTTGATGGGTAAAAATCTACATGTTTGATTAGCAAGTGTTGCATTAACATGGTGTTGTAGAAATATTAATAGTTGTAATCAGCTTGCATCAAAGTTTGTGTAAGGAAAAAGGTAAATCCGTCTTCCCTCAGCCGCAGTCAGAGAAAGACCCAAGTGTTACCACATTGATTGAATTCTTGCTGAGCACTCCTCCCGCCCTGCTCAGTCTATGTCTTTTATTTACTAACAAAAGGTGTAAAAGGGGCTGGCCCAAGACAAGGATATGACATATAGGAAGTGATGACATGTCAAAGGACAGGGAGGGGCAATCAATGTGGCTGGAATGCACACACCCCATCCCCTTATAAGGAAGGATGACCACTGGTCCGGATTCAGCCAAAGTACCCTCTGCTAGAACGCTCTTTGGCTAAATCCGACACAGGGAGACAGATGACAATCTATAATAACACACACATACCCTAAAATAAAATGTCTGCATAATAAAATTTCCACAACAGTCCCTCCTCTTTGTCATATGCTCCCCAGTGTCCCTTGACAAATCTCGATCTTCTTTGAAAAAAACTGTCTTGTCTATGAAAAGTCCTGACTCCATAAAACAAAACAGATGATGGAAAACAGAAAGTCAATCTTGACACGTAGCTTCTTTTCTTCGGGAGGTGACTTAGGAGGTGGCGTTTCGCGTTGGTCGCCGGCTGGTTTGGGATACTCTGCATCTGGTCCATGGTTTGGTCTTCAGGGCGTCTTGTCTGTTCGGGCTTCGGTAACTCTGTCGATTAGACATCAGGAACATCTCACTCCGGCGTATAGAAGGAATGGAAACAAAAAAACATAAGTACATGTCCTATTTCCTTTCGCCCGGATCCAATGGAAAACCAGTGAGCCCCAAGACCTCCCAAAGCTTTAAAAAGGATTCTGACCCTCACTAGTCATAGCTCCGGCTCTGCCCTGCTCCTGTCAGTATGGGCCTGACCATTGTCAATGGTGTCTGCTAGCCAGGCATAACCATATACCTTCCTGACAAGTGGAGGACCCCACATCTATGGGTCGCCTAGCTGCCCAGACACTCATACAGGATTAACCAGCGAGGAGCAGGAGCCAGAGTCCTCTCTAGTCCTGTCCTCGGATGTTTCTTTAGCATGACCCAATAACCTGGTTGACTAGAATGAACACTGGTTATTGAGTGTGGGTCCGGGAGAAACTCCCGAACCCGGTGGTGGACATCGGGTGATAACCCGTGGGGCTGCCTGGGGGCATACCTGATGGAATAAAAGGGTTACAGCAGAACATTCAGGCCATGGATCGGCCATGATTTTTACCTTCTTTGCAAAAATCTGACCCAAGTACCATCAAAGAAAAGGCACTTGTGATGGTTCTTAATGTAATTCCCTACTAGGTTGGCAATTGATTGACATTTGAGAGGTTAGAAAGTTTGAAGATCCTTGTTTTCTGCACCACTTTCCCCCCTTCTCATCGTCCTTAAAACCAGGACAAAGAGAAGCTGGATTAAACATGGTGCATTGTCTCAAGGTTAGATGGAGAGATGATGAAGGGATGAGAGAGAGAGATAGAGAAAGAGAAAGAGAAAAGCACTTCTCTTGGACTCTGCAGTCTTAGCGGGACGAGAGTACATGACAGTGTTAGTTTGCACTGTCTGGGACTTTTGATTGCCCTGTTGCTGGAGATCGATGGATTTGTGCAGCCACAGTTCTGCTTTCTGGAGGGAACCATGGCTTTGGAGTCTAGTGGGAAATTTACGGACAAGCTTTTTCCCAATCCAGACCTCAAAGGTCCCTTCTTTGGGGATAGTCCACTCTGAACCTACAGTCCCTTGGTGCCAATCTTTGAGGGGCTTAAAAACTCCTCCTCCATAGATGGATTTCATGTACTGCTTGGCTGACCTATAGTCAGAAGAGGTACCCTTCTGTTCCCTAAATTTCCCTAAACCCATGCTCGAGCATACAGTTTCCCGCGACCTACGCAAGGAATTGTCCCGCAACCTATGCTAGGACTGCCCTGCGACACACGCTGGATGGCTGCTACTCCCCTTCGCTCGCCTCTGAGTTGCCCTATGGTTTCTGGCATCGACACACGGACTCCGTTCACCCTCGTTAGACCTCAGAAAAAGGAGTAATCAGTGTGAGGAAAAGGGCTCTCGCCGACACACGGCGGCCCTCTGAGTCTCCTAATGAGATATACCAGCCTCGGTTTTGTCTCTGAATAGTGACCTGACCACAGGATAGGGCTTCCAATTGACCTGAAGTGGAAAAAGGGGTGCACAGAGAACACACAGTACCTTCCGTGGGGACAAGGGGTGCACAGAGAACACACAGTACCTTCTGTGGGGACGAGGGGTGCACAGGAAACAAACACACAGTACTCCTATGGGCTTCGTGTGAACAGCACACAAAGCCTTTTTTGCAGTGACTGGTCAAACACCTCTCGCTCAGCAGCAACCTTTGAATTCAGACAGTAGTTCCCCCAGTACTCCTAACCAAATCTACAGAGAAAAGAGAGGGAAAGAAAGAGAAAAAGAAAGAAAAAGAGAAAAGCACCAAAATATGAAAAAAGAAAAAAAATTATAATAGACTAAAAATAAAAATGGGTTGGTAAATAAGGAAAACTGAAAGAAACTTCAATAAAAGCCTAAAAAATTAAAATTGATTAGTAAAGAAGAAAAATGTAAATGTAAATTAATCAAAGAAATACCCAAACAAAAATAGACAAAAATAACTGAAAAATAAAAAAGGAAAAAAACTTGATTACAACAATAAAACCTAAAAATTAAAATGGATTAGTAGAAGAAGACCTGTAAACAGGAGAAAGTTAATTTTAACTTAAAACCCAAAACTCATACAAAAACTAAAGCCTTAGGAACACATACAATTGTATAGGACTGAATTAACAAATCAATGTCTTGGAGGGTTCCCCTGAAACCGTACAGGAAAATTTCTACCCACCCAGTCATTGGAATGTTAATTTGCCCAGCCCCAAACAGCTTCAGATTTGTTTTACCAGAGAAGCCGGATTTGAACATTACAAGGTCCCAAAAACCGTTTTTCCCCCTTTTTCACATTTTAACCTTTCATATTATAATAAAGACCTTGGCTGTCCCTGGGTTCTCTGCCTTTGCAAAGAAGCATGTCTGGGACCATTACCCCACCTTGCTGAATAAACCACTTCACTTCTAGGTGTGGTTCTGGGGTACTTAACATACCTGTGTCTGTTGCTATTAGCAACGTCACAATATCATGCAATGTGACTGTATTCCCTGCATGCGAGACAAAGAATAGCTCGCCTCCCTGCACAATAACTTGTCTGGGCACATGGCGATTTGACTTGGCGCAAAACATTAACCATCCTAGCATGTCTAGATCCCACACTACTATCTGTATTGAGCCCACTTACCACGGACTCATCTGAGGAATCTTCTGGCCTTGTGTTAATACGTCCAACTCCAGAGTCAGACACATTGTCCATCTCCATTCCTGAGTTGGTTCAACTATGTAAACCACAGTCCTTAGACTTCTCCATGCTTACAGCCCATACATTGCCTCTAACCCCAGACACATTACTCTCTAACGGTTGTTTTAATAACTCTGGCAATTCCCTTACAGCACCCTGTGCATGCATCAGGCTTTCAGATAAACATTCATTTTCCTTGCACAGCTCAGTATTACACCTCACAGTACATTCATAATTAGCGCTAGCTTCAGCTGCCTGCTGGACAAGAGTTCTCAATTTACCAATTTCCACTTTTAAATCTTCTACTTCTCCTTCCAAACTCAGCTTCAGCCTTCAAGACTCCTGATATTTATCCGCTATCCACCCAGCAGCAAAAATCAGAGCATACTTGCCTTTCATTTTGCGCCATTTTTTGGTACCGATCAGGTTTGCTACACAATTCTCAGCCTGCAGCCATGGATCAGTAGATCCCTGCATAGCTTGAAGAATGGCCGCTGTGTCCTTCAAATTTGCTACTTCTTTAAAAATACTTTCCATTGCACAAGAAAAAACAAACACCACAATGGTTGCTACAAAACAATACAACACACTAGCACCAATTTCTAGGAGTTGTCCCAATACTTTTGGCACATAAACTTTCTACACTGTAGTACCCGTATTAATAACGCCAAATAAGTCTACAATTCAGTATAACAGCCACAGATATACAAACATTAAGCAGAATAATCAACTATAGGACGATTTCACCACTAAACGGCCACTAATGTTTACACAATGATTCCTGTATCAGACTGGTCACTGTGCTATACCATAACCGAACACTCAACTGATATCCAGCACAAAACTTATCAAAACAAAATCAAACTGTACATAGAAAGGTTACAAAAAGACAAGATAACTATTCTGGACAAAACTAACATTTCAGGCAAAAACAATCAAATTGCTTTCCATAGCAACTTAAAGATGGCCGACATAAACTTAAAGATGGCCGACAAGCACGTGGTCATAAAGATGGCCGAAAAGCACATGATCATCACACAAAGGAAATCAAGATAGGGTCTACAAAATCTAGCGATAGAAACAGTTTCTATATTTCCTGTTCCCTACCCCCCTGAAACCAGAGCAAAACCTCCACTCTGTGGGTGATTTACAGGTTAACAATATAAAAATGCTGTCTCTAATGTACAAACACTAAAACCAATTGCTGCCTCTATAAACCTCTATAAAATTGCCTCTTACAAAATCACAGTAACATACAATTTAAGAAGTTACAAAAAAACACAATACCCTGTACTGCTCATCATACAATCTCTGAACAATCAACTCAGATCCACCAAAAACTACACAACGGAAAAACTCTTACAGTATCCTTACACAAATAGAGCAAAAAATGTTCTTTTAACAAGCAGAAATTTTCTCTCCCCTCCCTATTACCTGCTGTGCACCTGTTGAATCCTTCCAAGCTCGCTAAACTGCTGTAGAAATATTAATAGTTGTAATCAGCTCGCATCAAAGTTTGTGTAGGGAAAAAGGTAAATCCCTATTCCCTCAGCCGCAGTCAGAGACAGACCCAAGTGTTACCATATTGATTGAATTCTTGCTGAGCACTCCTCCCCGCCCTGCTCAGTCTATGTTTTTTATTTACTAACAAAATGTGTAAAAGGGGCTGGCCCAAGACAAGGATATGACATACAGGAAGTGATGACATGTCAAAAGACAGGGGGCAATCAATGTGGCTGGAATGCACACACCCCATCCCTGTATAAGGAAGGATGACCACTGGTCCCGATTCAGCCAAAGTACCCTCTGCTAGAACGCTCTTTGGCTAAATCCGACACAGGGAGACAGGTGACAATCTATAAAAACACACATACATCCTAAAATAAAATGTCTGCATAATTACATTTCCACAACAATGGTCATCCTATACATACAGCATAATGTGTTCATTCAAGTAATATTACATGAGATGTTAAAGCAGAGAACATCTCATATGGTGAACCAAGAATGTCAAAATGAATACCCCAAACTGTTAAATGATTGACAATTTCAACATAATTTCATGATATAAAATGTGTAATCCAGGCTATATAATAAAGAGGTATACCTTTCACTTATATTTGTTATTGGTTAGACTACAATACTCATCATGCACACTAGACACTCCCCATAACGACAAAGAGTAGTCACCAGACAATGCATATATTTTGCGGAAATCCAAGCTAACATACTATTCTCTCTCTCAGAATATATGTAACTGATATGACACCTTCAGTGATGGTGATTAGAAAACTGGTGGTCTAGGCAACCATACAACACTGTATGCCTTTACTAGTCACTTTCCTGTTATCACTTTTAAACCTATAACAGGAGATGTGACCAGCATCTTTTTTTGAGGCACCAATGATGGAAATTAATAGTGTAAGCCTGGTCAAACATTCCCACACCCATGCATTAGAAATGTATATGTTGTTATCTATTCTGTACTATAACCATTTTACAAGGGTTCTGACTACAGATAAGCAAACATCTTGAAATTTGTCCGATTCATTACATTTTTGAAAAAGTTTTGTTCAGACCTGAATTGATTCTACATGATTTGAAGTTGCTTGATTTTCCCTGAAAATCATTATATTACACACTCATAGTAACATAGTACATAGTAACATAGTACATAAGGCCGAAAAAAGACATTTGTCCATCCAGTTCGGCCTGTTATCCCGCAAGTTGATCCAGAGGAAGGCAAAAAAAACCTGTGAGGTAGAAGCCAATTTTCCTCACTTTAGGGGAATACAAATTCCTTCCCGACTCCAATCAGGCAATCAGAATAAATCCCTGGATCAACGATCTCTCTCTAGTAGCTATAGCATGTAATATTATTACACTCCAGAAATACATCCAGGCCCCTCTTGAATTCCTTTATTGTACTCACCATCATCACCTCCTCAGGCAGAGAGTTCCATAGTCTCACTGCTCTTACCGTAAAGAATCCTCTTCTATGTTTGTGTACAAACCTTCTTTCCTCCAGATGCAGAGGATGTCCCCTCGTCACAGTCACCGTCCTGGGAATAAATAGATGACGGGATAGATCTCTGTACTGACCCCTGATATATTTATACATATTAATTAGATCTCCTCTCAGTCGTCTTTTTTCTAAAGTGAATAACCCTAATTTTGATAATCTTTCAGGGTACTGTAGTTGCCCCATTCCAGTTATTACTTTAGTTGCCCTCCTCTGGACCCTCTCCAGCTCTGCTATGTCTGCTTGGTTCACTGGAGCCCAGAACTGTACACAGTACTCCATGTGTGGTCTGACTAATGATTTGTAAAGTGGTAGGACTATGTTCTCATCACGGGCATCTATGGCCCTTTTGATGCAACCCATTATCTTATTTGCCTTGGCAGCAGCTGCCTGACACTGTTTTTTGCAGCTTAGTTTGCTGTTTATTAAAATTCCTAGATCTTTTTCCATGTCAGTGTTACCGAGTGTTTTACCATTTAATAAGTACGGGTGACTTGCATTATTCCTTTGCATGTGCATAACTTTACATTTGTCAGTGTTAAACTTCATCTGCCACTTATCTGCCCAAGCCTCCAATCTATCCAGATCCCTCTATAGTAGTATACTGTCCTCTTCAGTATTAATTACTTTACACAGTTTAGTGTCATCTGCAAATTTTTTTATTTTACTATGCAAGCCTTCTACAAGATCATTAATAAATATATTGAAGAGAATAGGGCCCAATACTGACCCCTGAGGTACTCCAATAGTGACAGTGACCCAATCGGAGTATGTACCATTAATAACCACCCTCTGTTTTCTATCATTGAGCCAGTTACTTACCCACTTACAGACGTTTTCTCCCAGTCCGAGCATTCTCATTTTATATACTAACCTTTTATGTGGTACAGTGTCAAATGCTTTGGAGAAGTCCAGATACACGACATCCATTGATTTTCCGCTGTCAAGTCTAGAACTTACCTCCTCATAGAAACTGATTAAATTAGTTTGGCATGACCGATCCCTCACGAAACCATGCTGATATGGCGTTATTTGCTTATTTCCGTTAAGATGCTCTAACATAGCATCTCTCAGAAAACCTTCAAACAGTTTACCCACAACAGATGTTAAACTTACCGGCCTATAGTTTCCAGGCTCTTTTTTTGGACCCTTTTTGAATATTGGCACCACATTTGCCATGCGCAAATCCTGTGGGACATTCCCTGTCAATATAGAATCTGCAAATATCAGAAATAAGGGTCTGGCTATGACATTACTTAATTCCCTTAGGATACGAGGGTGTATGCCATCCGGTCCTGGCGATTTGTCTATTTTAATCTTTTTAAGTCACTGTTGCACTTCTTCCTGGGTCAGACAGGACACTTTTAATGGGGAATTTATTTCAACATTCGGCATGTCATCTGACAGTTTATTTTCCTCAGTGAATACATTGGAGAAAAAAAAATATTTAACAGCTTTGCTTTCTCCTCGTCGCTCTCTGCGACTCCCCCCTCATTACTCTTTAACGGGCCGACACCTTCAGATTTATACTTTTTAACATTTATATAATTGAACAACATTTTAGGGTTAGTTTTACTCTCTTTGGCAATTAATCTCTCAGTCTCTAGTTTGGCCGCTTTTATTTGTTTTTTACATGTTCTATTTTTTTCCTTATAGTTTTTCAGTGCTTCCGTGCTCCCCTCCTGTTTCAGTGAATGATATGCTTTCTTTTTGTCATTTATTGCTTTCTTTACAGTTCTGTTTATCCACATTGGTTTCTTTTTGTTCCTTAACCTTTTATTCCCATATGGTATGTACCTCTCACAATGAGATTTTAGGATGCTTTTAAAGATATCCCATTTTGTGGCTGTATTTTTATTTGTGAGGACTTTATCCCATTTAGTTAGGCCTATGGCCTCTCTTAGTTGGCTAAATTTAGCTTTTTTGAAGTTTGGTATTTTTGTTCCTCCCTGTAGAAATGCTCTCATGAATGATAATTGGAAGGTTATTACTTTGTGGTCACTATTTCCCAGGTGTCCCCCAACCTGCACGTCTGTTGTTCTGTCAGGTCTATTGGTTAATACTAAGTCCAGTATGGCCATCTCTCTAGTCGGGTCCTGAACCAGTTGGGAGAGGTAATTGTCTTTGGTTATTGCCAAGAGCCTGTTTCCTTTATGAGATATACAAGTTTCAGTTTCCCAGTCTATATCTGGGTAGTTGAAGTCCCCCATAATAACCACCTCATTATGATTTGCCGCCTCGTCTATCTCGTTTAGTAGTAGATTTTCTGTGGACTCTGGTATATTAGGTGGTTTATAGTAAACTCCTATTAGCAATTTATTATTGTTTTTAGCACCATGTATCTCTACCCACAGTGACTCCACCTGTTCATGTCCCTCACTTATATCTTCACGGAGTGTGGGCTTTAGACCGGACTTTACATAAAGGCAGACCCCTCTCCGGTTTTGACGATCCTTTCTAAACAGGCTGTAACCCTGTACATTAACTGCCCAGTCATAGTTATCATCCAGCCATGTCTCAGTTATTCCCACTATGTCATAGTCCTCCTCACACATCACTAATTCCAGTTCACCAGTTTTATTAGTCAGGCTTCTGGCATTAGTATACATACATTTGAGAGGTTTATGTATATTTTTTACTCTACACCTTTCCTTCTGAACTGTTCTAGTCCCTCCTCACATTCCTCCCCCAGTCTCACTACCTTGCCCCCGGTCTCTATCTGAACTATCTTCCCATTCTATAACATAATTACCCTCCCCCCCAGTCCCTAGTTTAAACACTCCTCCAACCTTCTAGCCATCTTCTTCCCCAACACAGCTGCCCCTTCCCCATTGAGGTGCAGCCCGTCCCTACGATAGAGCCTGTAGCCGACAGAGAAGTCGGCCCAGTTCTCCAGGAACCCAAACCCCTCCTTCCTACACCAGTTTTTGAGCCACTTGTTAATTTCCCTAATCTCCCGCTGCCTCTCTTGTGTGGCCCGTGGTACAGGTAGTATTTCGGAAAATACTACCTTTGAGGTCCTTGCCCTCAGCTTTTGACCTAAATCCCTGAAATCATTTTTAAGGACTCTCCACCTACCCCTAACTTTGTCATTGGTTCCGATATGGACCATGACCGCTGGATCTTCTCCAGCCCCTCCCAGTAATCTGTCAACCCGATCCGCGATGTGTCGAACTCTAGCGCCAGGAAGACAGCACACTGTTTGGCGATCACGGTCTTTGTGACAGATTTCCCTATGTGTTCCCCTAATAATTGAGTCTCCTACTACCAGCACCTGTCTGGCCTGCCCTGCTCTCCTGGGCCCCTGCTTACCGGAGCTGACATTCCCCTGACTGGCAGAGGAAGTGTCTGGCTGCGGCAGTGCCATCCCTGGACTGACATCCCCCTTATCTGCCAAACGTGCAAACTTGTTGGGGTGTGTCAGATCAGGGCTAGCCTCCCTGACACTCTTCCCTCTACCCCGCTTTCTTAATGTTACCCAGCTAGCTACCTCACTTTCCTCAGCCTCCTCTCTGTCACCCTCCCACTCATCTACCCCAAAGAGTGCTTGCTCGGTGAGAAGCAAACTCTTTTGCAAATTGTCAATGCCTCTCAGTGTTGCAATTTGCCCATTTAGAGACTCGATTTGCGATTCCAAATGGGTAATTTGCTAACATCTTGAACAAAGATATGCACCCTTGAACTCCTGTTCCAGGACTGCATACATCATGCAAGATGTGCACTGGACTGCGTTGTCAATTGTGCAACACATACTAAATGGGGATTACACCAGCAAAGCAAAAAATACAATATAATGTAGTACTAAGAAACTGGCTAATTACAGTCCCCCACTGAAGTCCCTGAATCTAAAGTCACTTAATCTTAAGTCACACACTTAATCAACCACGCGTCGCTGTCAAACTCGCGTTATATATCTCCTTATATGACTAAATATAGATGCAGTTCACTACACCAGCCTGGTTTGTTTCCCCTCTGGAACCAAAGAGGCTGTGCTACTCACACTGCTGAGTTTTTATAGTCTCCTTATTAGACAACCACACCCGAATTAGACAGCCACACCCTAATTACTCACCTGTGCATCCCCTGGAGAAGGAAAAAAAAAAGTGTTATCACAGCATACAATACAGTCAAATACAGCCACTCAATGTCCACAAATAATTTAGCTCTCAGATACTCCCTCGCTTAATCTTAAGTCACACACTTACGCAACCACACACTTAATCAACCACACGTCGCGGTCAAACTCGCTTTATATATCTCCTTATATAACTAAATATAGATACAGCTCACTACACCAGCTTGGTTTGTTTCCCCTCTGGAACCAAAGAGTCTTATAGGACTGAGATTTTTTAGGTACGGGTGTAATCACGTTTGTTAATTATTTTAAGAATTCTTGCTTTTTCTCTACCACCTACCACTCCCCTACGCTCCTGAATTTAATGACCTCATTAGCAAATAATGTCAGCATGAAACTGATATACTGTATATATGTGAGTAAATGCATGTTTGACAGTGTTAACATACAGTGTGTATAAAAACACACTGCAGAGGCTCATGTGTTATACTTTTTCATATTACAAAGTTTCCACAATTTTTCCCTTATTGGAGGCAAATGATTTTTAAACACACGGCAAAAAGAAAGTGGCTTGTTTGGACCAAGTGGCACATTTATTAAGACTAGCGCTTTAGACACCGGTCTTAATAAACCCAAAGGTGTAGATTTAGAACATTTTATACGCCTTAAACAGGCATAGAAAATGATAAGTGAAACAGGCCTGCCATCCCTTCCCCACCCACGTCGACTTTTTTAGACCTAGTGTGAGTGGGGAGAAGTCACAGATTGCGGCACAACTAACTGTTGGCAAGATCAGATGGCCAAACCCCCAGGTCAGGAGCAAAAGTGATGCACCTAGCAAGGCTCAAGATAGAAAGAGACCCCATGACCCACAGCTCATGGATAGAAATTGCTGCATAATGAGAGCATCTGCTAAGCCACACTCAGGCCCATACAAGGGAATGTCAACCCCACCAGAACCAGAAGTAACAAAAACCATAAAACAAACAAACAAGTGTCAGTTCACACCAGTCACAGAATGCTGCAGCCAGCATGCCCCAAACAGCAACTAGCATAAACAGGATAACCTGCAGCCAGTCTGAGGTTACAAGCAACCAGCCTACACAACAACTAGGAGTGACAGAACTCTACTCTGATACAACAAACTAATACATTCATACTCAGACCCAGTTCACACATAAGGCCGCAGCCAGCATGCATCACAGAACCATCATACATGGGAACGCCCACAGCCGGTACACAAAGTGCATATATCCAGCCTGCATGGCACAGATGACAGGACCTACAGAGATATGGATGTAGGGAGACACAAACACAGACAACAGTTCACATACACTGCACAGCACACAGCCCCAAGCAACCAGTATACACAGGAATTAGCCTGCAGCCAGTACGAGAGAGAACATGCAGCCAGCCTGGACAGCCACAACTGTGACAGTAAATCGTATGCGTTTCTGTGGGACCACACAATTTCTTGATATTTAGCGAAGTAACCTCATAAAGCAGAACCTTACAATTGTATATATACAGGCAAAACACTGGATTAGATAGATATCCTCATCCACCTCCAACTCCTGTGGGACATCAAAAACTGCACCAATAGTGAAGTACTGCAGATAATATTGGCTCACACTCTGTGCTAATATACTCACAAAGGCAGGTGGAATGCAGGCACATCAAACAAATATACCGTCTTCTATTTCTCTTATATTCTCTTCCCACATATTTCCTGCAATGCTCTGCAGAACTTCTCTTTCAGCTCCTGTGCCCAGCATTTGTCTCCTCACTGCCTGCAGCTACACAGTAAACACTTCAGACGGTTTATTTGTTTGATGTGCCTGTATTCCATCTTCCTTGGTGAGTATATTAGCACAGAGTGTGAGCCAATATTATCTGCAGTACTTCACTATTGGTGCAGTTTTTGATGTCCCACAGGAGTTGGAGGTGGATGAGGATATCCATCTAATCTGGTGTTTTGCCTCTATATAAACAATTGGAAGGTTCTGCTTTATGAGGTTACGTTGCTAAATATTAAGAAATTGTGCGGTCCCACAGAAACGCATATGGATACTGCATATGGATAATTGAGCCCACTTCGGGTTTGGGACCTGCAGCAGCAAGGTTTTTTGGCAACGTATTGGTTCTTTCAAATTTTCACAGTGAATCGAACTGTGACACATTTGGTCAAATTCAGGTTTAATAGGGGAGGGGTCTATAACCGTGTATAATCTATTGTCTCTACAGGGAGTGCAGAATTATTAGGCAAATGAGTATTTTGACCACATCATCCTCTTTATGCATGTTGTCTTACTCCAAGCTGTATAGGCTTGAAAGCCTACTACCAATTAAGCATATTAGGTGATGTGCATCTCTGTAATGAGAAGGGGTGTGGTCTAATGACATCAACACCCTATATCAGGTGTGCATAATTATTAGGCAACTTCCTTTCCTTTGGCAAAATGGGTCAAAAGAAGGACTTGACAGGCTCAGAAAAGTCAAAAATAGTGAGATATCTTGCAGAGGGATGCAGCACTCTTAAAATTGCAAAGCTTCTGAAGTGTGATCATCGAACAATCAAGCGTTTCATTCAAAATAGTCAACAGGTTCGCAAGAAGCGTGTGGAAAAACCAAGGCGCAAAATAACTGCCCATGAACTGAGAAAAGTCAAGCGTGCAGCTGCCAAGATGCCACTTGCCACCAGTTTGGCCATATTTCAGAGCTGCAACATCACTTGAGTGCCCAAAAGCACAAGGTGTGCAATACTCAGAGACATGGCCAAGGTAAGAAAGGCTGAAAGACGACCACCACTGAACAAGACACACAAGCTGAAACGTCAAGACTGGGCCAAAAAATATCTCAAGACTGATTTTTCTAAGGTTTTATGGACTGATGAAATGAGAGTGAGTCTTGATGGGCCAGATGGATGGGCCCGTGGCTGGATTGGTAAAGGGCAGAGAGCTCCAGTCCGACTCAGACCCCAGCAAGGTGGAGGTGGAGTACTGGTTTGGGCTAGTATCATCAAAGATGAGCTTGTGGGGCCTTTTAGGGTTGAGGATGGAGTCAAGCTCAACTCCCAGTCCTACTGCCAGTTTCTGGAAGACACCTTCTTCAAGCAGTGGTACAGGAAGAAGTCTGCATCCTTCAAGAAAAACATGATTTTCATGCAGGACAATGCTCCATCACACGCGTCCAAGTACTCCACAGCGTGGCTGGCAAGAAAGGATATAAAAGAAGAAAATCTAATGACATGGCCTCCTTGTTCACCTGATCTGAACCCCATTGAGAACCTGTGGTCCATCATCAAATGTGAGATTTACAAGGAGGGAAAACAGTACACCTCTCTGAACAGTGTCTGGGAGGCTGTGGTTGCTGCTGCACGCAATGTTGATGGTGAACAGATCAAAACACTGACAGAATCCATGGATGGCAGGCTTTTGAGTGTCCTTGCAAAGAAAGGTGGCTATATTGGTCACTGATTTGTTTTTGTTTTGTTTTTGAATGTCAGAAATGTATATTTGTGAATGTTGAGATGTTATATTGGTTTCACTGGTAAAAATAAATAATTGGAATGGGTATATATTAGTTTTTTGTTAAGTTGCCTAATAATTATGCACAGTAATAGTCACCTGCACACACAGATATCCCCCAAAAATAGCTAAAACTAAAAACAAACTAAAAACTACTTCCAAAAATATTCAGCTTTGATATTAATGAGTTTTTGGGGGTTCATTGAGAACATGGTTGTTGTTCAATAATAAAATTAATCCTCAAAAATACAACTTGCCTAATAATTCTGCACTCCCTGTAATGCTAAATACCTGTGTTTTAGAAATGCCTTTAGCTACGAGAATAGGAAATGAAAATCTGCAATTATAAATAGTATTGCATAATTGGTTTAGATGCCATATTGCTGCATTTTGGATTTGTGATGATTACACCACCACTTTTACCACCAATTTTCAATGGTGGTGTCACAATGAAAAATAATTGCAATATTCCACAATATTAACTGCACCCTAATTGCAAAAGTTTTGAAATATAATCACCATGAAAATGAATGTGACAAGGAGCATTAAGTGTATTTAATATTAAAGAAAGAAAAGAAAAACCTGTTAGGAGCTTGTTATTGTCTCATAAGGTAGCTTCAAATTAGCAAGATGTGAAACACTTTCATCCAGAGTTACTATAAGTTTTATTATTAACTCTGACTGTAATACATAGAAAATGTTCTAAATTTACTCCAACAAGGAAGCTGATGTAGATTTAGACCGTGCCTCTACTTAACTTTGGTGGATGAGCCGACAACGCAGGGACATGCCCCCAATGTCTGATACAGTAAGTGTGGGTCCTGCCTCTGGGACCCACACCTATCTTTAGAATGGTGCCTGCAAAGTGAAGAAGGGCGCACCACGCATGCACAGCCACCTTCCATTCATCTGTATGGGAGAGGTGTGACCTGCACCAATCAGACATTGGGAGCATATCCTAGTGATACACCCATTGTATGAGATGATACAAGCCCTTTAAAGATTTGTTGGAACTCTATAGCGCATTAGAAAGTAACACATGAAACGCTAAAAATCTCTACAGGAAGGCTGTCAGCCCCCATAGATTTACTATTTGCCATAGAGGTCACAGCCTCCTTGCCCTCTGAGAGGGCAGTTATGACACTCCTGAAGATATCTAAATATCTGTTCCTTAGTGCATTACTATTTGGACGGCTACAAATCATAAAATAGTATGAAATACAGGATGAATAAGCTGCAGCACTATTTCCATCCTTTATGGGAGCATACATAGATCCAGACTGCTATAGGAATACAAGACAAGAGGTGAACCACCTTTTCCTCTTCATCACAATAGCTTTGCTGTTGAAGTAACTTTTTGGTATTTTCCAACTATGAGACATGAGCACTGTAAGCTCCTTGATGAGGTATATGCATCATCTTTCAAAACAAAATCTTCCTCCATTATTTGCACCATATCTTATAAGAATTCACCAAACTGATGACTCTTGATTTTGGCAGTGCTATCTGATTGAATAGGCATCCCCCTAAGACAGGCCTTTATAGCATCCCATAATACTCCTCAAGTGGTAGTATAGTCATTATGCACAAAATACTCTTGCAAGGCAGTCATGATATTAGGCTAATCAAGTCAGTATCTTGGGAAGGGGCATTGAGAGATTGAACTATTCTGCTCTGCCTGTTATTAGTGATATCTATCCCAATAAGGGTGAATAAAGTCTCCAGCCATAATAATAGACACATCAGTTATTGTCACAATCAGCGTGGGGGGAAAACTCCACACTGAACACAGGAGGGAAGGGAAACAGTAACTGGGCCTTGAAACTAGGGAAGGAACAGGTCACCTCCTAAACAACCCTAACTACTCCTTGCCCTAACTACCTATCAATATGAATGAGAAAGGGCTACTTATGGGAAAGGAAAATTATCAACAAGCAAGAACTGAAGCAAGGGGTGTGGCATTCACCAAATCAGGCTTAGTTCACACGAACGTGTGTGATCTGTGGCCGTATTGTGGCCCGCAAATCGCGGGCCGAAATACACGGCCACAGTTCCGTGTGCATTCCGCATCACGGATGCGGACCCATTCACTTCAATGGGTCCGCAAATCCGGAATCGCGGAACGGCCGCACAGGACGGGACCCCTCGGAAGCACTACGGAGTGCTTCCGTGGGGTTACGTCCCGTACCTCCGTTCCGCAAAAAGATAGAACATGTCCTATCTTTTAGCGGAACGGGCGGATCGCGGACCCATTAAAGTGAATGGGTCCACAATCCGATGCGGCTGACCTACGGCCGCCGATCGTGCATTGTGGCCCGCTATTTGTGGGCCGCAGCACGAGCACGGGTCACACACATTCGTGTGAACTCGGCCTCACAGGCACAATAAGATCCACAGTGAAATTGTAAATTTTACCCATGAGTTGCCAGTCTCACCGATCTGGTACCTGGCACGGGAACGTCCGTGACAGTTATTCTGTTAAAGGATATAACTTCCCTGAGAATTGCACCACTGTATGGAGGCAATATATACACAGAAATCAATAAATAATCTGTAGCATACACTCTACAGTGAATCTACCTTCCTAGTCGTTATTTACTATTCTTCAGAAGATTTGCATTGACTAAATAAATAAATGGTTTTTCTTATCTACTTCCTGGAGTTCAGACTTCTGAAAGACTTTTTACTGCCCTGACACAGAAGGCAGCTATGATTGCTTCGATTACTATATGTTACACAGCAGGATGTGGGCAGAAAGAACCATTTCTGAGGCTGAGCTGTATTGTCTTTGCTATTTACACAAAGTGATTGTGATAAGTTGGGTCTAGTGGTGCTGCAGCTGTCCCACATCTTATATTGTGCCAGATGATTACAGAGACAATTCTCTGTCATCCACTAAGATGGGCCGCAAAGTGTTCTCTTTCAGTTAGGCTACTTTCACACTAGCGTTCGATCTGATCCGTTCTGAACGGATCCGATCATAATAATGCAGACGGAGGCTCCGTTCAGAACGGATCCGTCTGCATTATTTTTAGCATAGAACAGCTAAGTGTGAAAATAGCCTCGGACGGATCCGTCCAGACTTTCAATGTAAAGTCAATGGGGGACGGATCCGCTTGAAGATTGAGCCATATTGTGGCATCTTCAAACGGATCCGTCCCCATTGACTTACATTGTAAGTCTGGACGGATCCGCACGCCTCCGCACGGCCAGGCGGACACCCGAACGCTGCAAGCAGCGTTCAGCTGTCCGCCTGTCCGTGCGGAGGCGAGCGGAGCGGAGGCTGAACGCCGCCAGACTGATGCAGTCTGAGCGGATCCGCATCCATTCAGACTGCATCAGGGCTGGACGGAAGCGTTCGGGTCCGCTCGTGAGCCCCTTCAAACGGAGCTCACGAGCGGACAGCCGAACGCTAGTGTGAAAGTAGCCTTATACTGATATAAATCTCTTGACAAGATGGTCATCTGCTGCCCACAGGGGAGCACCCAGGAATTTTGTCTGGGGGGGGTCCGAAAGGCAAAAAAAAGTGGCATGTGTAGTGTGCTGTGCTAATTCAATTGTTCAAAGCCCCCTTTATATTTAAAACTGCAGGGAGGGGGGTGTAGTGTGTTGCGCTGATTCTTTTACTTGGCGATTCTAAAAGCTCTGCAGGAAAAGAACAATGCGGCGCGCAAAGCGCGCCAATTTTTTTTGGGCCCCGCCCATTATTAAAAGCCCCTCCTACATATAATAGGCCACTCCCAACAAACACTGTACAGCTGACATTCTATAGTTGCGGCCTGTCTCTACACATCATGCTGAGAGAGGGGGAGTCTGTCCTGGCTGCACTGCCTGCTTCACATCATACAATAGACAGCTGGCTGCAGCCAGAAAGCTCCTCCTCCGCTCTCCTCCCTCCCCTGATCCTGCTCTTCCCCCCACCATCTGCCTGCTGCCCCCTTTGGCTGTCCTCACCCAGCTCTGAATCCTCCTTCTGCAAATGGCAAGGGAGGAGCCGGATCATCTCCTCTCCTACATAGCGCCCCCTACCTCTTACATCCAGTGATGTCACCTTTGTTGTAGACGTTCTCTTTCCTCATCTTCTCCATTCAGACCAGACCGCCATGATGATTTTTCAGCCATCTCCCGTCTCTGCAGAGATTAACAAACAGACATTAGTTTCCCACATTTCCATCATCTTCACATCTTCTGAATCCCCTTTCCTGTCACCCCCAATACTGTGCCCTCTGTGCCCCCAATACTATACTGCAGAAACAGTCCCCCTGGAAATACTGCTACCACACAGATAGTGCCCTCTTCAACAATTATTGGCACACAGTTCTCTAAAAAAATAACTGCGCCCAGACACTAATAGTATAAAGATAATGTCCCCCAAAAATGATTGTACCCCCGCTTAGTACCCGCTGTTGAGCTAATGTCCCCATAATGTATGCCAGTATAAAATACCCCTATATAGTGCCCCAGTAAATGCCCTCATAGTGCTCCTCTCCCCTTCCCCATAGTGTCGCCCATAATATGCCAGTAAAAAATGCCCCTTCTAAGTGCCACCATATGCCCCAATAGTGCTCCTTTCCCCCATAGTGCCTACCATAATGTGCCAGTAAAAAAAATGCCCCCTTAGTGCCACCAGATGCAATAATGCCCCCATAATGTGCCAATAAGAATAAAGAACCCTTTAGAGCCCCCACTTCCCCTTAGTGCCCCCAAATAATGCCCCTATAGTGCCACCAGATGCCCCATAGTGCCATTCTCCCCTATAGTGCCCCCCATAATGTGTAAAAAAAAAGCCCCTTTAGAGCCCCCATAGTGCTCCTCTCCCCCATGCTGCCCCCCAAATAATGCCCCCATAGTGCCGTTCTCCCCTTTACTGCCCCCCATAGTGCAGTTCTCCCCTTTACTGCCCCCCATAGTGCCGTTCTCCCCTTTACTGCCCCCCATAGTGCCGTTCTCCCCTTTACTGCCCCCATAGTGCCATTCTCCCCTTTACTGCCCCCATAGTGCCGTTCTCCCCTTTACTGCCCCCCATAGTGCCGTTCTCCCCTTTACTGCCCCCCATAGTGGCGTTCTCCCCTTTATTGCCCCCATAGTGCCGTTCTCCCCTTTAGTGCCCCCATTGTGCCGTTTTCCCCTTTAGTGCCCCCATAGTGCAGTTCTCCCCTTTAGTGCCCCCATAGTGCAGTTCTCCCCTTTATTGCCCCATAGTGCAGTTCTCCACTTTTTTGTGCCCCCCATAGTGCAGTTCTCCCCTTTTTTTGTGCCCCCCATAGTGCAGTTCTCCCCTTTTATAGTGCCCCCCATAGTGCAGTTCTCCCCTTTATAGTGCCCCCATAGTGCAGTTCTCCCCTTTTATAGTGCCCCCCATAGTGCAATTATCCCCTTTTATAGTGCCCCCATAGTGCAGTTCTCCCCTTTTATAGTGCCCCCATAGTGCAGTTCTCCCCTTTTATAGTGCCCCCATAGTGCAGTTCTCCCCTTTTATAGTGCCCCCATAGTGCAGTTCTCCCCTTTTTTAGTGCCCCCATAGTGCAGTTCTCCCCTTTTATAGTGCCCCCCATAGTGCAGTTCTCCCCTTTTATAGTGCCCCCATAGTGCAATTCTCCCCTTTTATAGTGCCCCCCATAGTGCAGTTCTCCCCTTTTTTAGTGCCCCCATAGTGCAGTTCTCCCCTTTTTTAGTGCCCCCATAGTGCAGTTCTCCCCTTTTATAGTGCCCCCCATAGTGCAGTTCTCCCCTTTTATAGTGCCCCCCATAGTGCAGTTCTCCCCTTTTATAGTGCCTCCCATAGTGCAGTTCTCCCCTTTTATAGTGCCCCCCCCATAGTGCCAGCTCCCCCCCCCCTCAAAAAATAAAAATAAAAATACACTGATACTTACCAGCAGCGATGCGATGCAGCCTCTTCCGGCCCGTGTCCCTACTGTGTGCTTCCCGGCTCAGGCAGCGTGATGATGACGTCATCGCGCCGCCAGAGCCGGCCTCTGATAGGCTGCAGGCATTAGTGCCTGCGGCCTATCAGAAGAACAGGGGAGGGACACACCTCTCCCTCCCCTGCCGCAGCACAGATATGGAGATGAGCGCTTCCAAAATGGAAGCGCTCATCTCCTACTGCCCCCCCGAATCCCCCGCCCCCCCCCCCACCGCCTCCGCAATTACATCCAGGGCCGCGCCGCAATTACATCCAGGGCCCTGAAGGTTGTTCTAGGGGGGGTCCAGACCCGCTGGACCCCCCTGTAGGTGCGCCAGTGGCTGCCCATGACACATACACACCTTGACAGTTTGCTGATTTAATATTGTATAACATATCCATGATGCTGTCTTATTTATGCATGCATCATGAAATAATCACCAGTTGGACTCCTAATCCATTTTTAAAGTGATAAATTCACTTATTATGTGATGATAGGTTCAGGTACATTCCTGGATGTACAAATTCAACAACCAGGTGTCATAGGCAGACATATTAATAATCCAATATGTATAATGTTATGGTAATTTACTACCACTACCCAAATAAATATACCACAAAAGAACCTTGGCTAGTTCAAATGTATTTGTGACCTGAAATAGATAGCACACTAACTATTTACAGTGCCTTGCAAAAGTATTCACCCCCTTGATTTTTTTTGTGTGTGTTTTGTTACATTACAGCCTTAAGTTCAATGTTTTGTTATTCTGAATTTTATGTGATGGATCAGAACACAATAGTCTAAGTTGGTGAAGTGAAATGAGAAAAATATATAAATAAAACTATTGTTTGGAAATAGAAAACAGAAAATTGGCATGTGCTTATGTATTCACCCCCTTTGTTAGGAAGCCCATAAAAAGCTCTGTTGCAACCGATTAACTTCAGAAGTCACATAATTAGTGAAATGATGTCCACTTAAGTGCAATCTAAGTGTCACATGATCTGTTATTACATATACACACGTTTTTTGAAAGGCCCCAGAGGCTGCAAAACCTAAGCAAGAGGCATCACTAGCCAAACACTGCCATGAAGACCAAGGAACTCTTCAAACAAGTAAGTGACAATGTTGTTGAGAAGTACAAGTCAGGGTTAGGTTATAAAAAAATATCACCATCTTTGATGATCCCCAGGATCACCATCTAATCTACCAAAACTAAATTTAAAGAACATATCACAACAGCAAACCTGCCAAGAGACAGCCGCCCACCAAAACTCATGGATCGGACAAGGAGGGCATTAATCAGAGAGGCAACACAGAGTCCTAAGGTAACCCTGGAGGAGCTGCAGAGTTCCACAGCAGAGACTGGAGTATCTGTACATAGGATGACAATAAGAAGTACGCTCCATAGAGTTGGGCTTTATGGCAGAGTGGCCAGAAGAAAGCCATTACTTTCAGAAAAAAAACAAAGCTTGCGAAAAGACAAATGTGGGAGACTCCCAAAATGTATGGAGGAAGGTGCTCTGGTCTGATGAGACTAAAATTGAACTTTTTGTCCGTCAAAGTAAGCGCTATGTCTGGCGTAAATCCATTACATCATATCACCCAAAGAACACCATCCCTACAGTGAAACATGATGGTGGCAGCATGCTGTGGGGATGTTTTTTAGCAGCCGGGACTGGGAAACTGGTCAGCATTGAGGGAAAGATGGATGGTGCTAAATACAGGGATATTCTTGAGCAAAAACTGTACCACTCTGTGCGTGATTTGAGGCTAGGACGGAGGTTTACCTTCCAGCAGGACAATGAACCCAAACACACTGCTAAAGCAACACTTGAGTGGTTTAAGGGGAAACATGTAAATGTGTTGGAATGGCCTAGTCAAAGCCCAGATCTCAATCCAATAGAAAATCTGTGGTCAGACTTAAAGATTGCTGTTCACAAGCACAAACCATCCAACTTAAAGGAGCTGGACGGTTATGCAAAGAGGAATGGGCAAAAATCCCAGTGGTAAGATGTGGCAAGCTCATAGAGACTTATCCAAAATGACTTGGAGCTGTGATTGACGCAAAAGGTGGCGCTACAAAGTATTGACTTTAGGGTGGTGAATAGTTATGCACATTTACTTTTTCTGTTATTTTGTCCTATTTGTTGTTTGCTTCACAATAAAAAAAAAAAATAAACATCTTCAAATAACCCTGGGCCTGTTTTCACCTTCCTGCCCAGGCCATTTTTTTGAAAATCTGACATGTGTCACTTTATGTGAAAATAGCTGTGATGGTCACATACACTACACACGGAGGAAGGATAGTGACCACTGCTCTCTACCCTCACCCCTGGCCCTGCCTACTTGCCTCGCAAAACCTAATGACAGGGGACAACTAGACGGCAGTCCCTAACTTAGGATATGTGCTGGGAAGACAGACAAGACAAATAACGGAACGTGAACGGACCGAGTCAATACCTAGAGAGCTACGTAGTAGTATTAACGAATGAACAGAGAATAGTCAGGAAAAGCAGAGGTCAAATATCAGGAGAGAAACGAAGTACAACAGGAGTCCGCAAAGAATTGTCAGGTGGAAGCCGGGGTCAGGATACCAGGAGAGATGCGCAGTACAGGAGAAGCAGGCATAGGATTGTCAGGGAACAGGATCAGGTAGTATTCAGTAGTCCAACAAAATGCCAGGAACCTAGAATTAGCAGGCAACCTGTGGCCAGCAGGCTGCCTGTATTTATAGTGGGGTCTGAGGGTTATGTGACGTGGCCAGCGTCACATGACCAACAGATAGACAAGTCGAGCACCGAGTGATCAGCTCGGTTTTTGAAAGGCAGATATAGCTGAACTGGTTTTTAGATGCCATGTCCCATTTGAAGCCCCCGTGATGCACCCCTACAGTAGAAACTCAAAAAAGTTATCACATTTTGGAAACTACGGGATAAGGTAACAGTTTTGTTGGTAATATTTTGGGGTACATATGATTTTTAATTGCTCTATATTATGTTTTTTGTGAGGCAAGCTAACTAAAAAATTGATGTTTTGGCACCGTTTTAATTTTTATTTTAACACAACATTCATCTGACAGGTTAGATCATGCACTATTTTTATAGAGCAGGTTGTTACGGATGAAATGATATCAAATATGTTTGCTTTCTATGATGTTTGTTTCAGTTTTACATAAAGCATTTTTGAAAACAAAAAAACGTTTTTTGTATCTTCATTTTCTGAACGCCCTATTTTATTTATTTTTTCTGCCAATCGTCTTGTGCAGGGGCTTGTTTTTTTTTTTCAGGAAGAGTTGACATTTTTATAGGTACCATATTTTTTTTTTTGTATATATAATTTTTATTTCTGAATAAAAATTGATACATAACATTATGCGAGATAAAGTACATTAGTTGAACAAAGTAGAACTAAAACAGTGCAGTATTTAGGTAGATGTCACATACGTTTGGTTACATATAAGCATTTACAGCCTAAATGGAATGATAAGATGATACAAAAATAAAAGGAGACAGTCCTATTTGAAGTTTCTAAATCTTTCCCAATCCAACCACTTGTTTTTAAATCTGGAGTGGGATCTATTTTCCCAGGCAGCAATCTCCTCAAATCTGTAGATAGTATCTACTTTGCTGATCCAAACATCATCAGGGGGGTGTCTGGAGATAACCAAAACCTTGGACCCAGTAGGCGTGCAGCCATGATCAATTTGTTAAATAGAAAAGGGATCTTGATTTGTCTGTCACCTGTATGACTACCCAGGAGGGCCATTTGTGGAGACATTGGGACTTTTGAATTGCATATCTTATTGCTTTTCATGAAGATTCCCTCCCACCACTTGTGTATATTTGGGCATGTCCACCAAATGTGGTAGAAGGTACCTCTCTCCTGACTGCAGCGCCAACAGGCATCTGTATTACTCTCTCCATATCTACATGTTATGTCGGGAGTCTTGTACCACCTAGTCAAAACCTTGTAGCCGTTTTCTTGAATCCTCACACAGCGGGAGGAGGAATGAGGAGCAATAAGTATGCGAGATTGTTCACTGGGGGAGAAGCTGTATTTAAGATCTCTCTCCCATAGACTAATGAAAGCTGGTTTTGGTGGCATAATCGGTGTATTGAGCTTTCTATATATTTGAGAAATGGGTTTGACAGGGGAGGATTGAGTCTGGACCATATGTTGAAACCACGTGAGAGGTCTGAGTAGAGAATGGTAAGGGATGAGTTTACTAATATGGTTCCTTAAGAAAGAGACGATGAGAGGATTAATGTAAGGGGTATTCAGGGCTGACAGAAGGGCCTCGCCTTCTAATAAGTTCCCTGATTCAGAGAACAGAGAGATGACGGGAGTGACTGATAGGCGGAGGGCTGTAGGAATATGTTGTTTCATTTCTCTAGTGGCAAAGTCTAGCACTTTTCTGATTTGTACAATCGGGGAAGGAGTGGGGACGCCCAAATTGGAGTCTTAGAGAAAAGAGGTTCTGCGTCGGCGCGAAATCACTGGTGGAAGCGGTCTTAAAGATGAATTCTTCTTTTATTCAGAAACAACGCGTTTCGGGGATCAAAGACTCCCCTTCATCAGGTTTCACAAACATATAGCAGGTATTGTCACAGGATCATATTTATAGGTAAATTCATTTAAAAAAACCGCCAAATTGGAGTCTTGGAACCATTTCCATGCCTCCATAGTAGCTTTAACAGAAGGGCTAGCATTTTGTTTTTGGAAAGGATAGCTGGGGGTATCTACTAGTAGACCTCTAAAAGAGTATCCTGCTTGAGAAGTTTCCATACCCACCCATGATTTGTGTGGGGATTGTCTAAACCATTCCAGGGCTCTCGTCAGAAGAATAGCTCTGTTATACAGGAGCGGATTCGGAAGGCCAATCCCTCCACATGTTCTATGTCTTTGAAGAACTGACAGGGAGATCCTTGATTTCTTTTTATCCCAGATGAAGGATCTAATTGCTTTAGATAAGGTGATGTAATAATTTTTTGGGATAGGGATAGGGAGGACCTGTTGTAGGTAATTGAGCCTAGGGAGGACTAGAGACATTACCATATTCTTACGACCAAACCAGGATAAAAAGGCGAATGTAAATTGGTAAGTTGATCTTGTATGGATTTAAGAAGTGGGGTATAGTTGAGGGAAAATAATTTGTCCATGTTGTCTGATATTTTGATGCCTACATAAGATAGGAAAGGGGTATCCCAATTGAAAGGAGAAATTTTAACCAGTTTTAGTTTAACTGATGGTTTTATGCCAATGGCTAGAACGTTGGATTTTTTAAAATTGACCTTAAAGTTTGAGAGTGGACTAAAGGTTTCTAGTATTTTATAGACAATGGGTAATGATGTTTCAGGGTTAGTTGTGGTGATCATAAGGTCATCAGCAAATGTGGCAACTTTATTATCTTGACCCCCTAACTTGATGCCTTTTATTTTATTTTCTTGGCGAATGGATTGGAGAAGTGGTTCCATGATTACAACAAACAAAAAGGGGGAGAGGGGACAACCCTGTCTCGTTCCATTCGTAATAGGAAAGGGAGGAGAGAGGTGGTTGTTGACTAACACTGCTGCTGAAGCCTTAGTATACATTGAAAGGATTGCATCTACAAATTCTGGGGGTAGACCAAATTTACCCAGTGTAAGGGACATAAAATCCCATCTAACCCTATCAAATGCTTTCTCAGCATCAGTGCTGAGAAAGACAAGGGGAGTAGAGTGTTTTTTGGCGTAGAACAGGGCATTAATTAATCTGGCTGAATTATCTTTACCTTCTCTTCCACTAACAAAGCCAGTTTGGTCTCTATGAACTAGTAGAGGGAGAAGTGGAGACAGGCGGTTGGCCATCATTTTTGCTAAAAGTTTTAGATCTAGGTTCAGAAGGGATATGGGGCGGTAGTTTGCACAGAAGGAGGGGTCTTTCCCTTCTTTGGGGATAATAGTTATGTGAGCTTTAGTCATTTCTGGGGATAGTGGGATATTCTTTAAAGACAAATTACATATCTTTAGTAAATGGGGGGATAGAGTTTTACCCAAGGTGCGGTAGTAGAGGGCAGGGAAACCATCTGGGCCAGGTGCTTTGTTCTTAGGGAGATTTTTAATAGTCAAAAGTAGTTCTTCCTGTGTAAATGGGGTTACCAACTTTTCTCTTTGAGGAACGTCAAGCTTAGGAAGAGGGATTTGGTCTAAGAATTGTTTAATTGGATGGGAGGGTGTCATGGGATCTATGTCGCAATTTATTTGAGGGATATTATATAGGGCTTTATAAAATTCCTGGAATTGTTGGGCTATTTCTTTAGTTGATATGGCTTGGCCCCCATCAGCCTTGGTGATTTTAATAATATGGTTATGGGCTCTTCTCTTTTTAATCCTATTCATCATGAATTTAGATGTTTTGTCGCCGTGGGCGAAAAATTTACACTGGGAATGTAAGAAAAACTTGGCAGATTGGGTGTTAAGGTAATTCTTTAATTCTGCTCTCAGTTCACTAAGCCTGGAGAGCTGGGAATCCTGGAGAGATTTCTTATGAAGGGTTTCTATTTTGCGGATTTCTAACAAAAGATAATCCATATGTGCTTTCCTTTTCTTTTTGAGTATTGAACCGCCCTGATAAACTGGCCTCTTACGTAGGCTTTATGGGTGTCCCAGACTATATGCGGGGAGGTTTCTGGGAGAGCGTTTAAAGTGAAAAACTCCTCCAAGTATTTCTGTATGTCTAGAATCTGTTCTTTAGAGGATAAGAGTTGCTTGTTAAGCCTCCAGTGGAAGGTTTTTGGGGGTAGTTGAGGTGTGGATATGATAGCCAGCACAGGGGAGTGGTCAGATAAGTGGATAGAGTCAATCCACACTTTAGGGCAAAGGTGGATGTGCTCCCTGGATATCATGATATGATCTATTCTGTGGTATGACCCATGGACATGGGAGAAAAATGTGTAATCTTTAGACTCTGGATCCATAAGATCCAGATTATGGAACAGTTTCTTAATGGACACTAAAGCTTTGTGAGAGAGGGCAGATTTATGGGAGGTTGAGTCAATCGAAGGGTCTAGGCTTAGGTTAAAGTCTCCGCCCAGTATGGTAATGCCTTCTTTAAAGGAGTCTATTATTAGGGTGAGACTTTTGAACCATTTCTGTTGGTTAGTATTCGGGGCATAAATATTAATGAACGTGTATATTTGATTTAAAATACAGCCCTTTATTAAAATGTAGCGTCCATCTGGATCTTGTATTTGGGAGCATAACTGAAAGAGCACATCTCCTCTGATACCCACACTAACTCCCCTGGAGGCTGAGGAATTTGAGCCACAGTGGAACCAAGTTGGAAATTTTGAGTGGGAAAAATTTGGGTAATGGTCAAATTTAAAGTGCGTTTCCTGCAGCATCAGAATTGAGCAGTCCTTTTTTTTGAGAAATGAAAGAATCTGGCATCTTTTGGAGGGCGCATTGAAGCCCTTTACATTATATGAAACAACAGTTAAATCCGCCATCTCTTTTCCATATTAATAAGACTGCTAATTCCATTATTAAGATTGGGTATTCTAGGGGCCAGGGAATTGAATGTGCCCTACAGGGCATATTGGCTTCCTTATCATTTGTAATCCCAGAAGGATAAGTTACATTGGTACCGTCAGCAGGACATCTACTCATACTGAGAACACATATGAACTTATGTAACAAGTAACAACAATACCACACTTTCTTTTGCTTTACATTGAGCATAAAGGTCAGGTGGTGAAAACTAAAAACCAAGATAGAAATAAAGTATGCAAAAAGGAAAATAGTATATAACATTTGAGGTACTCCCGGTGAGACCGTGAGTGGAAAGAGGATAGTAAGGAAGTAAGTTAGTATGGTAGAGGGGAGAAGAAGGATCTTTTTCAGTGCCCTTGTGCCAAGAAAATGGTCCGTTTAGACCAAAGAGGGATAGAGACGACAGGGGCAAAGGGAAAGGGAGAGGTAAGGTGGATCTAATGAAGGTGACAGGGAGGAGTTTCATATAAAGGGAATAACAGAGGTCATACGTAGCCACATAAGCATCTGTGTAAGTGGAATTTCAGTCTCCCAGAGGAAGTCTTCTTGGAGTGGTTTTCAAGGTTACCTCTTCTGTTTTTCTGTTGCTTGGGAGTATGTTGTTTGTCCCAGGATTCAGTAGGGGGGAGAACGGGTAAACCACATAAATCTTAAACTGGGTCCCAGTCCTGGATATCCAGGGGGGCAATATTTAGGTGCTCATATACTGGGTCTAAATCCAGATGTGAGGAAATGGTCATCCTGCGTCCCTCAAAGACAAACGAAAGGCCAAAGGGAAAGGTCCATCTATACATGGTGTTGTTTCTTCTGAGCCAATCTGTTAGCAGTTTAAGGGCTCTCCTTTTCCTGAGGGTAGATTGTACCAAGTCTTGAAAGACTAGGATGTCATGGCCGTCCCACTTCACTGATTGCATATCTCTGGCTTTACTCAGCACTGCTTCTTTCACTGGATAGCTTAGAAATTTACAAATAACATCTCTGGGTGGTGCTGTAGGTGCAGGTTTGGGCTTCAGGGCCCTGTGGGCTCTCTCTAACAGAACCTCATGTACCGAGTCGGGACCCAATAGGTATAAGCAGATTTGAACAATAGTATTAGGGATGTCACTCTGGGCAACTGATTCCGGTATCCCTCTAAAGCAGAGATTATTGCGGCGGCCTCTGTTTTCCTGATCTTCTATCGCACTGTATAGCGAATTCAGGTTCAGTTGGACTGCTTGCAGTTTTTGTGTAACTGCTGCTTGATGGTCTAACAGGACAAGTTGTGTGTCCTCCAGGGCCTCAACCCTGCGACCTATATGGCGGACATCTTGTTTGATCGTGCCTATGTCAGCACTTACTGGTTCTAATGCCATCGCTAGTGAAGCTGTCAGGGTGTCTCTTAGGTAAGAACGGGAGATCGGGAGGGTATCGAAATCATCCTGACCTCCCTGTGCGCCGAGAGAAGGTTCTTCCTGTTTTCGGCTGGCAGCGTGTGGAGACGCCGGCGCCATCTTGGCCTCCCTGTTCATGTAGGTGGAAGCAGCCTTCTTGATGAATTTATCCATATCGCTGCTTGTACTGGATGTTTTCGGGTGAGCAGCAGGTTCCCCCGCTTTAGAGCCTCCGATCTTTACCATTATCAGACCTATTCAGGCGGAAATCCAAGCTGTAAGGGCACTTTTCAAACGGAGCTCCTGCTTCACACAGCCATTCAGCTCGGCCACAGGCTCCGCCCCCCCCCCCCCCTATAGGTACCATTTTTGGGTACATATGATTTTTTGATCATTCATTATTACACTTTATGGGGCAAGGTGACAAAAAAAATAGGTTGTTTTGGTGCAGTTTTTATTAATTTATTTTTACCGTTTTTACAGTGTTTACCTGAGGGATTAAGTCATGTGACTTTTTTATAGAGCAGATTGTTACAGATGTGACAATACCTAATATGTCTACTTTTTCTTATTTATTTAAGTTTTACACAATAATAGCATTTTTGAAACCAAAATAATGATATTTTAGTGTATCCATAGTCAGAGAGCCATAGCTTTTTTATTTTTTGACCAATTGTCTTAGGTAAGACTCATTTATAGCGGGATGTGGTGCTGGTTTGATTGGTACTATTTTGGAGGGTATATGCCTTTTTGATCGCTTGGTGTTGCAATTTTTGTGATGTAAGTTGTCAATAGTGGCTTTTTTTTAGACAGTTTTTTTTGTTTAGTTTTTTTACGGTGTTCATCTGAGGGGTTAGGTAACGTGATATTTTTATAGAGCTGGTCGTACGGACGTGGCGATACCTAATATGTATATATTTTTGTTATTTTACTGTAGCACAATAATAGCAGTTTTGAAGCAAAAAATTTCATATTTTAGTGTCTCCATTGTGTGAGAGTGATAACTTTTTTTATTTTTTGACCGATTCTCTTAGGTAGGATCTTATTTTTTGCAGAATGAGGTGACGGTCTGACTGGTACTTTTGGGTGGGCCATACACCTTTTTGATCACTTGCTGCTGCAAGTTTTGTGATGTAATGTTACAAAAATAGCTTTTTTTACATTTTTTTTACAGTGTTCATCTGAGGGGTTAGGTGATGTGCTATTTTTATAGAGCTGGTTGTTACGGACGTGGCGATACCTAATATTTATTTTTGTTATGTATTTTACTTTAACACAAAAATAGCAGTTTTGAAACAAAAAAGTTATGTTTTAGTGTCTCCATGTTCTGAGAGCTATAGTTTATTTTTATTTTTAGGGCAATTGTGGGCTCATTTTTTTTGTGAATTGAGGTAACAGTTTTAGTGATACAGTTTTGTGGGACATATGTCTTTATGATCACTTGGTGTTGCACTTTTTGTGATGTAAGGTGACAAAAATAGCTTTTTTTTACACAGTTTTTATTTTTTATGGTGTTTATCGGACAGGGTGGATCATGTGATATATTTACAGAGCCGGTTATTACGGACGTGGCGATACCTAATATGTATGAGTTTTTTTTATTTTCTTTTTTTATTATAAAATAAGGGGAAAGGGGCATTTTTTTTCTTTTTTTACTTTATTAATTTTATTACTTTATTAATTTTATTAAAAACTACAGTGAGTAGTACACAAACAGGTTGCCTAGGAGACCCAGCCTGAGGCTGTGCACCTGTAGAAGGCAGGTCCCAATGCCGTGAAAGGCATTGGGCAGCTTCTGCATGGCATCTGGCTGCCTTGTCACACATCGGGTCCCCACCACAGCAGCGCGGGGACTCGATGCGCTCACTCACCCGACACAAACCCTTTCTATGTCGCGGTCAGCACGGACCGCGGCATAGAAGGGGTTAATCCGCCGGCATCGGCTTTTACAGCGATGCCGGTGGATACAGCAGGGGCCCGGATTCCAGGCCCCTGCAGTGATTGCGTTTGCACCGCTCCAGTGCCTGCCCGATAACCATGATGTACTATTACGTCAAATTGCGGGAACGCAGTGGTTTCCATGACGTAGTAGTACGTCATGGGTCAGGAAGGGGTTAAATCATGCAAATCCTCAAACAATCCATGTTAATTCCAGGTTGTGAGGCACCAACACACTAAAAGTCAAGGGGGTGAATACTTTTGCAAGGAACTGTATATTTCTATAATACATAATGCAAGGTTAAACTGTTGATTAATGTGAGTTTCTCCATTATGTGCAATGATGTACTGTGATGAGTTTACATATGTATAAAGATTTTTCATTCATACACAGCATAATTGGTTTCTACAGTATATTGAATACACTGGTCTTTAAAAAAGCATGTTTTGTTTTGAATATTTTTTTAGTTAAGGTACATACCGTTTTATGATTATTTGATTCCATTGCTTTAACAGGACTTTGCATGTTTAACAGTGCAGCATGTTGGATAGGTAACACTGCTTTTAGCTTCTACCTCAATCTGCAAGACATCCTATTCCTATACAGTGGAGGAAATAATTATTTGACCCCTCACTGATTTTGTAAGTTTGTCCAATGACAAAGAAATGAAAAGTCTCAGAACAGTATAATTTCAATGGTATGTTTATTGTAACAGTGGCAGATAGCACATCAAAAGGAAAATCGAAAAAATAACTTTAAATAAAAGATAGCAACTGATTTGCATTTCATTGAGTGAAATAAGTATTTGAACCCCTACCAACCATTAAGAGTTCTGGCTCCCACAGAGTGGTTAGACACTTCTACTCAATTAGTCACCCTCATTAAGGACACCTGTCTTAACTAGTCACCTGTACAAAAGACACCTGTCCACAGAATCAATCAATCAAGCAGACTCCAAACTCTCCAACATGGGAAAGACCAAAGAGCTGTCCAAGGATGTCAGAGACAAAATTGTAGACCTGCACAAGGCTGGAATGGGCTACAAAACCATTAGCAAGAAGCTGGGAGAGAAGGTGACAACTGTTGGTGCGATTGTTCGAAAATGGAAGGAGCACAAAATGACCATCAATCGACCTCGCTCTGGGGCTCCACGCAAGATCTCACCTCGTGGGGTGTCAATGGTTCTGAGAAAGGTGAAAAAGCATCCTAGAACTACACGGGAGGAGTTAGTTAATGACCTCAAATTAGCAGGGACCACAGTCACCAAGAAAACCATTGGAAACACATTACACCGCAATGGATTAAAATCCTGCAGGGCTCGCAAGGTCCCCCTGCTCAGGAAGGCACATGTGCAGGCCCGTCTGAAGTTTGCCAATGAACACCTGAATGATTCAGAGAGTGACTGGGAGAAGGTGCTGTGGTCTGATGAGACCAAAATAGAGCTCTTTGGCATTAACTCAACTCGCTGTGTTTGGAGGAAGAAAAATGCTGCCTATGACCCCCAAAACACCGTCCCCACCGTCAAGCATGGGGGTGGAAACATTTTGCTTTGGGGGTGTTTTTCTGCTAAGGGCACAGGACAACTTATTCGCATAAACGGGAAAATGGACGGAGCCATGTATCGTGAAATCCTGAGCGACAACCTCCTTCCCTCTGCCAGGAAACTGAAAATGGGTCGTGGATGGGTGTTCCAGCACGACAATGACCCAAAACATACAGCAAAGGCAACAAAGGAGTGGCTCAAGAAGAAGCACATTAAGGTCATGGAGTGGCCTAGTCAGTCTCCGGACCTTAATCCAATCGAAAACCTATGGAGGGAGCTCAAGCTCAGAGTTGCACAGAGACAGCCTCGAAACCTTAGGGATTTAGAGATGATCTGCAAAGAGGAGTGGACCAACATTCCTCCTAAAATGTGCGCAAACTTGGTCATCAATTACAAGAAACGTTTGACCTCTGTGCTTGCAAACAAGGGTTTTTCCACCAAGTATTAAGTCTTTTTTTGTTAGAGGGTTCAAATACTTATTTCACTCAATGAAATGCAAATCAGTTGCTATCTTTTATTTAAAGTTATTTTTTCGATTTTCCTTTTGATGTGCTATCTGCCACTGTTACAATAAACCTACCATTGAAATGATACTGTTCTGAGACTTTTCATTTCTTTGTCATTGGACAAACTTACAAAATCAGTGAGGGGTCAAATAATTATTTCCTCCACTGTATATTGATGTGGACAGCACAAAGCTGCTGCTGTTGACCCTCTTTAATTCTGCATCTGTCACACCTTCACGCTTGATTTTATAGCTAGACAGATGAGAAAAGTCACTGCCAGGCAGTCTATCATTATTTCACCTGGTGGAAGACTAATTCTATTTTGTCTGCCAATTTTAAACCATTTACATTAAAATGACATTTTGTATTTAGTTTGTCTATCTGTCCAAGTACATCCAAGGAAATGTACACTCACCTAAAGAATTATTAGGAACACCTGTTCTATTTCTCATTAATGTGATTATCTAGTCAACCAATCACATGGCAGTTGCTTCAATGCATGTAGGGTTGTGGTCCTGGTCAAGACAATCTCCTGAACTCCAAACTGAATGTCAGAATGGGAAAGAAAGGTGATTTAAGCAATTTTGAGCGTGGCATTTTTGGTGCCAGACGGGCCGGTCTGAGTATTTCACAATCTGCTCAGTTACTGGGATTTTCACGCATAACCATTTCTAGGGTTTACAAAGAATGGTGTGAAAAGGGAAAAACATCCAGTATGCGGCAGTCCTGTGGGCGAAAATGCCTTGTTGATGCTAGAAGTCACAGGAGAATGGGCCGACTGATTCAAGCTGATAGAAGAGCAACGTTGACTGAGATAACCACTCGTTACAACCGAGGTATGCAGCAAAGCATTTGTGAAGCCACAACACGCACAAGCTTGAGGCGGATGGACTACAACAGCAGAAGACCCCACCGGGTACCACCCATCTCCACTACAAATAGGAAAAAGAGGCTACAATTTGCACGAGCTCACCAAAATTGGACTGTTGAAGACTGGAAAAATGTTGCCTGGTCTGATGAGTCTCGATTTCTGTTGAGAAATTCAAATGGTAGAGACCGAATTTGGCGTAAACAGAATGAGAACATGTATCCATCATGCCTTGTTACCACTGTGCAGGCTGGTGTTGGTGTAATGGTGTGGGGGATGTTTTCTCGGCACACTTTAGGCCCCTTAGTGCCAATTGGCCATCGTTTAAATGCCACGGGCTAACTGAGCATTGTTTCTGACCATGTCCATCCCTTCATGACCACCATGTACCCTTCATCTGATGGCTACTTCCAGCAGGATAATGCACCATGTCACAAAGCTCGAATCATTTCAAATTGGTTTCTTGAACATGACAATGAGTTCACTGTACTAAAATGACCCCCACAGTCACCAGATCTCAACCCAATAGAGCATCTTTGGGATGGGGTGGAACGGGAGCTTCGTGCCCTGGATGTGCATCCCTTAAATCTCCATCAACTGCAAGATGCTATCCTATCAATATGTGCCAACATTTCTAAAGAATGCTATCAGCACCTTGTTGAATCAATGCCACATAGAATTAAGGCAGTTCTGAAGGCAAAAGGGGGTCCAACACCGTATTAGTATGGTGTTCCTAATAATTCTTTAAGTGAGTGTATATCTCTTTCCATGTAATGAAAACAGCAATCCTTCATGTAGTGCAGGACTGATTTTGAATGTAAAAACAAACTTTTCTTCTAAGACTGGTTAAAACATTTTGCTTGCCAAAAATTATTGCTTTTGGAGACATATACAGGTGAAACTCGAAAAATTTGAATATCGTGCAAAGTTCATTTATTTCAGTATTGCAACTTAAAAGGTGAAACTAACATATGAGATAGACTCATTACATGCAAAGCAAAATATTTCAAGCCTTTATTTGTTATAATTTTGATGATTATAGCTTATAGCTTATGAAACTCCAAAGTCACAATTTTGAGGTACCCTTTACTCAGGGGGTATGGATTAACTAGCTGACTAGAGTGTGATACTTTGAGCCTAGAATATTGAACCGTTTCACAAAATTCAAATTTTAAGCTGCATTAATGCAATTCCTTTTCATTACTGAAATAAATGGACTTTTGCATGTTATTCAAATTTTTCGAGTTTCACCTGTAGAAGCTAAGAAAGCTACAATGAAAGGCCTCATGCACACGACAGTTTTTTTTTCACGGTCCGCAAAAACGGGGTCCGTGGGTCCGTGATCCGTGACCGTTTTTTCGTCCGTGGGTCTTCCTTGATTTTTGGAGGATCCATGGACATGAAAAAAAAGTCGTTTTGGCGTCCGTCTGGCCGTGCGGAGCCAAACGGATCCGTCCTGAATTACAATGCAAGTCAATGGGGATGGATCCGTTTGACGTTGACACAATATGGTGCAATTGCAAACGGATCCGTCCCCATTGACTTTCAATGTAAAGTCAGGAGTCCCTTTACTTTCACACTTGTGTTCATAATGCAGACGGTGGCTCCGTTCAGAGCGGATCCATCTGCATTATATTGTTAAAACATTTCTAAGTGTGAAAATAGCCTCAGACGGATCCGTCCAGACTTTACATTGAAAGTCAATGGGGGACGGATCCGTTTGAAAATTGAGCCACAGTGTGTCATCTTCAAACGGATCCGTCCCCATTGACTTACATTATAAGTCTGGACGGATCCGCTTGCCTCCGCAAGGCCAGGCGGACACCCGAACATAACTTGAAGCGTCCCCATCACCATGGGAACGCCTCTACGTTAGAATATACTGTCGGATATGAGCTACATCGTGAAACTCATTTCCGACAGTATATTCTAACACAGAGGCGTTCCCATGGTGATGGGGACGCTTCAGGTTAGAATATACTGAAAAACTGTGTACATGACTGCCCCCTGCTGCCTGGCAGCACCCGATCTCTTACAGGGGGCCGTGATCAGCACAATTAACTCCTCAGGTGCCGCACCTGAAGGGGTTAATTGTACTATCATATCCCCCTGTAAGAGATCAGGGCTGCCAGGCAGCAGGGGGCAGACCCCCCCTCCCCAGTTTGAATATCGTTGGTGGCACAGTGTGCGCCCACCATTGGGCCCCCCCCTTCCTCCCTCCATTGTTATAAATCGTTGGTGGCACAGTGTGCGCCCCACATCGCCCCCCCTCCCTCTCTCTATTGTAATAAATCGTTGGTGGCACAGTGGGCGCCCACCATCGCCCCCCCCTTCCTCCCTCTATAGTTAAAAATCATTGGTGGCACAGTGTGCTCCCACCATCGCCCCCCCTCTCTCTATAGTAGTAACAACCATTGGTGGCAGTGTGCGGCCTCCCATTCCCCCCCCCCTCCCCCATCATTGGTGGCAGCGGAGTTCCGATCGGAGTCCCAGTTTAATCGCTGGGTCTCCGATCGGTAACCATGGCAACCAGGAAGCTACTGCAGCCCTGTTTGCCATGGTTACTTAGCAATAGTACAACAGTAGAAGATTCATACTTACCTGCTTGCTGCTGCGATGTCTGTGACCGGCCGGGAGCTCCACCTACTGGTAAGTGAAAGGTCTGTGCGGCGCATTGCTAAAGGACTGTCACTTACCAGTAGGTGGAGCTCCCGGCCGGTCACAGACATCGCAGCAGCAAGCAGGTAAGTATGAATCTTCTACTGTTGTACTATTGCTAAGTAACCATGGCAACCAGGGCTGCAGTAGCTTCCTGGTTGCCATGGTTACCGATCGGAGCCCCAGCGATTAAACTGGGACTCCGATCGGAACTCCGCTGCCACCAATGATGGGGGGGGGGCTTGATAAATGTGCCCCAGTGGTTATAACGTTATTGCCATGATAAGAACAGAGGGCTGACGATTCCAGAGTGCCAGACCCACCATATGACACAGGCGAACCCTGCTAACTTATAATGGGGTCTGTCAGGTTCTAGCATGGTGGCCATCATTGGAATCTGCGATGGCGTTTCCAAGTCATGGGGGGGGGGGAATGGGAGGCCGCACACTGCCACCAATGGTTGTTACTACTATAGAGAGAGGGGGGGCCGATGGTGGGCGCACACTGTGCCACCAACGATTTTTAACTATAGAGGGAGGAAGGGGGGGGGCGAAGCGATGGTGGGCGCACACTGTGCCACCAACGATTTATTACAATAGAGGGAGCGAGGGGGGGGGGCGATGGTGGGCGCACACTGTGCCACCAACGATATTCAAACTGGGGAGGGGGGGGTCTGCCCCCTGCTGCCTGGCAGCCCTGATCTCTTACAGGGGAATATGATAGTACAATTAACCCCTTTAGGTGCCGCACCTGAAGGGGTTACTTGTGCTATCATATCCACCCTGTAAGAGATCGGGTGGTGCCAGGCAGCAGGGGGCAGTCTTGTACAAAGTTTGCAGTGTATTCTAACTAGAAGCGTCCCCATCACCATGGGAACGCTTCTGTGTCAGAATATACTGTCGGAAATGAGTTTTCACGAAGTGAAAACTTAGAACAGAAAAAGCTTTTATGCAGACAGATCTTCGGATCCGTCTGTATGAAAGCAACCTACGGCCACGGATCACGGACACGGATGCCAATCTTGAGTGCATCCGTGTTCTTTCACGGACCCATTGACTTGAATGGGTCTGTGAACCGTTGTCCGTCAAAAAAATAGGACAGGTCATATTTTTTTGACGGACAGGATACACGGATCACGGCCTCGGCTGCAAAACGGTGCATTTTCCGATTTTTCCACGGACCCATTGAAAGTCAATGGCACAACGGCCACGGATGCACACAACGGTCGTGTGCATGAGGCCAAAAGAAAACAGTAAAAAATTAAGGATAAAACTACACTGTTAGGTATTTAAGAGTGAATTTGAAAAAGAAGAGAAGTCATATCTATCCTTTTGGCAATCTCAAACTGAAGTAAAATAGCCAAGCTCACTTGGATTAATTAACCCCTTCCCGACTGCAATCCGTATATATACGTGATAGCTGCACATACCCCGTGCAGCTTCCACGTACAGTACAGACCAAAAGTTTGGACACACCTTCTCATTCAAAGAGTTTTCTTTATTTTCATGACTATGAAAATTGTAGATTCACACTGAAGGCATCAAAACTATGAATTAACACATGTGGAATTATATACATAACAAAAAAATGTGAAACAACTGAAAATATGTCATATTCTAGGTTCTTCAAAGTAACCACCTTTTGCTTTGATTACTGCTGTGCCCACTCTTGGCATTCTCTTGATGAGCTTCAAGAGGAAGTCACCTGAAATGGTTTTCACTTCACAGGTGTGCCCTGTCGGGTTTAATAAGTGGGATTTCTTGCCTTATAAATGGGGTTGGGACCATCAGTTGCGTTGTGGAGAAGTCAGGTGGATATACAGCTAATAGTCCTACTGAATAGACTGTTAGAATTTGTATTATGGCATGAAAAAAGCAGCCAAGTAAAGAAAAACGAGTGGCCATCATTACTTTAAGAAATGAAGGTCAGTCAGTCCGAAAAATTGGGAAAACTTTGAAAGTGTCCCCAAGTGCAGTCACAAAAACCATCAAGCGCTACAAAGAAACTGGCTCACATGCAAACCACCCCAGGAAAAAAAGACCAAGAGTCACCTCTGCTGCAAGGGATAAGTTCATCCGAGTCACCAGCCTCAGAAATCGCAGGTTAACAGCAGCTCAGATTAGAGACCAGGTCAATGCCACACAGAGTTTTAGCAGCAGACACATCTCTAGAACAACTGTTAAGAGGAGACTGTGTGAATCAGGCCTTCATGGTAGAATATCTGCTAGGAAACCACTTCTAAGGACAGGCAACAAGCAGAAGAGACTTGTTTGGGCTAAAGAACACAAGAATGGACATTAGACCAGTGAAAATCTGTGCTTTAGTCTGATGAGTCCACATTTGAGATCTTTGGTTCCAACCACCGTGTCTTTGTGCAACGCAGAAAAGGTGAACGGGTGGATTCTACATGCCTGGTTCCCACCGTGAAGCATGGACGAGGATGTGTGATGGTGTGGGGGTGCTTTGCTGGTGACACTGTTGGGGATTTATTCAAAATTGAAGGCATACTGAACCAGCATGGCTACCACAGCATCTTGCAGCGGCATGCTATTCCATCCGGTTTGCGTTTAGTTGAACCATCATTTATTTTTCAACAGGACAATGACCCCAAACACACCCCCAGGCCGTGTAAGGGCTATTTGACCACTAAGGAGAGTGATGGGGTGCTGCGCCAGATGATCTGTCCTCCACAGTCACCGGACCTGAACCCAGTGACCTCAATAGTTTGGGGTGAGCTGGACCGCAGAGTGAAGGCAAAAGGGCCAACAAGTGCTAAGCATCTCTGGGAACTCCTTCAAGACTGTTGGAAGACCATTTCAGGTGACTACCTCTTGAAGATCATCAAGAGAATGCCAAGAGTGTGCAAAGCAGTAATCAAAGCAAAAGGTGGCTACTTTGAAGAACCTAGAATATGACATATTTTCAGTTGTTTCACACTTTTTTGTTATGTATATAATTCCACGTGTGTTAATTCATAGTTTTGATGCCTTCAGTGTGAATCTACAATTTTCAGTCATGAAAATAAAGAAAACTCTTTGAATGAGAAGGTGTGTCCAAACTTTTGGTCTGTACTGTATATAAACATTCTGGCAGCTCTTTAATCCAAGCGCTGCAAAGCGCTTGGATTAAACCTTCTGCCCGAGCCCTGCTGCTGTCATGGACAGCATACAGTGCAGTAATGCTGGCAAGGGAGGAATCAGAGTGGCCCCTTGCCGGCAATCGATCCGATTGGTTAGTCTGTGCAAACTAACCAATCGGATCGCGGCAGTGAAAAAATGCCGGTTTCAGGCTCTGATCTGCGCTCTGCAGATCAGAGCCTGAAATCACAGTGTCCTTGTGCCCCCCCTTATCCGTGCAGCCCCCCCGATCTGTGCAGCCCCTCATCTGTGCCCCCCTCCATCTGTGCCCCATCTTGTGTCCACAGTGCCCCTCCTTGAGTCTGCCCCCTCCCCGCCCCATACATTCCTCCTGCTGGCCGTGACACCCTCCCCCCCTCCAGCGCTGCCCCCCGCTCGGTCCCCTAGCTGTGTCTGATGGCGGTGGCTCCATTCCTGAGCCGCCGCCATCATCAGAGTGTCAGCTCTATGCTGACACTCTGCTGTAACCCCATAGATGCCGCGGCAGCGGCATCCATGGGGTTAATAGAGGGAGGGGCTCCCTCTCTCCACCATCGGGGCTGCTGAGCTGCGATGGCAGCCCCGATGGTTGCCATGGCAACCGGACGCTTTGCACCTGTTGCCACCTACAGGGCATCTGATTGTATTACACTTTGCAATGCAAGAACATTGCAAAGTATAGTACAGCCCCACTGGATCTTCAACATCCAAGAGGGACTTGATAAAAAAAAATCTGAAAAAAAAGTAAAAATAAACAAATTTAAATGTAAAAAATAAATAAAAAAAATTGCCTTTTACTAAAAAAATAAAAATAAAAAAACTACACATATTAGGTATCACCGCGTCCGTAACAACCGTCTCTATAAAGATATCACATGATAGACCCCGTCCGATAAACACCATAAAAAAAAAAACTGTGTAAAAAAATAATAATTATTTTGTCACCTTACATCACAAAAAGTGCAACAGCAAGCGATCATAAAGGCGTACATAATTAAGACAATTGCCCCAAAAATAAAAAAGCTATGACTCTCAGACTTTAGAGACACTAAAACATCATTTTTTTGGGTTTCAGAAATGCTATTATTGTGTAAAACTTAAATAAATAAGAAACGTGTGTTAATTCATAGTTTTGATGCCTTCAGTGTGAATCTACAATTTTCAGTCATGAAAATAAAGAAAACTCTTTGAATGAGAAGGTGTGTCCAAACTTTTGGTCTGTACTGTATATAAACATTCTGGCAGCTCTTTAATCCAAGCGCTGCAAAGCGCTTGGATTAAACCTTCTGCCCGAGCCCTGCTGCTGTCATGGACAGCATACAGTGCAGTAATGCTGGCAAGGGAGGAATCAGAGTGGCCCCTTGCCGGCAATCGATCCGATTGGTTAGTCTGTGCAAACTAACCAATCGGATCGCGGCAGTGAAAAAATGCCGGTTTCAGGCTCTGATCTGCGCTCTGCAGATCAGAGCCTGAAATCACAGTGTCCTTGTGCCCCCCCTTATCCGTGCAGCCCCCCCGATCTGTGCAGCCCCTCATCTGTGCCCCCCTCCATCTGTGCCCCATCTTGTGTCCACAGTGCCCCTCCTTGAGTCTGCCCCCTCCCCGCCCCATACATTCCTCCTGCTGGCCGTGACACCCTCCCCCCCTCCAGCGCTGCCCCCCGCTCGGTCCCCTAGCTGTGTCTGATGGCGGTGGCTCCATTCCTGAGCCGCCGCCATCATCAGAGTGTCAGCTCTATGCTGACACTCTGCTGTAACCCCATAGATGCCGCGGCAGCGGCATCCATGGGGTTAATAGAGGGAGGGGCTCCCTCTCTCCACCATCGGGGCTGCTGAGCTGCGATGGCAGCCCCGATGGTTGCCATGGCAACCGGACGCTTTGCACCTGTTGCCACCTACAGGGCATCTGATTGTATTACACTTTGCAATGCAAGAACATTGCAAAGTATAGTACAGCCCCACTGGATCTTCAACATCCAAGAGGGACTTGATAAAAAAAATCTGAAAAAAAAGTAAAAATAAACAAATTTAAATGTAAAAAATAAATAAAAAAAATTGCCTTTTACTAAAAAAATAAAAATAAAAAAACTACACATATTAGGTATCACCGCGTCCGTAACAACCGTCTCTATAAAGATATCACATGATAGACCCCGTCCGATAAACACCATAAAAAAAAAAACTGTGTAAAAAAATAATAATTATTTTGTCACCTTACATCACAAAAAGTGCAACAGCAAGCGATCATAAAGGCGTACATAATTAAGACAATTGCCCCAAAAATAAAAAAGCTATGACTCTCAGACTTTAGAGACACTAAAACATCATTTTTTTGGGTTTCAGAAATGCTATTATTGTGTAAAACTTAAATAAATAAGAAAATGTATACATATTAGGTATTGCCACGTCCGTAATGATCTTCTCTATAAAACTATCACATGACCTAACTCCTCAGATGAACGCTGTAAAAATAAATAAATGAAAACTGTTCCAAAACAGCCAATTTTTGGGTCACCTTGCCCCATAAAGTGTAATAATGAATGATCAAAAAATCCTATGTACCCAAAAATTATACCAATAAAAAACTCAACTTTCTGCAAAAAATGAGCCCTTGCACAAGACAATCGGCAGAAAAATAAAAAACTTATGGCGTTTAGAAAATCCAGCACAATCTGCCTTCCAAAAACCGTATGGCATTCTTTTCCTTCTGTGCCCTGCCGTGTGCCCGTACAGCAGTTTACGACCACATGTGGGGTGTTTCTGTAAACTGCGGAATCAGGGTAATAAATATTGAGTTTTGGCTGTTAACCCTCAATGTGTTAAAGAAAAAAAATTATAATATGGAATATCTGCCAAAAAAGTGAAATTTAGAAATTTCATCTCCATTTTCCTTTAATACTTGTGGAACGCCTAAAGGGTTAACAAAGTTTGTAAAATCAGTTTTGAGTAACTTGAGGGGTGTAATTTCTACAATGGATTCATTTATGGGTGTTTCCACTATGTAAGCCCCACAAAGTGACTTCAGACCTGAACTGATCCTTAAAAAGTGGGTTTTGGAAATTTTCTTAAAAATTGTAAGAAGTGCTTCTAAACTTCTAAGCCTTCTAACGTCCTAAAAAATGAAAATGACATTTCAAAAATGATGCCAACATAAAGTAGACATATGGGGAATGTTAAGTAATAAATATTTTATTAGGTATGACTTTCTGTTTTAGAAGCAGAGAAATTGAAATTTAGAAAATTGAGAATTTTTCAAAATTTTGGGTAAATTTGGGATTTTTTCATAAATAAAGGTGAAATATATTGACTCAAATATATGACTATCATGAAGTACAATGTGTCACGAGAAAACAAACTCAGAATAATGTGGATAAGTAAAAGTGTTCCAAAGCTATTACCACATAAAGTGACGCATGTCAGATTTGTAAATTTTGACCTGGACACTGGGGCATCAATGACCCTTGGTCATGAAAGGGTTAAGAATGGAAGTGCAGGCAGTGCTGGGAATACAGCACAGTTATATGTGAAAAAGATAAGGAAGAGTCCAGTTTCTAAAAAGATTTGAAACAGCTTTTATTTCTGCATGCTCATAAAATCCAGTAATTCACACGACAATTCCTGATTTTGGCTTACAAAACTACATGCAGAAACCTGACTGTGTGGCTGTACCCTTACAGTGTATTGTTTCAGATTTTTTTCACCTATATGATACCATATTGAAGGTTCAGTTATAAAGATGTATTGTGGTACACTTAATATCAGTAAGTGGCAGATCTGCATCATATGTTTTACTAATAAAGCTGAGATGATTCTGCTATTATTTTTGTAAAAGAAATACAAAAGAACACTTGAACTGTCTGGAGATGCTCTGTCCTAAATATATGACTACTACTGCACTGAAAGTCAAAATAGTACCCTCTGCATAAAAAAAAAATCCACATATACTGCTAATTTTCACAAAACAAAAGAACACTGGAACTGTATAGAGGTGTAAAATTGTTCGGCATACTTTTTATGGTGTTTACACTCAGATTAAATGCACTACCCACTGGATTGAAAAACATGCATTGTACACTTATATTGCTATAATTGTAAAACACGTGTTGTACATGTATATTGCTGTTTTTCGCAACAGAAAAAAAAAACTTGAATTGTCTGGAGATTCTCTGTCCCAGATTTTGGACAGGTGTTTTCACAGAGATTTAAAGTGCTACCCACTGGATTGTAAAATATGTTTTGTACAGACTGAGTTATTCACCCCCCACACATTCTCCTGCAGCTGCATTTGTGTTATAAGGCAGTAATTGCAGCTAGGAGGCACTGCCTTTTCTGCTGTCCTACTGTTAAAGGGGTTGTCCTCTCTTTACTACTGATGCACTCATATGAGAGCTGCTTTATCTGGTCTGTTCACCTGCTCGCCGTAGCATTTGCAGTGATGAGCAGGTAAACAGAGCAGAGAAGGCATACAAAAAAAAAGTGGACAACCCCTTTAACCATCTCCTGTCACACTAATGCCGAAAGGTGTCGATGCAGCGGCTCTCCCAGGTCTCCCTGTGAACGCGGCTACCTGGTCCTCTGGTGGTCCCTTTTGCTTGGATCGACCACCAGAGGACACAGGCAGCTCTGTAAGTAGCACCAAGAAACACACTACACTAGCCCCCCGTCACTTATTAACCCCTTATTAACCCCTGATCACCCCATATAGACTCCCTGATCACCCCCCTGTCATTGATCACCCCCCTGTAAGGCTCCATTCAGATGCCCGTATGTGTTTTGCGGATCCACGGATCCGCAAAACACGGACACCGGCAATGTGCTTTGTGCATTTTGCGGATCTGCACATTGCCAGAACTATATAGAAAATGCCTTTTCTTGTCCGCAACTGCAGACAAGAATAGGACATGTTCTATAGGCTCTACAAAAAATGCAGTGTTCGCCCGATCAGGCCTGATCTTGTGCGCACACTTGCGTTCAGTCCGCCCCACTGCAGTGACAGATTTAATTTTTTCTTACAAAGTCTAATATTCCACTAACTTGTGAAAAAAATAAAATCTTACATGAACTCACCATGCCCCTCCCGGAATCCAAATGCGTACAAATGCCCTGTGAAATCCTACTCATTGGAATTTTGGCCCCTTTGCGCATCTTGGCTGTAAAAAAGTGTCACACATGTGGTATCGCCGTACTCAGGAGAAATAGGGCAATGTGTTTTGGGGTGTACTTTTACATATATCCATGATGGGTGAGAGAAATATCTCTGTAAATTGAAAACTTTGTATAAAAAAATTGAAAAAGTTGTCATTTACAGAGATATTTCTCACACACAGTATAGGTATATGTAAAAATACACCCCAAAACACATTGCCCTACTTCTCCTGAGTACGGCACGTTTTTGCAGCCAAGATGTGCAAAGGGGTCCAAATTCTAAAGAGTACCTTTAGGATTTCACAGGGCATTTTTTGCGCATTTGGATTCCAAACTACTTCTCACGCTTTAGGTCCCCTAAAATGCCAGGGCAGTATAAATACCCCACAAGTGACCCCATTTTGGAAAGAAGACACCCCAAGGTATTCCGTGAGAGGCATGGCGATTTCATGTAAAATTTTATTTTTTGTCACAAGTTAGTGGAATATGAGTAAGAAAGAATAAGTAAGAAAAAAAATCATTTTCCGCTAACTTGTGCCAAAAAAAAATAAAAAATTCTAGGAACTCGCCATGCCCCTCACGAAATACCTTGGTGTATCTCCTTTCCAAAATGGGGTCACTTGTGCGGTATTTATACTATCCTGGCATTCTAGCACCTCAAGAAACATGACAGGTGCTCAGAAAGTCAGAGCTGCTTCAAAATGCGGAAATTCTAATTTTTGTACCATAGTTTGTAAACGCTATAACTTTTGTGCAAACAAATAAATATACACATATTGGATTTTTTTTTTTATCAAAGACATGTAGCACAATAAATTCTGACACAAACTTGTATAGAAATGTAATTATATTTGAACAATTTAACCAGATAAAGTTAAAAATACACTTTTTTTGAGAAAATTGCGGCCTATTTTGATTAATATCGGAAAAACAAAAAATCTTAGCAGCAATCAAATACCACCAAAAGAAAGCTGTATTTGTGAGAAGAAAAGGAGGTAAAATTCATTTGGGTGCCAAGTTGCATGACGAGCAATAAACCGTTAAAGTGGTGAAGTGCCGATTTGTAAAAAAGGGCCTGGTCACTAGGGGGGTATAAACCTGTGGTCCTTAAGTGGTTAAAGACATACTTGGAAAACATTACATACAGCACTACAGAACATATAGGGTAATAAAGCACCACATATGTACCTCTTCCATCCAGTGAATTCTCTTCTCTGATGTACATATTCTCTTTTCTCTTCTTCTCCTCTCAGACCAGACCACCATAGTGACTTCTTTCAGCCGCGCCTCGTCTCTGCAGAGTTTAACAAACAGATATCTCACTTTCCTACTTTTCCATCAACCTCCTCACCTTCTCAACACCCCATTCTGCCACACCCAATACTGTGTCCACTGTGCTCCCCAATACTATCCTGCAGAAACAGTCCGCCTGAAAATACTGGTACCACACAGATAGTGTGTCAGTACAAAAACACCCCTCTCCAGACCCCCCATTAGACCTCTCCAGACCCCCAGTCAGATCTCCATACCCACATTAGACCTCTCCAGACCCCCAGTCAGACCTTTATTGCTTTTTGCCTCCTGTGCACTGCAAGTTCTGCCTGCTTCTCCTCCTTCTCTGCTGCTCTGTCTCTCCCTCTGAATTCCCCTCCTCTTCCTCTCTTGTGAGCACCCACGTGACGTCCATTGACACATCATCATCGTCACCTTCACCACCACTGACATTAGAGATCTCGGAGTAGGCAGCAACAGCGGGGACCACCCTCCTTGGGCTGAATTGGGTACTGTCGTCAGACTGCTGATGGCGGCCGTTGCTACCTCCTCTTCCTCATCCGATGCTAAGAATGGCTGTGCATCGGTAAGGTCTGGGAATGGATGGGAAAATGGGGGTGCACACAGCAGAGAGTGAGGAGGGTGCAGATACAGAGGATGAGAAGGGTGCAGAAGCGGAAGACTGAGTGAATCATTCAACCAACTCTGGTGCGCCCTTTGAAATTATCGCACGCGCCTTCTCCAACTTCCCACTTAGGCTCCAACCTGGTGCACCTGCCCGGCCCCTGCCATCCCTGTGGAACGGTCTGAGTGTCATTTTCTAAATGACCGTCTGCCTAAGTCCGTAGAGAAGAGCAGTATTTGTGGAATAAGGTATATCACAGCCCTCAATCAGTATTTGGCAGAAACAGGTATATAGCACCCCTCAATCAGTATTTGGTAGAAACAGGTGTATTGCACCTGGCGGAAACAGGTATATAGCACCCCTCAATCAGTATTTTGTGGAAGCAGGTGTATTGCAGCCCTCAATCAGTATTTGGTGGAAGAAGGTATATAGCAATAGCACCCCTCAATCTGTATTTAGTGGAGAAAAGGTATATGGCACCCCTCAATCAGTATTTGGCGGAAATTGGAATATGGCACCCCTCAATCAGAATTTGGTGGAAGTAGGTGTATTGCACCCCTCAATCAGTATTTGGTGGAAAAAGGTATATAGCAATAGCACCCTTCAATCAGTATTTAGTGAAAGAAGGTATTTGGCACTCCTTAATCAGTATTTGGCGGAAACAAGTATATAGCACCCTTCAATCAGTATTTGGCGGAAGCAGGAATATGGCACCCCTTAATCAGCATATTGTGAAAGTACGTGTATTGCACCCCTAAATCAGTATTTGGTGGAAGAAGGTATATGACAACCCTCAATCAGTATTTGGCAGAAAATGGTGTATTGTATCCCTCAATCAGTATTTGGTGGAAGACAGTATATAGAAATAGCATCCCTAAATCTGTATTTGGTGGAAGAAGGCATATGGTACCCCTCAATCAGTATTTGGTGGAAACATTTATATGGCACCCCTCAATCAGTATTTTGTGGAAAAAGGTGTATTGCAGCCCTCAATCAGTATTTAGTGAAAGACGGTATTTGGCACCCCTCAATCAGTATTTGGTGGAAACATTTATATGGCACCCCTCAATCAGTATTTTGTGGAAAAAGGTGTATGGCAATAGAACCCATCAACCCCTGTATTTAGTGGAAGAAGGTATCTGACACCCCTCAATAAGTATTTGGCGGAACCAAGTATATACCACCCTTCAATCAGTATTTGGCAGAAACAGGTATATAGCACCCCTCAATCAGTATTTGGTGGAAACTGGAATATGGCACCCCTCAATCAGTATTTTGTGGAAGTAGGTGTATTGCACCCCTCAATCAGTCTTTGGTGGAAAAAGGTATATAGCAATAGCAACCTTCAATCAGTATTTAGTGAAAGAAGGTATTTGGCACTCCTTAACCGGTATTTGGCCGGAAACAAGTATATAGCACCCTTCAATCAGTATTTGGCGTAAACAGGAATATGGCACCACTCAATCAGTATATTGTGAAAGTACGTGTATGGCACCGCTAAATCAGTATTTGGTGGAAGAAGGTATATAGCAATAGCACCCTTCAATCAGTATTTAGTGGAAGAAGGTATATGACACCCCTCAATCAGTATTTGGCAGAAAATGGTGTATTGCATCCCTCAATCAGTATTTGGTGGAAGACGGTATATAGAAAAAATACCCCTAAATCAGTATTTGGTGGAAGAAGGTATATGGTACCCCTCAATCAGTATTTGGCGGAAACATTTATATGGCACCCTTCAATCAGTATTTTGTGAAAAAAGGTGTATCGCAGCCCTCAATCAGTATTTAGCGAAATAAGGTATTTGGCACCCCTCAATCAGTATTTGGCGGAAACAGGTATATGGCACCCCTCAATCAGTATTTTGTGGAAGAAGGTATATAGCAATAGAACCATATACCTTCTTCCACAGCCATATACCTTCTTCCACAGCTGCAGCATCCTCTCCCTACACTAGTATTGTGTATTGCACCCCTAAATCAGTATTTGGTAGAAGAAGGTATATAGCAATAGCACCCCTAAATCAGTATTTAGTGGAAGAAGGTATATGACTCCCCTCAATCAGTATTTGGCAGAAAATGGTGTATTGCATCCCTCAATCGGTATTTGGTGGAAGACAGTATATAGAAATAGCACCCCTAAATTAGTATTTGGTGGAAGAAGGTATACGATACCCCTCAATCAGTATTTGGCGGAAACATTTATATGGCACCCCTCAATCAGTATTTTGTGGAAAAAGGTATATTGCAGCCCTTAATCAGTATTTAGTGAAAGAAGGTATTTGGCACCCCTAAATCAGTATTTGGCGGAAACAGGTAGATGGCACCCGTCAATCAGTATTTGGTGGAAGAAGGTATATAGCAATTGAACCCCTCAACCCCTGTATTTAGTGGAAGAAGGTATCTGGCACCCCTCAATAAGTATTTAGCGGAACCAAGAATATACCACCCTTCAATCAGTATTTGACGGAAAAAGGAATATGGCACCCCCTCAATCAATACATAGTGCACTAATCAGTAATATGTAGTCAGACCTGCTAAAACCTGCTAAGTTTCACGTATTGCGCCAAAATATGTGCATGATTAATTGCGGATTAGCAATCACAAATATATTGGAGCACTCTATCTGCATATAAAGCCATTTTTAATGTTCTGCCTTGCCAACAATTTTCTCCAGTCTCAGAAAACTTCTAGCAGCTTGGAAAATGTAGCAAAAGTGACCCACGCCTGTATTGTGCGCGCTTTCCGTGAATATTATATTACTGATTTTCACAATCAAGAAAATAATAGTGAATTCTTGAATTTGCAAATATATGACAAATATTCTACAAAATATTTGTGAAATATAGCAAATTCAAATATTGCCCCTGCCACTCATCACAAGTTCTGCTTGAAACAAGCCCTCATATGGCGGTTAAACAAAAACAAAAAAAGAAAAGGTATGGCTAAACAAAGCATACTGCATGGTAAAGCAGGCACTCCTCATCTGGTTATATATATATTTATTTAAACAATAAAACTAAAATCCAACAATATATAAAAGCATAGACATTAATAATATTGATTGTTGGTTGATTGCAGCAGATATTATAGCAGCAACAATAAGCAGCAAATATGATGGTACTAATATTTTAGCAGCGGTTAACACTACAGTTGGCAGCAACAGTGTGGCAGCATTATTGATCTAATAACTGTAGTGTTAACTGAAAATATCATAGGTCCTTTTGTTTGTCAAAGAGTTATCCATTGTTGGTTATAGTTGTTGGTATCAAGGCAATATCAGTCTTATAGATAAAAAGTTCCAGTTTCAGGATGCAGTTTTCACTGTCATCCATACTTTAGAATATATAGGTTGGTGACCCCAATAGATATGTGACAGTGTTTCTTTGTCATGTAACAATAGTGTATCAATCACTGTTATTTTGTTCAACTCCCAGTATTCCTAGGGATTCGGTTTATTTCTGCATCCAAGTTTTAAAGGGGTTGTCCAGGTTCAGAGCTGAACCTGGACAGCCCTCCATTTTCACCCCAGCAGCCCCCCTGACATGAGCATCGGAGCAGTTCATGCTCCGATTCTCTCCTTTGCCCTGCGCTAAATCGCGCAGGGCAAAGGCATTTTTCTGAGTTCCGGTGACGTACGGGGCTCTCTATGGGGCTGACAGGAACCCCGGTGACGTCACCGGCACTGATGGGCGGGATTTGGCTCTGCCCTAGCCAGTAAAACGGCTAGGGCAGAGCTAAAGCCCGCCCCTCAGAGCCGGTGACGTCACCGAACACACTGCTGGGCGGAAGTTACCACCCGGCAGTGTGTTATTGTAAACACAAGAGCCTGTGCCCTGCGCGATCTAGCGCAGGGCACGGGAGCGCATCGGAGCATGAGATGCTCCGATGCCAGGCTCAGGAGTGCTGCCGGGGTGAAAATAAGGGTATGTCCGGGTTCAGCTCTGAACCCGGACAACCCCTTTAATACATTGATGAGGGGTGTGATATTACTCACTGTTTTGTTGTGATATTTGTGCTGATGTGAGTGGCGTCCCAATCCAAATGCAATGCACTCACCCTCCTTGAGCACGTTAACTTTGGCTGTTGTCTCCGTGATGCTCACCTGTGTTTGTGTCTGTTTCTGCAGTGACCCGGCGTCTTACGTGGTAACTGTGAGTCCCGTTAGGTAATCTTGCGAGATTGCAGGGGAGCTATTTGAATGTTCGTTGGTGGTGAAAATTCTAAATTAATTTGTTTTTGGCCAGCAATATTCGCAATCTTGTGATCGCTTATCAGAATAACATCTGAAAGATTTTCGATAGTTTTCTCGCGATTTTCATTGAGTGGGTCTTTTTTGGATTGTCCTGCTTGAAAGACCTGGAGTCGGTTCTGTCTTATTTCAAAACTCGGAGAACATGTGGTTTTGTAATTGAAATGTGCTTAAACAATTGAAAGTATAAACAATTAAAAACATCAATACAATGGATAAAATTATCTTAATATAGATTTTTAATAAGAATATATATAGATTTTCAATAAAAATTCCATTATTATTTTCTATGCAATTTTCATGCGATTTTTGTATGGTTCCTAATGTGTTTTTCCATAGTTATTGTGGATATTATGATTTGAATTGAATGTTTTTTTTAAGTTGTTGCCATAAAGTTCTTAGATGTAATAAATTGCATAACAGTATGATAAATTCAGTTTCAGACAGTACGAATTTAGAATTCAAGTCTATGCAGCCAATAAACGTGCAGGTAAGTACTGCCCTTACTGTAATGACAGTAGCCATGTTGGCTACTGGCATTGCAGTAATTGGCTGGCCAAAACACGTCCTCAGGTGCTATATAGCAACCGATGACACATCACATGATCGGCTCATTTGTAGTTAGGGAGAGCTGCGATTAGGAAGGGACAGATAGTGTCGGGAGTGTGATTTATTTAGTTGAAAAAGGTTTCAAAGACCCAAAAGTCCTTTTAAAGACTATTGTGTGTGGTGGTAGCAATATAATATAGTCATCACATTTTTTCCCCATCATTTTCAATACTGTTTCTATAGAGGTTGTCTGCAGTGACTTGTGCAATTAAATCTGTGTAATACTTCAGTGTGTCAGGGCCAGAGATAGGAAAAATATAAGTGCAAAGTAGTATATTTTTTCCATCATTTTCAATAGTTTCTCTATAGAGGGTGTCTGCAGTGACTTGTGACATCTGTGCAATACCTTCTGTGTGTCAGGGACAGTGATAGGAAAATATAAGTGAAATCTATTTTCCTTTTCCATGTACTGTGCTTGCTGTGAACTGTGACATCCGTGCCACATTATGTGTGACAAGCGTGCATAAAACATTTAATATGAAGAAGGCGAGCATTAAGGGACGGGGAATTGGCCCTGATGCTGATGGTTCATGCAGAGGCCGTGGCTCTGGGTGCGTGAAACTGTGCCTGCTGCGAGGGCACAAGAAAAACAATCATCCACGATACCTAGCTTCATGTCCCAGTTTTCAGGGCCTTCGCAAGACAAATCTCTTGAAGTCGGACCAGTGCGACCAGCTGGTCAGTTGGATTGCAGCAGATAATGCTTCCAGTCGGTTAAGCACCACCCTTTCTTGCACCAAGTCCAGTCTAAGTAGCCAAGAGTCTGGTCAACAGAATCCTCACCCTGATCCTCCTTCCTCCCACCATGGAGAGACTCGCCAAACAAGTGATCCCACACTCGGAAATTACGAGGAGCTCTTTTCATCGCCATTACTTGATTTGGCCCTCTCGCCAAGCATGCTTGAAGAGGGACATAAGATCTTGTGCCCTGATTTCCAACCTCTTGAGCATTCACAGTCACAAGAACATGACGGTGGGGAAAGGCAATTAGTGTTTAATGAGGTGGATCATGATGAGACTCAGTTGCCAATGAGTCAACTGCAATTGCTGTCTCAAAAGGTTGATGAAGAGGATGAGACACAGTTGTCAATCATTAAGGTTACGGGTAGGTCAACAAATCAAGAGGATGATCAGAGTGAGGAAGTGGAAGAGGAGGTGGTAAATTATGAGGTCACTGACCTAATCTGGGAAGGTGGAAACTGAGCGAGGACAGCAGTATAGAAGGGGAGGGATCTGCAGCACCGCAACAGGCTAGAAGAGGCAGTGGGGTGGCAAAAGGGAGAAGACAGGCCACACCAAACAGGCCCGCAACTGTTCCATGGAACACCTCCTTGTTTAAATCTCCCATGCCAAGGGATAGGTGTTCCACAGTATGGTGTTTCTTTGAGGAAAGTGTGGACGACAAAAGAATAGTAGTTTGCAACCTGTGCCACACCAAAATGAGCTGGGGCGTGAACACTAGCAACCTCACCACCACCAGCATATTCTGCCACATGGCATCCAAGCACTGTAATAAGTGGGACAAACGCCTGGGTCCAATATCTTTGGCTGCGGGTCACACCACTGCCTCCTCTTCCCCTTGGGTACGTGATGGCCAATCGAAGTCGAAGGTTTAGTGTCATGGCCTGCTCAGGTTATGTGCGTAGGTCTGCCAGGTTAGCAGAATGCGTGTAGCCTTTTGTTTTTGTTTTGGAAGTTGAGCTGTATTCGCCTCCCTTCAGGTGCACTGGGTGGGGTCGTTGGTATAAGTTTAAAATATGCACACTCCCAGTGTCCTGTGCGGGTGTCACGGCTGAGGATGGGGAAAACCCTCAGCCGTGCGATGCCGGAAGATGGTCGCTGCTCGACCAGGACGACAGGATTAGGGAGCAGGTCACCTCCTAAAGCGTCCCTAACCTGACCCTAACTCCTAGCTGCATGGGCCGACCTTTAAGGTAGGAGGACCCATGCTCAAGAACCTCGGATCCCTAACTCACCCTCCGACCGGTCCCTGGACTAGGAGTCAGGGTAAGACGGCCTGTTCCTTCTGGACATGGAGGAACAGGAGTCTCACTGGCCAAGCTGCAGGGGAAAGGGGAACACCAACAGTCTTATGGATATGGCAGCTGAACAGTACTAGTTCCACCTACCTGCCAGAGCCTTGCTGACTGGATCCCTCTGCTGGCAAGCTGATGTCCACACAACCAGAGATGAACCCTGCTTCCACACATCCACGTACAGGAACCCAGATCCATAAGCTGCAATAAAGAAGCAAAAAGACAAACACATCTTCTAAACACCAAACAACATTATTTTTACTATGACCAGAAGGATGGCCCCCACTGGCAGTTGGTAAGTAACCAGGAGGATGTCTCCACAAGCATGGTTGAAGCACCCTCTCTGACTACTGCCTAGAACTGAGGCTTTATAGAGCCAAGAGGACACACCCAACAGTCAGACACACCCCGTGACTCACACACACAGAAAGGGAGTTAACCCTTCCAATACCACAGAAGGGAAAACACAACTTAAAGGGGAAGTGTTCAAATCCAAGAAACACACTGTGGCTGTTGCCGCAGTCAACGACATGGGTGGCAACCATGTCCTGGGAGTCAGCCCGAAGGCCGGGACACTGCCACCACATGTACACAATACAACCAAACATTGTCACGGACAGCCACAGTGAAGGGAAGATGTCAGTGCACACCAAAACATAAACAGAGTGCACACAGACATACAAAAGTGCATACAAACACGCACACAACTCCAAGGGGACCGCACGCATAACTGTTGTCCACGGCAACCGCACTTGAGGCTAACAACATTATTCCTCCAGCTGCGGTTGACACTACAACCCAAACCGCGGGCAACTGTATGTGGCTCCTAAGGAGTCACGGCTATCAACATGGTCGTGACAGCGGGTTATAGCTTCTGTCTTGCTGAGAGGAAGGAAGGTAGGATTTGGTGTTCCTGCTCACTAACAAGATAAGTTGGTTTTGTTTTTCTTGTGATTGTCTGTCTAGGCTGTTAGAGAGACGCCTGACCCCTCCAGGTCCTGAGGGAGCAGGCTGCCTCTTTTCCCCTTTCACCATCTTAGGATTTTTAGGGTATCTTCAGCCTAGGCACGGGGACACATTCATTCCCACCTTCAGGGTCTGATCGTGGGCATAGAAGTCTATGGAGAGCTGGTAGGGATTTGTCAGGAAGTGACCTTTATCCCCATCTTCTTGCCTAGACACTTGTTTGATTGTATTCTGTGTATCTTGTATCCTGTCCAGCATTACATTATAACCCGCCAATACTTTGACTGCCATTTCTCAACTGTTTTGAGATGGAGTCAATTGCTAGTTGATCGCATGTAGGGATTATCCCTAGAGGTTGCTGATCTGCGTAATCAGAATGCTCTGGCATCAGGTGCAATAGGAGGAAGTCAAATTTATGGAGAGCCTAAAGTTTCTCTTGCAGGGGGTGTGGATGACTTTATCCGCTTTAAAGAGTCATTCAAGCTGTATTTTCGGCTGCGTCCATCTTCGTCTGTTGATGAGAGTCAGAGGGTAGGGATAATAATATCCCTGCTTAAAGGGGACACGCAATCCTGGGCCTTTTCTCTGCCATCTGGTTCTCTGGCCCTCCGGTTGGTGGAAGAATTTTTTAAAGCCTTGGGATTAATTTATGATGATCAAGATCAGGTCTTGATGGCAGAATCTAAATTGCGTAATTTATTACAAGGTGAACATACTGCAGAGGCTTACTGCGTTTAGTTTAAGAGATGGGCTACAGAGTCAGAGTGGAATGACCCCGCGTTACGTAGTCAGTTTTTTCAGGGGTTATCTGAGAGATTGAAAGATGCCCTTGCTTTTCATGAGTACCCTGATACATTGGAGAATGCTATGTATTTGGCAGTACGGTTAGATAGAGGTGTAAGGTTCCCTCCGCGCAAGGATCCCTTCTGTGAATGGTTTTGTCTCAACCGCTCCCCAGGGTGATATGACATGTAACTCTGGGGTAGGGTAGGAACCCATGCAGCTGGGTCAGGTGTCTATCCGTTCTGGTAGTAGGAACTTTAGGAGGTTGCATAAACTATGTTATTGGTGTGGGAAAAGTGGTCATTTTATTTTTGCTTGTCCTTTTGTTAAACCACATGTTGATGAGAAAGAATCACAAAGAGGTTTACTTATAAAAATCCCTGACTCTTGGTAGTGTGAATGGGGTGGTGGAGCAAGCAGGTATGCAAGCTCACTGTAATGCTCGTTTTCTCCTTCCAGCTATGGTGGTGCTAGACTCAAGATTTTTTTTTTGTTTGAAGTATCCATTGACTGATTTTCTTTTTCTTCAAAATCTGGGTGTAAGTACTTGCACTTTAGAAAGAGAGATCCCAGTTTCGCAATTGATTCTTCCCCTCTTTCTCAAAGGAGTCTCACTCATATTGCTTATGGTATTCAGTTAAGAGTGGGTGATTCACATGTTGAGATCATGTCTTGTTTTGTCATGAAGGACTTGCCCGCTCCTATAGTCTTGACAAAATATGGTTGTCAAAACATAACCCAATTATAGAGTGGCAAGCAAGACAGATCATTGGTTGGAGTCAATTTTGTTCAGACAATTGTCTTGGCACATATATCTCTGGTGTGTCTACTACGGCTTTACCTCAGTATCTCTCAGATGTTGCGGATGTCTTTTCGGAGGATGGGGCTCAGGAATTGCCCCCTCATCGTGACTATTATTGTCCAGTTAATCTCATCCCAGGGGCTAAGTTGCCAAAGTCTCGGCTTTACAATCTTTCTCAATCTGAAAGAGAGGTCATGCGGAAGTATATTGCCGAGAGTTTGGCAAAAAGTCGTATTAGACCATCTAAGTCTCCGGTTGCAGTTGGTTTATTCTTTGTAAAGAAAAAGGTCGGATCACTGAGACCTTGTTTGGATTTCCAGTAATTGAACTGTATTACGGTCCGTGATCCGTATCCCCTTTCTTTGATCTCTGATCTTTTTTTTTTGTTATAAACAATTTTTATTGTTTTTAAGCAATGAGTAGCTTAAAATGGCAATAAGAAAGTACAAACATAAGAGATACAAAAATAAAAGTATACAGTATCAGTAGAGCATGACAATGCAAATCATTATTCAAAATCAATAAATGAATACAAAGAAAAAGGATAATAAAGTTTGAACTAAACATGTGGGCTTAATCCAGGCTGAGTACATGTTTTAGCTAATAGAATGTATCAACATATAATAGAGATCCAAAATATGTCTTAAACTCTAAAGGAAGGGTAAGAAGGGTGAGACAGTGGTTGGGGAGAGGGGGAAAGGGAGGATAAGTCTCATGAGAAGGCTCTATATTTCTTCCAAGGAGACCATATATCTAAAAAGGCAGATCGAGTATGAGTTTCCCAATGGGAGAGTTCTTCTAATCTATATAATTGATCGACCTTTTTGGTCCACTTAGCTTTCTCTGGAGCGTCAATGGATAGCCATGCAGAAGCTACTAAAATTCTGGCCGCAGCTAAAAGAATGAGAAGCAGAGACCTGTCTTTCTTGTTAGTCTTGTCTAGCCCTAGACTAAGGAGGGTCAGTTCGGGGGAACATTGAAGAGAGGTACCGCAAATACTATTACACTTATTCACTATAGTGCGCCACCAGCTCTGAATAATTGGACAGCTCCACCATATGTGGTAAAAAGTGCCCTTGGAGGTTTTACATCTCCAGCAGGTATTAGAAACATTAGGGAAGTATAGTGCAATATTTTCTGGTGTTTTGTATCACCTCATCATGATTTTGTACCCATTTTCTTGGATTCGGACGCATCTAGAGATTTTGTGGGGCATAGAGAACATCACTTTAATCTCAGTGGGAGTCAGGGAACGGTTAAGGTCCTTTTCCCAGACACCCACTATTGCCGGTTTGGCAGCAGTTACGGGGGACTTCATCCGTTTATATAAGGATGAGATTAATCTCTGAGGCGGTTGTTTGGACCCAATTAAGTAATCAAATCAAGAGGACAAAGGTGGCACGGGGGATGAATTGTTTATAGAGGTCACTTCAGACACAATGAATTTGTGTGTGAAGGAGAGAGACAAAGACTCCTTCAGGTCTTTAAAAAGAAGCGGAAGGGGAGGGACGTTACCTTCCTCATTTAGAATTTCAGAGATGAGCATCTGTCTGATCTGGGGGTAACACGACTCCTTTAGATCTAGGGGTGCTAGATCTATCACATCTTTAAGAGTAAGGAGTGATGAAGGGGTGGTAAAAAGATTATTATGAGAGGAGAACCAGTCCCATACTGCCAGCGAACACCTTATCAATGGATTTTGAATTTGGTGGGATGGGGGAAAGGGTTTCCCAGCTAGCAATAAAGCCCTGGGAGTGGAGGGGAGGAAGTTACTTTCCATGTGAACCCAAAATTTATGGGGGGGGAGCTCTAATCCAATCTACTACTCTGGCTAGATGTATGGCCTTCATATATAATTCAGGATCAGGGAGATTAATGCCTCCCAACTGCTTTGGTTTAGTAAGATTGTCAAAGGAAATTCTGGGTTGACGTCCTTTCCAGATAAACTTGCGAACTGCTTTGTTAAACCTGTTAAAGAAGGACCTCGGAATTTTGATAGGGAGAGTCTGCATGGCATACGTTAATTTGGGTAAGATCAAGGCCGATACCATATTCTTTCTGCCAAACCATGATAGGTATGGGAGGTCCAATGAGTCCATCTGGGCGATAACCGAGTGCAAAAGTAGGATAAAATTCAATTTATATAAATCTGCAGTATTAAGAGAGATCTTCACACCTAGGTAGGTTAATAATTCTGTGGACCAGTTGAAAGGAGAGTGGAGTTTGAGAGACCTAATTGCTGAGGGGGGGAACATCTGTGTAAGAGTTGTGATTTGGCGGGGTTTACTTTAAAGTTAGAAAGGGATCCAAATGGGTCCAATAAGGATAATATGGATGGAAGGGATTTTTTCGGGTTAGTTGTACAGATTAGGAGATCGTCAGCGAAGGCGGCCAGTTTAATTTCTTGATCGCCAACCCTAAGTCCCACTATATGTTTTTGTTGTCTCAGGGCCTGTAAAAGCGTCTCCATTACGAATACAAATATAAGCGGAGAAAGGGGGCAGCCCTGTCTAGTACCATTTTGTATATGGAGACTGGGGGATAAAGTGCCATTAACTAGTACTGATGCTGAGGAGGAATGATACATAGCCTTAACCGCGTTAGAGAATTGATCTGGGATGTTGAATTTGGCAAGCGTAAGGCTAACCTACAGCCAATCTATTCTATCAAACGCCTTCTCAGCATCAGTACCCAGCAGGACTATAGGGATCTCTTTGAGGGAGGAGAAATATAAGGCATTCAGAATCTTCATAACATTATCTTTCCCCTCTCTTCCTTTAACAAAGCCTACCTGATCAGGATGTAATGTATTAGGGAGGGGAGAATTTTTTGCAGTCTAGTAGCCAGCATTTTAGCTAATAGTTTAAGGTCAGTATTAAGCAAGGATATAGGACGGTAGTTCGAACATAATGAAGGGTCTTTGCCAGGTTTGGGGATGATCGTGATTGTGGCTCTGGACATGTCGGGCGATACAGGGGTATTATGTAGAGCATTATTGCAAATTGGGAGGAGATGGGGAAATAAAGTTTCAGAGAAAGCTCTGTAGTAGGACAGAGTTAAGCCATCTGGGCCAGGGCTTTTTCCAGATGGAGAGGAATTTTGTGCCTTTTGCATATCAGACATAGTAAATGGAGCAGCAAGCTGGTCACATTGGCTTTCTGAGAGGGCAGGGAGATGTAGTGAACTGAGGAAGGAGGAGATATTTTGCACTTTATCCAATCCAGGGTTAGGAAGTAGTGGTGGGGGAAGATTATAAAGGGATTCGTAGTAAAGCTTAAATTGTTCTGCGATTTCTTCAGTTTTGAACAACATGGAGCCCAATGAAGAAGCTATGTTGTGCACAAAACTTGTCATTTTTATTAGTTGGCCTCTTATATATGCTTTATGAGCATCTCATAAGGTGTTAGGGGAGGTGTCAGATGTACGGTTAATGAGAAAGTATTCTTTTAGAAGGGACATTATTTGCTTTTTATGAGTGGCATTGCCCAGTATGGACTTATTGAACCTCCAACCAGTTTTCTTACCCAGTCCCTGAGGAGGACGGAAGGAGCAGAAGATAGGTGAGTGGTCTGACAGCGTCATGGACCCTATTTTCGCTGAGGAGCAAAGTTGCAGATGCTCTTTCGATATCAGAATGTAGTCAATTCTGCTATATGAGTTATTGGCTGCAGAGAAAAAAAGAATAGTCAATGCTGTTAGGATTAAGGCATCTCCAAACATCTATGAGTCCAAGATTAAACAGTCTAGCCAGAGTATCTTGGATTGCCTTAGAGGGAAGAGCTGATTTTTTTGAAGACGTATCTATCAGGGGGTTAAAAGGCATATTCAGGGGGCATAGGCATTAACAAGGGGCGACCCTCAGGGTCTTGAATGTGGCTTAAATAAGTGAAGGGGGTACCACACTGGAAGCCAATACTGACCCCTCTAGATGCCGCTCCATCTGCGCCACAGTGATACCATGTGGGGAACCTAGAGAATGATATATCTGGGAAGTTATTCTGTTTGAAGTGGGTTTCTTGCAAGAAAACCACTGAACTTTTTTCTTTCCAGAGAAGAGAAAAAATTTGACTGCGCTTAGAGGGAGATCTCAACCCTTTTACATTATATGAGACTACTATTAGTTCAGACATGTCTCGGCTACCATAGGATAGAAAACATAGCTAGATGTAATGAGCATGTTAAAGGCAGGAAACCCAGCATTATAACATAATAACATAAAAACAGAAACTTGGGACCACAGTGAGTGTATAACAACAACATGGGAAGTCACAAATTCAACAACCACAAGAGAGTAGGGGGAGAGTGAATTAAGTTCACATGAAACCTGTTTCAAGGAGGGAACAGGCAAGAGAGATAAAGATTAAATGAATAAGAGATAAAACATAGATTGAGGGCTGAAGAAGTAGGTGGAAGCAAAGCAAAAATGACACAGTATTTAGGGGCACAAAAGAGGATTATGAAGAGTGAAAGACAGACAGGAGAATAAGATAATAAAAGCAGTGGACGTAAATATAAGTGTGTCCCATATATATCTTTGACAGATATATACGAAAAAAAGCTAGAGTGAAAAGTAAGATTGGATATTGAGTCCCATCTTATCTAATGAAAATAGAAGAAGGGAGAAAACGCAGGGATCTCAGGAACCGTCTTGGGTGAAGTGAGTCTTCTTTGGTGTTAAGTCCTTAGACTTCTTGGATCTCTGTTTCTTTGGCGTTGTAGTGAACTCCCAGGGCTGGAGAACAGGCAAAGCTGGCAAAGCTGTAATATCTTGTACTTTATCCCAGTCCGGAATGTTTAGTGGAGAAGAGTCCAGAGCTGCATAAGCTTCTGAAAGGTCAGAAAAGGAGGAAATCTTGATCTTTTTTCCAGCTACCAGAAAAGAAAGCCCGAATGGGAAAGACCATCTGTATAGGATTTTCTTTTCTTTAAGTAGTGCAGTGAGAGGTCTTAGAAATCGCCTTTTCTGCAGAGTAGATTATATGCTTCCGTTTCTGGGATATCTGCTTTCTGACTCTGGTTTTCGTATGGACCCCGAAAAGGTCCTGACTTTCAAAGGGTCCGTGGTAAAATCGGAAAATGCTCAGTTTGGCCATCGCGTCCGTGATCCGTGTTTCAAGTCCGTGAAAAAAATACTGTCCTATTTTTTTCACGGACAACGGTTCACGGACCCATTCAATTCAATGGGTCTGTGAAAAATCATGGCTGCACACAAGATTGTCATCCGCGTCCGTGATCCGTGTCCGTTTTTTACTATCATTTCGAAGGCAAACTTGACTTAGATTTTTTTGTTCATTTTTCATGTCCGTGGATCCTCCAAAAATCAAGGAAGACCCACGGAAGAAAAAACAGACACGGATCACGGAACAACGGAAAACTTTTTGCGGACCGCAAAAAAAAAAACGTCCGTGTGCATGAGGCCTAAGAAGGGTGTCGACGTTTCTGTCTGGTCGGATGAGGCATTGCTAGCCTTTTTTTCGGCTATTAAGAAATGTTTTGCATCTCCTCCCATTCTGGTGCAGCCCGATGTGTCTCAGCCATTTGTGGTGGATGTTGATGCATCAGAAGTGGGGGTTGGAGCAGTGCTGTTGCAGGGTTCATCTGGCAAATGGGTTCCGTGTGCTTTTTTTTTTCCAAGAAGCTCTTGGACGGCGAGAGGAATTATAATGTAGGAGATAAGGAATTGCTGGCCATCAAATTGGCCTTTGAGGAATGGCGTCACTGGTTGGAGGGGGCGTCTCATCCCGTTACGGTATATACTGATCATAAGAATTTGGCTTACCTACAATCTGCGTCTGAATCCTAGACAGGCTAGATGGTCACTGTTCTTTACTAGGTTCAATTTTGTGGTTACTTTTTGCCCGGGGGTTAAAAACGTCAAGGCAGATGTGTACAGAGCGGAGACCACCACCCCATCAGCCAAAATCGGAGCAGGATCCTCTGAATCACATCCCCCAGGAAAACTGCAAGATGTGATTCAGAGGATCCTGCTCTGATTTTGGCTGATGGGGTGGTGGTCTCCGCTCTGTACCCCGAATTAGCGATGAAGTCGTTGGGAGCCCAGGAGGGGGCTCCTGGTTCTTGTCCCCCAGGGAGGTTGTTTGTTCCTGATGGACTGCAATACAAGGTATTCAAGGAACATCACAATACTGTCCTTGCTGGAATAAGTCCACCTTTGATCTTGTGTCCCGGTGTCACGGCTGTTTAAGGGTAACCAGAGCATACACAGTAAGAAGAGCTACTGACCGGACCCAAACTAGGGAAGAGGAAGGGTGACCCCTGTCAGACCCTCAACAGTCTCCCTATGCTGTTAAAGCACATGCCCGGATCCAAATGGTGGAACGAGGCATGCCCGCGTACCTTAGACTGATGAGCCCTGTAACCCCTACAATAGTGGAAGGGACACGGCCACCGATGCCCTGCTCAGAATATGGAGGGAACCGTGGCCACCTCAGATCCAGTCAGGAAATCGCCAGTTACACAACAAAGTCTGCACACTTAGCTGATGGAGCTGTAGCCACAGAGAAGACGGATCCAAGGGCCGCTGGCAATATCCGGAGTGCTTGCAGCAGCAGAACACAGGTCCAGAGAACTTGTAGCTTAAGAAGTGACGATGCTCAAGGCAGAGCTACAACTGAAAAGAGAAGTATAATCCACGCCCTACAATAGGAGGAGGGGTGATTTAAAGACAGGGTAATCAAACGCAGGAGGAACAGCTGAGAGTAAAGACCTCATCACAGGGGCGGAGAGACAGAACAGTGAGAACACCTCCAAACTCTAAGTGACATCATCACAGGGGTGGAGAGACAGAGCTGTGAGAACGTCTCAAAGCTCTGGTAGTGACAGTACCCCCCCTCTACGGGTGGACTCCGGACACCCAGGACCCACCTTCCCAGGATGAGCCCTATGAAATGCCCTGATAAGGCGAGTGGCTTTAATGTCCGACAGCGGAACCCACATCCTCTCCTCAGGACCATAACCCTTCCAATGAACGAGGTACTGAAGAGAACCGCGGACAATGCGAAAGTCCACAATTCTGGAAACCTCAAACTCCAGATTGCCATCAACCAAAATCGGAGGAGGAGGCAAAGAGGAGGGTACCGTGGGCTGGACATATGGTTTTAAGAGAGATCTGTGAAATACATTGTGTATCTTCCAAACCCGTGGAAGATCAAGGCGGAAGGCAACAAGATTGATGACTGACAAAATTTTATAAGGCCCAATAAACTTGGGACCCAATTTCCAGGAGGGAACCTTCAGTTTAATATTTCTTGTAGACAACCACACCAGATCACCCACATTCAGGTCCGGACCAGGCACACGTCTCTTATCAGCCACACGCTTATACTTCTCACTCATCTTTCTGAGATTACTCTGAATCTTTTGCCAAATGGTAGACAAAGACGAGGAAAATCTCTCCTCCTCAGGTAAACCAGAAAGAGCCTCTCCCGAGAATGTCCCAAACTGCGGATGGAACCCATATGCACCAAAAAATTGTGACTTATCAGAAGATTCCTGACGACGGTTGTTCAAAGCAAACTCAGCAAGAGGGAGAAATGAACACCAATCCTCCTGGTTCTCTGCCACAAAACAGCGCAAATATGTCTCCAGATTCTGATTGAGGCGCTCAGTCTGACCATTCGACTGCGGGTGAAAAGCAGAAGAGAAGGACAGCCGAACCCCCAGACGAGAACAGAAAGCCTTCCAGAACCTGGACATAAACTGCGTGCCTCTATCGGAAACAATCTCAGAGGGAATGCCGTGCAATTTAACAATATGATCGACAAAAGCTTGCGCCAACGTTTTAGCATTGGGTAAACCAGGGAAAGGGACGAAATGAGCCATCTTGCTAAAACGGTCCACGACCACCAGGATCACCGACTTCCCCGAGGAACGAGGAAGATCCGTGATAAAGTCCATGGACAGGTGTGTCCAAGGACGGGAAGGTATGGGTAACGGGAGAAGGGAACCTGAAGGTCGTAAACGAGGGACCTTAGCGCGAGCGCACGTCTCACAAGCCGCCACAAAACCCTCCACAGACTTACGAAGAGCCGGCCACTAAAATCTCCGAGCAATGAGATCTACCGTGGCTCTACTCCCGGGGTGACCAGCAAGAACCGTATCATGATGTTCCTTAAAGAGTTTGTGACGTAGCTCAGGAGGCACGAACAACTTCCCGGAGGGACAACGGGAAGGTGCCTCAGACTGGGCAGCCTGAACCTCGGCCTCCAAATCGGAATATAGAGCAGAAACAACTACCCCCTCCGCCAAAATGTGACCCGGGTCCTCTGAGTTTCCTCCTCCCGTAAAACAGCGAGAGAGAGCATCAGCCTTCACATTCTTGATCCCAGGGCGGAAAGTAACAACAAAATTGAATCTGGAGAAGAACAGAGACCATCTGGCCTGTCTCGGATTCATACGCCTGGCTGACTCCAAGTACGCCAGATTCTTATGGTCGGTAAAAACGGTGATAGGGTGCCTGGCCCCCTCCAACCAATGGCGCCATTCCTCGAAAGCCATCTTGATGGCCAACAACTCTCTATCTCCCACATCACAGTTTCTCTCTGCCGGGGAGAGTTTTCTAGAGAAAAAGGCACAAGGTCGCCATTTGGCAGGAGAGGGGCCCTGGGACAAAACTGCACCCACACCCACCTCGGAAGCATCCACCTCAACAATAAAAGGTAAGGAAACATCGGGATGCACCAAGATGGGAGCAGACGCAAAACTCTTTAATCTTAGAAAAGGCTGCAAGCGCCTCCTCCGACCAAGAGGAAAAATCCGTCCCCTTTTTTGTCATGTCAGTAAGGGGTTTGACAATAGAGGAATAATTCAAAATGAACTTTCTGTAGTAGTTAGCAAAACCCAGAAAGCGCATCAATGCCTTCTGATTTTCAGGAAGCTCCCACTCCAGCACAGCACGGACCTTCTCCGGATCCATGCGAAAACCAGAAGCAGAGAGGAGAAAACCCAGAAATTGAATCTCCGATACCATAAAAAGACATTTCTCCAGCTTGGCTTACAGTTTATTTTCCCGCAGTATCTGCAGGACCTGAAAAAGATGATCCTGATGGGTCTGAACATCAGGGGAAAAAATCTAAATATCATCAAGATACACCAATACAAATTTCCCCATTAAATGATAGAAAATACTATTAACAAAATGCTGAAAGACGGCCGGAGCATTCATCAGGCCGAAAGGCATAACGAGATTCTCGAAATGCCCGTTAGGGGTATTAAAGGCCGTTTTCCATTCATCCCCCTCTCTGACCCTGACCAGGTTGTACGCGCCTCTCAGATCCAATTTGGAAAACACCTTGGCCCCAACAATTTGGTTGAAGAGGTCCGGGATCAGAGGAAGGGGATAGGGATCGCAAATCGTGATACGGTTCAGCTCCCTAAAATCTAAGCATGGTCTCAGAGAGCCATCTTTTTTTTTAACAAAAAAAAACCCGCGGCAACAGGCGACTTTGAGGGACGAATATGCCCCTTCTCGAGACTCTCGGAGATATAGGTTCGCATTGCGAGTCTTTCCGGTTGTGAGAGATTGTAGAGGCGTGCCTTTGGCAGCTTGGCGCCGGGAATGAGGTTAATGGGACAGTCAAACTCCCGGTGAGGAGGTAGCTCCCGAACACCGCTATCGAGTTTTAGTAGACACCTCTGCAAGAGTGGCTGTGAGACAATTCTTTCTACAAAAGTCACTCCACTCATTCACTCATTTATTTGCCTTCCTTGCCAATCAATAGTGGGGTTATGTCTAGTGAGCCAGGGTAGCCCCAAAACTAGAGGAGAAGGCAATCCGTTAAGGACAAAACAAGATATCTCCTCCACATGAGTGTCACCTACAGCTAGCCGGATATTGTGAACAATGCCTTTCAGAGATCTCTGCGAGAGTGGAGCAGAGTCGATAGCAAAAACAGGTATATCCTTTTCTAATGTACAAACCTGAAAACCATGCAAGGCTACAAATTGAGTGTCAATAAGATTGACGGCCGCTCCACTATCGACAAAAATCTCACAAGGAATGACTTTGCTCTCTAGCGCCACCCTGGCAGACAGGAGAAAACGGGAACTGCAGGTCAGAGGAATAGCATCAATTCCCACATCAACTTTGCCCAAAGTAGCAGATGAAGCAGAACTTGATGATCTACCTCTTGAGGTTTTTCTCTTATTATCGCTCTTAGTACAGTTCAGGAATCTCCTAGACGGACAAACATTTGCCAAATGAGCTATGCCCCCACAACAAAAACACACCATATGCTGAGGACTAAATCCTCTTTTATCAGGGGCGAGTCGGCCTAGCTGCATGGGCTCCTCCTCAGAGGGGAGCGAGACAGGATGAGACCCCTGCATACTGAATGAGTCCGCACCATTGCCCCTAGACTGACAATGGCTGGACGGAGAGGTCATGTTTCTTTCCCTTAGACGCCTGTCAAGGCGTACCGCCAATTACATGGCCGACTCTAAGGACGTTGGTCTCTCATGGAAAGCAAAGGCATCTTTCAAACCCTCTGAGAGACCATGACAGAACTGACTTCGGAGTGCAGCATCATTCCAGCCTGAATCAGCTGCCCATCTCCGAAATTCAGAACAGTAAAGCTCCGCAGACAGTTTGTTCTGGCATAAAACACGTAAGTTCGATTCTGCCAGAGCAACACGATCCGGGTCATCATATATCTGCCCCAGGGCCACAAAAAATCTTTCCACGGATCGAAGGGAGGGATCCCCTGATGACAGCGAAAAAGCCCAAGTCTGAGCATTACCCCTGAGCAGGGAGATGACAATCCTCACCCTCTGTTCTTCATTACCAGAGGAGTGGGGACACAAACAAAAATGGAGTTTACATGCCTCTCTGAAGCGAACAAAATTCTCACTGCCCCCGGAGAACGTTTCCGGAAGTGAGACCTTTGGCTCGCAACAGACTCCATGAGCCGGAGCAGAGCCCAATGTTTGTAGCTGAGTCACAGATTGACGGAGATCCGCTACTTCCAAAGAAAGACCCTGCATGCGGTCAACCAAGCCAGAAAGCGGATCCATGTCAACAAGGACGGTTTTGTTGGATTATAATGTCACGGCTGTTTAAGGGTAACCAGAGCATACACAGTAAGAAGAGCTACTGACCGGACCCAAACTAGGGAAGAGGAAGGGTGACCCCTGTCAGACCCTCAACACTCTCCCTATGCTGCTAAAGCACATGCCCGGATCCAAATGGTGGAACAAGGCATGCCCGCGTACCTTAGACTGATGAGCCCTGTAACCCCTACAATAGTGGAAGGGGCACGGCCACCGATGCCCTGCTCAGAATATGGAGGGAACCGTGGCCACCTCAGATCCAGTCAGGAAATCACCAGGTACACAACAAAGTCTGCACACTCAGCTGATGGAGCTGTAGCCGCAGAGAAGACGGATCCAAGGGCCGCTGGCAATATCTGGAGTGCTTGCAGCAGCAGAACACAGGTCCAGAGAACTTGTAGCTTAAGAAGTGACGATGCTCAAGGCAGAGCTACAACTGAAAAGAGAAGTATAATCCACGCCCTGCAATAGGAGGAGGGGTGATTTAAAGACAGGGTAATCAAACGCAGGAGGAACAGCTGAGAGTAAAGACCTCATCACAGGGGCGGAGAGACAGAACAGTGAGAACACCTCCAAACTCTAAGTGACATCATCACAGGGGTGGAGAGACAGAGCTGTGAGAACGTCTCAAAGCTCTGGTAGTGACACCCGGAGGTTCTGGTGGCCCGGGTTACGTAAGAGTGTTGAGGATTACGTAGCAGCCTGTGAAACCTGTGCACGCTCAAATGTTGCTCACACTTGACCTTCTGGTTCACTTCTTCCTTTGTCTATTCCGTCTCGTCCTTGGATGCACTTGTCTATGGACTTTATTACGGATCTGTCGAGTTCCTCCAGGAAAACAGTGATTTTGATCGTGGTTGACCGTTTTAGTAAAATGGTTCACTTTGTATCGTTAGCTAGTCTGCCCAATGCCAAGACTCAGATTTATGTTGATAATATCGTGAAATTACATGGCATTCCCTCGGATGTGGTTTCTGATAGGGGCACGCAGTTTGTCTCATGGTTTTGGAGGGCGTTCTGCTCTCGGCTTGGCATTCAACTTTCATTCTCTTCGGCTTTTCATCCGCAGTCAAATGGGCAGACAGAGCATACTAATCATAACCTGGAGACCTACTTTTGTGGCTGAGAATCAGTAGGACTGGTCCTCATTCTTATCCCTAGCAGAGTTTGCTTTGAATAACCATAGGCAGGAGTCCACGGATAAGTCGCCATTTTTTGGCGCATACGGTTTTCATCCTCAATTTGGTACCTTTTCTGGGACTAGTTCCTCTGGGATGCCAGAGGAGGAGAGATTTTCTTCTGCCTTGTCTTCTATCTGGTGGAGGATCCAAGTGAATTTGGAGAAGATGGGTGAGAGGTATAAGCAAATGGCTGACAAAAGATGTATGACTGGTCCGGATCTGTGTGTGGATGATCTGGTGTGGTTATCTACTAAAAATATTAAACTGAGAGTACCATCTTGGAAACTGGGTCCAAGATTTATTGGACCTTACAAAATATCTGTGGTGGTCAATCCAGTAGCGTTTCATCTGGATCTTCCGCAGACTTGGAGGATCCATGATGTGTTCCACAGGTCTTTACTGAAGAAATATGTGAAACCGGTGGAACCATCACTATTGCCTCCTCCCCCTGTTCTAGTTGATAGAAATTTAGATTTCAAGATCTCTAGGGTTCTCAACTCAAGAGTTCTTCAGGGTTCCCTTCAGTACCTGGTACACTGGAGGTGATACAGCCCCGAGGAGAGGATGTGGGTTCCGGCTGTGGATGTTAGTGCCAGCCGACTGGTGAGGGCTTTTCACAGATCCCACCCGGATAAAGTTGGGCACCCGTGGAGGGGGGGGGGTACTGTTATGCCCTGCTCAGATTATGTGCAGAGGTCTGCCAGGTTAGCAGCATGTGTGTAGCCTTTTGTTTTTGTTTTGGAAGTTGAGCTGTATCCGTCTCCCTTCAGGTGCACTGGTTGGGGTCGTTGGTATAAGTTTAAAATATGCCCACTCCCAGTGTCCTGTGCGGGTTATAGCTTCTGTCTTGCTGAGAAGAAGGAAGGAAGGAAGGAAGGATTTGATGTTCCTGCTCACTAACAAGATAAGTTTTTTTTTTTTCTTGTGATTGTCTGTCTAGGCTGTTAGAGAGTCTGTCTAGGCTGTTAGAGAGACGCCTGGTCCCTCCAGGACCTGAGGGAGCAGGTTGCCTCTTTCCCCCTTTCACCATCTTAGGGATTTTAGAGTACCTTCAGCCTAGGCACGGGGACACGTTTATCCCCACCTTCCGGGTCTGATCGTGGGTATAGAAGTCTATGGAGAGCTGGTAGGGATTTGTCAGGAGGTGACCATTATCCCCAGCTTCTTCCCTAGACACTTGTTTGGTTGTTTTCTGTGTATCTTATATCCTGTCCAGCGTGATACGCAGACGAGGATGCCTCCTGCCCTTCACCTGGACCTTCGCAAACACAATCAGCGACCACATCCACTTCCCCATACCCAGGTACCCACCCACAGGATATAGCACTAAATGTGCACCTTTCAAAATTGCTGGCCCTGGAAATGTTGCCATTTAGGCTTGTGGACACTGAGGCCTTCCGCAGCCTGATATTGGCGGCTGTCTCGCGGTACTTTGTCCCCAGCCGCCACTATTTTTCAAGGTGTGCCGTGCCTGCCTTACACCAACATGTGTCCCTAAATGTCACATGTACCCTGACCAACCCAATTACTGGGAAGGTCCACTTAACCACAGTCACAAGGACAAGTGCATTTGGACAGGGAAACAACATATCCCTGACAGCATACTGGGTGGACATTGTGGAGACTGGGAGCAAGTCGTACCCTGGGAGGGCACAGGTGCTACCAACGCCGAGGATTGCATGCCCTAATTCCATCAGGCTTTCCGCCAGCACATATGTTAGTGGTTCTAACCCCTACTTCTCCTCCTCCACTTCCACCTCCGAATTATCCGTGTGCAGCACCAGTCAGCCTTCAGCCGGTAGCTGGAAGAAGTGTTGCACTGCAGTGTGGATGTGTCAACAGACCGTGCTGAAGCTGATATGCCTAGGGGACAAACAGCACACTACTGCAGAGCTGTTGCAGGGGGTAAGAGACCAGACTGAGCTGCGGCTCTTGCCACTCAGCCTACAACCAGGCATGGTTGTGTGTGATAATAGCCATAACTTGGTGGCTGCTTTGGAGCTCGGCAAGCTCACACACATCCCATGCCTAGCCCACATCTTAAACTTAGCGGTTCAGTGGTTTCTCAAAACCTACCCCAATTTGCCTGAGCTACATGTAAAGGTGCGCTGTGTGTGTGCACATTTCTGCAAGTCATCGACAGCTTCAGCCAGTCTCACCGGCTGTTGTGTGATATAAGCACGCGCTGGAACTCCACGTTCCACATGTTGGACAGGCTTTGTGAGCAGCAGAGGGTATTAGTGGAATACCAGCTTCAACATTGTTGGTGCCTTTCGAGTCAGTTTATGCTAATCAGAAGCGAGGAGTGGGCATGGATGTATGACCTCTTTGAGGTTTTAAGAAACTTTGAGGAATCAACACAGATGTAAGCGGCGATAAGGCTATTATCAGCGTAATCATCCCACTTCTGTGTCTACTCAAATGCTCGTGCTCACAATTAAGGATGAAGCTTTGCATGTGGAAGAGGTGGAAATGGGGGAAGAAGACATTATGCAGGGTGATAGCCATACCACCCCCCCGTCCGTCCGTCCGTCCGTCCGTGTTCTCAGCACAAATTGAACGATGAAGAGGAGGAGGAGCAGGAGACGGTTACCTCCGCTACAGAGGGTAGTACCCATGGAGGTTTAATTCCATCTGTTCGGAGTGGGTGGGCAGAAGAGGAGGAAGAGGATGAGGAGATGGACCGTCATTCTTCTGATGACAACAGTGAAGTCTTGCCTGTTGGTACTCTGGCATACATAACTGACTCCATGTTAGGCTGCCTTTCCCGTGACCCGCGCATTATATGCATTTTAGACAACACAGATTACTAGGTGTTCACCCTTCTCGACTCCGCTGCAAAGAGAAATTCTCATCTCTCATTGCTCAGGTGGAGAGGACAAGCAAAACGGTGCAATACCAGAAGGTCCGTACTTTCTTGGGCAACCGAGGAGGGGAGACAAGGGGAACACACAGCAGCTCCAACAGAGTCAGGGCAACACTCTCCAAGGCCTGGGACAGTTCCATGACACCCCGCCAGCACCCTCACCCTAATGAGGGCCTAGTGTCACAAGGAGGGAAAAGTTTTGGAAGATGGAGAAGGAGTACGTATCAGACCTTGTCAGCGTCCTCAGTGATCCCTCAGTGCAACTACTGGGTGTCCAAGCTGGACACGTGGCACGAACTGGCGCACTACGCCTTGGAGGTGCTGGCCTGCTTTGCCGGCAGTGTTTTGTCTGAGCAGGTATTTAGTGCCGCTGTTGGCATTATAACAGATAAGTGTATCTGCCTGTCAACTGAAAATTCTGACAGGTTGACTCTTATAAAAATGAACAAGGCCTGGATTGCCACAGACTTGTCGCCTCCACTAGAGGTAAGCGATTTTTTTTTTTGATGTACTCAATTCACTGTATTACCATGCACCCCTTCCACCACAAAAAAGGTATATGGTTGAATCTTCCTTTTCTCCTCCTCCTCCTCCTCTTCGATCATATCAATATGCTTATTTGTCGCTTATAAAGCCCTCACATATATGCCCTTGCATATAATGTTTTACAGTGTCAGCTGACCTGCAGGCCCTCACATATAATGTTTTACAGGGTCAGCTCACCTGCAGGCCCTCACATATAATGTTTTACAGGGTCAGCTCTCCTGCAGGCCCTCGCATATAATGTTTTACAGGGTAAGCTCAACTGCAGGCCCTTGCATATAATGTTTTACAGGGTCAGCTCAACTACAGGCCCTCACATATAATATTTTACAGGGTCAGCTTACCTGCAGCCCCTCGCATACAATGTTTTACAGGGTCAGCTCACCGGCAGGCCCTCGCATATAATGTTTTACAGGGTCAGCTCACCTGCAGACCCTCACCTACAATCTTTTACAGGGTCAGCTCACTTTCTGATGACGACAGCAAAGTCTTGCCTGTTGGTTAGGCTGCCTTTCCCACGACCTGCGTGTTATAAATATTTTAGACAACATAGATTACTGGTTGTTCGCCTTTCTCGACCCCCACTGCAAAGGAAACTTCTCATCTCTCATTCCTCTGGTGGAGAGGACAAGCAAAACAGTGCTATACCAGAAGGTCCTTGTTGAAAAATTGCTCCAAAGTTGATAGGGCACACATCCAAATAGATAGTTGCCGTCACGGGGACTTGCGATCGCCTAGAAGTTATTTAGAGGCAACAAAGCAGCAGCAGGCCCTAAGCTGCAAGTTCAGTCTCAGTAGCCAAGAGTCTGGTCACAATCCTCACCATGACGGCACACTGGGTGAACGTTGTGGAGGCTGGGAGCAAGTCGGCTGCTGGCATCAGACTTTCCCTCCAATAGATCCTCGTTAACGGAAAGTGTACTCATTTGAATAACAGGGCCTCTTGTTTTTTATTGTCACTACCTCCCCGAGTTGGGGGTGGGTAAGTGCCTGCTGCCTTCCTTGGATGCTTGTGCTTTAATAACTTCTCGGGGTGGATCACAATTAGGAAAAAAAAGGGGCAAGGCAACAACAGCAAATCAGATTTAAGCCATTGACCTCCCTTGGCTGTGATAGTCGTTTCTCAGGCTTCCTCTCTGGCATCGAACCCTGATTCCCCGTTACCCGTGATCACCATGGTAGGCGCAGAAAAGAACATTGAAAGTGCCGACATCTGAATGGATCGTCAAAGTCACGGGGACGTGCAATCGTCCAGAGGTTATCTAGAGTCACCAATGTGGCAGCTGGCCCTCACCCCTAATGTTTTAGTTGGTCAGATCACAGGCCCTTGCTCCAAATGTTTTTGAGGGTCACAAGCAGGCAATCAATCATCATTTTTCAAGGGGGTGTATGATGCCCTCCTTTATGTGTAACAAAGGGTGTTTTGGAGCGTCGGTTCCTTGTAGTTTTTGGCAGCCCTTTCACTTAGTGCATAGGCTTTATGAGTGTAGGAGTCCCACTACCTGAACTATTTTACCACAATGTGAATGAGGCCCTCCATTATATGATATACAGGTTATATCGGAGTTCCTCTTCCTTGTAATTTTTGCCAACACTTGCACTTTATATACAGGTAAATAATGTATATTAACAATTTTTCCTCTAAAATAGATTTTTTTTCCCGGTTTTGTGCATATTATTGTCAGTCTGTAAAAGTGGCGTACTACTTGGACAACATTGTTTCCAGCAGCGACCTGGATGTCCAAGATGCATCGAGACATCCTCCCCATGCTGTTCCTGAACCTTTCTGGTGGTGTTTCCATCAATTTCTGACCTTTTCATATGAACCAGGCACCCTCCCTTTGACTTCCACACAATGTGTTCGGCCAGAGCACCCGAGCACTTTGGTGCTCGATCAACACTAGTTGTAACAAATCAAATTTTTTCCTAAAATGGCTGCTGCACGTGTGAAGACATGGAGCAAGGAACTCTGGGAAGGATCACCCATAATGACATGCTTGCAGACAATCAGCAGCAAGCCAGTCCAGTGATGTCACAGCCTTATAAATAACCTCATGCATCTTAGATTCTGCTATTTTCAACTGTACTTAGTGTGGGTAGAGAAATCAGCAGGCGCTAGGGACAGTGCTAGAAAGAACTTCATAATGCAAAAAAAAAAAAAAAAAAAAAAAAAAAAAAAACGATTTACAAGTGCAGGGAAAGATTATCCAAAGTGTAGGAAAAGGATAGTGAGGAATCATTTCACAGCATTTATGTTGAACAGGGTTCAGTAGGGGAGGTTACAACTTGGGTAATAGGAACAATCCTATTACACTTTGCTGCACTGACTCGGGATACAAATTGCCATTATACAGCACTGTAATTGCAGCAAACCATTCTTATAAGTGCTGTTTGATACAGGCATTAACAGGGTTTATTACAAGGAAATATTTCTATGTCTTATTTGCCCTTGTGCAGTGCGGTTATATGTTCTAATGCATTTTTGGCTTGTATTAGTGGGAAAAAAAGGGCTTATTAGTCATTTTGGGGTGTGTATTAGTGGAAAAAGAAAAATATATTTGCTGTTCAGTGGTGCAATTATATGTTCTAAAGCCTTTTGTGGCATGTATTAGTGGAAAAAATATATATATATTGCCGTTCTGCCATGCAGTTATATGTTACAAAGCCTTTTGTGGCGTTTATTAATGGCAAAAGAAAAATATATTTGCTGTTCAGCAGTGCAGTTATATGTTCTTATGCCTTTTGTGGCATGTATTAGTGGAAAAAGAAAAATATATTTGCTGTTCAGCGGTGCAGTTATATGTCCTAAAGCCTTTTGTGGCATGTATTAGTGGCTAAAATTACAGCCCTTTTTGTCGTGCATTAGTGGAAAAAGAAAAATATATATTTTCTGTTCAGCAGTGCAGTTATATGTTCCAAAGCCTTTTGTTGGGTGTATTAGTGGCAAGAGAAAAATATATTTGCCGTTCAGCGGTGCAGCTATATCAGGGCCGTCATTAATATTGATTGGACCCTGGGCAAAAATTTACTTGGGCCCCCTGGATCCCGCCTTCCCACACCTTAGCAGGCAATCACGCCCTCCACCACAACACACACACACAAAAAATCCACACATCAGGTAGAGTACAGTGAATGACTGTAAATACTTCCAGTTCTGAAGACTCCAGCGGCTCAGGATCAGTGTTCTGGGCAGCTGGGCTCAGGCTGGAAGTGGGCACCACTCTGCAGGAAGGAGACCAGGGCTCGGCTCACCCTAGTGTTACAGTGCACCCCAGCACCCCATAGTATGCAGTATAGCACCCTATAGTATATAGCACCACACAGTATGCAGTATAGCACCCCACACTATACAGCACCCCACAGTATATAGTAGAGCAGTATAGCAGCTCACAGTATACAGCACCCCACAGTATACAACACCCTTCAGTATACAACACCCCACAGTATACAGCACCCCAAACTATACACAATACAGCCCCCCACACTATACAGTACAGCAGTATATAGCCCACCACACAGTATACAGGCCCCCACACAGTATACAGCCCCCCCCACACAGTATACAGCCCACCACACAGTATACAGGCCCCACACAGTATACAGCCCACCACACAGTATACAGGCCCCCACACAGTATACAGCCCACCACACAGTATACACCCCCACAGTATACAGCCCTCCACACAGTATACAGCCCACCACACAGTATACAGTCCAACACAATATACAGCCCCCCACAGTATACAGGCCCCCACACAGTATACAGCACCCCACTATACAGTAGTTTACAGTATATTAACATAACAGCCCCTGTCACCTTTTTCTGATGTAATCTTTATTCTTCACACAAAAAAGCTCCACTGTTGACTTCTGCAACACTCCTGATAGGACCTGTGATGACCTCATAGCCATGTGAGCAGTAATTGCTAGGTTACTGGTCACATGGTGATGATGTCATTAAGGTCCTAGATCACAACGTTAAAGTACACAGACAGCTTGACACCCGGGGCAGTAGCTAGCAGGGCTCAAGAGGCAGCTACCTTGGGCCCCCCAGGAGCAACTAGGCCCGGGGCAGCAGCCCCTTTTGCCCCTTGGTAATGACGGCCCTGAGCTATATGTTCTAAAGTCTTTTTTGTGTTTATTAGTGGCACAAAAAAAGTATTTGCTGTTGTGTGGTGAAGTGAGAAAATTATAGCCCTTTTTGGCATGTATTAGTGGGAAAAAAAGGGCTTATTAGTCGTTGTGTGGTGAAGTGAGAAAATGTTGGGGTGTTTTAATTTCCTTTTTATTCATTTATTTAATCTAACAGTATGTCAAACAAAGAAGTTCCAGGCCCTGCACAGGGGAGTGGCAGAGGCCTAAATGTTTCTGGCGCAGGCAGAGGTCACAGCAGAGTAAGGGTCCGTGGCAGCAGGGGTCACTTCAAGAGGCCTGAGCTCCCAGTGTCATCTAATGGTCGAGTCTTGACCAGCAACCCAGCGGTACTTGAATGGTTGACTCGGTCATCTCTGTTTTGGATCCACTCCTGTTTTTTTGGGCATTAGCAATACTGATGGATTACTGACCAAATGCGTGAAATACTGACCAAGTGAAGGCGGATGCTCAACAGACAGGATCCGTTTTTTGGGGGTTATTGTTCGGATTAGAGGAAGGGCAAAGAAATCTGTGACGTTGACACAAACTTACTGCTGAGACACCCTCGCCACTTTGTCGGGGGCTCTACTTGTATAAGCATTTAATAGAACAGGTTATGTAGGCATCTATGTGGAATTAGCTGACGACGGGGCAAAAGGAGTGCACTTTTTCTTCGCGCTAACAGACCTGTAAGGTTGAGTTCATATTTGAGTTATTTGGTCAGTTTTGGCCCTGTGACTGCCGAAATATGTGAAGTGTGCAGTAATTCTAAGAGCGGCGCCTGTCATCTGCATGTCATACTGACTCACAGTATTATTTCACTACCATAGCAGACTCCCTATGAACATTACTGCAAGGCACAGTGTTCTACCAGGAAATAGCAGTTTTTTTTTTTTATATTTTATTTTCAATATCAGAATATAGACATAGTAACAAGACTCCAACAATGGTGTAACATGGTACCAGATACATAGTCAAATGAAGACATCAATTTGTATTAAGGATGGTAATGAACAACATGAATAATCAACAGGAAATAGCTGTTTTTTAACGTGATTTTGCCACCAATAATTTCAGATCGAATCAAATTTTTCATGAAAATTCGGAGATCTGGCCAAATCAGATTTTTTTTAAATTTGCTCATCTCTAATCAAAACAATGAAATATATTGACATTTGATATGCATTGTTAATCTTTCTTTGTAGAAACGCTGCAGTATATCTAGACATTTATATGTATATACTGTAAACAAATTAATACCTTCTAAATGGCGAGTATAATACTGACAATTCCAGTGAAGCAACAAGCTGGACATCATGTGACAAGTCCAAAATTGATTTAAGGCGAGATTACAGCTCTTATCTCATTAGACAAAGAGCCATGATGTGAAGGTCCACCAGGGACAAGAGAATTCTAGAGGATGAAATTAAATGACCTTGTAGAAATGACCTTACTTCTTTTCCCTGGCTAAATAGTCAGCATTTATCAATGTTCTTCAGCTGTGGAATAAGTGTTAGGCCCCATGCACACGGCCGTGTTTCACAGCTGTGTGCGGGCCGTGGAACCGTGGCCTGGATCCCTCCTGAGAGCAGGAGCGCACGGCGTCACTGGTTGCTATGACGCCGTGCACTCCCTGCTGCCGCCGCAATACAGTAATACACTGGTATGATCTATTCCAGTGTATTACTGTACTGTGCCGGCAGCAGGGAGCGCACGGCGTCATAGCAACCAGTGACGCCGTGCGCTCCTGCTCTCAGGAGGGATCCAGGCCGTGGAACACAGCCGTGTGCATGGGGCCTTAAGCAAAAGTATTTTGCTGTATTTGTGAGAGGAGAGGCTCATTACACGGCTACTTACTTGCACCTGTGAGGCCAGGCTGGTTGGGTACTAGGCTATTTATAGGCTCCTGTAGGCCTAGGCTGATGACGATTCAGCTGATTTCACTACCAGTGAGTCGGCCCTAGGATACAGCAGCATGGTGTGGAGGCTCCTTACGGCTGGGCGATGGCAGAATGTCTTAGCAGGGCGCTGGTATTCATGGTAGGATCGGAGTGGTTTGCACGGGACCAACGCTGCGGTCCGCGACATAGCGAGTCGCGCGCTAAACGGTTGAGTGATGGTTGTTAGTTGGTTCAAGCCATGCACGCTGTGTTTTAATATCAATGGTAAAAAATAAATAAATAAAAATGCTGTAGTATTGCACTTGATGGCATGGTGCCTACAGTGCGGCATGCGATTCGCAGTACTCTGGTTCAAAGCAGAGTGGGGTGCTAACGGTCTAGTGAATGCCCGGCTGTTTAGGGGCTCGTTGGGGGCCATTGCATATAGTTATTGGCCTAGCAGGCGCCTGGAGTAGGTATGGTCGCAGGTTTCCTCTATCTGAAAAAAAAATAAAAAGTGTGTTTTAACATGTGGGGGCACATCCGTAGCTAATGCCAAACATGCAAGGCGTTGGGGTATGTATACCAGGGGTCTGCATATGGGGATCCATGCAGATCAGTCGAGGCACCCGCATTTGAGTTCTGATTCTCCTGTAGGTAAGAGTGGTTTATCTATAAACTGTATGTTATGGGCACGCATGTGTCAGCGGTTCTGTGCTGGGGTATAGGTGCACTATATGTTGATTTAAATGGCGTTGCATCAAGGTTCATGTTCATGCACGTTTATGTTTTCTTGGGTGGTGCTGTGGTGACCATCCCAGAGAAAAGAAGAAAGAGGGGGAAAAAAAAAAAAAAAAAGCCTGCGGCGTTACCTTCAAAGCTATGTCCATGTGTCTGCATTTACAATTTATACTCTGTTCACCACTAGAGCTGCGTTCATGCGTTGCTGTTGCATCACATTAATACCCTGTCATTTCAGATTGCATTCACAGCTGCGTTATACCGTGCTCTTCATGCTCACAGCTGGGCCCATACCATGTTTTAGGCACTATTCACATCCACAGCTGCGTTCACCTACCTGTTCATACATCACTTCGGATTCCACTTAAAGGAGTTGTCCAGGTTCAGAGCTGAACCTGGACAGCCCTCCATTTTCACCCCAGCAGCCCCCCTGACATGAGCATCGGAGCAGTTCATGCTCCGATGCTCTCCTTTGCCCTGCGCTAAATCGCGCAGGGCAAAGGCATTTTTCAGAGTTCCGGTGACGTACCGGGCTCTCCATGGGGCTGACAGGAACCCCGGTGACGTCACCGGCACTGATGGGCGGGATTTGGCTCTGCCCTAGCCAGTAAAACGGCTAGGGCAGAGCTAAAGCCCGCCCCTCAGAGCCGGTGACGTCACCGAACACACTGCTGGGCGGAAGTTACCGCCCGGCAGTGTGTTATTAAAAACAAAATTGCCCGTGCCCTGCGCGATCTAGCGCAGGGCACTGGAGCGCATTGGAGCATGAGATGCTCCGATGCTAGGCTCAGGGGGGCTGCTGGGGTGAAAATAAGGGTATGTCCGGGTTCAGCTGTACGGCCACACAGCGGGGCGTAGAGTGAAAGGTGCGCCGTATGGTTTTTGGAAGTCAGATTTTGCTGGACAGTTTTTTTGACACCATGTCCCATTTGAAGCCCCCCTGATGCACCCCTAGAGTAGAAACTCCAAAAAAGTGACCCCATCTAAGAAACTACACCCCTCAAGGTATTCAAAACTGATTTTACAAACTTTGTCAACCCTTTAGGTGTTGCACAAGATTTAATGGAAAATAGAGATACAATTTCAAAATTTCACTTTTTTAGCAGATTTTCCATTTTAATATTTTTTTTCCAGTTACAAAGAAAGGGTTAACAGCCAAACACAACTCATTATTTATGGCCCTGATTCTGTAGTTTACAGAAACACCCCATATGTGGTCGTAAACTGCTGTACGGGCACACGGCAGGGCGCAGAAGGAAAGGAATGCCATACGGTTTTTGGAAGGCAGATTTTGCTGGACTGTTTTTTTTTTATACCATGTCCCATTTGAAGCCCCCCTGTTGCACCCCTAGAGTAGAAACTCCAAAAAAGTGACCCCATTTTAGAAAGTACGGAATAGGGTGGCAGTATTGTTGGTACTAGTTTAGGGTACATATAATTTTTGGTTGCTCTATAGTACACTTTTTGTGCGGCAAGGTAACAAGAAATAGCTTTTTTGGCACGTTTTTTTTTTGTAATTTACAACATTCATCTGACAGGTTAGATCATGTGGTAATTTTATAGAGCAGGTTGTCACGGACGCGGCGATACCTAATATGTATACAATTTTTATTTATTTATGTAAGTTTTATACAATAACTTCATTTTTAAAACCCAAAAATTGTTTAGTGTCTCCATAGTCTAAGAGCCATAGTTTTTACAGTTTTTGGGCGATTATCTTGAGTAGGGTCTTGAGGGGTTGGGTCATGTGATAATTTTATAGAGCCGGTCGATACGGACGCGGCGATACCTAATATGTATACTTTATTTTTATTTATAAAAGTTTTACACAATTATTTTATTTTTGAAACAAAAAAAATCATGTTTTAGTGTTTCCATAGTCTAAGAGCCATAGTTTTTTCAGTTTTTGGGCGATTATCTTGAGTAGGGTCTCATTTTTTGCGGGATGAGATGACGGTTTTATTGGTACTATTTTGGCGTACATGCGACTTTTTTGATCACTTTTATTACCTTTTTTGGGAAGTAAGGTGGGCAAAATTTCAATTTTCTCAGTTTTTATTTTTTTATTTTTATGGCGTTCACCGTGCGGGGAAAGTAACATGACCGTTTTATAGATCAGGTCGTTACGGACGCGGTGATACCTAATATGTGTAGTGTATTTTTTATTTTTATTTTTATTCAGTGATAAATGTTTTTTTATTTTATCTTAACTTTTTTCACTTTTTTTTTTTTTTTAAATTGGACCCAGACCCACTTGGTTCTTGAAGATCCAGTGGGTCTGATGTCTGTAAAATACAGTACAGAACCTATATAGGTTTCTGCACTGTATTTTACTTACACTGAACAGATCTATGCTTTCAGCACAGATCTGTTCAGCACCATGGACAGCAGGACGCCTGAGCAGGAGTCCCGTTGCCATGGGAACCTTCCCCGTCTGCCACAACTTCGCAGACGGGGAAGGGTGAGGACGGGGCTTCGGGGGGCTCTCTGGGGGCTCTCTCCCTCTCCCATCGGGGGGCTGCAAAGGCACAGCAGCCCCCCGATCGGAGAGGGAGGGAGCTCCTTGCGCTGTTAACCTTTTCCATACAGCGGTCCATACGGACCGCTGTATGGAAAGGGTTAAACGGCTGACATCGCATCACCGATGTCAGCCGTTTATACCAGGGTGCCAGCAATGTGCTGGCACCCTGGTATAACCCACTGTACACCAACGATTATGCAATGGGAGGCGGGCGGGGGATCGCGATCCCGCCTGCCGCACCGCCCGCCTCCCGCAACGCCCCCACTGCCTGCGACACCCCCCCTGCACCACCCGCCGCCATCAAATCATACAGGGGTGCAGGGGGGGGTGCGCAATATTGATTTTAGGCACTCAGAAGTTTCTGATCCCCGCGGTCAGGGACCGCGGGGATCAGAAACTGCAAAAAGCGCAGCAAACCGCAGGTCTGAATTGACCTGCGGTTTGCTGCGATCGCCGACACGGGGGGGTCAATTGACCCCCCCTGCGTTGTTACGGGATGCCGGCTGAATAATTTCAGCCGGCGTCCCGTTCCGATTAACCCCTGCGGCGCCGGAATGCAGATTTTAAGTCAGGACGTACCGGTACGTCCTCGGTCCTTAAGGACTCGGGAAATAGGGCGTACCGGTACGTCCTCGGTCCTTAAGGGGTTAAGCCTTCCATCACATTCACCATTGTTATTTCAGTCTGCAGCTCCCGGGTTCAGACCTTCTCGTAATATGTTCATATGTTCGTCAACATAGGGGTAAATCGTTTCTGACTACCGACCGCTCTTTCAAAACATCAACTTTAGCTACCTCCAAAAACAACGGCACGTGACAAAGAGGTAAGGTATATTCCGCACCTTCATCGAGTAGAGTCTTCTGCGTTCAAAGCGGGTGTCGTAATGGTATGTATATGTTTTACTCTAAACAAGGTCTACGCTTTTTGGCCCCTTTAGGCTGCCCTACCACAGCAGTTATGGCACAATTCTACTGCTTGTTGCAAGATAGGGTTAGATAGGTTAGGGACACCTTTCTGATAGCCGATCCGACCAAAAATGTAGATATCTGAGGAGATAATACAACAAAAAACATTGTGGTAGAATTAGAAGCAATTATGACATTGCTGTCGATAGTGTGTTGTAATCAAGATTCTCCTAAACAAATGAAGGAATTGGCGGGATTGTAACATTCATTATTTAGAAATAATAGGTGAATAACATAATTACAATTATTTTATGGTGTTAGTTTAGACATTAATGATGCATTAATTCAAGTATTTGCATCATACGTTGGTGGATAGATCATTCTTTAATTCCTCTATAATGTACAATTACTTTTTCTTGTTTTGTCTGGGGGCCTCTCATATTACATTTAGATTGTATCCTTTATCATACCAAATTGACATTTATCCTTTTCACTTCTTTTGTCTGCCTAGCTTCTCCTTGGTATGGATCAACAATTTGTTTTAATCTATGTCACATCTTCTATCTCCCCCGACACTAAGCTAAGCTGTAGTCATCTTACACTAGCATACATCTACAGTAGTTGTGTTAACAATAACATAGAAGATTTTACTTTAAAAAAATAAAAAAAAAAGTTAGCAAAAAAGCACTTAAAGGACTCTCAGACTTAGAGAAATAAGATTCTCTTGTCCGATGAAACCATGATTGAACTTTTTAAACTCAATTCTAAGAATCATGTCTGGAGGAAACCAGGCACTGCTCATCACCTTCCCAATATCATCCCTACAGTGAAGCATGGTGAATGCAGCATCATGTTGTGGGGGTGTTTTTAAGTGGCTGAGACAGGGAGACTTGTCAAGTTTCAGAGGGAGCTGAATTGACCAAAGAACAGATATATTCCTAATAAAAACCTGATCCTGAGTGCTCTTGACCTCAGACTGGGCCCAGGGTTCACCTTCCAATAAGACAATGACCCTAAGGACACAGGCAAGCCAACACAGGAGTGGCATCTTTGAATGTCCTTGAATGGCACATCTAGAGCCCTGACTTGAACCCAATCATATTTCTCTGGAGAGACCTGGAAATTGCTGCCCACTGACATCCCCCATCTAACCTGATAGAGATTGAGAGGATCTGCAGAGAATAATGGCAGAAATCCCAAAAACCAGGTATGCAAAATTGGGGCATCATACCAAAGAATACTGGAGGCTTCAATCAAAAGTACTTCAATTAATACTGAGTAAGGCCTCATGCACACGACCGTTATTTGGGTCCGCATCTGAGCCGCCGTTTTGGCAGCTTGGATGCGGACCCATTCATTTCAATGGGGCTGCTAAAGATGCTCCGTTCCGCGGCCCCACTAAAAAAAATATAACATGTCCTATTCTTGTCTGCGCTTTGCGGCCAAGAATAGGCATTTATATTGTCGGCACCCGTTCCGTTCCGTAAATTGCAGAAGGCAACACGGCGCCTTCCGTTTTTTGGGGATCCGCAGTTTGTGGACCGCAAAAAACAGCAGTCGTGTGCATGAGGCCTAAAGGATCTGAATACTTATGTCAATGCAAGATTTTTAGATTTCTAACATTCAGTTTTCACTTTACAAATGCATTATATGTAAGAGATGTATAGCCTTTTGTCAAATGCAATGCTGTGTGTACAGTAGTGTTGAGCGAAGCAAGCTTCGGATGCTTAATCCAAAGTCGCTTTGTCCAAAACTTCGGAATAATACTATACATAGATTCATCTCTGCACAGTATTACAATGTATGGGCTCAGTTGAGCTGAAGCAAGTTATTCACAAAGTCTAGAGGTACTAGTCAGAACCGAAGCAGAGTTCAGTGTCAAGTTTTAAGGTGGTTTTTAAGTCAATGAAGTCACTCCTATACATTCTAATACTGTACGGAGACAAATCTCCGTACAGTATTATTCTGAAGTTTTGAACAAAGGGACTTTGGATTAACCCCTTAAGGACCCCACGACGAGAATGCTTGTCTTAAATGGCCAGTACTTTGTGCCCCAGGACGAGCATTCGGATCCTGCAGTCCTTCCTCCTATCCATGTGTGGTGCTGCAATCATCAGCAGGGATTTGGCTGTTACTGACAGCCGGCTCCATGCTGCATCCACCAGCATCGGTGATAACTAGGGTTGAGCGAACCCAAACGGTAAAATTCGGGTTCATAACAAACTTTAAGATTTTTGGACCCCAAACCCGAACATTTCCGTAAAAGTTTGTATTCTGGTTCGGTGTTTGGCGCTTTTTGAAAGGCTGAAGAGCAGCCAATCAACAAGCGGTTAACTGTCTGACCTTAGAAGCCATCACAGCCATGCCTACTAATGGCATGTTTGTGATTGGCCAGAGCAGCATGTGACCCAGGCTCTATATAAGCTTGAGTCACGTCACTCTGCTGTTACAAGTGTAGGGAGAGGATGCTGCTGGACTTGTGATTTCAGGGAGAGAATAGGAGAGAATCTAACTCAGTGAAATTGTTGTGTGGGTGCAGGGCACAATCGTTTTACCCTGCCCTGAGGCCATTGACCAAAAAACAACAACTTATAATTCTGTTAGCTAGGTGGGCCGCGGCAGCGGCCATTTTATGCAAGCTCAGTGCACCAGCACTGCATCTGAGCTTTTGGGACATTGCAAATCACCATTTTTTGGGGCAAACTACAACATCTGGGTAGTTGTGGATAGCTCACCACCTTTCTCAATGTGGCAAAGGTGCTTTAGTCAAAGACTGATCGCCCAGTCAGTCAAGGTAGAGTGGAGAAAAATGTAAATGAGCGACTGGCACTCACTATGTGGGTCACAACATTGGCATTTATTAGCATACAATAACAAGAATTACAGCAATAATATTAAAACATCTCTAGGTGTACAAGAGTTATTACATAAAATATCCCCCTAAAAAGTGTATAAAAATGTATAAAATCAGCAATCCACTCGTCTGTAAGTCCTAGATGTGGACCAAGGCCTGTCCTAATAGTCAAATACAATTCCAATGTCCGCTTGTATTGTTTGCGAATTAAGGACAATGTTCCTTTAAATCAGGGCACTACGCATCCGGATAATGATTTCTATTCTAGAGTCTGTGTATTCAGATCTCGGTGTCCACAAAGTCCGCAAAGTATAGAGTTAGGTGTCTCTTTCACCGTAGCTTAATTGTATTAGGTGGTCAAATCTGTGGAGAGATATCGCTTACCGGTATTGCCAAGTCTCCGGCTCTCTCGTTCCCCAGCTTAACACACCACGCTGCCGCACTTACTTCCGGCGTCCTCGCTCTCTGTTTTGGATCACGTGTTCTTCCAGAGGTATCGCGGGACTTGGTAACTGTGTTCCGGTATTCAAATGTAATCGTGCTCGCAGCAGAAAGGGAAAAATGGAGCGCTCCAAATTTAAAAAGTAGTTCAGATAGTCTTGATCATATCCGGATTAATAATCAGGACAGGGATTTGACGCCAGACGCGTTTCGGGGACTTCACTCCCCTTCCTCAGTGGCTAAATCCCTGTTGTACATCACCTCCTTTTATATCACCACGAGTCCATTGTAAACTCCGGACTGGAATGTGTATTATGCACATTGCGATATTTGTGCGCTTTGCATGTGTTTTTAATGTCACACATGCGTTTTTTCAGTATTTTTATTGGAGTGTTGTAATAACTATGACCAATAAAGGACAAGTTGTTACCAAGTTGCTTTTCAATAATAGGTATAAAAATCTATCAGAACTATATCAAAATATATAAAAAATGCATAACACCTTATAAAATCAGCATATAATATATAAGAGGGAAAAGTAGTTCGCTTCTGAGGTCTTTTTTGATATAGAAAGCTGTTTTTTTCCCCAAAAAACTTAAAATTGCAGAGTCAACATCTGTATTAGTCAGTGTGCAATTTAAGCTAGAAATACACCCATTTTCTGGGGTTTGAAAACCACACTTTATATATATTTTTTTACTGTATTTTCCAGATCTGCAAGTGTTAAATTCAAGTTTAATATATACAGCTTTCATATTCTGTAAAAAAATAAATATAATAATAATAATTTTTGGGCAATCTACAACATCTGTATTAGTCAGGGTGCAATTTAAGCTAGAAATACACTCATCATTTTCTGGGGTTTGAAAAACACACTTTTTTCAGGCCTTGCAGCATCAGCACATGTGAAATTACAGGCTTATATACTGCTGTCAAATTCCGTTGTTAAACACTCGTTTGGGCACAAAAAAAAATTGTTGGCAGCCTTTGATGCAGATGTCATTGTGAGATGCAACCTTAATACATTTGGGTTTTGGGTTTGAGATTTTAAATACCGCCATTTGGTGCACCAATATTGAATTCAGGACTACACTGGTTCAGGCGTGTGAGATACACCCTCTACATACAGGGGTTGGATTCAGGCATTTGAAATACAGCCATTTGAAATACATCTATTTTGTGCATAGAAATATTTAATTTAGGCCTACACTGGTTCAGGCCCTGTGAGATCTGTGCCAGCTACACGCACAAGTGAAACTCCTTCCTCAGGTACGAGTAGGTGACAAAACCTGCGTCGGGCCTAATGCTGTTCTACGAATGGTGAGGCCTGAACAAGTACAGGCGATAGTAGATTGGTTTGCTGACAGTGGATCCTTCACATTGTCTTCCACCTAGTTTCCTGCTGAAAGACCACAGTTGGCACCTGCAGCCAATGTCCATCAGTCTTTCACCTCACCCCCTTGCAAATCAGCCAAGCAGGCTGAGCACCAAGTCATACAGCAGTCTCTTCTGCTTTTTGATGACTCTGCTAGCAGGGTTTCCCAGGGCCATCCACCTAGCCCTGCCCCAGAAGTGGAAGATATTGAGTGCACCTATGCCCAACCACTTATGTTTTAATATGAGTACATGGGAGGACCATCGCGGCATGTCTCAGATGATGACCAAACAAAGGGGCCAACTGCTGGGGCTTTCGAAAGTGTGCAGACCGACAAGGAAGGCAGGGGTGAAGACTGGATGGAAGATGATGTGGTGGACGATGAGGTCCTCGACCCCACATGGAATCAAGGTCATGCAAGTGACCTATTTAGTTTGGAGGAAGAGGCGGTGGTCGCACAGAGCCACTAGCACAGCAGAAGAGGGAGCAGGGTGCAAAAGCGGAACGGCCATCCTCTAGACAGTACGCCTCCTACTGCCCACTGCAGCAAGGGACCGAGCACACCAAAGCCAGCTCCAAGGAGTTCCCTGGCATGGCAGTTCTGCAGACAATGTGCTGACGACAAGACACGAGTGGTTTGCATGCTGTGCAATCAGAGCCTGAAGCGAAGCATAAATGTTCTCAACCTGAGCACAACCTGCATGACCAGGCATTTAAGTGCAAAGCACGAGCTGCAGTGGAGTAGACACCTCAAAAACCAAGAAAGGTCTCTGGCTCCTCCTCCTGCTTCCACTTCTGCTGCAGTTGCGGCCTCTTCATCCACCTCTGGAGTGAGAGTGCCACCTGGCACCCCACAAACAGTGGATCTGCCGACAACACCAACACCTGGGTCACCAAGCATCTCCACAATGTCCCACAGAAGCGTTCAGTTCTCCATATCCCAAATGCTGGAGAGGAAGAGGAAGTACAGCCCAACCCCCCCCCCCCCCCCCCCCCCCCCGCGATCCCTAGCCCTTAATGCCAGCATTTCTAAATTACTGGCCTTTTGAAATGCTGTAATTCCGTCTGGTGGAGACGGATAGTTTTAAAGGCCTTATGGCAGTGGCTGTCCCACAGTACGTTGTGCCCAGCCGCCACTTCTTTTCAAGGCGAGCCATCCCTTCCCTTCATAACCAAGTAGGGGACAAAATCAGATGTGCACTGCACAACGCCATCTGTGGCAAGGTGCACCTGACTACGGATACGTGGACCAGTAAGCACGGTCAGGGAAGTTATATCTCCATAACAGCACACTGGGTAAATGCAGTGGCGGCTGGGCCTGAGGCGGATAGCAGTTTGGCGCATGTCCTTCCACCACCGAGGATTGCAGGGTGCTTCAGTTTGCCTCCTCCTACTCTGCTTCCTCATCCTGTCCTCATCCGGTCAGCGTAACAACTTCACCACCAACTTCAGCACAGCCAGTGGTAAACAGCAGGCAGTTTTAAAACTTATCTGTTTGGGGGACAAACCCCACACCACGCAGGAGCTGTGGACGGGCCTTGAACAACAGACCGATGAGTGGTTTGTGACAGTCAGCCTCAAGCCCACCCTGGTGGTGTGCGATAATGGGTGAAATCTCGTAGCAGCTCTGGGACTAGCCGGTTTGACGCACATCCCTTGCCTGGCGCATGTGCTGAATTTGGTGGTGCAAATATTCCTTAAAAATTACCCCAATATGTCAGAGCTTCTGCATAAAGGGCGGGCCGACTGTGCGCACTTTCGGCATTCTCACCCTGCTGCTCGTCTGTCAGCGCTGCAGTGTAACTTCGGCCTTCCCGTTCACCGCCTCATATGCAACGTGCCCACACGGTGGAACTCCACCTTGCACATGCTGGCCAGACTGTGCGAGCAGCAGCAGGCGATAGTGGAGTTTCAGATGCAGCATGCACGGGTGAGTCGCTCGGCAGAACAGCACCACTTCACCACCAATGACTGGGCCTCCATGCGAGACCTGTGTTCCTTGTTGCGCTGTTTCGAGTACTCCACCAACATGGCCAGTGCCGATAACGCCGTTCTCAGCGTTTCTATCCCACTTTTATGCAGCCTTGAAAAAAACGCTCCTGACAATGATGGAAGAGGATGTGGCACAGGAGGAGGAGGAAGAGGGATCATTTCATAGGGTTTCCGGACAGTCATTCCCAAGTGGCTCCAAGGGTGGGTTCCTGCACCCACAAACCCAAGGTACATAATTGTCCAGCCAGGGCATAGTTCTGGAGGATTATGAGGTGGAGGAGATGGAGGAGGAGGAACCGTGTTCACAGCAGGGTGGCACCCAAACCAGCTCATGGCCATCACTGGTGCATGGCTGGTGGGATACAGAGGACACAGGCGATACACCTCCCACAGAGGACAGCTTTCCATTGCCTCTGGGCAGCCTGGCACACATGAGCGATTACATGCTGCAGTGTCTCCACAACGACTGCCGAGTTGCCTACTTTCTAACTTGTGCTGATTACTGGGTGGCCACGCTGCTGGATACCCGTTGCAAGGACAACGTACCGTCCTTAATTCCATCACTGGATCGTGATTGTAAGATGCGCAAGTACAAGCGTGCGCTGGTAGATGCGCTGCTGGTGGCATTCCCACCTGACAGCGGGGGCACAGTGGAAGCACAAGGCGAAGGAGGAGGTCACCAATGCAGCTGGGGCACCGCCAGCACCTCAGAAGGCATGGCCGAAATGTGGAAAAGCTTTGTCAGCATGCCACAACAACCAGCACCACCAGCTCATATGGAACATCTTAGCAGGAGGCAGCATTTCACCAACATGGTGGAGCAGTATATGTGCACATGCCTACACGTACTGAATGACGGGTCTGCCCACTTCAACTTCTGGGTCTCTAAATTGGGCACATGGCCTGAGCTTGCCCTTTTCACCTTGGAGGTGCTGGCCTGCCCTGCAGCCACTTTATTATCTGAACGTGTGTTTAGTACAACTGGAAGGGGTTATCACAGCTTTATGTTTCCCAATTGGGGTGTACCCTAATTTTTAAAAATATAAATAAATTTAAAACAAAAAATCAGTGTAGGCTACCTCCTCCTCCTCCACCGCCGCTTCTACCTACACCGCCACATCCACTGCTTCCTCAACCTCCTACTCCCTATGGACCTCGTCCTCCTAGATCCAGATTATAATTTTAGATTTTAACGTATTTTGTTATTTAAAGTCATTTACCTATCCACATTTGTTTGCAGAGCACTTGCCATGCTCTTAACAACATTTTGCTGCCATTTGCATCCCTCTAGCCCTTTCCATGACATTTTTAGAGCCATTTTAGTGCTCAAAAGTTCGGGTCCCCATTGACTTCAATGGGGCTTGGGTTCGGGGTCAAGTTCGGGTCCCGAACTGGAACTTTTTTGTGAAGTTCGGCCGAACCCGTTTAACCCGAACATCCAGGTGTCTGCTCAACTCTAGTGGTGACACCTTCTTAATCATGGTCTGCGCGGCCACCAATGACTCCTGATCTTTCCATGGCTTGATCAGATTTACGGGGTAAATCTGGAAGGGTCTTCTCCTTCCTGGTTGGTGCCTCTTATAGTTCATCTCACCCACTTTTTCCACAACCTTGTAGGGACCCTGCCACTTTTCCAGAAACTTACTTTCTACAGTGGGAACTAGAATCAGGACCATGTCCCCGGGATTAAAGTCCCTTACCTTGGCAGACCTGTTAAAGCTTCTGCTTTGAGCCTCCTGATGTTCTTTAACAATGGGCATTACGGTCGCTATTCTGTCTGGCATGTCAGCCACATGTTCGATGACGCTCTTATAGGGAGTAGCCTAAGCCTTCCAGGTTTCTTTAGCTACATCGAGTAAACCCCTCGGGTGATGGCAATATAGTAACTCAAATAGTGAGAACCCTGTAGAAGCCTAATAGAGAATATAAGGTATGGTAGGAGGCAGTCCCAGTCCCGACAATCCTTTTTCTACCACTTTTTTTTAAACATCTGTTTCAGGGTCTTGTTAAACCTCTCTTCCAACCCATCTGTCTAGGGGTGATACACTGAGGTCAGTATCTGGGTGATTTTGAACAACTTGCACAACTCTTTCATGACCTTCGACATAAAAGGAATTTCTCCCCATGCGGGAGAACATGAAAAATAATTCCCGGGCAATATTTTTGAACGCCATGTTAAATAAGGGTACTGCTTCTGGGTATCGTGTGGCATAGTCCAACACAACCAATATATAATCGTGTCCCCTAGCTGATTTAATGGGACCGACCAAGTCCATGGCAATTCTTTCAAAAGGTACCTCAATGATGGGAAGAGGCACCAAGGGACTCCGGAAATGTGAGGTCAGGACACTTATCTGGCAGGTGGGGCAGGACTCGCAGTATAATTCCACTTCCTTGTACACTCCAGGCCAGAAAAATCTTTGTAGTACCCTCTCCTGTGTTTTGCTAACACCCAAATGACCCCCAAGTACGTGGTTATGTGCGAGATCTAGTACCATACGTCTATAGGGTTTTGGCACCAGAGGCTGCTCCACAATTTCAGTGTTGCATTTGTTAACTCGTTGCAACAGGTTCCCATTCATTGCAAAATGTGTAAATTTCTGGTCAGCTTCTATCACAGTAACATTTTCGTGAGCAATCATGAGAGTGGGGTCTCTCAATTGCTCTCTACCAAAGTTACCCCGAGACACCTCTAAGTCCAACACATTTTGGGAAGCTTCATCTTCGCCAGCTAACACCTGCAATGGAAAAGTGTCATTATCAGGTACATCACATAACCCATATATTCACCAGACATTTAAGTTAACATGACATCTTCATTTTGCACCTTATTGGTACCATTGTTTTTAATGGTCTCTTCCTTTAAACCATTGGATTTAATGGGCCACTCATAGCAATGATTATTTAAAGGAGAAGGCACAGATTCTGCAGGAGTGTTTTTCTTCTCCCACAAATTCCAAAACAAGGGGAAGCCCCGGCCCAATATCATATAATGCATAACTTTTTACGACCCCAACTTCATAGGATACAGTCCCAGCCGGAGTCTCCAGCTTAACGCAAGCCACCGGGTATGATTTTGCATCCCCATAGATGCAAAGCACATTTACTCTTTTGTCCGGCACATAATTCCCAGCCACAAAGCTGGCATGCACTAAGGTGACCAGACAACCGGAGTCCAACAGAGCCCTGACGGAGCAGTAATTTATCACCAGGGTACACATCTGCGGCTCAGTCTCTAGTCCTGGGGAGGCTGCACACACTGGCACTGCATACAGCGACTGTCTCTGGCTACCTGCACACTCCATGGGCTCTGAGGTCAGAGGGCAATAGGCAGCAATGTGTCCCCACTCATGGCACTTCCAGCACTGGGGCGCCCCGGGTCTCCTAGGTGAGAAGACCTCTCCGGGTCCAAACTGCTCTGGAAACTCAGACTTATGCCCACGCCCAACCTCTAGAACCTTACTCCATCTTGCACCCTTTCACACCCCCCCCCCCCCCAACAGCCGGAACTCTCTTACCCACGGCTGACAAGGATCGGGTACTCCAGCGGTAGGGATATCACAGAGGTAGTCTTCAGTTGCCAGGAACCTTTCCACCAGGTTTACAAGTTGGTCCGCAGTTTTGGGTCTCCATGTCCGACCCACCATTGCAACTCCGCCAGAAGGGCTCTGAAGTAGTGATCCACCTCTACTTTCTCCACGATCTGGTCCGGTGTAGAAGACGCAGGTTCCAGCCACTTCCGTACAAGATGGAGGAGGTCAAACATCTGGGATTGGGCCGGCTTGTCCATGGTATAGCTCCACATATGGACCCTCCGGGCACGAACAGCCGGTGTGACGCCCAAACGAGCCACTATCTCCATTTTTATTTTGACATAGTCCCAGACATCCTGCTCCCTGAGGTCATAATAGGCCTTTTGTGGTTCGCCGGACAAAAAGGGCATAAGGACCTCTGTACACTCTGCTACTGGCAGCCTTTCTCTATCTGCCACCCTCTCAAATACAGTCAAGGATGCCTCGATATCATCATCAGGTGTCAGTTTTTGCAAGGCCCGCTGCACAGCTCTCCTCACATTCAAAGTCTCTGGGGGGCATACCTCCACACACGGGGTTGGAGCTACAACAGTCTCTCTCAATACAGCAATCTGCTCTAGCAGTAAACTATTTGTTTCCTGCTGCTGTGCCATGGCCTGTTGTTGTTGTGCATTAGCCTGTTGTTGGACACGTAAGACTCCTTTGTGTCTCTTTCTATCCTCTAGACCAGTGATGGCTAACCTTGGCACTCCAGCTGTGGTGAAACTACGACTCCCAGCATGCTCCATTTATTTCTGCAGAGTTCTGAGAGCAGCCAAGCAAGGGGGGCATCTTGGGAGTTGTAGTATTACCACAGCTGGAGTGCCAAGGTTAGCCATCACTGCTCTAGACTTACCTTCAAAAACATCTTCATTATTTCCTCCATGGTGTCTGATGAACTTTGTAATGCTGCAGCATCTTTCACCCAGGACATTATTAATAATAATAATAATAATAATCTTGTACTTGTTATGTACGATAGTCCAGCCATCTTGGGAGAATAGGGGAGCAGATATAAAGCCATATGAGCAGCCAATATACAAAGTACTTCTGGGTGCAGTGGAGGCTCAGCTTCAGGAAATGATAAATGGGCTATGGGGAGGTTAGATAAAGGGAGGTGATAGGCCACCCTGAAAAGATGTGTTTTTAGCAAATGCTTAAAACTGTGCATGTTCTGATTAAGCCTGATTTCTTGGGGTAGGGCATTCCAGAGAACCAGTGCAGCTCGGGAGAAATCTTGGAGCCGGGAGAGAGAGGTTCGGATTTTTGTGGAAGTCAGTCATAAGTCATTGGCTGAACTGAGAGCACGGGTAGGGTGGTAGGCAAAGATGAGGGAAGAGATGTAGGGTGGTGCAGCACTGTGGAGGGCTTTGAGGGTGCGGACGAGCAGTTTGAATTGGATTCTATAGTGTATGGGTAGCTAGTGCAGTGACTGACACAGGGCGGAGGCGGTTGGACAGATGGGTGACCCTGGCTGCTGCATTAGGAAAAGATTTGAGAGGGGAGAGTCTGGTGAGGGGAAGGCCGATTAATAGTGAGTTGCAGTAATCAAGGCGGGAGTGGATCAGGGCAACAATGAGAGTTTTTGTTTCCATAGTGAGAAAGGGGTGGATACTAGAGATGTTTTTGAGGTGCAGGCGGCATGATCAACTGTCACGCCGTTTCCCTTAGCAACTTGCTATTGCCTGCATCCTCCACCAATTGTAAGGGGTTACAGTCTCAGGCAGGGGGCGGCAATTACAGATTCTTGCCGCAGACAGGGTTAAAGTCCAAACGTTGCTTTATTCTTTTATAACACTCTGGCAATACAGGCAAACTCAGTTATAACTCACTGGGTAAGGTGAAGGTCCAGCACCACAAAACATAAACCAAAACAAAATAAACACCTGCCTGTCTGGGCTCTGGCTAATACAGTGACAGTCACAGAGAGAATTTGGCTTCTCTAGCCAGCAGGGCAGCCATCTTCAGACTTTCTCCAGGCATTTCTCTCCCTAGACTGACAGCTTGGACTGTGCTTTATTTCCCCTTGACAATCACAGCTGGCTTCAGCTGGGGATCCCTCAGGCTAGGGGAAAATCTTCCCCGGAATAGGGTGGAATGGGGAGGTCCCTCTACCAAGCCTACCTTCTCCCAGTCAAATAAAATCCAGCCCATAAACTTAACAAAACTGTCTCAGCAACCTACACATTGCTTAGACCATTTCAGCCTTCTGGATTTTATTAACCTCACCCAGTTGAGGAAGCTGGGTGGGATATACACCCCTTCCAGGACTTTACCATACACTTTTCTGTTCACCTTACCACAATATGTACAAATGTAGTCCCATAGTCTTTGTCTAGGTCTAGGTTTGCAATACTGTTCTAACCATTTTAAAGCTCTGTTCATCAAGCAATATTGCTTTTATTGTGTACAACTAAACAAAATGAGAAAAAAAATAAAAACATTTGGTAATGCCACATCCATAATGACCCACTCTATAAAATATGGTCTACCACATCAGGTGAATCCAGTCACCTACCCTCCCCCCCAAAAACATAATATCCAGAATAACAACTCATCCTGTAGAATAAGCCCTCACATAGCTCCAACGAGAAAAAAAAATCAAAACCGAATGGTTTCCAAAAGATAGCTATACTGGTAACCCAAAGGCTGTTCAGGGCAACATGGTGGCTATAAACCAATCAATCTAAATCTGCCCTGTGTGTCAGATGGCACAAACTAGGCACAACATATTGGCCACTGAAATGTCATATCTGTGGGAAACTTGCCCTAGAGCCTCTACATTTGTCAGCACAAGTGGTGTAAATGACCTCATTGAGCATCAAAATGTGCATGGTGGTCTTTTACTCCTGAGCCCTCTCATACGCTCAGGCAACAGATTAGGGCCACATGTAGGGTGTTTATAAAACCAAGAAACACAGCATAATAATAAGAGGGCTTACTTTTCACCCTGGCATAAGCCGGGCACAATATATTGTGGAAAAATTGCAATTTTCATGTTGCTCAATCTGCTGTATCTCAATTTTTGCAAAACACCTCTGGGATCAAAATGCTTACTACAGTCCAATAATTTGAGGGTGTAGTTTGCAAAAATCGCCCATAAAACAGTGCAGCCATCCAAGCAGCACATAACCAGCCCCTTTGATGCTACAGTCCTATAAAAAGCCTAATTTTGCACAGCCACTGATTAGGAAACACTATATTTACAAAATATTACTTTTGAGCAGTTCAGAGACAGCTTAGAGATAGTGTAGGGATATAATAGGAAGGCGTTATCCACACTATAGGTAAGAGAACAAGGGCCAACAGAACAGTGTAAAGCTTGGATAATAGAAGTTATTCTATTACACCTTGCTGCACTAATACGGTTAAAAATATTCTACTACTGATTTTAGGTAATTCACATCCTTCTATACATAAGTACATAAAATTAATCCTTGATTCTGTTATTGGGGTAAAATTGCGGTCTGATACTACAGATTTTGAGGAGTTAACGTTCTTTTATACATAAGTAAATCCGTCAATCAATGATTGTCTAATTGGGGTGAAATTGCGGCTGTATACTACAGATTTTAGAGTGTTCATGTTCTTTTATACATAATTCAGTACTCCTTAATTGTGGAATTGGAGTGAAATTACGGCCTAACACTACAAATTTTGGGGTGTTCACATTCTTTTATACATAACTACATCCATTCATCATTGATTCTTGGGTGAAATTGCAGCCTACTACTGATTTGAGGGTGTTTATGTTCTTTTATACATAATATGGGGATTTGCTCTGGTAGACAGGCTAGCGGACGTAGTACAGAGGCAAGCACAAAGTCTTTAACTTAAACAGCTCAGTGTTTTTCACACAAAGTGAGCAGGAGCGCACGGCGTCACTGGTTGCTATGACGCCGTGCGCTCCCTGCTGCCGGCACAGTACAGTAATACACTGGTATGATCTATACCAGTGTATTACTGTACTGTGCTGGCAGCAGGGAGCGCACGGCGTCATAGCAACCAGTGACGCCGTGCGCTCCTGCTCTCAGGAGGGATCCAGGCCGCGGTTCCACGGCCCGCACACGGCCGTGAACAACGGCCGTGTGCATGGGGCCAAAGGGAAACACAAAAAGTAACGGTTTGCAGTCTTAGTGTTTGTTCACACAATAAAAAAGTCCACAGAACAAAAACCTTCACCTGGTCAGCAGCTTTTCCACCCGCAGTCCACAGCAGGCTTTCTGTTTCCCAGCAGGCCTACTCAGCCCTTTAGCACGGCACAAGTTCTAACTTAAGTTCCCAAAACAGAGACTGACAGAGCTCCACTGTCACTGTTTCTTGGTTTCCACTGTCAGATGGAGGATAATCCACACCCAGCTAAGACTGCTGGCTGGGTTTTATATAGGCCAATAAAGACCCGGCCTGTAGTGTGGGGAGAAGCCAACCACCCAGCACTTTGGGTCCTCCCAGAAAGAGGTGGCCCGTATCGGCTTTTCAGCCACACTAACAACAAACAGTGTCAACCAGCACTAGCTGCCGCTGACACTTAAAACTACCGGCTCTTACCTCAACAATGCCAGGAATCTCAATGACACATACCTTCCATCAATGATGGCGCCTTGCAGTGTCCTGCAATAAGTAAATCCGTTAATCCTTAAAGGGAACCTGTCACCTCAAAAACACATATAAAACTGCATTACCTTATAGTAGCCCCCAGTCATTTGATCTGGTAATCTGATGCTCCATACATAACAGAAATTATGTTTTAAGTGCCATCAGCGCTATCTTGCTGGTCAACCTGGAGTCAAGTGGCAGCAGCCTCCTTGCTTCAAGTCAAGGGGTGGGCAGCGGTTGAGCCAGCAGGGTACAAGCATAGCTGTGAGTCAGCTGGGTGCGAGCAGTGTGAGACCTGGAGCCAAACGTGCCCAGGGTATCCATCTGCTACTCAGGAGTAGAGTTGAGCGAACACCTGGATGTTCGGGTTCGAGAAGTTCGGCCGAACATCCCGGAAATGTTCGGGTTCGGGATCCGAACCCGATCCGAACTTCGTCCCGAACCCGAACCCCATTGAAGTCAATGGGGACCCGAACTTTTCGGCACTAAAAAGGCTGTAAAACAGCCCAGGAAAGAGCTAGAGGGCTGCAAAAGGCAGCAACATGTAGGTAAATCCCCTGCAAACAAATGTGGATAGGGAAATGAATTAAAATAAAAATTAAATAAATAAAAATTAACCAAAATCAATTGGAGAGAGGTTCCATAGCAGAGAATCTGGCTTCCCGTCACCCACCACTGGAACAGTCCATTCTCAGATATTTAGGCCCCGGCACCCAGGCAGAGGAGAGAGGTCCCGTAACAGAGAATCTGTCTTCATGTCAGCAGAGAATTAGTCTGCATGTCATAGCAGAGAATGAGGCTTCACGTCAGCCACCACTGCAACAGTCCATTGGCATATATTTAGGCCTAGCACACAGGCAGAGCAGAGAGGTCCCGTAACAGACAATCTGGCTTCATGTCAGCAGAGAATCAGTCTGCATGTCATAGCAGAGAATGAGGCTTCACGTCACCCACCACTGCAACAGTCCATTGGCATATATTTAGGCCTAGCACACAGGCAGAGCAGAGAGGTCCCGTAACAGACAATCTGGCTTCATGTCAGCAGAGAATCAGTCTGCATGTCATAGCAGAGAATGAGGCTTCACGTCACCCACCACTGCAACAGTCCATTGGCATATATTTAGGCCTAGCACACAGGCAGAGCAGAGAGGTCCCGTAACAGACAATCTGGCTTCATGACAGCAGAGAATTAGTCTGCATGTCATAGCAGAGAATGAGGCTTCACGTCAGCCACCACTGCAACAGTCCATTGGCATATATTTAGGCCCAGCACCCAGGCAGAGGAGAGAGGTCCCGTAACAGACAATCTGGCTTCATGTCAGCAGAGAATTAGTCTGCATGTCATAGCAGAGAATCAGGCTTCACGTCAGCCACCACTGCAACAGTCCATTGTCATAAATTTAGGCCCAGCACCCAGGCAGAGGAGAGAGGTCCCGTAACAGACAATCTGGCTTCATGTCAGCAGAGAATTAGTCTGCATGTCATAGCAGAGAATGAGGCTTCACGTCAGCCACCACTGCAACAGTCCATTGGCATATATTTAGGCCTAGCACACAGGCAGAGCAGAGAGGTCCCGTAACAGACAATCTGGCTTCATGACAGCAGAGAATCAGTCTGCATGTCATAGCAGAGAATCAGGCTTCACGTCAGCCACCACTGCAACAGTCCATTGTCATAAATTTAGGCCCAGAACCCAGGCAGAGGAGAAAGGTCCCGTAACAGACAATCTGGCTTCATGTCAGCAGAGAATCAGTCTTCATATCATAGCAGAGAATCAGGCTTCACGTCACCCACCACTGCAACAGTCAATTTTCATAAATTTAGGCCCAGAACCCAGGCAGAGGAGAAAGGTCCCGTAACAGACAATCTGGCTTCATGTCAGCAGAGAATCAGTCTTCATATCATAGCAGAGAATCAGGCTTCACGTCACCCACCACTGCAACAGTCAATTGTCATAAATTTAGGCCCAGCACCCAGGCAGAGGAGAGAGCTCCCGTAACAGAGGATCTGGCTTCATGTCAGCAGAGAATCAGTCTGCATGTCATAGCAGAGAATGAGGCTTCACGTCACCCACCACTGCAACAGTCCATTGGCATATATTTAGGCCTAGCACACAGGCAGAGGAGAGGTTCATTCAACTTTGGGTAGCCTCGCAATATAATGGTAAAATGAAAATAAAAATAGGATTGAATGAGGAAGTGCCCTGGAGTCCAATAATATATGGTTATGGGGAGGTAGTTAATGTCTAATCTGGACAAGGGACGGACAGGTCCTGTGGGATCCATGCCTGGTTCATTTTTATGAACGTCAGCTTGTCCACATTGGCTGTAGACAGGCGGCTGCGTTTGTCTGTAATGACGCCCCCTGCCGTGCTGAATACACGTTCAGACAAAACGCTGGCTGCCGGGCAGGCCAGCACCTCCAAGGCATAAAAGGCTAGCTCTGGCCACGTGGACAATTTAGAGACCCAGAAGTTGAATGGGGCCGAACCATCAGTCAGTACGTGGAGGGGTGTGCACACGTACTGTTCCACCATGTTAGTGAAATGTTGCCTCCTGCTAACACGTTGCGTATCAGGTGGTGGTGCAGTTAGCTGTGGCGTGTTGACAAAAGTTTTCCACATCTCTGCCATGCTAACCCTGCCCTCAGAGGAGCTGGCCGTGACACAGCTGCCTTGGCGACCTCTTGCTCCTCCTCTGCCTTGGCCTTGGGCTTCCACTTGTTCCCCTGTGACATTTGGGAATGCTCTCAGTAGCGCGTCTACCAACGTGCGCTTGTACTCGCGCATCTTCCTATCACGCTCCAGTGCAGGAAGTAAGGTGGGCACATTGTCTTTGTAGCGTGGATCCAGCAGGGTGGCAACCCAGTAGTCCGCACAGGTTAAAATGTGGGCAACTCTGCTGTCGTTGCGCAGGCACTGCAGCATGTAGTCGCTCATGTGTGCCAGGCTGCCCAGGGGTAAGGACAAGCTGTCCTCTGTGGGAGGCGTATCGTCATCGTCCTGCCTTTCCCCCCAGCCACGCACCAGTGATGGACCCGAGCTGCGTTGGGTGCCACCCCGCTGTGACCATGCTTCATCCTCATCCTCCTCCACCTCCTCCTCATCCTCGTCCTCCTCGTCCTCCAGTAGTGGGCCCTGGCTGGCCACATTTGTACCTGGCCTCTGCTGTTGCCAAAAACCTCCCTCTGAGTCACTTCGAAGAGACTGGCCTGAAAGTGCTAAAAATGACCCCTCTTCCTCCTCCTCCTCCTCCTCCTCCTGGGCCACCTCCTCTTCCATCATCGCCCTAAGTGTTTTCTCAAGGAGACATAGAAGTGGTATTGTAACGCTGATAACGGTGTCATCGCCACTGGCCATGTTGGTGGAGTACTCGAAACAGCGCAACAGGGCACACAGGTCTCGCATGGAGGCCCAGTCATTGGTGGTGAAGTGGTGCTGTTCTGTAGTGCGACTGACCCGTGCGTGCTGCAGCTGAAACTCCACTATGGCCTGCTGCTGCTCGCACAGTCTGTCCAGCATGTGCAAGGTGGAGTTCCACCTGGTGGGCACGTCGCATATGAGGCGGTGAGCGGGAAGGCCGAAGTTACGCTGTAGCGCAGACAGGCGAGCAGCAGCAGGATGTGAACGCCGGAAGCGCGAACAGACGGCCCGCACTTTATGCAGCAGCTCTGACATGTCGGGGTAGTTGTGAATGAACTTCTGCACCACCAAATTCAGCACATGCGCCAAGCAAGGGATGTGCGTCAAATTGGCTAGTCCCAGAGCTGCAACGAGATTTCGCCCATTATCACACACCACCAGGCCGGGCTTGAGGCTCACCGGCAGCAACCACTCGTCGGTCTGTTGTTCTATACCCCGCCACAACTCCTGTGCGGTGTGGGGCCTGTCCCCCAAACATATGAGTTTCAGAATGGCCTGCTGACGTTTACCCCGGGCTGTGCTGAAGTTGGTGGTGAAGGTGTGTGGCTGACTGGATGAGCAGGTGGAAGAAGAGGAGGAGGAAGCCGAGAAGGAGGAGGTGGCAACAGGAGGCAAAGAATGTTGCCCTGCGATCCTTGGCGGCGGAAGGACGTGCGCCAAACAGCTCTCCGCCTGGGGCCCAGCTGCCACTACATTTACCCAGTGTGCAGTTAGGGAGATATAGCGTCCCTGGCCGTGCTTACTGGTCCACGTATCTGTGGTTAGGTGGACCTTGCCACAGATGGCGTTGCGCAGTGCACACTTGATTTTATCGGATACTTGGTTGTGCAGGGAAGGCACGGCTCTCTTGGAGAAGTAGTGCCGGCTGGGAACAACATACTGTGGGACAGCAAGCGACATGAGCTGTTTGAAGCTGTCTGTGTCCACCAGCCTAAATGACAGCATTTCATAGGCCAGTAGTTTAGAAATGCTGGCATTCAGGGCCAGGGATCGAGGGTGGCTAGGTGGGAATTTACGCTTTCTATCAAATGTTTGTGAGATGGAGAGCTGAACGCTGGCGTGTGACATGGTTGAGACGCTTGGTGACGGAGGTGGTGGTGGTGGTGTTGGTGGTACATCCCCTGTTTGCTGGGCGGCAGGTGCCAACGTTCCTCCAGAGGCGGAGGAAGAGGCCGAGGCGGCAGCAGCAGAATAGGCCGAGGCGGCAGCAGCAGAAGAGGTAGCAGGGGGAGCCTGAGTGACTTCCTTGGTTTTAAGGTGTTTACTCCACTGCAGTTCATGCTTTGCATGCAGGTGCCTGGTCATGCAGGTTGTGCTCAGGTTCAGAACGTTAATGCCTCGCTTCAGGCTCTGATGGCACAGCGTGCAAACCACTCGGGTCTTGTCGTCAGCACATTGTTTGAAGAAGTGCCATGCCAGGGAACTCCTTGAAGCTGCCTTTGGGGTGCTCGGTCCCAGATGGCGGCGGTCAGTAGCAGGCGGAGTCTCTTGGCGGCGGGTGTTCTGCTTTTGCCCACTGCTCCCTCTTTTGCTACGCTGTTGGCTCGGTCTCACCACTGCCTCTTCCTCCGAACTGTGAAAGTCAGTGGCACGACCTTCATTCCATGTGGGGTCTAGGACCTCATCGTCCCCTGCATCGTCTTCCACCCAGTCTTGATCCCTGACCTCCTGTTCAGTCTGCACACTGCAGAAAGACGCAGCAGTTGGCACCTGTGTTTCGTCATCATCAGAGACATGCTGAGGTGGTATTCCCATGTCCTCATCATCAGGAAACATAAGTGGTTGTGCGTCAGTGCATTCTATGTCTTTCACCGCTGGGGAAGGGCTAGGTGGATGCCCTTGGGAAACCCTGCCAGCGGAGTCTTCAAACAGCATAAGAGACTGCTGCATAACTTGAGGCTGAGACAGTTTCCCTGGTATGCATGGGGGTGATGTGACAGACTGATGGGCTTGGTTTTCAGGCGCCATCTGTGCGCTTTCTGCAGAAGACTGGGTGGGAGATAATGTGAACGTGCTGGATCCACTGTCGGCCACCCAATTGACTAATGCCTGTACCTGCTCAGGCCTTACCATCCTTAGAACGGCATTGGGCCCCACCATATATCGCTGTAAATTCTGGCGGCTACTGGGACCTGAGGTAGTTGGTACACTAGGACGTGTGGATGTGGCAGAACGGCCACGTCCTCTCCCAGCACCAGAGGGTCCACTAACACCACCACGACCATGTCCACGTCCGCGTCCCTTACTAGATGTTTTTCTCATTGTTATGGTTCACCACAACAACAAATATATTATTTGGCCCAATGTATTGTATTCAAATTCAGCGGGATATAAATTTGAGGCCTAGTATTTAGGCGCTGGGTGACCGGTATGGATTTAGTGACAGAATTAGACTTGGAAATGCACAGAAGCGTGTGTGTGTGAAGTTATTCTGAATGACCCAATGTGCACCTTGAATATTATATACCCTTTTAGGGATAGATTTCAAATAGCTCTGATATAGCAGAAACCACTAAATTATGAAATTGCTAAATTGGGAATTGTACTTCAACCCAGAACAAAAAATGTGCTTTGACGGACACTAAATATCTTGCCCAGCAACAACAGTACAACGGTGGGTAACGAGAGATTTAGAGGGAATTAAATTTGAGGCCTAGTATTTAGGCGCTGGGTCACCGGTATGGATTTAGTGACAGAATTAGACTTGGAAATACACAGTAGCGGGTGTGTGTGAAGTTACTCTGAATGACCCTATGTGCACCTTCAATATTATATACCCTTTTTGGGATAGATTTCAAAGAGCTCTGATATAGCAGGAACCACTAAATTATGAAATTGCTAAATTGGGAATTGTATTTCAACCCAGAACAAGAAATGTGCTTGAACGGACACTAAATAACTCGCCCAGCTACAGCACTAGGGACAGATTTAGCTGGATATAAATTTGAGGCCTAGTATTTAGGCGCTGGGTGACAGGTATGGGTTTAGTGACAGAATTAGACTTGGAAATACACAGTAGCGGGTGTGTGTGAAGTTATTCTGAATGACCCTATGTGCACCTTCAATATTATATACCCTTTTAGGGATAGATTTCAAATAGCTCTGATATAGCAGAAACCACTAAATTATGAAATTGCTAAATTGGGAATTGTACTTCAACCCAGAACAAAAAATGTGCTTTGACGGACACTAAATATCTTGCCCAGCAACAACAGTACAGCGGTGGGTAACGAGAGATTTAGAGGGAATTAAATTTGAGGCCTAGTATTTAGGCGCTGGGTCACCGGTATGGATTTAGTGACAGAATTAGACTTGGAAATACACAGTAGCGGGTGTGTGTGAAGTTATTCTGAATGACCCTATGTGCACCTTCAATATTATATACCCTTTTTGGGATAGATTTCAAATAGCTCTGATATAGCAGGAACCACTAAATTATGAAATTGCTAAATTGGGAATTGTACTTCAACCCAGAACAAAAAATGTGCTTTGACGGGCACTAAATAACTTTCCCAGCTACAACAGGACAACGGTAACGAGAGATTTAGAGGGATTTAAATTTGAGGCCTAGTATTTAGGCGCTGGGTGACAGGTATGGGTTTAGTGACAGAATTAGACTTGGAAATACACAGTAGCGGGTGTGTGTGAAGTTATTCTGAATGACCCTATGTGCACCTTCAATATTATATACCCTTTTTGGGATAGATTTCAAATAGCTCTGATATAGCAGAAACCACTAAATTATGAAATTGCTAAATTGGGAATTGTACTTCAACCCAGAACAAAAAATGTGCTTTGACGGACACTAAATATCTTGCCCAGCAACAACAGTACAGCGGTGGGTAACGAGAGATTTAGAGGGAATTAAATTTGAGGCCTAGTATTTAGGCGCTGGGTCACCGGTATGGATTTAGTGACAGAATTAGACTTGGAAATACACAGTAGCGGGTGTGTGTGAAGTTATTCTGAATGACCCTATGTGCACCTTCAATATTATATACCCTTTTTGGGATAGATTTCAAATAGCTCTGATATAGCAGAAACCACTAAATTATGAAATTGCTAAATTGGGAATTGTACTTCAACCCAGAACAAAAAATGTGCTTTGACGGACACTAAATATCTTGCCCAGCAACAACAGTACAGCGGTGGGTAACGAGAGATTTAGAGGGAATTAAATTTGAGGCCTAGTATTTAGGCGCTGGGTCACCGGTATGGATTTAGTGACAGAATTAGACTTGGAAATACACAGTAGCGGGTGTGTGTGAAGTTACTCTGAATGACCCTATGTGCACCTTCAATATTATATACCCTTTTTGGGATAGATTTCAAAGAGCTCTGATATAGCAGGAACCACTAAATTATGAAATTGCTAAATTGGGAATTGTATTTCAACCCAGAACAAGAAATGTGCTTGAACGGACACTAAATAACTCGCCCAGCTACAGCACTAGGGACAGATTTAGCTGGATATAAATTTGAGGCCTAGTATTTAGGCGCTGGGTGACCGGTATGGATTTAGTGACAGAATTAGACTGGGATATGGCCAAAAAATGAACAGACTATTGCTGGTTAAATGCACTTGGTGTCACAGCTTCACCCTGATGTAGGCTTTAGCCAAAAAACAACCACACCATTGAGGGTTAAATGCACTTGGTCGCAGCTTGTGCTGGCGCACCACAAGACACAAAATGGCCGCCGATCACCCCAGAAAAATGAGACTGACAAACGGTCTGTGCAGCCTAAAAACAGTGAGCAATTGAGGATCAGCAGCTCAATGATCCACAGCTGCAGATCGATCAGTTAATCAAGTCCTTTGGAGGAGTTAATCTGCCTAATCTCGCCCTACTGTCGCAGCCGCAACCTCTCCCTACGCTAATCAGAGCAGAGTGACGGGCGGCGCTATGTGACTCCAGCTTAAATAGAGGCTGGGTCACATGGTGCTCTGGCCAATCACAGCCATGCCAATAGTAGGCATGGCTGTGATGGCCTCTTGGGGCAAGTAGTATGACGCTTGTTGATTGGCTGCTTTGCAGCCTTTCAAAAAGCGCCAAGAAAGCGTCACAAAAGCGCGAAGAAAGCGACGAACACCGAACCCGAACCCGGACTTTTACGAAAATGTCCGGGTTCGGGTCCGTGTCACGGACACCCCAAAATTCGGTACGAACCCGAACTATACAGTTCGGGTTCGCTCATCCCTACTCAGGAGCCTACCAGTTCGGAAACAACTAGCTGTGCACGGGTTCATAGAGGCAGCAGGCAGTCAGTACGCAGTGGTGGTGGTGGGGGGGGGGATGCCATATTCGTCGGTGTTAGAGTTTTCTTATCAAGTTGCCAGAGGATGTCCGTGTGGCCATTTGTAGAATCTGTGGGCAGAAGGTGAAGCGTGGCCAGGGTGCCAATGTTGTGTGTATCAACACATGTCACACAGTCACCATAAAGTGGCCTGGGAAAATAATGGTGCTAATGTTATTTTACCTACTCCTCGTCGTTCATTTTGCTAGCAATTGATCACCAAGGCTATTACAAAAAGACAACAGTATACGTGCATTCATCCAACGTTTCTGGTACTAGAGTCCCTCCTTTTCCATGTGGTTGACTCTGTAGCTTTCAGAGAACTGATGGTTTCTGTAAAGCACAGGTGGAGAGTCCCAAGCCGTCATTACTTCTCCAAAAAGGCTGTACCAGCCCTGCATATGTATGTTGAGCAGATGATGGACCAGTCCTTGAGCCTGTCTGTGTCTGCTAAGAATCACGACAGCACCGACGTGTGGAGCTGTAACTTCAGTAAAGGACAATATATTTCCTTTATGGCCCACTAGATACATATACCGTATTGTTCGCCCCATAAGACGCACCCCCCCCCCCAAAAAAAAGTGGGAGGAAAGTGCCCCTGCGTCTTATGGGGCGACTGCTGCCAACTTGCATCGCAATCTGCAATGCTGCAGCATCACAGACTGCAATGTATTAGTGAGGAGGGACTGTAGTAGGCGGGGAGAGTGGCGGGGACGTGCAGGCACTGTACTCTGGCCCCGCAGCTCAGTATGTACTGTATTATTACCGTAGTGTTAATTATCCGATCTAAACTGAATAATGATGCGCTCTGCCTGCTCCCCATGTGTACTGTACTTACCGGTACATGTCACACTCTTGTAGTAAGCACTAGCAGCTAGCAGGCAGGCCGAGACGGCCGTAACTCAGAGGTCCTGTGCCTGATCCACCTGCTTTATGAATGAAGCAGGCGGAGCAGGCACGTGACCTCCATTAGTTACGGCCGCCCGGCCTGCCTGCTAGTCCTTGCTACAGGAGCGTGACATGTGTGTACCAGTAAGCACATGGGGAGCAGGGGGAGCGCATTATTATTATTTCGTTTAGATCTGATGATTAACTCTACGTATAATACAGTACATACTGAGCTGCGGGGCAAGAGTACAGTGCCTGCATGCCCTCACCGCTCTCCCCACCTTCTACAGTCCCTCCCTAGGAATCTGTGAATGGGATAATGATGGGGGGGGATCTGTGAGAATGGAGGAGGAGGAAGACATTCACTCACAAGCAATGTATACAGAAATGGGTGGTTTAGCTGCACAAGTGACGGGAGAGGAGCAGGAGAAGCTGGAGAGCAATGAGTAAGGCCAGGCAGATGGCCCCAACATATTGTCTCAGTATGCAATGGAGATAAAGGCTGGGAGTCCCTCTGAGTCCCTTGCGCAAATGGCCAAATGCATGCTGAGTTGCTTGTGTAGTGATAGCTGTATCATCATCATTCGGCAGAGGGGTGACTACTCGATCTCAGCCATGTTAGACCCTTGCTACCGGAGGATAAACTCTATCGAGACATTCTATGTAGTCAGTTGGTTGCTGCCTATATATGCTAGTGCCCATTCTCACAAAGGTCTGACCAGGGGGCTCTCTGTGCTCACGCTCCACTCCCATGACTGTTGGATTGGGGTTTTGGGGGGGTGACTAGCACCGGCTCCATCAGCAGCAACTTAAGTCTGGAGTCTCTAATGAGCACTTTTCTTCACCCACCTACTGAAGAAACCAGCCAGCAACAGCAGGACATGGAGCAGAACCTGAACCAGCAGGTGGTGGCATACTTGGATTACACACTGCCACCACAGATCCAAGATCCCCTGGACTACTGTGCAGCCAAACTTAATTTGTGGCCGCAACTGGCAGAGTTTGTCATGGACAAGCTTTCTTGCCCAGCCAGTAGTGTGGCATCAGTGCGGGTGTTTAGTGTGGCAAGGGCCACAGTTACCCGAAAGAGAACTCGCCTTTCCACACAAAATTTAAGAGACTAACCTTTGTAAAGATGAATCAGGCAAGGACCAGGCATGATTTCCACACACCAGTGCCTGATGCATCAGACTAGATAATTCTGGGTGCCACACCAAAACTTTGTGAAAAAAGACCCGTTTCTTCTAGCCACCTGCTTCAGCCACTATTCTGATGCTGCCACCCGCCTGATGCCACATACTGCTACCTCTGCTGATATCTTCTCCTGCTGCCACCTACTGTTTTGTACTGCCACTGCTGTTGCCCCCCACCTCCACACACTGTGACTGGGCCACTGTGTTGTCTCCTCATGCAATTGCCACCCTCACCACTCTGTAAATGAGCCACTGTGTTGACTCCTCATGCGGTGCCACCTCACCACTCTGACTGGGCCATTGTGTTGACTCCTCATGTGGTTGCCACCTCCTCACTCTGTGACTGGGCCACTATGTTGACTCTTCATGCGGTTACCATCATTCCCCACTCTGTGACTGGGCCACTATGTTGACTTCTTATGTGGTTGCCACCCTCAACACTTTGTGATGGGCCCCTATGTTGACTCCACATGCGTTTGCCACTCTCCCCACTCTATGACAGGGCCACTAGTGTCTGTGTTTGGCCATGTTTAAAACCCCATTTCTTTTACCCTTCTGATCTATCAGTAGGATTGAAAAATAAACAAATTGTTAAAATATCATCTGCTTGAGGAATTCTAAAAAATACCCTCTGTATATTAACTCTCTGCCATTCTGTAATAAGTAGAGATGGCCTTGCGGTTCACCCGGCAGTCGTTTCGTTGCGAACTTTGCGTGTTTGCGATTTGCCGAACATGCAAATATATGGAGAGATTTGCGCGAGATTCTTTTACATTGTGAAGAACTTTGACCCATGACACATCCATCAGGTGGTACAGGACAGCCAATTGAGATGTTTCAGCGCATGGATATACCCCCTTCCTTATAAATTAACCTAATCTGGTTGCCATTTTACATTCAGTGTTTTGCCAGTGTAGGGAGAGGTTGCTGTGTGGAGCGGGACAGACTGTTAGGGACACCAAACTCTAGCTAATAGGGCCACAAAAGTCTTTTTAAGGTGTAGGTGTGATACAAATAGGGGTGCAATATACTTTAATTTACTTTTATGAGTCAAAAACACATGGATCTATATAGTGATCACCTGGAAGTCAGGGGCCTGGGGGCTTACTAGGGCCATTTTTATATAGGTAAGGTTCCGGACGGGGTCTCTCTTATTAGTGTGGGTGGTCTGTTGTTAGGCTATTATAGTACCCCCTAATAGTACAGAATAGTACCCCCCAATAGGGCAATATCAGGAACAGTTCTTTGCCCACCCTGTCCTTCAATACCACATCATCATCTAGCCCAGGGATAGATGTTTTTTTCGTTCCCTTAGGGATTTATGGATGTGCACTGGAACCCCTCAGATTGTGGTAGGACATATGGTTTCTCATTTGGTGCCGCCGAGCACCTGATTTAATGCTGTCGAGCACTTGTTATTGCATACCACATCTATGCTTCTTGCTTAACTTTAATAATAAAACATTTTTCCATTCACACGTCCGCAAAATGGGTCCAACATCCAATTTTGGGTGCAGACCCATTAATTTTCAATGGGGCCGGAATGTGCGGTCCACATCCGCATTTGCGGATCTGCACTTCAGCATCGGTGCTTCCATTTCGGCAAAAAAATAGAACATGTCCTATTCTTGTCCGCAATTGCAGACAAGATTAGGCATTTTCTATTATAGTGACGGTGATGTGCAGTCCGCAAATTGCGGAATGCACATTGCCGGTGTCCGTGTTTTGCAAAACACTTACGTACGTGTGAATGGACCCTCATAGTAACATTATTAAAGGTTACGTTTTATCTTTATGTATATTCTAATGGATTGCCTTCCTTCTACAATGTTATAATATACTTTCTATGTTAGTTAAATAGAAAGTATATTATAGTGCATTTGTATTGTGCGTCAGTTGTGTGTGGTTCTGCTGCGATACTGCAGGTACAGTACAGACCAAAAGTTTGGACACACCTTCTCATTCACAGAGTTTTCTTTATTTTCATGACTGAAAATTGTAGATTCACACTGAAGGCATCAAAACTATGAATTAACACATGTGGAATTATATACATAACAAAAAAGTGTGAAACAACTGAAAATATGTCATATATTCTAGGTTCTTCAAAGTAGCCACCTTTTGCTTTGATTACTGCTTTGCACACTCTCTTGGCATTCTCTTGATGAGCTTCAAGAGGTAGTCACCTGAAATGGTTTTCACTTCACAGGTGTGCCCTGTCAGGTTTAATAAGTGGGATTTCTTGCCTTATAAATGGGGTTGGGACCATCAGTTGCGTTGTGGAGAAGTCAGGTGGACGCACACCTGATAGTCCTACTGAATAGACTGTTAGAATTTGTATTATGGCAAGAAAAAAGCAGCTAAGTAAAGAAAAACGAGTGGCCATCATTACTTTAAGAAATGAAGGTCAGTCAGTCCGAAAAATTGGGAAAACTTTGAAAGTGTCCCCAAGTGCAGTCACAAAAACCATTAAGCGCTACAAAGAAACTAGCTCACATGCGGACCGCCCCAGGAAAGGAAGACCAAGAGTCACCTCTGCTGCAGAGGATAAGTTCATCCAAGTCACCAGCCTCAGAAATCACAGGTTAACAGCAGCTCAGATTAGAGACCAGGTCAATGCCACACAGAGTTCTAGCAGCAGACACATCTCTATAACAACTGTTAAGAGGAGACTGTGTGAATCAGGCCTTCATTGTAGAATATCTGCTGCTAAGGACAGGCAACAAGCAGAAGAGACTTGTTTGGGCTAAAGAACACAAGGAATGGACATAAGACCAGTGGAAATCTGTGCTTTGGTCTGAGTCCAAATTTGAGATCTTTGGTTCCAACCACTGTGTCTTTGTGCGACGCAGAAAAGGTGAACGGATGGACTCTAAATGCCTGGTTTCCACCGTGAAGCATGGGGGAGGAGGTGTGATGGTGTGGGGGTGCTTTGCTGGTGACACTGTTGGGGATTTATTCAAAATTGAAGGCATACTGAACCAGCATGGCTAACACAGCATCTTGCAGCGGCATGCTATTCCATCCGGTTTGCATTTAGTTGGACCATCATTTATTTTTCAACAGGACAATGACCCCAAACACACTTCCAGGCTGTGTAAGGGCTATTTGAACATGAAGGAGAGTGATGGGGTGCTGCGCCAGATGACCTGGCCTCCACAGTCACCGGATCTGAACCCAATCGAGATGGTTTGGGGTGAGCTGGACTGCAGAGTGAAGGCAAAAGGGCCAACAAGTGCTAAGCATCTCTGGGAACTCCTTCAAGACTGTTGGAAGACCATTTCAGGTGACTACCTCTTGAAGCTCATCAAGTGAATGCCAAGAGTGTGCAAAGCAGTAATCAAAGCAAAAGGTGGCTACTTTGAAGAACCTAGCATATGACATATTTCCAGTTGTTTCACACTTTTTTGTTATGCATATAATTCCACATGTGTTAATTCATAGTTTTGATGCCTTCAGTGTGAATCTACAATTTTCATAGTCATGAAAATAAAGAAAACTCTGTGAATGAGAAGGTGTGTCCAAACTTTTGGTCTGTACTGTATATAGAAGGACAAGCATTATTGGAACAAAAACATTCTACTGGTTTTATATACCACTCGTCCCACAAAGAAAACTGATTGAAGTGGGGTGTTATATACCAATATACTTTTTTTATAGTGCATATGGGTACTGTATAGTGCATTTGTGCATGCACATACGCAAAAATTATATTGCCTATATTTAGTATTGAAAAAAATCATGAATGGAGATCGCAAATTTGAATAATACATCTGGTATCATTGCCCATGTTGTGGGACTATTTGTGCACTTCCAGTAATTTATTGGCTGCAAATATGAGCTGAAGGTTTTTCAGAATTGCCTGCCATTAAAATGAATGGGACCCGCCGCGAACTCGCGGTTCGTAAACATTTGATCCCGTTCGCGTGATCGCGTTTGCGAACCGTCCTGGCAGATGCTTGTCCATCACTAGTAATAAGCATTGTGCTTTTTGATTAATATAATAATATTAAATTAATGCAGCATCATATTTAGTTTTTTCTTTCGTTTTTGGAATTTTTTATTCTTTTTTTATAATTAATAATAATTTAGTCTATTATGTTCACTAATAAAAATATAAATACTCCCGCCAGCAGATAAAAACCCTGTATTAGCTTAATCACAAACTACGCTCAGTGGAAAAAAGGAATGATTTTTATCACAAATGGACCCAAGGAGCAGTGTACATTTATTAGCCATGTAAACCACATTAACAGCATCAGATTTTTTATGTAAGGTGGGTAGATGACAAGCTTCATTGAGCAGGTAGTTTATACCACTTAACACCATCAAGAGTGTGCCTCTATTATTAACATGGCAGGGAGTCTGCAATGTTCTCATAATGAGATAGATAGTGATGAGTAAAATGGAAACCTTTTGCTCTCCCTCTCTTACACTTTCTCTATCTAAGTATAGATTGAGAAGTGTTTGCCCCTGGGTAAAAACATCCTGCTGTTTGATAAACGTAGTTCCTGGCTTATGGTAATGCCAACTAAAGTGTATAAAGTTTCTAAAGCTAATACATTATTTTCTGCAATTGTCTCATTTGAATCAGATTTCCTATTCCCATGAACAGAAATCAACAACTAAAAAAAATGGCAGCCCAAGTATTTGTAATGATAGTATGATTCTTAGAATTTACTACCTGCCTGGAAAGGTAAAATAGAATATTGCAGCTTGAAAGCAGTAGAGTGACAGAAAACTATTCCATGACCAGGATCCTCCAAAATGATGCAGAATTCCTTTTTGTTATTAAAATCCAAAACAATAAAGTGTTTTTTAGGGATGGGACCTCCTTCTTCAGATTGAATGGATATATAAAGGGACAATGTTTAACATGTTTAACCTCGTAACAGTCACATTAAAAACTCTCCCAAAATATAACTTTTTTATTATAGATTTTTTTTTTAACCCCTTAGTAATAATTAATTGTAGCCTTAAGGACCAGTAGCATTTAAATTTTGCAGGATTAGTTGTAGGTTTTTTAGGAACCATTTTGGGTATACTGGAACAGATATTGAATCTGGTTGGGAAGATGAAGGAGGTTTGCTCTGTATACTGAACAGATACAGGGAGTGCAGAATTATTAGGCAAGTTGTATTTTTGAGGATTAATTTTATTATTGAACAACAACCATGTTCTCAATGAACCCAAAAAACTCATTAATATCAAAGCTGAATATTTTTGGAAGTAGTTTTTAGTTTTAGCTATTTTAGGGGGATATCTGTGTGTGCAGGTGACTATTACTGTACATAATTATTAGGCAACTTAACAAAAAACAAATATATACCCATTTCAATTATTTATTTTTACCAGTGAAACCAATATAACATCTCAACATTCACAAATATACATTTCTGACATTCAAAAACAAAACAAAAACAAATCAGTGACCAATATAGCCACCTTTCTTTGCAAGGACACTCAAAAGCCTGCCATCCATGGATTCTGTCAGTGTTTTGATCTGTTCACCATCAACATTGCGTGCAGCAGCAACCACAGCCTCCCAGACACTGTTCAGAGAGGTGTACTGTTTTCCCTCCTTGTAAATCTCACATTTGATGATGGACCACAGGTTCTCAATGGGGTTCAGATCAGGTGAACAAGGAGGCCATGTCATTAGATTTTCTTCTTTCATACTCTTTCTTGCCAGCCACGTTGTGGAGTACTTGGACGCGTGTGATGGAGCATTGTCCTGCATGAAAATCATGTTTTTCTTACCTTGCAGACTTCTTCCTGTACCACTGCTTGAAGGTGTCTTCCAGAAACTGGCAGTAGGACTGGGAGTTGAGCTTGACTCTATCCTCAACCCAAAAAGGCCCCACAAGCTCATCTTTGATGATACCAGCCCAAACCAGTACTCCACCTCCACCTTGCTGGCGTCCGAGTCGGACTGGAGATCTCTGCCCTTTACCAATCCAGCCATCTGGCCCATCAAGACTCACTCTCATTTCATCAGTCCATAAAACCTTAGAAAAATCAGTCTTGAGATATTTCTTGGCCCAGTCTTGACGTTTCAGCTTGTGTGTCTTGTTCAGTGGTGGTCGTCTTTCAGCCTTTCTTACCTTGGCCATGTCTCCGAGTATTGCACACCTTGTGCTTTTGGCCACTCCAATGATGTTGCTCTGAAATATGGCCAAACTGGTGGCAAGTGGCATCTTGGCAGCTGCACGCTTGACTTTTCTCAGTTCATGGGCAGTTATTTTGCACCTTGGTTTTTCCACACGCTTCTTGCGACCCTGTTGACTATTTTGAATGAAACGCTTGATTGTTCGATGATCATGCTTCAGAAGCTTTGCAATTTTAAGAGTGCTGCATCCCTCTGCAAGATATCTCACTATTTTTGACTTTTCTGAGCCTGTCAAGTCCTTCTTTTGACCCATTTTGCCAAAGGAAAGGAAGTTGCCTAATAATTATGCACACCTGATATAGGGTGTTGATGTCATTAGACCACACCCCTTCTCATTACAGAGATGCACATCACCTAATATGCTTAATTGGTAGTACACTTTCGAGCCTATACAGCTTGGAGTAAGACAACATGCATAAAGAGGATGATATGGTCAAAATACTCATTTGCCTAATAATTCTGCACGTAGTGTATACTGAAGAGATGTGCAGAGTTACAGTATACTAACTCCTAGAAATTTTATTGATCGAGAGGTCCCCTGAAAGGGGGACGTTTGTTGCATCTCTAAGCTAGTTTGTCACGATGATGTGACATTCAGTATTTGTGACTTAGTGGAATCAATATTACAGTTTGACTTTTTGCCAAAATGATTGAAAACAGAGATGATAGCTTGGAGGGCTTCCACTGGATTACAGATAAACAGCAACACATCATCCTCAAAGGCTGCCAGTTGATGGACTAGAGGACCCATTGCTATACCCTGCACTCTGGGGTCCCTCCTAAAAGCTTTATCTCTATTATCAAGACAAAAAGGAGAGGCAACAGGGGGCATCCCTGTTTGGTGCCATTGCTTATCTCAAACAAGAGAGATAGAACTCCATTTACCCATACCTGAGCTCTGAAAGCACTATACATGGATACAATGGCAGAAATAAACAGGGACGGGATTCCAATGTGCAGGAGAGTTTTGGTTATGAAAAACCAGTCCACTTGATCAAAAGCCTTCTCAGTATCAGTGCTGAGAAGGATCAAAGGGGATGAGGAATTTTTTTTTATTTTTTTTTTATTTTTGTTGAATAATATGCAGCAAAACATGCAATGGTCATCCTGCCTTCCCTTCCCGGGAAAAAGCCCACTTGCTCTGGCGATATAAGACCAGGGAGAAGTGGCTTAAGTCTATTAGACATAATTTTGGCAAAAAGCTTCAAATCATTATTTAGAAGGGATATAGGATGGGAACTAGAACATTGTGTTGGGTCTTTATTTTCTTTGGGGATAATAGTGATATGGGCAGTGTGCTTATTGCAAAAGTTTAGAAGATGGGGAAGAAGGGAACGTAAGGCTCTATAATAAGGAATCGGTAAGCCATTAGGGCCAGACTTTTTATTTGAGGGAGAGTCTTTCAATGCTGTTTCCAGTTCTAATGACAAAAAATATTTAGATAGGGAAGTGGCCTGTTTGGATGTTATAGCTGGCAGCTCAAGGATGATTAGCCAATCATCAATGAATGCTTGTTGCTCCGTGTTTTCTATGGGAGAGGCAGTTTATATAGTTTGCTATAGTAGTCACTAAATGGTTTAGCTATAAAATCAGTGGTGCATAGGGTGCGTGCATAAGGCGATTTTAGAAGTAGCTTTCTTTTTTCTAATTTGGGAGAGCAGTAATTTAGAAGTTTTATCACCATGAGCATAGTATTTAAATAGTGAGGAGAGAAAAAGCTTGGCTGTGCAGGAATTAAACAAGTTCTTAAGGTCATTGCGAACCCCCGTCAACTGATCCCATATCTCCAGAGATTAACAAGGTTTGTAAGCAAGTTCTAATCTCTAAATCTTATTCTGCAACTCAATAATTGTCTTTTGCCTGGTTTTCTTTAAATGGGCACCTAAGGCAATGAAGTGCCCCCTGACTAATGCTTTATGAGCTTCCACAATAACCCTGCAGAAACCTCCTGGGAGTCATTAAGGCAGAAATATTCACTAAGAACCCCTTCTATTTGCTTAAGATGTATTTCCTTGCCAAGGAGCGTAAAGTTAAGGCGCTATTCATAATCAACCTTGAGAAGACCCTTTAAACTGTTCCCCAGAAAGACTAAAGCATGGTCTGATAGGTAATATATTACTATCTTTGCAGAACTACAAAAGGTGCAGGTGGTTGCATGGGACAAATATGCAATCTATGTGATGATAGGTGTCATGGAGATGAGAATAAAAAGAGTAATCTGTGTCCTGTGGTTGGGAAGTCCTCCAGACATCTGTCAATGTGAGAAAGCCATTTGAATCTCATCAAGAGCTGATCTGGGGAATGATGAGCAGGAGGCTGAGGAGTCTATATGGGGTTGCAGAGGGACATTCTTTAGGTGGGTAAGTCGTGGGACATGAATTGATCTAAAGTGCGTTTCTTGCAGACATGCTATTCCTGCTTGATTCCTTTTTAAAAGCCTATAAATTTGGATCCTCTTTTTTGGTGCATTCAAACCTTTCACATTGTAAGAGCAGATGTGTCATTGACATTCCTGTGACAGGGGCCAGAAGATCTAAGAGACTGGCTGCACGTGATGTGATCTGACAGCCTCTTTGGTTTCACTTGTTTCTGTGTTGTTGCTGGGTATGACCACACCTCTTGTATCAGGTGTGGCTTAAGTGGTCATTCCAACTCCTCAATGTAGTCTGGTCTCACCCATCAAGTTATGCGGTTGATAGCTCCTTTCTGGTTGTAAAGTGCTGGTGTCTGGTTCTGCTCTGAGTTCCTGCTCATCCACATACTTTGGAGTTAAGTGTCTTTTCCTTATTTCTTGTTCATTGTATTCCCCTACCTTTTGGCATTAGGCCTGATGGAGACTCCTGTTCCTTCTGCTGGGAAGTAACAGGTCATCTCATGTCCTGACACTATTTACAGGGCCCTTGAGGGTCAGATAGGGATCTAGGTTCCAGCATATGAACATTCCTACCATCGAGGTCTGGTCATACTGATAGTAGTCAGGGATCGGCTTAGGGATTCACTAGGTGGTGAGCTTTCCCCTTTCCCTAGTTTCCAGGCTTAGTACCTTTTCCCTTGCCTCTTGTGGTTAATCTGGAGTTTTCTACCCACACCGCACCGTGACAAGATGGTTGTTTGAGCCATGATCACTATAAAATAAAAGCAGAATGTATGAGATAGAAAGGTTAGACCAAACTCCCATTGTGACCCGATCACCGGCCCTCAGTGTATGTCAGATTCCAATAAGAAAAATAATGTAGTGAAGATGAGTAAAAAGAGGGGGAGGGGAAAAATAGGAAGATGGTAAGGGAGCAAACTGAAAAACAAATAATATAATTATGCATCATGAAGTACTTAAAATAGTAGAAAAATGCTGAAAAATAAGAAAATTGAAGCTTAAAACAGATGCTGTGATATAGAGAGTAGGTGGTTAACCACCTATGGTCGTGGGGAGAGGAACCTTCCTATCACACGGCCTAAGGTCTCATCCCAGACTTGCAATGATGAGTACTTAGTTGATTCAAAGGGAATTTACGTGGTAGAAAGTCCAAGGACTACCCAATTGATTAAGTTAAAGTCCTTAAAAATACAGAAACATAATCTAGTTGCCATGAGGACATATACAAAATGATCACTGTGCCTCCAACTGGGGTACCATACTGGTCTGCAGTCTCCTTGGAGTCAGCTTGCTTGAAGTATGTCTCATTTGGTGGGTTCTTGACTCCAGCATTCAGGAAGTGAGCAGTGGCAATAATGGTAAATCTGCAATGTCCTGAGCAAGGCTCCAATCTGATATGTCCAGGGCCTTTATGTCTAGAGCATCAAGTATGCACTGAAGGTCTGATCACTACCTTCCTGACAGGTGCATTTATTAAAAGTTCAAAAGGGTGTAACCACCAATAGATAATTTGACAGTTTTTCAGGAACTGTAACAATTGCATTATGTAATTGTGCTTACGCAGAGTCATGGGGGATAAGACTTTGTAGATGGAGATAGTGGATCCTTCATATTCCAATGGTGCAGCTGCTCACGCTACAGCCAAGATCTTTTGCAGCCTCTCATGTTGCAGCCAAGATCTTTTTCTTGATCTAGTAACTAGCCTTTCAGCAGATCACATCTCTGAGTGTCTAATGTGGTTTCGGAAGGGTGGTCGGAGCGCTCTATGGACGCGACCCATAGTGAGATCTCCCGTATCCTGCCCCAGCAGGGAAGTAAACAAGGTGGTCATAGTGCACTTAATAGATGCAAGTTAAACACAAGTTATTGTGTCGTCCCAAATTGTTCTGGTCTTCCACCAGGGAGTATAGGTGGTTAACATGTACTTGGCAGCCATCTAGGTTATAGGAGATTGCAGTGTTGAACTGTGACTGCAATTTGAGATATTTCCAACAGTTCCATCCTGTTATGAATGTGATGCAGATCCTGCCTTAGGTCATTAATTTCTTTTACATGGGGCTCTAGTGACTGTTGAATGAGTGTTGTCGATATCATTGTCGCCCTCCAGTTCTAAGCCATCTTCTCCTGAGATGGGAAGTTCTCTCCTTTTAGAGGGCGCCATGTTGCTGCTCTGCAATAGCCGGCATCTTTCATAAAGCACTTGATTTCTCTTAGTGAGGAATGTGATCTTGAGTTGTCTGCTGGGTCCCTGGACATTTCTTTGCCCATTTCCCATGTTCCTCTGGTCACAAAGCTTTATTAAATCCTGGGATGATCAGACCAGCGATGGAGCTCAAATACACCCAACATTACAAGCTTTCAAACAATACCAGAATCACAGCATTATCTTCACTACATGTGAAGATATCACAGTTAGAAATTGGAATTCAGTGAATGCAGCTGAAAGTGAAAACAAAAGCAGGTTTTAGCGCTGTTATTCCCAACTCAAATTCTAACAGTGATAGCTCCTGCTGATGTTGTGCTGTGCTATGTCATTCTGATCTAGTACAGTCAGGTCCATAAAAAGATTTTTGGCTCTATACACCACCACAATGGATTTGAAATGATGCAAACAAGATGTGCTTTAACTGCAGACTGTCTGCTTTAATTTGAGGGCATTTACATCAAAATCAGTTGAATAGTGTAGGAATTACAACAGTTTGCGCTTCACTTGTTATGTGCTTCACTTGTTAAGGATTATATTTTACAGCCTATCTAAAGTACGTTAAAAACTCTTTATTCGATAATATTAAAATTAAATCTCCACACAAATAGGATTGATGGGGTGAATTGGAATATATCAAACTATATTATGTTGATTCCTAATAACACCCTACCATTAGAACTCCTTTATGTTTAGGAGACTATAAATATTGGTGCAAATCCTCTAATGATCCTAAAAGGATATTCCTCACACTGCACATTACGGGGCTGTAAACCCTAAAATATGTGCTGTATAGAGTCCCATAAATCGAACGTGAGATCACTAGTGAGTTCACCATCATAGAAGCTCCTTTATGTTTAGGAGTATGTGATCCGGTGTACCGTTAACATATAGGATCCCGCACTTAGAGGATTTGTCACTGTTGGTTTCAGATATAGAAGCGAGAGTCAGTCTGCATATGTTTCCTATGCTGCAGTGAATTGCTCGACGTGTTTCCCTATCCGACTATTGTCGGTATGTTCATCAAGAGCATTAGACCAAGTGCTTTGGCCGACGCCATGTATCGTAACCCTGATGGTGGGTCTACAACAATTATGCCAAGCACTTAGAAGTCCACTGACTACAAAGACTCTGTACGCTTCTGATGTCGTGCGTGCAGCAACGAGCCTCCGGCATGTATTGGCCATAATGCGCGCGAGGTATGCACTTGTTTAAATGGAGAAAACTCCTCCCCACTGCTTGCCAAGCCTCTAGGAGACATCCAATAGGTGAACGCTCGCCGTATGACCGCGCCTCCTCCTGTAGTCATCACAGGGGGACGGACAGCCAATTGCACAGTCATCAGCGTTAGCTCCGCCTGCTCCCAGCTTCATTCGTCGCTATGGCAAGGGGGGGTATACACTTGTGACGTTTGCTTGAGTCACCAAATAGGCGGGAACAAGTAACCCACAGATTCACTTCAAAGTAAAGGTACATTCAGTGTTTATATGATCGGAACACATATTAATGAACAAAATGGATCCCCAAAATGAAAACAAGGAGAGCCCATCCTAGAACATGGAAAACAATTATTTACATTTTAGGAGTTCAACCACAGGACACGAATATCACATTAAATCCTTCATTAACTGCAAGACAGTTGGGGTTGTATATCTTGCGACCTGCATTTGTGGTACACAATATGTAGGGAAAACCAAGCGTGAATTCAGGAGGCGGACATTTATTGAAGATCAGAATCTTTAGTGACACCCCTGTTGCACAACATGTGGCAACTTGTCATCCTGATATCACAGATTGCTTTAAATTTCAGGGTATCGAACATGTAAGACCACCACCTAGGGGAGGTGATATTCACTCTAAACACTGTCAAGCCCAAGGTCTTAATGATGCGATCTCATACACATGTTTTATTGAATAAATACTTTCCCCCCTGAATGAATATATGAGAATTTTTTTCTCGTGTCCCTAATCTGAATACTCTTGTACGCAATGAATGATCTGTTTTCATATCTTTCTCCTTTGATTATTTGTGGAACCTACTCGGGATTTTTTGGGGTTTCTTAAAGTGTCTTCGACATACATCTTATTAGAACTCCAATATGTCCCATATCCCTAGTAACCAGGTCGCTTTTGCGAGTTATGGGGACTCTATAGGGACTGCATGGATTGGTACCACTTTTTACCCATGCTGTATCTGGTTCTACATAAATAATTGTTTTCCATGTTATAGGATGGGCTCTCCTTGTTTTCATTTTGGGGATCCATTTTGTTTATTAATATGTGTTCCGATCATATAAACAATGAATGTACCTGTACTTTGAAGTGAATCCGTGGGTTACTTGTCCCCGCCTATTTGGTGACTCAAGCAAATGTCACAAGTGTATACCCCCCCCCCCCTTGCCATAACGACAAATGAAGCTGGGAGCAGGCGGAGCTGGTGCTGATGACTGTGCAATGGGCTGTCCGTCCCCCTGTGATGACGACAGGAGGAGGCGCGGTCATACGGCGAGCGTTCACCTATTGGATGTCTCCTAGAGGCTTGGCAAGCAGTGGGGAGGAGTTTTCTCCATTTAAACAAGTGCATACCTCGCGCACGTTATGGCCAATATATGCCAGAGGCTCATTGCTGCACGCATGACATCAGAAGCGTGCATCGTCTTTATAGTCAGTGGACTTCTAAGTGCTTGGCATAATTGTTGTAGACCCACCATCAGGGTTACAATACATGGCGTCGGCCAAAGCACTTGGTCTAATGCTCTTGATGAACATACCGACAATAGTCGGATAGGGGGAAACCCGTCGAGCAATTCACTGCAGCATAGGAAACATATGCAGATTGACTCTCGCTTCTATATCTGAGCCCAACAGTGATAAATCCTCTAAGTGTGGGATCCTATATATTAACGGTACACCGGAACACATACTCCTAAACATAAGGGAGCTTCTATGATAGTGAACTCACTAGTGATCTCACGTTCGATTTATGGGACCCTATACAGCACAGATTTTAGGGTTTACAGCCCCGTAATGTGCAGTGTGAGGAATATCTTTTTAGGATCATTAGAGGATTTTCACCAATATTTATATACTCCTAAACATAAAGGAGTTCTAATGGTAGGGTGTTATTAGGAATCAACATAATATAGTTTGATATATTCAAATTCACCCCATCAAGCCTATTCGTGTGGAGATTTCATTTTAATATTATCGAATAAAGAGTTTTTAACATACTTTAGGCAGTAAACATTTTTCTGAGTAGTACGTCTACAGGATTATCAATACATAAGTGAATTAGTCCCACTTGTTAAGGGACCAAAAGTAATGGGACAGAATAATAATCATAAATCAAACTTTCACTTTTTAATACTTGGTTGCAAATCCTTTGCATAGACATCACCAGACGCTGGGTTTCATCCCTGGTGCTGCTCTGCCAGGCCTCTACTGCAACTGTGTTCAGGTCCTGCTTGTTCTTGGGTCATTTTCTCTTCAGTTTTGTCTTCAGCAAGTGAAATGCATGCTCAATCGGATTGATTGACTTGGCCATTGCATATCATTCCACTTCTTTCCCTTAAAAAACTCTTTGGTTGCTTTTGCAGAATGCTTTTGGTCATTGTCCATCTGCACTTTGAAGCGCAGTCCAATGAATTCTGAAGCATTTGGCTGAATATGAGCAGATAGTATTGCCCGAAACACTTCAGAATTCATCCTGCTGCTTTTGTCAGCAGTGACATTAATTAATACAAGAGAACCAGTTCCATTGCACTACCAACACCATGCTTCACTGATGAGGTGGTATGCTTATGATCATGAGCAGTTCCTTTCCTTCTCCATACTATTCTCTTCCCATCACTCTGGTACAAGTTGATCTTGGTCTCATCTGTCCATAGGATGTTGTTCCAGAACTGTGAAAGCTTTTTAAGATGTCGTTTAGCAAACTTTAATCTGGCCTTCCTGTTTTTGAGGCTCACTGATGGTTTACATCTTGTGGTGAACACTCTGTATTCACTCTGGTGAAGTCTTGTCTTGATTGTTGACTTTGACACACATACACCTACCTCCTGGAGAGTGTTCTTGATCTGGCCAACTGTTGTGAAGGGTGTTTTCTTCACCAGGGAAATAATTATTTGGTCATCCACCACAGTTGTTTTCCGTGGTCTTCCGGGTCTTTTGGTGTTGCTGAGCTCACGGTGCGTTCCTTCTCTTTAATAATGTTCCAAACAGTTGTTTTGGCCACGCCTAATGTTTTTGCTATCTCTCTGATGGGTTTATTTTGTTTTTTCAACCTAATGATGGCTTGCTTCACTGATAGTGACAGCTCTTTGGATCTCATCTTGAGAGTTGATAGCAACAGATTTAAAATGCAAATAGCACACTTGAAATGAACTCTGGACCTTTTATCTGCTCATTTTAATTAGGATAATGAGGGAATAACACACACCTGGCCATGGAACAGCTGAGAAGCTTATTGTCCAATTACTTTTGGCCCCTTAACAAGTGGGAGTCACATATGCAAACTGTTGTAATTTCTACACCGTACACCTGATTTGGATGTAAATACCCTCAAATTAAAGCTGACAGTCTGCATTTAAAACACGTCTTGTTTGTTTCATTTCAAATCCATTGTGGTGGTGTATAGAGCCAAAACCCTTAGAATTGTGTCAATGTTCCACCATTAACGGATCTGACTTTATAAAAGCCTTGAATGCCAGTTATAAAAAAAAAAGACCAGACCCATGTCTCTAGCTGCTGCCAATCCAGAGATATGAGCAGAATAAGCAGAAAACAGTTACATGCTTTTCCCAAAGCCTGAACTGAGTTGCAGGGAAACTGTTAGGTGGTCAAATACTTATTTGGTGCACATGAAATGGGCCAGGGCAGGATTAACCTGTGAATGGTATACAAATGTGATGTACATAGATCATATACTAAAATAGTAACATAGTTTATAAGGCTGAAAAAAGACATCTGTCCATCCAGTTCGGCCTGTTCTCCTGCATGTTGATCTAGAGGTAGGCAAAAAAAAAAAAGTTAGAAGCCAGCTTACCTCACTATATAGGAGGGAAAAAATTCCTACTTGACTACAATCAGCTAATAAGAATAACTTCCTGGATCAACGACCCTTCTCCAGAAATACATCCAGTAATATTATATAACCTGTAATATTATTATACTCCAGAAATACATCCAGGCCCGCTTGAACTCTTTTAGTGAACTCACCATCAGCACCAACTCAGGCAGAGAGTTCCATAGTCTCACTGCCGTTACAGTAAAGAATCCTCTTCTATCTTTGTGTAGAAACGTTCTTTCCTTTAGACGCAGAGGATGTCTCCTTATCACAGCCACAGTCCTGGGGATAAATAGATGATTTGAGAGATTTCTGTACTGACCCCTGATACATTTATACATAGTTATTAGATCTCCCCCAAGTCATCTTTTTTTAAAGTGAATAACCCTAATTTTGATAATCTTTCTGGGTACTGTAGTCCACCCATTCCAGTTATTACTTTAGTTGCCCTTCTCTGAAACCTCTTCAGCTCTGCTATGTCTGCCTTGTTCACAGGAGCCAAAAACTGTACACAATATTGTACGTGTGGTCTGACTAGTGATTTGTAAAGTGGCAGTGTAATGCAAGGCACCAACAAACAGACCAGTGATGAAAGCAAAAAGGTGTTTATTCACCAGAAACATAAACGTCCAGGACACTTGCTGGTAACAAGGAATAATAACAAAAAAACAGGCAAGGAGATTCCAGGAATAGTCCCAACCAGTGCTGAATGATGCTGTGCACTTTGCAGTCGAGTCACTCCAGATCTTGGGTCCGCTGTAAAGGACAAAGTTCCTGGCAGTCTTCAGTCACTAGGAGTTGTGACCTATACCTGGTTGAGGGAAAATAACAGTGGGCACTGATCACCCTGAGAGACCTCCTTTTAAATGCCTGCTGACCAATCCCAGGGTGCCAAGTGTCCACTACCATAGGTGAACAAATTGCCCTGCACCTGAGTACAAGGCCTAAGGCAATCACAAGTTGATTAACCCATGGCTGGCTCCCTAATCCACTTTGCTCTTGTGAGTCAGTATAATATGCGCCACTGGTCGACGAAGTGCATAAGAAGCGCGTACTCGCGACCGTGTATCCCTTTGCGAACCTGCCCTCGTGCGTACGCACGGACACATGATTGACTCAGCGCGAGTATGCGAGCGCGTGGACCCAGATGCGGAAACGGAAGTCGCAGGAGACACCGGAGACAACCCTGGCCGCGGCGTCTTGTCACTCGCCTGGCCACTCTGTCCCCGGGACTCCGACGGTCCTCCCCTCCGATGTCCACGCGAACGCATCTCCGCACTGGCTCGCAAAGGGGTCAGCGCTGGTGCATCAGAGACACGCATAACCTGTCCCGCAACTCCACGAGGACCCCTCTTGGTTCCCCTGGAGTGCAAAGCAGGTGAGGATCTTACAGGCAGGACTATGTTTTCATCACGGGCATCTGTACTTCTTTTAATTCAACCCATTATTTTATGTTGACCAGTGGTTTACTATGTTCTGGTAACAGGTATTTTTCCTTTCCATAAGCATAAACTTACATTTGTCAGTGTTAAACCTCATCTGCCACTTCTCTGCCCAAGCCTCCAATCTATCCAGATCCATCTGCCGCAGTATACTGTTCTCAGTGCAATTAAGACCTTGTTTACTGTAGCTGAAGTTTAGACACCACAATCTGCTGCCTGGAAAGGATAATTGAGGGTCTGCCGCATCTTTAGATGTGAAGATGATTGGGAATGGGCATTCACAGGAAAGTTTGTTCCCAATAATTGGCCTGAATATTGGAATGTATAAATTCAGCTTTACCTTTTTTTCATGCACAGTACAGACCAAAAGTTTGGACACACCTTCTCATTCAAAGAGTTTTCTTTATTTTCATGACTATGAAAATTGCAGATTCACACTGAAGGCATCAAAACTATGAATTAACACATGTGGAATTATATACATAAAAAAAGTGTGAAACAACTGGAAATATGTCATATGCTAGGTTCTTCAAAGTAGCCACCTTTTGCTTTGATTACTGCTTTGCACACTCTTGGCATTCTCTTGATGAGCTTCCAAATGGTTTTCACTTCACAGGTGTGCCCTGTCAGGTTTTATATGTGGGATTTCTTGCCTTATAAATGGGGTTGGGACCATCAGTTGCGTTGTGGAGAAGTCAGGTGGATTCACAGCTGCTAGTCCTACTGAATAGACTGTAAGAATTTGTATTATGGCAAGAAAAAAACAGCTAAGTAAAGAAAAACGAGTGGCCATCATTACTTTAAGAAATAAAGGTCAGTCAGTCCGAAAAATTGGGAAAACTTTGAAAGTGTCCTCAAGTGCCGTCACAAAAACCATCAAGTGCTACAAAGAAACTGGCTCACATGCGGACCGCCCCAGGAAAGGAAGACCAAGAGTCACCACTGCTGCGGAGGATAAGTTCATCCGAGTCACCAGCCTCAGAAATCGCAGGTTAACAGCAGCTCAGATTAGAGACCAGGTCAAAGCCACACAGAGTTCTAGCAGTAGACACATCTCTAGAACTGTTAAGAGGAGACTGTGTGAATCAGGCCTTTATGGTAGAATATCTGCTAGGAAACCACTGCTAAGGACAGGCAACAAGCAGAAGAGACTTGTTTGGGCTAAAGAACACAAGGAATGGACATTAGACCAGTGGAAATCTGTGCTTTAGTCTGATGAGTCCAAATTTTTGATCTTTGGTTCCAACCACCGTGTCTTTGTGCAACACAGAAAAAGTGAACGGATGGACTCTACATGCCTGGTTCCCACCGTGAAGCATGGAGGAGGAGGTGTGATGGTGTGGGGGTGCTTTTCTGGTGACACTGTTGGGGATTTATTCAAAATTGAAGGCATACTGAACTAGTATGGCTACCACAGCATCTTGCAGCGGCATGCTATTCCATCCAGTTTGCGTTTAGTTGGACCATCATTTATTTTTCAACAGGACAATGACCCCAAACACACCTCTAGGCTGTGTAAGGGCTATTTGACCATGAAGGAGAGTGATGGGGTGCTGCGCCAGATGACCTGGCCTCCACAGTCACTGGACCTGAACCCAATCAAGATGGTTTGGGCTGAGCTGGACCACAGAGTGAAGGCAAAAGGGCTAACAAGTGCTAAGCATCTCTGGGAACTCCTTCAAGACTGTTGGAAGACCATTTCAAGTGACTACCTCTTGAAGCTCATCAAGAGAATGCCAAGAGTGTGCAAAGCAGTAATCAAAGCAAAAGGTGGCTACTTTGAAAAACCTAGAATATGACATATTTTCTGCTGTTTCGCACTTTTTTGTTATGTATATAATTCCACGTGTTAATTCATAGTTTTGATGCCTTCAGTGTGAATCTACAATTTTCATAGTCATGAAAATAAAGAAAACTCAGAATGAGAAGGTGTGTCCAACCTTTGAATGAGAAGGTGTGTCATAACTCCAAAATAAATGTGAGTTAAAATATAAAATATAGAAGAACATTAAGTCTCCACTGACTTCACTGGGAAGGAAAACCACTAGGATAAGCTCAAGACACCTGTGGTGAAGATGTCCCCCAACCCAGCCAGGATCGCCTGTAGTATTGTAGAAGTAGAGGTCAACCTCGCAGTCGTGCCAAAGATGTGGAACACAGCACTCTGATAACCGGCTTCTTCTCGCTTCCTTTATTTCATATATAAGCGGCTCAACGCGTTTTGGGGGTGCAAACAAAGTATCCCCCGTATTCAGGAGTAAAATAATCACTTATACATAGAGATTGGACAAATGTTACCTTTTTATAAGCTGCCTGGTACATTGATGGTGCACAAAGGGCGGGAAATTTAGAAAAAATGCAGGAATTGCGGGTCTGGAAGTCACTTCTGTTTTTTGCGTTCCAGAATGGGATGCAACTGCAATCCTAATTAATACATACAGATTGGTGTTCCCAAACTAAAAATAGCTCAATAGTGGGGTCTGCTGGACCTCCATGTCCACTGTAGGTGTGTTCATGTGCCTGAGAAGTGTGTTACAAATTTCTCATACCTCTCGGCTCTCACATTTCGTCACTTCCGGTCCGGTAGCTATACTTCCTGTTTTCAGTGTTCCAGTGTGGAATGCATGTAGTACGTCCGACTTCCACTCTGGATCGCACCAGAAGTCGGACGTACGACATGCGTAAATCATGTAATTTGTGTTGCAAAATCTGAAATCGCGGTGTGCATAAAACTGAAATAATGCTCCTTCTACGGCAGTTTCTGACATGGTTTTTATAACCGCCTTTTCATCATACTTTCTAGGTTTATGAAAAGTGTGGCATTAAATATAAACTGGAGAGAGAAACACTGAACATCCTTCCCATGTGCCCAATTTTGAGAAGCTGCAGAAGAATGTAGACTTTTAAATATAAAGAAAATGCTAACTTTCAAATGTTTAACACAGTTTCAGGATTGCATGATCAATGTAATGTATTTTTCTGACTATTAGACCATAAGACATAAGCCACAATTAGAAACATACAAATAGACAATACAATTTTAACTGTATATATATCCTCTGGGTGATATACAATTCATATAGTACAGACACAGTGCAAAGGCCAGGGCCTCATAACATTGCTAGCCACAGTGCCTCATTACATTAGCAGCACTAATGACTCCTGACAATGCCAGCCACACTGCCTTATCACATTGCCAGCTACAGTGTCTCATCAGATTAGCAGCCATAATGCCCCTTTTACTATGTCAGTCTAAGTGCCCCCTGGCTATGCCAGCTACCATGTCTCATCACATTGCAAGCCACATCATCTTCTGACTATGCCAGGAAAAGCGCCCATAATACCCCAGAACTATGCCAGCCAGAGTACATTATCATATTGCTAGCCGCAGTGCCCCATAACATTAGCAGCCATATTGCTCCTTGACTATGCCAGTCTCAATGCTCCCTGGCTATTCCAACAACAGTGTCTCATCACATTGGAAGCCACAGTCTTTCATCCCATTGCCCCCTAACTGTGCCAACCATAGATCCCCCTAAGTGTGCCAGCCACAGAGCACTATCACTATTAGAGACAGGCTTGCTGCCTAAACTTACCCAGCCAGAAGCAGTGACAGGAGTCTGAAGTCACTGAGATGGACAGTTGAGTGAGTAGACATAGTACATGTTGTGTCCTCAGAAATGGACTGCCAGGAACTGTCAGTTAGTAATTAAGTTCATTCAGATGGCAGCACATGATCAAGGAAAATGTGTGTCTAATAGTAAATTTGGTATCACTTTTACTAGCAGTGTCTATGTTGGGATAGATTGACCTCTAATTCTTCATACAGCCAGATGCTGTGTTACGACCAGAGGATGTGGATCCTCTAGATCAGCTGATAGAGGACTTGGAATTAGCCCAATATTTCTGACTGCTGACTCTGAGTCAGGACCCTGGTGTTTGCACCAGTCACCCAGAATGCAGCTAACTGCTGCAGTGTGTACAGAGTCCAACAAAGGCAGAGTAAAAGAAAAGATGATCTTTACTGGCAGAAGGTATACAAAAGTCACTTGCATTAAAGGCAAAACAAAGTTCAGAGTAATATGGTAAACTGGGTCAAGCGAACTTGTGGCAGTGCAGGGTCAGAAATCCAGATGAACTTACAGAAGACGGCAGGCAAATTGGTAGTCAGGTAATGCAAGTGTCAATAGTCCAGATAATCCAAGTAGCAGATGACAGGCTTCAGCAGAAGATACCAGGTATACAACCATGCTTGGGCACTTCATGGTAAGTAAAACTGCCCTATATACCAGTATCTCCACCTCCGGGTGTGGTCAGTGATTAGGAGCCTGTTCGCCACTCCCATAAGAATAGGAGAGATGTGCCCACATGCGCTATAACTCACCAAATAATATCTGGCCTTGAGGACGGATGCAGTGTTATACTGGCGGGTGCCTGCTTCTCCTGTGAGGTAAGCCAGCACTGGGACCCATAGCACTGCAGTGTGCAGGTGATGATCTTCCACCGTCCTGGGGTTCACAGACCCAATACTGACATGCTGTTGTTAAAAGAAGAAAACAACGTTCGAGATTCCTCACTAATTGATACCTTTTAATGGCTAACTGAAAAGATGACACAATTGCATGCTTTCAAGGTACTTGGACCTCTCAGTCAGGCCTCTCTTAAGACACTGTTTGAAGAATCACATATTTATACACCAATACATATGAATAATGAGGTAGATGAGACAAGTGATATAAAGCAGATCAGTATGCGTAGAGGGGTAAACAAACAGTTGTAACAGTAAATTGTCGGAATAATTATACATAAGGATTATAGATAAGTGTGAAAGTTTTATTGTCCTCTAATTGATGTCTAGTCCATGAATAGTGCTCTCAATAAGAGAAACAAAAGAGTATTTCAGGTTTGATACCTTTTAATGTCTAACAAAAAATAGAAGTAATGATGTCACATAGCGAGCTTTCGAGACATCACCAGTCTCTTCATCAGGCGCACTACAAGAATATATGAAAAAACAGCAATATATATACAATAAGAACAGAGGCATGGGGGAATAAATGGAAATTTGAAAAAAAAAAAAAACAGAACAACATATTAAAGATCTTGAGAATGAGTCCTTAAAGGGATTCTGTCAAGAGATTTTAGCCCTATAAGCTAAACATATGCCCATGTCTGTACTAATAACAGGAATCCCAAACTGGCCTTATTAAACCTGCTTGTGGCTCTATTAGCCCAAAAAACAGGTTTTTATAACCTACCTAAGGTAAAAAATGTCAGTCCTGTGTCCCAAAACACGGACAATTACTTGCGCTGCTGGTTCTGGTGTAGTGTGGTGGGTAATTCACACTGGAAAAGTCATATAATAAAGATTTGAAACCGCACTGCTTGTGATTTAGTCGTGCAATACACAGGTGAATGAAACGGGGTATTCGCCGTCGTCCTCCTCTCTCAAAGGGTTCGATCCTCCTCAGACCGCCTCCTCTGTAAGGTTAAATGACCGGCATATAGTGAAGTACCCTCTTAGTTGTTAAAAAAACTGTTTTATTCTACTCACAGACAAGGGTAGATAACAGGCATATCACAATGATAAAATCAGTTCAAATTCCTGCCCGACCCGGGTTTCGCTCTCTGGCTTCCTCAGGGGTGAGAACTGCGCATGTCCACAGCAGGGCCCTTTAAATAGCCCAAACTCCCATTCCCACGCTAAGGGAGTCATAATCCAATCGGATCACATTAAAACACATAATAAAATGCAGTACTTTTTGTATATACTTAATAAGAGAATTATTTCACAGCGAACAAAATAAATCTAAGAAAAATATTTTTCCATATATTAACCATACGTCAGATATGCCGAAGAGAAAAATTAGTTACATAATAAAAATCTTTCACTTATAGACTGTTTTCCACTCTCATTTTACCGCAGCCTTATAATATATATGGACCTCATTAGTATGTTCTACTATCCTTTTCATCTAGACCACATTTGTGTATTACATATATCCTCTATTTCTTTCTATTTACACAGCCTTTAATCCACATTCTCAGAAGACCTCTCGATTTATAAACCAATCGCAATTTTCTTATCCATTCATCACGCAATCACCTCCTTCCCTCTCCGCCCACTACTGGTCACGTTACTCAAACCCTCCTCTTTCCCATTCATGAAATTCATGTCACATGATCCAACCACCCAATCAGCAGTCACTAGTAATGACGTTTCTCAAAAAGGTCCTCAACACAAGGTAAGAGCCTTCCTAGGTTAGTTCCCCTGTGAGAACACGTCTTATTCCATATTTTACACTAAACACGGCTTCAGATCAAACTCTATATTCAGGCCGCTCGGTTGCAAGGTCCCTAGTTGGTAAATCCATTGTACTTCTTTCCGATTGATTTGTAGCAAGTGTAATAAGTGTAATATTGATGTGTTTGGTGATACTCCTGTGGAAATTGAAAAGGGGACTGATGATATGCGGACATTGTTTGTAAAGCTAGAAAGGGAATTCATTAGGGAAGTTAGAACCACCTGGGATATTGCCTCCCTGGAGCGTTTCCTAATGGAGGGCAAGATCCCAGAAGGGTTAAGATGGCAACTCCCTCTGATTACAGAGGAGGAGGAGGATTTGGTAGAATGGGAAAAAGTCCTGAATGAATGTGCATGGAAGGTGATGCAGTATATTATTAATGTCCGGAGAAACAAACTAAGTAAGATTAATCAGACAATTGAAGAACTACAAGAGGTGATTAAACCCTTTAAAGGTATAAATAAGGGTGAATATGAAAAATGTAGCAAACTATGTCAGGAAGCAGTCCTTAAAGGGACACTGACAGGGCCAATAAGCATATTGAGGCATATATCTGGCAGTACAGGTCTTATAATGGGTATTACAATCATCTAAGTATCCCCCCTGTCCACATTATACATACAGTAAACTTAAGTTTTATAACCTGCTCCAACGGTCTTCAATCTGCCCAAGGGGCGGCGTTTCACCTCTCTTGCGCCCAGCCAGCCTCCTCGTGAATATTCAGTTTGCTGGGCGGCTTCTGCGCTCCCCGCTCTGAAGCGCTGCGCTGAACAGTGCCCTGCACATGCGCCGGATCTTGTGAAGTCGGGGACAGTAAGCGCCGCCCAGCGAAGTGAATATTGATGAGCTGGGCGGCGCTTACTGTACCGGACTTCACAAGATCCGGCGCATGTGTCGGGCACTGTTAAGCGCAGCGCTTCAGAGCAGGGACCGCAGAAGCCGCCCAGCAAACTGAATATTCATGAGCTGGGCGGCGCTTCACAGCGGCAGTTGGGGGAGGCTGGCTGGGCGCAAGAGAGGTGAAACGCCGCCCCTTGGGCAGATTGAAGACCGTTGGAGCAGGTTATAAAACTTAAGTTTACTGTATGTATAATGTGGACAGGGGGGATACTTAGATGATTGTAATACCCATTATAAGACCTGTACTGCCAGATATATACCTCAATATGCTTATTGGCCCTGTCAGTGTCCCTTTAAAGCAGAAAAGGATATAAGGAGTAAAAAACAAAAGAAATATATAAAGATCTGCAATGATTATAAGGCAGATCTGGTTTACAAATGGAAGAATAAGAACAAGAACACAGAACAGATAATGTTGGATGTAACACATGTGAATGGCGACAGTGAAAAGAATCCTAATCAAGGATATCTGTCAAGGAACCATGAACCAGACGTACAACAAGAGATAAGTGGAAATAAGAAGGCTTTATTGAGAATCAAGCTGTAAGGCAAAAGTCCAAACGGATGGCTAAACCGAAGCAGGGTCTTGCGAAGCCAGAGGTCAGGAACCAGAAGGGTAGTCAGACGAAGCCTGGATCAGGAACCAGCAGGGTAGTCAGACGAAGCCTGGATCAGGAACCAGCAGGGTAGTCAGACGAAGCCAGGATCAGGAACCAGAAGCAGCAGCAGTCTTAGAAGCATGTGAGCACAGGAGGACCAAGCAAGGAACTGAAGCCACAGACCTCCTATATATATGAGCTAGGCATCCAGCTCCTCCCAGTGGGAAGGAGAAGCCGCAGGGTGGGAGGCTACAAGAAACCCAGAAACCAAGATGGCCGCCAGCACATGTCAAACGAAGGAGAACAGCAAGAAGGTAAGACCATGACAGTACCTCCCCCTCAAGGGCCCCTCCTCCGCGGAGTAAAGAACGGTTTCTGAGGGAAGCGTGCGTGGAAGGCTCGGAGCAAGGCAGGAGCATGGACATCTGCGGAGGGAACCCAGGAACGCTCCTCTGGACCATAACCACGCCAATGGACCAAAAACTGCACCCGACCGCGGACCAGGCATGAGTCCTGGATATTGCTCACCTCATACTCCTCACGATTGCCCACTTGGACCGGACGAGGCCGAGGAACCGAGGAAGTGAAACGATTACACACTAGTGGCTTTAACAGGGAGACATGAAACACGTTGGAGATCCGCATGCCAGGAGGAAGCGCAAGGGCATAGGCTACCGGGTTTACCCTGCGAAGCACTCGGAAGGGACCAACAAAGCGAGGCGCCAGCTTGGGAGTGGGCACTCGAAGGTTGAGGTTGCGGGTGGACAACCATACGCGGTCTCCGACCTGGTAGGAAGGAGCGGGCACTGGTCTGCGATCAGCCTGGAGTCTCTGGCGCTGCGCAGAGACCTCAAGGGACCTCTGGATCTGTACCCAAGAAGCACGTAGGACGGAAAGGTGATCCTCCACAGCCGGAATATCCTGGGGAGAGAATACCTCCGGTAACACGGCAGGTTGGAACCCATAATTGGACATGAAGGGAGACGTCCCAGAGGAAGAGTTCACCGCCGTGTTCCTGGCAAACTCAGCCCAAGGCAGGAGGTCAACCCAATTGTCTTGGTGATCGGAGACATAGCAACGAAGGAATTGCTCCAAGGCCTGATTGGATCATTCTGCGGCCCCATTGGACTGAGGGTGGTAGGCCGAGGAGAAAGAGAGATGAATCCCCAACTGGGAGCAAAAGGAGCGCCAGAACCTGGACACAAACTGACTCCCCCGATCCGACACAATCTCCTTGGGCAAACCGTGCAACCGGAAGACCTCCCAGGCAAAAATCGTGGCCAACTCTTGTGCAGAGGGTAACTTCTTGAGAGGAACACAGTGGCACATTTTGGAAAACCGATCCACAATCATGAGAATGACCGTATGGCCTCGGGATGCAGGGAGGTCCACAATGAAATCCATCCCCAGGTGTGACCATGGACGCTCCCCGGTGGCTATGGGTTGCAAAAGGCCCAACGGACGGTGTCGAGGGGACTTACTCTGGGCACAAACGGAGCATGCCACTACATATGCGGCGATGTCGGAACGTAGAGAAGGCCACCAGAACAGACGTGAAACAGCCCAGGACAGCTGATTCTTTCCAGGATGCCCCGCTGCCTTGGAGTTATGGTAGGTTCGCAACAACCGAGTGCGCAACTCCTCAGGCACAAAACATCTGCCGTTGGGTCTCCCAGAGGGAGCACCAGATTGAGCCGCCAAAATCTGCTCACCCAGGGGAGAGGTCAGGCTGGTGCGAATGGCGGCCAGGATCTGATTCGGAGGTATGACCGAAGTCTGAATCGACTCCTCCCCGGACAGCTCGGAGTACTGCCGTGATAAGGCATCCGCTCTGATGTTCTTGGAACCGGGTAGGTAGGAGACCATGTAATTAAAACGTGACAAGAACAGAGCCCATCTGGCCTGACGTGGTGTCAATCTCTTGGCCTCAGAGAGGTAGGTCAGATTCTTGTGGTCCGTCAGGATGAGAACCGGAACCACCGAGCCCTCGAGCAAGTGCCTCCATTCTTTAAGGGCCTGCACGATGGCCAATAACTCCCTGTCACCAATCTGATAGTTGCACTCCGCGGAAGACAGTTTCCGGGAGTGAAACCCACAAGGAAGCAGAGGGCCCTCTGGTGTTCTACGCCGAGACAGAAGGGCGCCTACTCCCGTCTCAGACGCGTCCACCTCGAGGACAAAAGGCAACCCAGGGTTGGGATGCGACAGAATCGGAGCCGACACAAAGGCGGACTTTAGAGCCTCAAAAGCTCGGATGGCCTCGAGCGGCCAGACCTGGGGATTACTGCCCTTCCTGGTCAGATCCGTGAGAGGCTTGGCTAGCATGGAAAAGTCCCTGATGAACTTCCGATAATAATTGGCGAAGCCCAAAAAGCGCTGCAGGGCACGAAGACCACTGGGCTGGGGCCACTGTAAGACAGCCGAAACCTTCTCAGGATCCATGGAGAACCCCTCAGCGGAAATGATGTAACCTAAGAAGGTTACCTGGGATCGGTGAAATTCGCATTTCTCAAGCTTACCGAACAGCTTGTTCTCTCGTAACCGTTGCAACACTCGTCTGACATCCAGAATGTGGGCCTCCATGGATTCAGAATATACCAAGATGTCATCCAAATAGACCACCACACACTGCTGCAACAGGTCACGGAAAACATCGTTGATGAATTCCTGGAAGACTGCGGGCGCATTGCACAACCCAAAGGGCATAACCAAGGATTCATAATGACCGGTCCTGGTGTTAAACGCGGTCTTCCACTCATCGCCCGCCTTGATCCTTACCAGGTTATATGCCGCCCTCAGGTCGAGTTTGGTAAAGACCGTGGCCCCTTTGAGGCGATCGAACAGCTCGGAAATCAAGGGTATCGGGTAAGCGTTCTTGATCGTGATGCGATTGAGACCCCTGTAATCGATGCAAGGCCTCAACTCACCGCCCTTCTTTTTCACAAAGAAAAATCCAGCCCCTGCCGGGGACGAGGATTTGCAAATGTGTCCGCGTGAAAGCGCCTCCCTCACGTACTCCTCCATGGCCTCATTCTCCGCTACCGACAGTGGATAGACTTTGCCACGAGGAGGAACGGCACCAGATTGTAACTCTATGGCACAATCGTATGGGCGGTGCGGGGGTAGGGCAACCGCACGCACCTTATCGAATACATCCCGGTACTCCTTGTATTCAGGAGGCAACAGAGAGTCCGAGGAAGTACACAGCAACTTGACAGACCCATGGATGCAACTAGCCCCACACTGCGGTGACCACGAGAGGATCTCGGCCGATCTCCAATCGAAAGTCGGATTATGCTTCTGGAGCCAGGGGTACCCCAAGACCACCGAGTAGTGTGGAGACGAAATAACCTGGAGACAGACCGACTCTCTGTGAACGGCACCAATGGCCATCCCCACTGGATGGGTCTCATGAGTCACGTGTGGCGGCAGAAGGGGTCTGCCGTCTATCGCCTCAAGAGCCAGTGGGGAACCTCGAGGCTGCAGAGGAATGGAATTGGCGGCAGCGAACACACTATCAATGAACAAACCACCAGCACCAGAGTCCACCAACGCCTGGGTCGTCACCGAGCCCCCGACCCAGGAGAGGACAACAGTAATCAGTGGTTTGTCAACACGGGAAACCGGGGACGAGGAGACTCCACCCAAGATCTGCCCCCGACAGGATCTCAGGTGCGAGCGTTTCCCGGACGGTTCGGGCATGCCAACCGAAAATGCCCACAGAGACCACAGTACATGCATCGGCCCTCGCGTCTCCGGAGTGCCCTCTCCCCCTCGGACAGGCGAGCAAACCCCAGCTGCATGGGTTCACCCCCAGACAAGTCATCCCCAGGAGGCGTGGGAGGAGAGGGAGGCACGGGTGGGACAGCAAACGTAGGCGCCAATCTGTTAGAAGGCCTCCGCAGGCTCTCCTTAAAGGAAGGTCTCTCCCTGAGTCTGGTGTCAATCAAAATCAGGAAAGAAATAAGAGACTCGAGCTCCACTGGTAGGTCCTTAGCTGCAACCTCATCCTTCAAGGCATCCGAGAGACCATGAGAGAAAGCAGCGACCAGAGCCTCATTATTCCAGCCCACCTCTGCTGCCAGGGTATGAAACTCAATGGCGTACTCAGCTACGGATCGTGAACCCTGTCTGATGGACATAAGGAGCTTCGCAGCAGAGGCAGCACGAGCCGGCACATCGAATACCTTCCGAAGAGAAGCAACAAAACCAGAAAACTCGGCAACCACCAGATTGTTGTTCTCCCATAAAGGGCTGGCCCAGGCCAAGGCTTTGTCCGAGAGCAGCGAGATCAAGAAGCCCACCTTTGATCTCTCAGCAGGAAAGGCATGTGGCAGCAACTCGAAATAAATGCCCACCTGGTTAAGGAAACCTCGGCACTGAGTTGGCTCTCCCCCAAAGCGCTGTGGAAGGGGGGCAGAACCGGTCATACCCCGAAACACCGCAGGCGCAGCAACAGGTGTCGGGGTAGACTCTGGCGCAACAACCGGAGCGGCAGTAGGAGCGGGCCCAGGAGCGACAACCGACCCATCGGCAACGGAAGCTAAATGAGCCGTGCGTTCAAGCAGGGTTTGCAACGCCAGCGTCTGGCAACCAGCGTAGGTAGCGAGGATGGCCCTGTACCGTCAGAATTCATGGCTTGGTCCTAATGTCAAGGAACCATGAACCAGACGTACAACAAGAGATAAGTGGAAATAAGAAGGCTTTATTGAGAATCAAGCTGTAAGGCAAAAGTCCAAACGGATGGCTAAACCGAAGCAGGGTCTTGCGAAGCCAGAGGTCAGGAACCAGAAGGGTAGTCAGACGAAGCCTGGATCAGGAACCAGCAGGGTAGTCAGACGAAGCCTGGATCAGGAACCAGCAGGGTAGTCAGACGAATCCAGGATCAGGAACCAGAAGCAGCAGCAGTCTAAGAAGCATGTGAACACAGGAGGACCAAGCAAGGAACTGAAGCCACAGACCTCCTATATATATGAGCTAGGCATCCAGCTCCTCCCAGTGGGAAGGAGAAGCCGCAGGGTGGGAGGCTACAAGAAACCCAGAAACCAAGATGGCCGCCAGCACATGTCAAACGAAGGAGAACAGCAAGAAGGTAAGACCATGACAATATCACACTGAAGGTTTTAGGAACACAGAGAATGGGGGTGGAAGGCAAAAGTTTTTTAAAAGTAATTATGTACAAAGTCATCAGTTCAATGACTATGTGCCGCAGTGTAATTATGGATACTACAATAGAAATAATGATTGTATATATCAGCCAAATAGAGACAATGACCACATATACCAGCCTAATTTTGGTAATTTTGAGAGAGGTAATGACCATATATATCAACAAAAATATGGAGGATATTATAATGGTAATTATGGACAAAATAGCGGCTATAAAGGACATCACTATAGACAACAATATAGACAGCCATACCAAGGAGGAGGGTATAATGGAAAACCGAAATGGAGACCGCAAGATAGGTATGGCCCGAGTCAACATGAAAATAGAGGAAATATAGAAAGGGTTAATTATGAGGGGAATAATGACGCAGAGAGCTGTATGAGAGGTGATAATGGAGGAGGGAGACCAAGGTCGACACAACAAGGCGAGCAAAATTTTCCCCATCAGAGTATAAAAGGGGTACAGAGGGAGGGGGAAATAAAAGAACAGGCTGTGAGAACACCACAAAAAAGAAGTCTGGCAGAGGAAGATGGGGAAAGGGGAAAAACAAGCCCAAAAACAAAGAAGAGCAAGGAAACGTAAGAGGGATTTTAAACCTGAGCAGTCATACTTTAACAGAAGATGAAAAGAAGGTCCTTAATAAGGGTTTGAAATATGCACCTAGCCAGAAGGTTAATAAATTTGAGATGTTTCTGGATATACACAAGTATATTCGAAAGATCAACAGGGGATTGTGCACTCAAACCTGAAGGAGAAATCTAAATTTTTCCCAAAAAATCGCAATAACGAATGTGTGAAAGCATTTAAAACAGGTCTATTGAAAGAACTAGAAGAAATGGATACTAGCAAGATTTCACACAATCTAACCTTTAGTGAAAGGGAGGCTCTAAAAGATCTACAGCAGAACCCTGATTTAATAATAAAGCCCGCCGATAAAGGGGGAGGGGTGGTTGTGATGAACAGAGATAAATATGAATCTGAAATGTTAAGACTGGTATCTGATGAGGTCACATATAAGAAGTTAAAAAGTAACCCCACATCTGAATATAAAAAAATTCTTGATGGGTTATTAACTGATGGCCTCAAAAAAGGGGTACTAAATAGGAAGGAGTTTGAATATTTGACCGTCCCATATCCCATTGTGCCAGTGTTATATCATCTGCCAAAGGTGCACAAAAGCCTTATTGACCCCCTAGGGAGGCCGATAATTTTGGGGTTGAATTCCCTGACATGTAAAATCACAGAGTATATAGACTTCTACCTGCAGGGATATGTAACTCAAAACCCCTCACATCTGAAGGATACAGAGGCAGTAATACAGCTGATGAAAAATGAGTCCGCCCACACTGAATACATGGATGGCCACAGTTGATGTGGCATCCCTATATACAGTAATCCCCAAAGAACTTGGTATGAAAGCGGTAGAAAGCAGAATTAAAAAAGACCCCAAAATAGGTGATCTACAGGGGGATTTTATTCTGAAGTGTTTGGCCTACTGCCTTGAACATAATTTTTTTGGGTTCTGGGACTCCCATTATGTACAGTGCATTGGCACGGCGATGGGGGCGAAATTCGCAGCCAGTTTCGCCAATATTTTTATGGGGGCATGGGAGGAGGTCACCATCCTTCCCACACTAGGGGCAGACACCTACAGGGGTAGGTTAATCCTCTAGAGGAGATATATTGATGACTGCCTCCTAGTGTGGGAAGGAGAGAAGGAGAGACTTGAGGCATTCATCCACCAGCTTAATGACAATGAATGGAACTTGCGGTTTGTGGGGGAGATTAGTAATGTTTCCATAAACTTTTTGGACCTGTGCATAAGGATAGAGGGTAGCTTTAAAACCAGCTCTTTTTTTAAAGAGACTGATGTCAATTCATATATTGACATGAAGAGCTGCCATTAGAAACCATGGTTTGAGAATATACCAAAATGGTGGAAGATTATAGACTACAGTGTAAGGTGTTGAAAGACCGATTCCTTGAAAGGGGATATGAAGAAGACAGACTGGATGCATGCATTCAGACTGTAGAAGAAGAGAAAAAGAAGGAAAAGGGGAATGTGAAGGAAAAAAAGAATGAGAAGGATTATAGGTTCTCTTTCACAACAAGATTTTGCTCAATGTTGGATATCATTAAAAAAGCAGTCAGAAAGAACTCGGGAACACTGAAAAATGACCCAGTACTAGGGAAGGCTATACCTGAGAACCCTTCATTTATTTTTAGAAAGGCTCCAAATATTAGAACTAAGCTGGTGCATAGTGCCATCCCCCCAGCCGGTGAAAAGCGGGGTAAGGAGGGAGGGAAGTTCACATGGTGCGGGTTCTGTACCGGGTGTAAAATCCGGAACACAAAGGGAAGAATGAGAACACTGAACTGTATCCAATAAAAACGGAGGGGAGTTTTGAATAAAAGGAAATTGCTCTTGTGAAAATGAGGGTGTAATATACGTGTTGGAGGGCCCTTGTGGACTCCAATACGTTGGCAGGACAGTGAGGAAGCAGAAAGTGAGAGTCCAGGAACATATAGGGAATATTAAGAGAGGGTTGATGAGCCACAGTGTGTCAGCTCACTTCAAGCTCATGCATAGTAAGAACCCACGGGGCTTGAAATTTGTTGGAGTGGAAGTGGTTAAACCACACTGGCGAGGTGGCGATTCGCTGCTACAAATCAATCGGAAAGAAGTACAATGGATTTACCAACTAGGGACCTTGCAACCGAGCGGCCTGAATATAGAGTTTGATCTGAAGCCGTGTTTAGTGTAAAATATGGAATAAGACGTGTTCTCACAGGGGAACTAACCTAGGAAGGCTCTTACCTTGTGTTGAGGACCTTTTTAAGAAACGTCATTACTAGTGACTGCTGATTGGGTGGTTGGATCATGTGACATGAATTTCATGAATGGGAAAGAGGAGGGTTTGAGTAACGTGACCAGTAGTGGGCGGAGAGGGAAGGAGGTGATTGCGTGATGAATGGATAAGAAAATTGCGATTGGTTTATAAATCGAGAGGTCTTCTGAGAATGTGGATTAAAGGCTGTGTAAATAGAAAGAAATAGAGGATATATGTAATACACAAATGTGGTCTAGATGAAAAGGATAGTAGAACATACTAATGAGGTCCATATATATTATAAGGCTGCAGTAAAATGAGTGGAAAACATAGTCTATAAGTGAAAGATTTTTATTATGTAACTCATTTTTCTGTTGGGCATATCTGACGTATGGTTGATATATGGAAAAATCTTTTTCTTAGATTTATTTTGTTCGCTGTGAGATAATTCTCTTATTAAGTATATACAAAAAGTACTGTATTTTATTATGTGTTTTAATGTGATTCGATTGGATTATGTCTCCCTTAGCGTGGGAATTGGAGTTTGGGCTATTTAAAGAGCCCTGCTGTGGACATGCGCAGTTGTCGCCCCTGAGGAAGCCAGAGAGCGAAACCCGGGTTGGGCAGGAATTTGAACTGATTTTATCATTGTGATATGCCTGTTATCTACCCTTGTCTGTGAGTAGAATAAAACAGTTTTTTTTAACAACTAAGAGGGTACTTCACTATATGCCGGTCATTTAACCTTACAGAGGAGGTGGTCTGAGGAGGATCGAACCCTTTGAGAGAGGACGACTAAGGCGAATACCCTGTTTCATTCACCTGTGTATTGCACGACTAAATCACAAGCAGCGCGGTTTCAAATCTTTATTATATCAACTACCTAAGTTGCCCAAGGGGTTTTCTGTTAATACCTGGTGCCTAGCCGCACCCATCGCCGTCTGGTGCCCAGCGCTGCCTTCCCAGTCTTAATCGCCACCCTCCCTGTCTACAGTGCCGCCTTCCTCACCTCAGTGCCGCCTCCACAATCCTCCCGTCCCTCTGCCAGATCCGGTGCCTGCGCACTAGGCTCAGCCTGATGCGCCGCGGACATCAGGCTGAGTCCCTGGCTGTCAGTAATGTGACCCTGCATGCTGCGTGCTCCGTCTATCAACAGATAGACGGACCATGCCTAGCAACCCTATTTTAAGCACAGGTAAAGGTAGGCAGTACAGGGAACAAAAATGTGGAATTAAGGGGTAATTGAATACACTGTGAAAAGTTGAAATAGGGCCACCAAGGTGATATTAATCACCACAATCCAATACTCCCCAAAAATAAATAAATATGACAGTTATCCTTTAAGGTGAAAAATAGCCTGGGGGTGGGAGGTTTAATGCATTTCAGTGGTACAGTGCAATAACTAATGTGCAAAGTATATAGGTGCAATACAATATGTTAACTAAAACTGTATGGTATATTGATGTAATACAATGCGCTGAATGAAACTGGTTTATTAATGCCCTACAATGCGATAAGTAAAACTGCACAGTATGTTGATGCAATACAGTGAGTTGAATGAAAATGGTGTATTGATGCACTGAAATGTGCTGAAATGCCCAATTACAAACTATAGCTAAATTGAAACAGTTTTTTCAGTAAATAACAGAGGTGCAATTAAACATGTCCTGCGACCCATACACTAGTAAAATGAGATGAACTGTATGAAGATGCAACTAATTATACATAGTAACAAAATTGCAGCTGTTTTTTCAGTAATTTAGGGCTCTTTCACACTTGCGTTGTCCGGATCCGGCGTGTACTCCACTTGCTGGAATTACACGCCGGATCCGGAAAAACACAAGTGAACTGAAAGCATTTGAAGATGGATCCGTCTTCAAAATGCGTTCAGTGTTACTATGGCAGCCAGGACGCTTTTAAAGTCCTGGTTGCCATACTACCTAGTAGTAATGGGGAGCTGGGGAGCAGTATACTTACAGTCCGTGCGGCTCCCGGGGCGCTCCAGAGTGACGTCAGAGCGCCCCATGCGCATGGATGACGTGCCATGTGATCACGTCATCCATGCACGTGGGTCGCCCTGACGTCACTCTGGAGCGCCGCACGGACTGTAAGTATATTGCTCCCCCGCTCCCCACTACACTTTACTATGGCTGCCAGGACTTTAGCGTCCTGGGAGCCATGGTAACCATTCAGAAAAAGCTAAACGTCGGATCCGGCAATGCGCCGAAACGACGTTTAGCTTAAGGCCGGATCCGGATTAATGTCTTTCAATGGGCATGCCTTCCTTGCGGCAAGTCTTCAGGATTTTTGGCTGGAGCAAAAAGCGCAGCCCACATACAGGTCCTTCTAAAAATATTAGCATATTATGATAAAGTTCATTATTTTCTGTAATGTACTGATAAACATTAGACTTTCATATATTTTAGATTCATTACACACAACTGAAGTAGTTCAAGCCTTTTATTGTTTTAATATTGATGATTTTGGCATACAGCTCATGAAAACCCAAAATTCCTATCTCCAAAAATTTAGCAAAAATCATGAAAAGGTTCTCTAAACGAGCTATTAACCTAATCATCTGAATCAACTAATTTAATCTAAACACCTGCAAAAGATTCCTGAGGCTTTTAAAAACTCCCAGCTTGGTTCATTACTCAAAACCGCAATCATGGGTAAGACTGCCGACCTGACTGCTGTCCAGAAGGCAATCATTGACACCCTCAAGCAAGAGGGTAAGACACAGAAAGAAATTTCTGAACGAATAGGCTGTTCCCAGAGTGCTGTATCAAGGCACCTCAGTGGGAAGTCTGTGGGAAGGAAAAAGTACCAAAAAACAACTATATCATAAATATCTCGCATGGAGTTATTCGTATTATCACCTACACAGCTCAGAGAGCAACCACACAGAGAGTAATTCTAATTAAATATTCTTTATTGGATATCCAACACAATAGATGGTATATCAGTTAAAAAACATATACAAAAGACAGTACATACTGGGAACACAACGGTGTTACAATAAATGTATAAAAACAGAGTAAGCTCCAAACCAATAAGGGACTAGTATCCCCCCGTACACAATAAAGCAGTACCAGCTCGGTGGGGCGCATATAGCAATAATGGCATCCAGAGCATACATAAACACTCCAAACATTTAAGGGAGTGTAAGCCTGGGTGCCGCTCACATCAAGCGGAGACTGCAAGGGAAGAGGGGGGGGGAAACACTGTTTAAAGTGCAAGTGCAAAAAATACCTACTGACCCTGGTCTGAAACCGCCGCCCGACGATCGTTTCGCAAAATGCTTCCTCTTGTTTTTATACATTTATTGTAACACTGTTGTTTTTTAACTGATATACCATCTATTGGGAAGGAAAAAGTGTGGCAGAAAACGCTGCACAACGCGAAGAGGTGACCGGACCCTGAGGAAGATTGTGGAGAAGGACCGATTCCAGACCTTGGGGGACCTGCGGAAGCAGTGGACTGAGTCTGGAGTAGAAACATCCAGAGCCACCGTGTACAGGCGTGTGCAGGAAATGGGCTACAGGTGCCGCATTCCCCAGGTCAAGCCACTTTTGAACCAGAAACAGCGGCAGAAGCGCCTGACCTGGGCTACAGAGAGGCAGCACTGGACTGTTGCTCAGTGGTCCAAAGTACTTTTTTTGGATGAAAGCAAATTTTGCATGTCATTCGGAAATCAAGGTGCCAGAGTCTGGAGGAAAACTGGGGAGAGGGAAATGCCAAAATGCCTGAAGTCCAGTGTCCAGTGTCAAGTACCCACAGTCAGTGATGGTCTGGGGTGCCATGTCAGATGCTGGTGTTGGTCCACTGTGTTTTATCAAGGGCAGGGTCAATGCAGATAGCTATCAGGAGATTTTGGAGCACTTCATGCTTCCATCTGCTGAAAAGCTTTATGGAGATGAAGATTTCATTTTTCAGCATGACCTGGCACCTGCTCACAGAGCCAAAACCACTGGTAAATGGTTTACTGAACATGGTATTACTGGGCTCAATTGGCCTGCCAACTCTCCTGACCTGAACCCCATAGAGAATCTATGGGATATTGGGAAGAGAAAGTTGAGAGACGCAAGACCCAACACTCTGGATGAGCTTAAGGCCGCTATCGAAGCATCCTGGGCCTCCATAACACCTCAGCAGTGCCACAGGCTGATTGCCTCCATGCCACGCTGCATTGAAGCAGTCATTTCTGCAAAAGGATTCCTGACCAAGTATTGAGTGCATAACTGAACATAATTATTTGAAGGTTGACTTTTTTTTGCATTAGAAACACTTTTCTTTTATTGGTCGGATGAAATATGCAATTTTTTTTAGATAGGAATTTTGGGTTTTCATGAGCTGTATGCCAAAATCATCAATATTAAAACAATAAAAGGCTTGGTGTGTAATGAATCTAAAATATATGAAAGTCTAATGTTTATCAGTACATTACAGAAAATAATGAACTTTATCACAATATGCTAATTTTTTTAGAAGGACCTGTATGTTCGTAGGCAAACAATGCGAATTGGCCATCACTGGTGCTATTATAGCTATTGGTTTTCATTTCTGGATGTACTAACCAGCTCATGGTACATGCATTACAATCTAAAGTTTATTCAGCACACACCCTTGTAATTCTTCTTATGAGGCTTGGTGCTTGTCTGCTGTGCCACTTATGGGCATGATATAAAATTTTAGCAGTGAATTGTAAAATCTATACCCGTACCCTGCATATGAGTACATTCTTATTTCAATTAAAGTTGGTTAATAAAAAAATAAATACAAAGATTTATCTCTAACGGTCTAAGTAGGTCATGTATACATTTCTTTATTGGCAAATGGGGGTGTGGCAGGGGAGGATCCAGAACAGGAGATGGGATGGGCCATGGGTGGGTAGTGGGTGGGGTTAGGGGGCCCAATTCAGATTCTTTCTATGGGGCCCAGTGATTTCTATGTACGCCACTGTCAGCCAGTTAACATTGTCCTACTATGCAGCAATACCTCACACTGTAGCCCATGTTCAGTAGATGTCATATCGCACATTTTTTTCATGATATGCTTCTCCATTGGACTGCTGTGCCCCTCTGTTTAGGTGCCCTGTATGCTAATTAATAGCATCGGTACAGGGAGGAGGAGACATCAGCTTTTCTCAATGGGCGTCTCTTCTCCCTGGCTGTGGCGCTGTCCAATCATAGCAGACCGTTTCACAGCCATTGAGAGAAAAAAAGCTCACCTGCGGTCTGCTGTGATTGGACAGCGCCACAGCCAGGGAGAAGAGATGCCCACTGAGAAAAGCTGATGTCTCCTCTTCCCTGTACTGATGCTATTAATTAGCATACAGGGCGCATTTTTAATGCTAGTGGTGAATTTGGGTTAATATGGTTCACCGTTATTTATAAAAAAGATCCTAAATTCACTGAAAATTTGGAAAAAATTGCTATTTTCTACATTTGAATGTCTCTGCTTTTAAGACATATAGTAATACTTCATAAATATTTTTTGCCCTAAAAGACACACTTTTTCCCTCTACAAATAAAACAAAAATGTTAGTTTGTCTTCTATAGCAAATACTAATGTGTGCTTCCATTTTATAGAACGGTTCATTAGTGCAGTAGGATCAGGAAGCGATGAATGCAGCACTCCTTGTACTGGTTGTATTCAAAGCTTCCTGGTCTTCTTCTTCTGGTGCCGCAAGCTGTGTTGTGACCAGCTCAGAATGTGAGAACATAGGTCTGCTCTGTAACCACACGCTGTTCGACTTCAGGTCATAGTGCAGCAGAAAAAGCTCTGGCTCTCCCAAGTGGTGGTGGCGGCATCCAGAGCAAGAGAGGTGAGTTATTCTATATATATATTTTTTTTTGTCTGATCTGAGGTCTGATTAACATTGGGGGTCTGAGCTGACGTCTGATTAATATTGAGGGATCTGAACTGATGTCTGATACATGGTGGTATGATATGAGGTCTGATTAACATTGGGTGTCTGATTTGATGTCTAGTTAACATTGGGGGTCTGCTTAAGGGTCTGATTGGAGGTCTAAATAACATTGGGGGTCTAATCTGAGGTCTGATTAACATTAGGGGTCTGATCTGAGATCTGATTTTATTTTATTTTTTCCTCCTCTAAAATCTGTGTGTCTTATGGGAAGGTGAGTCTTATATGGTTAAAAATAAAGTAGTTAAAAGGGTTATCCCATTACTAATGCAAAAAATGAAAACCAACTCTGTACCTCTGTACCAGAGATCTCCCCATCCATTGCTCTGCTAGATTTATATCAAGCTGATAGCTAAAGGCAGTGTCTTTTCTGCTGCAGCTAAGGGGGCATGTCCATGCGCTCCCTATAACAGCTCAGGAGGCTGCTGAAAGATGAAACAGCATGTGCAGCCTTCTCAGTGAGCAGGACGATTAAATAACACAACGCGAAGAGGTGACCGGACCCTGAGGAAGATTGTGGAGAAGGACCGATTCCAGACCTTGGGGGACCTGCGGAAGCAGTGGACTGAGTCTGGAGTAGAAACATCCAGAGCCACCGTGTACAGGCGTGTGCAGGAAATGGGCTACAGGTGCCGCATTCCCCAGGTCAAGCCACTTTTGAACCAGAAACAGCGGCAGAAGCGCCTGACCTGGGCTACAGAGAGGCAGCACTGGACTGTTGCTCAGTGGTCCAAAGTACTTTTTTTGGATGAAAGCAAATTTTGCATGTCATTCGGAAATCAAGGTGCCAGAGTCTGGAGGAAAACTGGGGAGAGGGAAATGCCAAAATGCCTGAAGTCCAGTGTCCAGTGTCAAGTACCCACAGTCAGTGATGGTCTGGGGTGCCATGTCAGATGCTGGTGTTGGTCCACTGTGTTTTATCAAGGGCAGGGTCAATGCAGATAGCTATCAGGAGATTTTGGAGCACTTCATGCTTCCATCTGCTGAAAAGCTTTATGGAGATGAAGATTTCATTTTTCAGCATGACCTGGCACCTGCTCACAGAGCCAAAACCACTGGTAAATGGTTTACTGAACATGGTATTACTGGGCTCAATTGGCCTGCCAACTCTCCTGACCTGAACCCCATAGAGAATCTATGGGATATTGGGAAGAGAAAGTTGAGAGACGCAAGACCCAACACTCTGGATGAGCTTAAGGCCGCTATCGAAGCATCCTGGGCCTCCATAACACCTCAGCAGTGCCACAGGCTGATTGCCTCCATGCCACGCTGCATTGAAGCAGTCATTTCTGCAAAAGGATTCCTGACCAAGTATTGAGTGCATAACTGAACATAATTATTTGAAGGTTGACTTTTTTTTGCATTAGAAACACTTTTCTTTTATTGGTCGGATGAAATATGCAATTTTTTTTAGATAGGAATTTTGGGTTTTCATGAGCTGTATGCCAAAATCATCAATATTAAAACAATAAAAGGCTTGGTGTGTAATGAATCTAAAATATATGAAAGTCTAATGTTTATCAGTACATTACAGAAAATAATGAACTTTATCACAATATGCTAATTTTTTTAGAAGGACCTGTATGTTCGTAGGCAAACAATGCGAATTGGCCATCACTGGTGCTATTATAGCTATTGGTTTTCATTTCTGGATGTACTAACCAGCTCATGGTACATGCATTACAATCTAAAGTTTATTCAGCACACACCCTTGTAATTCTTCTTATGAGGCTTGGTGCTTGTCTGCTGTGCCACTTATGGGCATGATATAAAATTTTAGCAGTGAATTGTAAAATCTATACCCGTACCCTGCATATGAGTACATTCTTATTTCAATTAAAGTTGGTTAATAAAAAAATAAATACAAAGATTTATCTCTAACGGTCTAAGTAGGTCATGTATACATTTCTTTATTGGCAAATGGGGGTGTGGCAGGGGAGGATCCAGAACAGGAGATGGGATGGGCCATGGGTGGGTAGTGGGTGGGGTTAGGGGGCCCAATTCAGATTCTTTCTATGGGGCCCAGTGATTTCTATGTACGCCACTGTCAGCCAGTTAACATTGTCCTACTATGCAGCAATACCTCACACTGTAGCCCATGTTCAGTAGATGTCATATCGCACATTTTTTTCATGATATGCTTCTCCATTGGACTGCTGTGCCCCTCTGTTTAGGTGCCCTGTATGCTAATTAATAGCATCGGTACAGGGAGGAGGAGACATCAGCTTTTCTCAATGGGCGTCTCTTCTCCCTGGCTGTGGCGCTGTCCAATCATAGCAGACCGTTTCACAGCCATTGAGAGAAAAAAAGCTCACCTGCGGTCTGCTGTGATTGGACAGCGCCACAGCCAGGGAGAAGAGATGCCCACTGAGAAAAGCTGATGTCTCCTCTTCCCTGTACTGATGCTATTAATTAGCATACAGGGCGCATTTTTAATGCTAGTGGTGAATTTGGGTTAATATGGTTCACCGTTATTTATAAAAAAGATCCTAAATTCACTGAAAATTTGGAAAAAATTGCTATTTTCTACATTTGAATGTCTCTGCTTTTAAGACATATAGTAATACTTCATAAATATTTTTTGCCCTAAAAGACACACTTTTTCCCTCTACAAATAAAACAAAAATGTTAGTTTGTCTTCTATAGCAAATACTAATGTGTGCTTCCATTTTATAGAACGGTTCATTAGTGCAGTAGGATCAGGAAGCGATGAATGCAGCACTCCTTGTACTGGTTGTATTCAAAGCTTCCTGGTCTTCTTCTTCTGGTGCCGCAAGCTGTGTTGTGACCAGCTCAGAATGTGAGAACATAGGTCTGCTCTGTAACCACACGCTGTTCGACTTCAGGTCATAGTGCAGCAGAAAAAGCTCTGGCTCTCCCAAGTGGTGGTGGCGGCATCCAGAGCAAGAGAGGTGAGTTATTCTATATATATATTTTTTTTTGTCTGATCTGAGGTCTGATTAACATTGGGGGTCTGAGCTGACGTCTGATTAATATTGAGGGATCTGAACTGATGTCTGATACATGGTGGTATGATATGAGGTCTGATTAACATTGGGTGTCTGATTTGATGTCTAGTTAACATTGGGGGTCTGCTTAAGGGTCTGATTGGAGGTCTAAATAACATTGGGGGTCTAATCTGAGGTCTGATTAACATTAGGGGTCTGATCTGAGATCTGATTTTATTTTATTTTTTCCTCCTCTAAAATCTGTGTGTCTTATGGGAAGGTGAGTCTTATATGGTTAAAAATAAAGTAGTTAAAAGGGTTATCCCATTACTAATGCAAAAAATGAAAACCAACTCTGTACCTCTGTACCAGAGATCTCCCCATCCATTGCTCTGCTAGATTTATATCAAGCTGATAGCTAAAGGCAGTGTCTTTTCTGCTGCAGCTAAGGGGGCATGTCCATGCGCTCCCTATAACAGCTCAGGAGGCTGCTGAAAGATGAAACAGCATGTGCAGCCTTCTCAGTGAGCAGGACGATTAAATAAGACAAAAAATAAATAAAAAACAGATGGCACTATACAGATGCAATTTATTGAATAACTCAGTGGCTATGCTAAATTACATGCAATTACAAAAGAATTCAAATCCTGAATATTTTTCATGGGACAACCCCTTTATTTTACATTCACCATATGTCTACTTTATATTGACATCATTTTGTAAATGTCATAAAAAAATTTAAGATTCTGAATTTAGGAAGCCATTTTTCTAATTTTCATTAAAATTTCCAGACTTTTTTATGGACCAATTCAGTTATAAAGTCACTTTGAGGGACTTACCTAATATAAACCACCTATAAATGATCTTGTTAACTATTTATGTGTTCCACAAAAATTAACGGAAAATGTGATAACATGTCTAAATTTCACTTTTTTTTTGCAGATTTTCCATTTTAAATACTTTTTTTTTTTCTGTGAAACAGTATAAAAAATAAATAAAAAAAATTTGTACCCTGATTCGGCGGATTACAGAAACTGTCATGAACTGCTGCATGGGCACAATATAAGACTCAGAAGGGTAGGAGTGGCATATGATTTTTGGAGGGCAGATTTTGCTGTAATGATTTTTGGGCGCCTGCTCACATTTGAAGACACCCCTCCCCCCCCCATATGTGCTCATAAACTGCTGTTTGGGCACAATGCAGGGTTCAAAAGATAAAGTGCACATGTGCATTTTACGGTTCAATCAGTATTTTATTGAAGCATATAAGTAAGTGATATAATAAGCACATCCAAATACCCTTACAAGGGAATACAGAATGGCCAACACTGGCCTCACAGGTAATTCAAAAGCAGTACAATCCAGAAACATCCAGATATAACATGGTAGTTGACTGACAAGCCTTTAAAAAACTACCCGAATTAAGAGTGAGAGATACTAGGGTAACAGTCTCCAATTACCTTACACTCAAATACAAGGAACAAAAATGAACATGACAAGACTCGACAAACCAAGACACGACACAGACACAAGGAAGGGGAAGAAAGGATAGAAAATGGGTCAGCCCCACTGTATATAACATTTTATAGACCACTATTCTGAATGGTACCAGTTAACAACCAGCTGGGGAATGATGCGGAGGCGCGGAACTGGCTCCATGGATCCCAAACCACCCAGAAGGCCGAAGTCGATTCATTGTCAGAAGCGCTCAGTTCCTCCATATGCACTAAGGCATCTAAAGCGTTAGACCAGGTCACTCTCAACAGACTCTCAGTAGACCTCCATTGGCGGGGGATTATCTGTCTCATGGCTAAAACAAAGAGACGCAACGCACCTTTCTTAGTCTGAGAAATCCTCCCTGAGAACATAGATAAGAGAGCTATCGCAGGTGAGGGCACCACAGTAGCTTTAAATAAGTGGTTGTATAGAATGAAAACATCCCGCCACAGGGGGGCCACACCGGGACAATCCCACCAGATATGTGCCATTGTGCCTTTCGCAACAAGACACCTCCAGCATGTATCAGATACCTGTGGGTAAAACTGGTGTAATCGTACTGGGGTCCTATACCATCTGGTTAAGATTTTATAACTAAGCTCCTGTAGATTACAGGATATAGTTACCTTGTGAGTAAAGAGAAGAGATCTAGACCATTGGTCAGCTGAGAAGGTGGATCCCAGTTCCGATTCCCAGTCAGACATGAATTTAGGTTTAGCTCCGAGAGTGCCCGTGGAGGGATCCCCTTTCTCCTCCGAGTTCAACATGGCATATTATAGAGATATGGCATGATCAGGAGCTGAGCTCGCTGTACACATCTTCTCAAATTCAGTCAAGGTTAGACCTGTCTGCAATCCAGGTATCAGGGAATTAATGAAGCTCCGTAACTGGAAGTAAAGGAACCAACGACCAGAGCAAGCAGGTATGATATGGGAAAGGTCTTCCAGGGGAAGCACTCCAGACTGTTTATAAACGTCCATCAGTTTAATTGGATGCCTGCTGCGGCATCCCAGGGCTGAAAGCTGATTCAAACCTACAGGGAGGTCTGAGTGACCCGAGATTACCGTAAGGAGCCCAGGGGAGTGAATAAGTTCTAATTCGATAGCAAATTTAGACCAGATTCTAGCCAGAGTGGGAAGAAGCAACGAGGACTGCGAGTCCGGTAATGCCTTTAAGGAGGTAAGGGAAAGCCAAAAAATACCAGTGGCTAAATGCGGAGCCATTTCATGCTCGATCTCCACCCAAAGTTTGGTAGAGCGGTTATGACACAGGTCAAGAACACAGTTCATAACAGTTGCTCTAAAATACGATACGAAATTCGGCAATCCCGCACCTCCCGAGGCCTTGGAACGGGATAGCAGCCTATAACTAAGTCTAGCTCTGGGCGCCTTCCACACAAAGACCGACACCATTCTCCTGAGCCTGGCAAAATAAGTAAAGGGGATTTTACATGGGATTGCTTGGAACAGATAAAGAAGGCGTGGTAGGATGTCCATTTTCACCGCATTGATCCGCCCAAACCAGGATATCAGGAGTGGGGTCCATTTATGAAAACTAGCTTCAATGGATTTGAGAAGAGGTAAATAATTAAGCCTGAACACATGTGTCAGGTTCGCGGGAATGTACACTCCTAAATATTTAATGTGTTGAGAGGTCCATCGAAAGGAGAAAGAACCCCTAAGAGAATCTGCTTCTCTGTGGGGAATGCTGACATTTAATATCTCAGACTTTTGCACATTAACTTTAAAGTTGCTAAGGCAACCAAAAAGGTCAAATTCACGTAGGATCGCGGGTAGGCCTATCCTGGGGGAGGTCATATATACAAGCAGGTCATCTGCGAACAAGGACAATTTGTGTTCCGTGTCACCTAATCTGAGGCCCGAGATGGAAGGATTTGCACGGAGAGCATTCGCCAGGGATTCCATTACAAGGGTGTATAAGAAAGGTGACAGGGGGCACCCCTGACGCGTGCCGTTCCGGATCTCAAAAGGGGCAGACAGTAGCCCATTAACACGAACACAGGCCGAGGGTGAGGAATAAAGAGCTAATATCCTATGAATCATTCTGTCCCCTAGGCCTATATGACACAGAGTCTCCTTTAAAAACCGCCAGTTCACCCTGTCGAATGCCTTCTCCGCATCTACAGTGAGAAGGCACAATGGGACTTTGAGTTGTTGTGATCTCGCTATCAGCCCCAACGTTTTAAGTGTATTATCGCGAGCTTCCCGTCCCGGGACAAATCCCACTTGCTCCTTGTGGATACAACCTGGAATGAGGGGATGTAACCGCAAGGCCAAAAGTTTGGCATACATCTTGAGATCCACATTGAGCAAGGAGATAGGCCTATAATTGGAACAAGATGCAGGGTCTCTTCCTGGTTTGGGAATGACCGTGATGTGTGCTTGTAGGGCTTGACGTGTAAACGAGCAATCCGGTGAAATGGAGTTAAAGGTTTCAACCAGTAAGGGAGTAAGGTCCTCCCGAAGGATTTTATAAAACCGGGAGGTCAACCCATCAGGGCCCGGGGACTTCACATTTTTAAGATTTTTGATCACCACTCCCAACTCCGAGGTTGTAAAATCGTCCTCTAACGCAGTCGCATCAGCACCAGGGATAGGAGTTGGGCCAAATTGGGTTAGATAGCTGCGAGCCTCATCACTATGCGAGGATCCCCTCAAGTCATCAGGTTCTGGGAGGTTATACAAGGAGGCATAATAGGACCGGAATTCTGCGGTTATGTCTACAGGGTTATATACAGAGCCCCCTGCCCGTGTGTTAATCAATGGGACATGCGTCAGGGTCGTTCGGGGGTGTAAGGCCCTAGCTAGCCAACTGCCACATTTATCGCCATACTCAAAGAACCCGCGTCTAATTTTGTCCCTAAAGCACAGGGATTTTTGGTCTAGGATCTTCAGGATCTGTTGTTGTATAGAGGAGATCTCTGATTTTAGCGCATCTGAGGGGGAGGCTTTGTTCAAAGTTTCTTTTGTGGCAAGAGCAGTCAAAAGGGATTTCAACTTGTGGGAGCGTTCCTTTTTCAGTCTGGTGCCATGAGAAATAAACACCCCCCGTAGCACGCATTTGAGGGCCTCCCATTTGATAGGGGGGGCGGTCAAATCCGTTTGATGAACACTAATAAAATCTGATATGGCCTTCCGAATATCGGCCAAGCAAGTGATGTCTGAGAGCAAGTTATCATTCAATCTCCACGAGAAAGGACGGGAGCATGAGGGTTGGGGTGAGATAAGGCCAACCACAGGAGCATGGTCAGACCACAGGCGAGTATCTATCGAGCACCGAGGCCCACAGTCCAAAAGCTGCTGGGAGATAAAGATGTGGTCAAGTCTACCATAACTATTGTGTATTGGGGAATGAAAGCTATAATCCCTGACACCTGGATGCAGAATACGCCACAGATCTACCAAGCGAAGTGCCATAAGATCGGATTTGAATCTGCGAAGAGAACTCGGGGAGATCGAGGACCTACCAGATGAGGAGTCCAGCAACGGGTCCATCACCAGGTTGAAATCACCTCCGAGGATGATCGGGGAGCCGTCAGCAAATTTGGACAATCTTTTCAAGATCCTGGATCCATATGCGATCTGCCCCTGGTTCGGGAAATAAACATTAGCCACAGTTAGAACAGAACGATCTACCGAGAGCTTAATAAACAGAAACCTGCCTTTCGGGTCGATCTCAGAGGATATGACCGTGTGACCAAATGATTTGTGAAACCCTATGGACACACCTCCCGACCTACTAGTAGGGTTAGGACCATGGAACCAGTTCTGGTAATAACGGTTAGTGTATTTGGGCACGGCACCTGTCTTAAAGTGGGTTTCCTGAATCATGGCAATCATAACTCTCTTCTTGTGAAGACCATATAGAATCTGACTACGCTTCTCGGGTTTATTAAAACCCCGAACATTAAAAGTGCAAAACGATACAGGAGCCATTTTGAGAATACGTAGCAAGAGGGAGGCGCAATCTCCTAGATCCATTCAGAGATAACCAGAACGTAGTAGGTGCCCATCCAGAGACACAGAAGGGAGAGGGGACACAAAGACAAACATACAAACACAGAATAGTGCAAATAAAAGACATAGAAGCCTTCCAGAAGAACCCAAAGAGTCGGTTCAACAGGTACTAAATGACGACCGAGGTCGCTCGCGACGGTGTGTGCCGCGGTCCCTAAGTGGGGTAGGGAGAAGGCAAGGACCGAGCCGTCTCCCAACTGGACTCCAGCTTACAATAGAGCAAAAATAACATGACAGATAATAACAGGACAAACACGTGGGCAGATCTAGATGACCCACTCACATGACAACACTATGCATATTTAGTTATAACAGCGCAGAACAACAACAATGAGCAGGAGGGTTAAGTTCCCTCTAAGTATAAATGCAGAATTGGAAGGATATCGCCGACAGTCAATCGTCAGGATCAGTCGCACGTCTAGAGGCCTTCCGCTGTTTAGGAGAGGTCATCTGCCATCTTTCCTTTCTTGGAACAACGACTGGTTGTCTTGGGCTTGGCCAATCCGGCAACTCCAGGCGAGGGAGATCAAAGGCTGCGCGTAGGCCCGCGAGGTCCTCTATGGACTTGAATACCGCAGATTTCCCCTCTTTAGAAGCGGACAACTGGAATGGGTAACCCCACCTGTAGGGTATGTCTTTGGCTTTAAGTGCCGCCAGAAGCGGTTTCAGAGCTTTGCGTAGCTGTAAAGTACGTCTGGCCAGGTCCTGCAATATGATTTCTTTGTCAGCGTGCATGATCTTCCCAACAGTTCTGGCCGCTTTAAGGATGGCCTCTTTATCTTTGTAAAAATGTATACGGCAAATAACGTCTCTAGGCCGATTAGGATCACTCACTTTAGGACCTAGGGCTCTATGAATGCGATCAATTTCAAGGGATTGTCCCGGATCTCTGGACAGCAGTGTGTTAAAAAAGGATACAGCCCATTTCTCCAGGTCTTGTGGCGAAACATCCTCAGGGAGGCCTCTAATGCGCAGGTTATTCCTCCTATTCCTATTTTCAATGTCGTCCAGATGAGTGAGAATGTCCTGGATCTGGGTAGAGTGCGTCTGGATGACTTGCTGGTGGGAGTCAAGGACTACTAGCGTTTGATCCTGCATGGACTCTGCCTCTTCCACCCTCTGGCCCACCTGTTTGAGATCGTGCTGCAAGGCCTCAATGTCTCTTTTGTGAGATATTTCTAGCCTTGTAAATAAGGCATCTATTTCATGCCTGGTGGGGAGGGATTTGAGGTGCACCTTCCAATCCCAATCTTCATCATCCCCCTGCAGAGTCCTGGGGACCCCTGAACCGGACAACGTGGCCTGGGAGCAGCGGCTCCTGGGAGAGAGGCCCTGCGGTGTTAACGAGGGTGACGAGGATGCCGACGAGCCGGTGCTGACTGCAGCAGCATAGGAGGCCGGAGAGCTGGTGAGCGTACCTCTCGATTGTGCCGGTGAGTCTGGGGCCTGTGTGTCGGGCTCCTTGTGGCCTGCAGGGGATGTCGCTCTACGCTGCCGCGCCGCCATTTTAGGAGAGTCAGCTCCCTCTTGGTGTGCGTCTGGCTGGCTGGAGGAGGCAAAGAAGCGGGAGATCGCTCCCGTTTTGCGGCGGATCGGTGCAGGAGTCGACAAGGTTCTTCCTCTGCGCCCTTTCATGAAGTCAGTGTGACCAGGGGTGTCCTGTAGTAGCTGTGAAGCCGGAGTCTGTCAGGAGCCGAAGCAAAGCACGTCTCACTCCGCCATTGGCTAGCTCCGCCCCCCCACATGTGCATTTTAAGCCTAGTTTGGTGATTTATACAGCACTGGTTAAATAAAAAAATAAACACCCAAAAAAAGTAACCCTATTTTAGAGACTACACCCCTCAAAAATATTGCCACATGTGTTTTGCAATGAATTTTTAGAATATGGTGTAAAGTAAAAAAAATAAAAAAATAAATTATACAGATATGACAAATATTTGTGATGCACTTTTCTCATAGGAACTCAAACTGCAAGTATAGTTGTGTGGCTGGGGCACCTTCATGGGAAGCCAGTGGCTGCCAAATAGGCACTCAACCCCAACACACACGAAGGTCAATTTCATGGGAAGCCATTTTGCCTGTTTTTGGAGCCTGGAAGGAAACCAGAATGCCCAGAGAAAACCCACACAAATGTAGGGACGACACACTAACTCCATGCATCACATTTAAAATCAGGACCCCTCTGCTTCAAGGCACCGATGTTAACCTTTGTTGTGCCCAGTGTATGCCAGTGTAAAATGTAAGCCCTCTTAATGTTATTCTGTGCTTCTTAATTTTATAAACGCCCTACACGTGGCCCTAATCTTTTGCCTGGACATATCACCGGGCTCAGGAGTTAAAGAGCACCATGTGCATTTGAGGCCCAACATGGTGAATTACAGATCTTGTGTTGACAACTATAGAGGCTCTGGGGTGAAATAATAAATTTAACTCAAGAAGTGAATCCATTTTGGAAACTCTGCACTTAAAGGTATTGGGTGGAGTGAGAATTTTGACTCCACAGGTATTTTGCAGAAATTAAAGTGCAGCAGACAATGCAAAGTGATAATTGCAAGTTTTCCACACATATAGCATTGAGTTCCCAATATGTTGCGTCCAGCTTGTTCCATCTAAAACTCACACCACACTTTTTCAATAGATATAGGCGGGTTCTACTCGGTGCTTAAATGTAGTAAAAAGCTGCTGTATGGGCACATGGCAGGGATCAAACGTGAAGACAGACACTGCATCATATTTGCAGAGCCACTAAGTATATGTACACTAGAACCCTCCAATAGGGGAGTCCATTTTGGAAACTAAACCCCTTAAAGGGAACCTGTCACCGGGATTTTGTGTGTAGAGCTGAGGACATGGTTTGCTAGATGGCCGCTAGCACATCCGCAATACCCAGTCCCCATAGCTTTGTGTGCTTTTATTGTGTCAAAAAAACGATTTGACATATATGCAAATTAACCTGAGATGAGTCCTGTACGTGAGATGAGTCAGGGACAGGACTCATCTCAGGTTAATTTGCATATGTATCAAATCATTTTTTTGACACAATAAAAGCACACAGAGCTATGGGGACTGGGTATTGCAGATGTGCGAGCGGCCATCTAGCAACCCATGTCCTCAGCTCTATACCCAAAATCCTGGTGACAGGTTCCCTTTAAGTTATTTATCAAGGAGTGAAATGAACATTTTGCCACCACAGGTTTTTTCTAGAAATTAATGAGCAGGGGAATTTCATTGTGATGCTCAATATGTTGTGCCCAGCTGGGGCCATCTAAAACACACCAAACTTTTTTAATTGTTAGGCAGGTTCTACTGGGCAAAAATGCCATAAATGGGCTGGAGGAGCGGGCTGGGAACTTAAAGTGGCTCTGGAAAAAAATAAAAATAAAAGTGGACCCAATGTTGCAGACAAGTCCAAAATGACATAAGGTGGGCCAACACAAATAGATGGAGCCAATAGTAGTTGACAGGGTCAATAATACCATAGTGCAGCACAGAATATCATCCCACAGAGCCAAATACCACAGTGCAGCTGTTCTTCTTTAGTGGCCATCAATAGCTGTCAGGTTCTGTCCTCTTCCTCCACCAATTGTCTCCAATATGGATTATGGATATGCAACAGGGGGCTTAGGAGCGTACAACATGCATGAAAAAAGTAATTTTATCATTATTCTGCTAGTCAATGTGATTTTGCCACTTTTACACAGTTTAGTTTTTTGTCACCATTTTCTGCAAGCCATATATTTATTTTTCTGGCTATGGACTTATGTGAGGGCTATCTTTTTTTTGAAGGATGCATTGACTTTTTATTATTCTAGGATACACAGTACATTTAGATTGCTCAATATTATGCTTTTGTGAGGTGAGGGGAGGTGAGGTGATGAAATAATGGCAGTTTTTATTTATTTTTTATGTGATTCCCATAATGGGGTACATCATGTGATATCTTTATAGAGCCAGAATTATAATGTATGTTGTATACCATAGTGTATGAACTATACTGTGTATTGTACATCATGGGGTATGAACTATGCTGTATACTGTAGGCATGGTGTAGCCTTCATACATTTGCTATGCAGTATGATCCATACACCATGCCATACAATACAGTATTATCCCTGCACCATACTGTACAGTATACAATATAGTTCATACACCATGCTGTACAGTATACAGTATTATCCGTACACCATGCCATACAATATACAGTGTAACCCCTACACAGTGTAGGTGTTATACTGTATATTGTACAGCATAGTGTATGGATTATAATGTATACTGCAAGGCATGGTATATGCATTATAATGTATATTGTACATCAAGGTATATGAACTATACTGTATATTGTACGGCGTGGTGTATGGATTATAATGTATATGGTATAGTATGGTGTAGGGTTTATACTGTATAATGCACAGAAAGGTATTTGAATAAAGTATACTGTATATCATGGTGTATTAACTGTACTATATATTACAGCATGGTGCATACCGTATTTTTCGCCCCATAAGACTCACTTTTCCCCCCCAAAAAATCGGGGGGAAATGCCCCTGCGTCTTATGGGGCGAATGCGGACAATTTAACATCGCTGGATGCGATGTAGCGTGAGCGGGGGCCGGGGGAGGGACTGGAGGAGGAGCTGGGGGCCGGGAATAGCAGCGGGGCGGTGCAATCAATGTACTGTAGCCCCGCCCCACCCCGCCGCTCCGATATACTAATATTAAATGTCTTATTCGATTAAAATATATTAGATATGCCCCCTCACTCCTAAATTGCTAATCGTACCTTAAATCCTATTCCTAGGTGCTGTAATGCAGGCCGGGCGGGCGGCAGCGTAACTCCCTGATGTCACGTGCCTGCGCCACCTACTTTATGAATGAAGCAGGCGGCGCAGGCAAGTGACGTCAGCGAGTGACGCGCCGGCCGCCCGGCCTGCATTACAGAAGCTAGGAATAGGATGTAAGGTACGATTAGCAATATAGGAGTGAGGGGGCATATCTAATACATTTTAATCGAATAAGACATGTAATATTAGTATACTGGGGGCGGCAGAGGCGGGGGCGGCGGCGGGTGGGCGAGCTGATCCGTGGATGGCACAGTTAAGGGGGGGGGGTCTGTGGATGCCACTGTTATGGGCTGGGGGGCTGTGGATGCCACTGTTTTGGGCTGGGGGGCTGTGGATGGCACTGTTATGGGGTGGGGGGGGTCTGTGGATGGCACATATATAACAGTGCCATCCACAGATCCCCCCCCTGTAACAGTGCCATCCACAGATCCCCCCCCTGTAACAGTGCCATCCACAGATCCCCCCCCTGTAACAGTGCCATCCACAGATCCCCCCCTGTAACAGTGCCATCCACAGATCCCCCCCCCTGTAACAGTGCCATCCACAGATCCCCCCCCTGTAACAGTGCCATCCACAGATCCCCCCCTGTAACAGTGCCATCCACAGATCCCCCCCCCCTGTAACAGTGCCATCCACAGATCCCCCCCCCTGTAACAGTGCCATCCACAGATCCCCCCCCTGTAACAGTGCCATCCACAGATCCCCCCCTGTAACAGTGTGTCAGTCATCCACAGATCCCCCCATAACAGTGTCCGTCATGCACAGATCCCCCCATAACAGTGTATTTCATGCACAGATCCCCCCATAACAGTGTCCGTCATGCACAGATCCCCCCATAACAGTGTCCGTCATGCACAGATCCCCCCATAACAGTGTCCGTCATGCACAGATCCCCCCATAACAGTGTCCGTCATGCACAGATCCCCCCATAACAGTGTCCGTCATGCACAGATCCCCCCATAACAGTGTCCGTCATGCACAGATCCCCCCATAACAGTGTCCGTCATGCACAGATCCCCCCATAACAGTGTCCGTCATGCACAGATCCCCCCATAACAGTGTCCGTCATGCACAGATCCCCCCATAACAGTGTCCGTCATCCACAGATCCCCCCCATAACGGTGTCCGTCATCCACAGATCCCCCCCATAACGGTGTCCTTCACAGATCCTCAGTAATAGTGCCACCCACAGACCACCATTAGTTCCAAACCCACCAAAAGCACACCTTTTGGTTAAAAATATTTTTTTCTTATTTTCCTCCCCAAAAACCTAGGTGCGTCTTATGGGCCGGTGCATCTTATAGGGCGAAAAATACGGTATATTGTACTGGATGGTGCAGGAGTTATACTGTATGGTATTTGATGTGACAATTATCTTAGGTTTTCCTATCGTCCACCTTTGGTGGAGCTTCGGCCAGCCCTAAGCTGCAAAGTTTTAGAGGGAACATTGTCTATGTGTACATCATTCACACAGTGAACTAGTTTTCTGATTGTTTAGTACGTCTAGGATTGAAGGGAATATGTGATCATGTTTTTACGTTAAATATATATATATTTTTTTTATTTATTTTTTCCCATGTTACTATCTATGTATATTTTAAAAATGTATATATTTCTGCAGTTTTCACATGGCCACAAGGTCTAATCATAGGTCACATAATTTCCTGTTCTGTAAAAGTAACTTTCCATAGATGTTCTCATTATCATCACAGGCAGATTTACAATAACAAGTAACTCCTCTATATAGATGTCAATTGGGTCAGCTCCTCTCCATTGTGTCTATGGCCCATGGGGCTGCTCATAAAAGTCAGGAGGTCTTAACATATTTTAGGCCTAGTGGCCAGTGTTAAAACTGTGCAATGTTAAGATTGTTTTAAAATATAAAAATTGACATGGAAAATTTAAAGGAAAATCACCTAACACTGTTTAACAATTGGTCATTTCCTGCTAACACATTCCCTCTAAGCTAAATATTGTCAAGCATGCAATTTCTTAGCCAAGAAAAGTTGCAGGCGCCATCACTGTCCTATTATCCTAATTGTCTTGAAATAATGTGATGGTGGAAAGTGAAAATGAACCCAACATATTGCATTGCAGATCAATAATGGCTCTGGAGCTGGTCTTCCTAAAAGCACCAGTGTTCGCTTCCTGTGTTAAACATCACAAATGTTTGTAGTTTAAAAGCAGTTAAGCCTTCTAAAGATAGCTGTGTGACATTTCTGATACAATAATGCTTAAGGACTTCAATGTGATACATGTGAGAAAGCAAAATCTAGTTTATCGAGCGTAAAGTTGCTTATATTGAGTTGCTAAGGTGTTTTGTGAAAATACATTATTAGAAGTGAGGGGAGGGTGTTGCATTTTATTTCTTGTAATTTATTACCAGTTTAAAAAATATTGTATCTGGCCTTAGATGTTGAGTCTTGGGGGGGGGGGGGGGGAATGCAAGCTGTGGAATATCGCAAATGCTGGGTACTTCTACTAAAACAAGCAGGTTCACCAGCTTGTCAAGCTTGTCAACCTAAATGAAAGGCCAAGCTTGTCATTTTTTTTCAGATGGCTTCACTATTAATGGATTTTGATAGTGTACTCATTACTTACTCATGAGTAAGACAGTTTGTCTAAACTCATAGACCGCAACATAGTCCGGTCAGCCTATGCAATTTTAAAAGGACTACAATAAAGAAATTGGATTTTATCCATAGTTTCCATGCTGGATTTTTTTTCCCTTTTTTCCACAATTGCTTTCCTAGTCTGGAGTTCCCGGCACGACTATGGAGTGGAACAGGAGAGCTGGAATATCTTGCTATATGTGGAGATATATATATATCTATCAGTCGTGGTTTTGAGAATGACACAAATATTTGTTGTCATAAAGTTTGCTGCTAAACTGCTTTTAGATCTTTGTTTCCATTGTTTCTGTGATGTAGTGAAATATAATTACATGCACTTCATACGTTTCAAAGGCTTTTATCAACAATTACATTACATTTATGCAAAGAGTCAGTATTTGCAGTGTTGGCCCTTCTTTTTCAGGACCTCTGCAATTCGACTGGGCATGCTCTCAATCAACTTCTGGGCCAATTCCTGACTGATAGCAACCCATTCTTTCATAATCACTTCTTGGAGTTTGTCAGAATTAGTGGGTTTTTGTTTGTCCACCCGCCTCTTGAGGATTGACCACAAGTTCTCAATGGGATTAAGATCTGGGGAGTTTCCAGGCCATGGACCCAAAATGTCAACGTTTTGGTCCCCGAGCCACTTAGTTATCACTTTTGCCTTATGGCACGGTGCTCCATCGTGCTGGAAAATGCATTGTTCTTCACCAAACTGTTGTTGGATTGTTGGAAGAAGTTGCTGTTGGAGGGTGTTTTGGTACCATTCTTTATTCATGGCTGTGTTTTGGGGCAAAATTGTGTGTGAGCCCACTCCCTTGGATGAGAAGCAACCCCACAAATGAATGGTCTCAGGATGCTTTACTGTTGGCATGACACAAGACTGATGGTAGCGCTCACCTTTTCTTCTCCGGACAAGCCTTTTTCCTGATGCCCCAAACAATCGGAAAGAGGCTTCATCGGAGAATATGACTTTGTCCCAGTCCTCTGCAGTCCATTTACCATATATTCTGCAGAAGATCAATCTGTCCCTGATGTTTTTTTTGGAGAGAAGTGGCTTCTTTGCTGCCCTTCTTGACACCAGGCCATCTTCCAAAAGTCTTCACCTCACTGTGTGTGCAGATGAGCTCACACCTGCCTGCTGCCATTCCTGAGCAAGCTCTGCACTGGTGGCACTCTGATCACGCAGCTGAATCCTCTTTAGGAGACGATTCTGGCACTTGCTGGACCTTCTTGGATGCCCTGAAACCTTCTTAACAAGAATTGAACCTCTTTCCTTGAAGTTCTTGATGATCCTATAAATTGTTGATTGAGGTGCAATCTTAGTAGCCACAATATCCTTGCCTGTGAAGCCATTTTTATGCAACACAATAATGGCTGCACGCGTTTCTTTGCAGGTCACCATGGTTAACAATGGAAGAACAATGATTTCAAGCATCACCCTCCTTTTAACAGGTCAAGTCTGCCATTTTAACCCAATCAGCCTGACATAATGATCTCCAGCCTTGTGCTCGTCAACATTCTCACCTGAGTTAACAAGACGATTACTGAAATGATCTCAGCAGGTCCTTTACTGACAGCAATGAAATGCAGTGGAAAGTTTTATTTGGGATTATGTTAATTTTCATGGCAAAGAAGGACTATGCAATTCATCTGATCACTCTTCATAACATTGTGGAGTATATGCAAATATAAAAATTTAAGCAGCAACTTTTCCAATTTCCATGTAATTCTCAAAACTTTTGCCCACGAGTGTGTGTGTGTGTGTGTGTATATATATATATATATATATATGTATATATATATATAATCTGCATTCAAGGCACCATAATAAAGTGAAAACAAGTTTATAGAAATTTTTGCTAATTTATCAAAAAGGGCCCTTTAATATGACACTTGAAATTTAGCACTGGGGGCCTCAAATTTCTTTTGATCTTTATTGAGATGTTTCTACACCTCGACCGGAGTCCACATATGGTAAATTCAGTTAATTGGACATGATATGGAAAGACACACCCTTGTCTTTATAAGATCTAACAGCTGGCAATGTATATCAGAGTTAAAACCAAGTAATGAGTAGGTAAGAACTGCCTATAGAGCTCAAAGACAGGGCTGTGTAAATGCACTGATCTGGAAAAAGGGTACAAAAATATTCTGCTGTACTGAAAGTTCTCAAGAGCACTGTAACCTCCATAATTCTTAAATTGAAGAAGTTTGGAATAAACAGGACTCTTCCTTGAGCTGGATGCCCCACCAAACTAAGCAATCGGGGAGAAGGGCCTTGGTGAGAGAGGTGACCAAGAACCCAATGGTTAATCTGGCTGAGCTCCAAAGATCCTGTGTGCAGATGGAATAAGAGTAAGGCCTCTTGTACACAAACGTTTTTTGTTTCCGTTCCGTTTTTTGTGTTCCATTTGCGGTCCGTATGCGGAACCATTCACTTTAATGGGTCTGCAAAAACAACGAAAGGTACTCCGTATGCATTCTGTCTCCATATTTCCATTCCGTTCAAAGATAGAACATGTCCTATTATTGCACGCAAATCACGTTCCGTGGCTCCATTCAAGTCAATGGTTCTGCAAAAAAAAATGGAATGCGTATTTCTTCCGTATCCATTCCGTTTTTGCGGAACCATCTATTGAAAATATTATGCCAGCCAAATTTTTTTATGTCCTTACTGTTTAGACATTATTGTATGATTCCGTTTCCTATCCGCACAATGGATCACAAAAGTAAACCAAATGGAACGACAAAACAGAAGCAGAAACACTATTGAAACAAGAAACTGAAAAACTGTTCTGTTTAAAACGGACCACAAAATACTGAAAAAGCCTTACGGTCATGTGCAAGAGGCCTAAAGGATATGAATACTTAAGTCAATGCAATATTTTAGTCTTTTCTTTTCAATAAATTTGCAAAGATTTCTAACATTCTGTTTTCACTTAGGCCTCAGTGTTTGGTCAGTGATTTTCATCAGTGATTTTGAGCCAAAACCAAGTGCGGGTCCAAAACACAGAACAGGTGCAGATCTTTACCTTCTACCTTATGTCTGTGTAGGATCCACTCCTGGTTTTGGCTCACAATCACTGATGGAAATCACTGACCAAACACTGACTGTGTGAATGAAGCCTTAGTCATTATGATGATCCTGTAAAAGACCATTTAATGCAGCAGTAGCCTTACCAACTACATAAACTGTGCAGGTGGAAGTCTTTAACATGAATGACATCCAAGTAGTTTTCCCTACTGGTGCAGTATCATGTCATATGATTTGGATAGAGTGTCACTGAATTCTGATAAAATTCTTAGGGACATAATGATTCCTTTTGTTTAAGTGCATGTGGTGCCCAAATATTGCAGCTATGGTTTGGTAACCCTAAATACCCCTTTAAATGATTGCATACAATTTTCAGTCCATATAGTTTTTATATTAAAGAAAACATTAAACTCTGGGTTTCCTAGCAGCAATGCTAAATACAAACAATTTGACATGCTGTTAGCGATATAAATCTGAAAATAATTTGGAATACATTTATCTAACCATGTGTTAGGATAATACAAGGTTCTAAAAGGTGTGAAAGACGTCAGATGGAGTCTTATCATAATGCTTTTCCCTGCATGTGCTTCTTTGAAAGGAAATTGTTAATATCTCCATGTTAAACCACACAGATGTTTTGTTGTGTTTACAGGGAATTTCATTTATTTTTCTGTTCTCAAACATTAATTAAAAATATATATAAATGCAAGTGTCTTAGAGACCAGACTATGAATTACATATTTAGTTCACTTAAGTGATGGAGGACATGGTCAAAGTTTAACACTTAATATGCAAAACAATTTGCAAAAGGTTAATATACAGGTAATCTTTTTGGAAGCAGCATAAGGAAAGCAGAGTGGATGGACAGTTGATGAAAGGTATTGGAAGTGAGAGAAAATTGTGTGGTTTAGTAGTGTCCAAACTGACAAATTCACATGCTGCAGTAGAGTTACTACATGAATTTACATAAAGTTTTTTTACAACTAAAAATGCCAGAGAACCCACATGTTACTTTTTTTGTTCACCTGCATTTATTTTTATGGCATTTGTGGGGCATTTTTTGCAAACAGTGTGTTTGTCCACTAGTATTTTCTTCATGGCATTTCCCCCCAGAGAAATATAGAAAATGCCTAAACAATAGCAATATCTACAGCATGCTGTATTTTATAAAGAAGCCAGAAATAAGCAAAATGCTAACTAATTAACAAAAATGCCACTTGCCCTGCATTTCTTGTTTCCCATAGACTTTCCATCTGTAGCTGGGATTTTTACCACATAAAAACACACCAACAATTGCAGGTGCAAAAAAAAAAAAAATGCCACTAAGGCACGTATTTTGTTTCCGCGCCCGTTCAGTTTTTTTGCGGATAGAATGCGGACCCATTCATTTCAATGGATCCGCAAAAAATGCGGACAGTGTCTGCATCAGTATGTCCGTTCCGTAGCCCCGCAAAAAAAAAATAGAACATGTCCTATTCTTGTCCGTTTTAGGCATTGTTACAATGGATCCGCAAAAATAAAATGGATGGCATAACTTATGTGAGGATGTAGTCAAAAACAAAAAAAACTTCAAATGTGTCATAGAAATGTATGTGTGACATAATCTTAAGGGCTTATGCACACGGCTGTTGCCAACTTGAATGGGTCCGCAAACCTGGAGATGCAGTGCGGAAGCACAGATAGGAACCTCACAGAGTGCTTCCATAGTTTTTCTGGCCATGCAAGCACTACTTTTTTGCAGTGCAGACCGTACCAAGCGGATTGCGGACCCTATTCAAGTGAATGGGTCCGCGATCCGCATGTGGCTGCCCCACGGTCGGTGCAAGTGCATTGCGGACTGCAATTTGCAGTCTGCAGCACGGGCTCGGGCAGCACACGGTCGTGTGCATGAGCCCTAAAGGAGTAAGGAGACATGATAACACATAGGTGAAAAATACCTTTCTATTTCAGCAAACTAAAATTACTTAGACCATCTACAAATTTTCATTGTGTTAGTATAGTATACTTTTAATTACAGCAGTTTATTGCTATTAAATTAGTATTTTTGTGTTTGGACTCATACATCAAAAATCTATTGATTTAGGCCTCATGCACACAGCCGTTGTTTTGGTCCACATCTGAGCCGCCATTTTGGCGGCTCGGATGCAGAACCATTCATTTCACTTCCGTAGCCCCGCAAATAAAATATAACATGTCCTATTCTTGTGCGTTTTGTGGACAAGAATAGGCATTTCTACAATGGGCTGCCTGTTCCGTTCTGCAAATTGCGGAAGGCACACAGACGGCTTCCTTTGTTTGCAGATACGAAAACAAACGCCTGTGACCTTTTTTACTTTCAATAAGTTTTTATTGTCAAAGTAAGCGTGCAGGACAAGCAAGGTACAAAGTACAAGTCACATTTGGTAGCATATAGCATACACACAATACTCCGATTTTCCTTTTATACAGAATGATACAGAATAAAGGTACAAAGATATGAAAATGTTAAGCATCCAATTTAGACAGTATATATAAACATAAGTTTAACAGAAAATAAACAATAATCCACGCTGTGTCGTCACTACAACATAGAGCATATGTGCTGTCTAACACTGCTACACATTAACTTAGAGTAGCTAATTTTCGACATGTTTGCCCTATATTACTATGTCTCATCCCGACTAACTCCCGTCAGTCCCTCTCCATATACTGGGTTCGTTGGGCTCTTACACTTCCAAGCTTCCCAATTTAATAGGTGTTGGGCAACTCGGAAAGATTGGTGGGCGATTATATACTCGTACGATATCGTAGTCTTGAACCGCACTAATAATCTCCTGCAAGACAGGAGTAGCGGTACTCTTCCAGCTCCTCGCGATTGCCAGTCTGGTGGCAATTAAGATGTGTAACACGCTGGTCCTGAATTTGGTTGAAAAATTGTCAAGGCCTATCAGCAATAACACCAGAGCTGGATCAGGAGGAACTTATGACTGACCACCCCAGATATCTTATTAAATACTTGGGACCAAATAGAGGTGATCCTCGGACAGGCCCAAAATATGTGCAACATTGTTCCCTTATGCCCGCAGTCCCTCCAGCAATCCGCTTTTGAGTTTGGAAAAATAGCGTGTATCCTGACTGGAGTGTGGTACCATCTGAGAGTCATTTTTAGGTGTGACTCTAGGTGTGAGACGCATTTGAGAGTAGAGATAGCTAATTTATTTGCTGTAGACCATTGGGTTAGGGTAAAGGATTTTTTTAAGCTCAGCTTCCCATGCCAATAATGGGGCAGTTTTAAGAAACCGATCTTTCTCCCCTAGAAACATATATAACGGCCTAAGTCCCTTTGAGACTGAGCCTGCTATAGACCAGTGTGATAACAATTGGAAATTGTTATTGACCTTGAAGGAGGGATTGTGTGCCTAATCTTAAGGTATGAGAAGGCCTCCTGTTGGGGGATGTTGAAGGAATGCCTGACCTCTTCGAAGGACTTTAAACCTGAGCTCGTTAAAAGGTTGGCCATTATGTTGATACTGTTATTTTTCCAAGCATTGATGTTCAGATCCGGGATCAAATGTTGGAGAGATTCTAGTGGGGTGAGGTGGGCCACCGAAATAGGATCAGACCGCGCGCTCTCATGGTATGTTTTCCATAGAGCTACGGATGTAGAGACATAAAAAGCAGATTGGAGGCCAGAGTAGGTGTCATGCAGTGCTGCCATAAGGAGGGCGCGCAAATTATGTCCGGAAACTTGTGATTGTTCAATGTGAACCCAAGGTTTCTCAGTATCTCCCCTCCACCACTCCCTGAGTTGGTTAATTCTGGAAGCAAGAAAATAATCGTACAGGTTCAGTAAGCCCAAGCCCCCATTCTTTTTATGTCTGCACATAATGCTTCTGGCAACTCTTGGCCTAGTTTTGTTCCAAATTAATGCGCTTAACATTCGGTTTGCCAAACTAAAAAAGGAAGTCGGGACCGGGATAGGTATGGTACGGAACAGATATAGGAACTTTGGGAGTATGTGTTGTTGGAAAGCTGCAATACGCCCCAGCCAGGATAACTCTGTTTTAGCTATACTAATGAACTCTGGTTGGAGTGCTCGTAAAAGAGGGGGGAAGTTGTTTGCATACAGTTCTTGTGGAGTGGTTGTCACTTTAAATCCTAGGTATTGGATTGAGGAGTCTTGCCAGTCTAGTGGAAATTCATTTCTCAACTGGGCCAAAGCCGATTTCGGGATCCCCAGGGAGAGAGCTTGGGATTTATTTTCGTTAACCTTATAATACGGTTTGTCAGGGATAAGATAATGTCATCCGCATACATTGTTATGCAGTGACATCTTTCTCCAATCTGCACTCCCGACACCGTCGGAGTCTGGCGGATTACTTGTGCCAATGGTTCTAGAGATAAAATAAATATTAAAGGCGACAAGGGTCATCCCTGCCTAGTGCCATTTGATAAAACAAACAGGTCAGACATTACACCATTCGCCAAGACTCTGGCCGATGGTTCCGAATAAAGGACCTGGATAGCATTAATCATGGATTCAGGGATGCCCATCTTTTGGAGCACTGAGAAGACAAACGACCAGTTACCTCTGTCGAAAGCCTTCTCAGCGTCCAGGGTAATCAACACCGTCGGCAACCTATGCCTATTGACAAAGTCAATCAAATTTACTATTCTTCTGGAGTTATCTGTAATTTGACGCCCCTTTACGAAACCCACTTGGTCTGGTGCCACAAGGGTGGGAATAATATCAGCTAGACGGGAGGCCAATATTTTTGTGTAAATTTTGAGATCAGTATTAAGTAGGGAAATGGGGTGAAAATTTTGTGGGACAGAGGGGTCTTTTCCTGCTTTGGGTAAGGTCACAATAACTGCTTCTAGCATTTCCTTTTAAACGCCTTTTATAGTAGGCGTTTGGAAGTCCGTCTGGGCCCGGGCTTTTATGATGTGGCAAACTGCGTATTATTTTAGAGATTTCGGCCTGAGATACAGGACATTTATCTAAAGAGGGTAAATGTAAGGAGTTAAGAAATTCTTCTATTTTCTCGGGAGGGGCGTGAATAAAACCAGGTTCATCTTTTAGCTTGTACAGTTGGGAATAGTAAGACATAAATCTGTTAGCTATAACTTTCGGGTCATATAGTTTATAAACTTTGGAGGGATCCCATAGGAAAGCTATTTTGGACTTCATAGCTCTGGCTTTTATCCGACTAGCTAACAGTTTCCCTGCCTTGTTGGCCTGCGAATAATATATTGCTTTAGTCCTTTTAAGTGAGAGTTCATATGTATGTAAAAAAAACTTTCTCTTAGCTGAGCTCTGAGAGCTCTTAGTTTCTCAGTTAATTCTAGAGAGGGGTGGATTTATTTATCAATTCTGTGTTTTGTATTTGTTTTAAAATATCATCTTGTGTATTTTCCTTAATCTTTTTGTGTCTATAGCTTAATTTCATTAAGATGCCCCTAAGGAATGCTTTATGAGCCGACCACACTATAGAGGGGTCCGACACAGAAGCAGTGTTAAATTTGAAATATTCTTGTAATGTCCTAGACACTTCTGCTTGGTATTTAGTGTTATCTAGTATGAATTCATTGGCCCTCCACAGTGGGTTAGGAGGAGCGGAGAATTCTTCTGACACCTCCAGAATTACCGGCGCATGATCCGACCAGGTGATCGTTCCAATGGAGGATTTCACCGAAGCACTTAGGGAATTTCTGTCAACCAGAAACAGATCTATCCATGAGTACGTTTGGTGCGCAGGAGAGTTGTATGAAAAATCCCTCTCTGAAGCGTGATGAATGCGCCAAACATCAAACAGGGAATTAGCAAGTAACTCGGGTGCTAGCGGAGCAGCACGGGATCTGGAGGTGCCCGAAGAGTCCTGAGATGGGTCAGGAGTCATATTGAAATCGCCACAGATGATAATTCTGCCCTCCCTCAGCTTCTGTACTTTTTTTGAGTACTTTGTTAATAAAATGCATGGGTCGAGAGTTAGGTGCATATACTCCAACTAAGGTATAAACAATGTTATTGATAGAGCACACATGAATAACATATCTCCCCCCTGGGTCTACTGCCGTATTTTTACCCTGGTACGCTACTGAGTTACGTATAGCTAACAGTACTCCCCTCTTTTTGCTCTGACCATGGGAGTGAATCAAAGTCGGGAATGATGGGTGTTTTAACCTCCCTACATCAGCTTCAAGTATGTGTGTCTCCTGTGCGCAAAATACGTCACATTTAATCGAGAGTGCCTCCTTCCACATCATCCGTCTCTTGAATGGGCTTTAAGCCTCTTACATTTAGGGATCCGATCGTTAACACCATTATAACAATCTATAGGCTGTGATGATGATCACTCGGATGTCGCGGAAGGAGGCACTCCCCAGCACATTGCATTAAAACCAAATGAGAGAGGTGATAAGGACACAGCATCGGAAAATAACAAAAGCAAAAAGATAAGAATGTAAACATAATAAACCAGAACTGACCGCCCTGAAATTGGGGCAGTAAAGGAGTAGCACAAGGGTCAGAACCTATATTCCCTTGCGTATTCTGTTGGGGAAAACAGTCATGCCTACCACCGAGAAGGATCAACAGCTAGTACATGGTCCTGCTTCAGGATATTATAGCACAGATGATGGAACCTTCAGCGATGCTTCTTTTGTCGACGTCTCTCCACTCGTTGCCATTCTCCATCTGCAGCTTGGTGTTGGTACTGCTTCTCCGTGGGTGCCTCCGACACCGGGATGCCCCAGGTTGCTAACACCAATTTCCCCTCCTCCACCATGCTTGGTCCTTACCTGGCTGGCCATAATGCGGGGACCCATGGGGACTTTGCGTCTGAGGTACGCGGCGAGCCTCCGTTTACCGAGGACGGCAGGCTGGAACTGTGTTCGGCCTGTTCGACTCGTACGCCGGCGCCATCTTTGTCGCGCTTGTGGCGAAAGAAGAACTCCAGCTTCCCCTGGTTCTTCAAGCTTCTTTTCCCTCTCGTCATCATCAGGGAAAGCTCCAGTGATGACTGGCACCAACGGGGGAGAACTGCAACCAAATAGTAAGGTTCCGCTGGGTTGAATTGCTAAGCTGGAGCAGGAGCTCTGAGATTATGCAGCCATCTTCCTCAGCGTCGCGGCCACGCCCCGCATGTGACCTTTTTTAGCAGAATAGCAGGTCATTTGATGCCTCAGATAAATGTATTGACCTGTTACAAAAGTCCAGACAGATTGTGTTTAGTGGACGGTAAATCAAGAATATGGCTGTTTTACATAGCTCTGTAGAGGGTGGCATTATCCTTTTTGTATAAAAAATTAAAAGCTTACATTTTCTTTTATGAGAAGTACAGAAATGCAGACTGTAGCTGCATATACACCAAACTCTATCAAATAAATGTGTGACTTTTCTGAAATAAAATGACACTGCTCACATAAAGAGAATGTACTAGCCTAGCCATCTTATTTCATATTTACTTGGTTTATAAAAATGTTTTGGTGTACACAAAGTAATAAATGGCAACATAAGCTATGTCTATAAGTTAATTCTTAAAACATGCGCACACTTTAAGCCGGCCATCGTCGCCCCTGCAAAGGTCTCAAAGGGAGATCTCAAAAACGGAGCAGACATGCACACTGGTTACTGTGCTGAAGATCTGCCTTCAGCACAGTAACCATCAGGGACCAATAATAATGGTCCCTGATCATGTTTATCATGGAGATCACATCCATTATATTTACTAAACACAGCCAGGACATGGGCTGCACTTCTCTCTCCCCTCAGTGCAGTTGTTCTGTGAGGAGAGAGAGGGATCAGACTTATGTCCTGGCTGTGTGATTTACTGTGAAAAAAAAAAAAAATTCTCTTTATAAACTGTCCGTCCGTAACTGGCGGTCAGTGGGTGTCCGTCATTAGGCGTCCATCATTACGCGTCTGTCAGTGACGGTCAATTATTTTCTTTAGGGACCCTGTGTCCGTCTGTTACTAGCGGTCAGTGGGTGTCCGTCATTAGGCGTCTATTAGTGACGTTCAATTATTTTCATTAGGGACACTGAGTCCGTCTGTTACTGGCAGTCAGTGGGAGTCCTTCAGTGGGTGTCCGTCACGAGTCTATTAGGGACGGTCAGTTATTTTCATTTCTTTCTGAGCTTTTTATTTAAAAAATAAATAAATAATGGGTCAGAGATTATTCAGTGCAGAGCAGGCATATTAATTTCTCTGCTCTGACCACTCTGATTTTGACACCGCTTCAGAGGCGGAAGAATCTTCAGATAGCGGGGACTCTAGTTCCACTTCCATCCCCAGACCTCATAGCCTTATGGTGGTAGAAGTCATCACCTCATGTCATTCTCCACCCAGGGGTCCCATCCCTTCTACTACAGGGGTTCCTGCTACTTTATTTTCCCCCCATGTACCTCAATTTTTATCCACTCCTCAAATTAATGTGGACGTCACCAATTTTACCCCTTATGATTTTTTTTCCATTTATTTGTGGATGATAAAGTCCTGGAGTTAATTGTGCAGCAAACTAATCTATACGCCACACAGTTTGCTGTCCAAAAGACCACGTCTATCCATGTAAGACGGTGGACCCCCACAAGTGTCCCTGAAATTAAAACATTTTTGGGGCTTACTCTGGACATGGGCATTGTAAAATAGCCATCTGTCCAATAATATTGGGCTGCGAGTACTGTCCGCTAAACCCCTGTGTTTTCAGCAGTTTTGTCCCGAAACCGCTATGAAGCCCTAATGCAGTTTATGCATTTTTCAGACGATTCCCAAGTCCCCCCCAGGACTGACCCAGCCTACTACCACCTAAATAAATTGAGACCACCGTGCACACAGACACCACAGTGGCAGTTAGGGAGAAAGGGGATACTGCTGACAAGCACAAATTGGTCTGTGTGACAGACTATAATAAATTTATGGAAGGTGTAGACCTCTTGGACCAGGCGCTTCAACCCTACCTGGTGAAGTGAAAAAACAGGGTCTGGTATAAAAAGTTAGCAATCTACCAGGCTTTGTGAGCAGCAGAGGGCAGTTGTGGAATGCCAGCTGCAACATGGTTGTCACCTTTCCAGTCAGCTTCCGCTATTCACAAGCGAGGAGTGGGCATGGATGTCTGACCTCTGAAGTTTTACGCAACTTTGAGGAATCAACACAGATGGTGAACGGAGATGACGCTAATATCAGTGTCACCATCCCACTTCTGGGTCTTCTCAAACACTCGCTGCTCACAATTAAGGAAGAGGTGAAAATTGGTGGAGACATTACACAGGTTGATGATAGCCAGACCACCCTCAGTTCATCTTCTCAGCATGAATTAGAGGCTGAAGAGAAGGAGGAGGAGAAGCAGGAGATGGTTGCCTCAGCTACAGAGGGTAGTACCCTTGGAAGTTTAATTCCATCTGTTCTGCGTGGGTGGGCAGAAGAGGAGGAGAAGGATGAGGAGATTGGGAGTGATCCTGATGATGACAGCGAAGTCTGGCCTGTTGGTACTCTGGCACACATGGCTGACTTCATGTTAGGTTGCCTTTCCTTGCAAACCCCACATTACACACATTTTAAACACGGATTACTGGTTGTTCACCCTTCTCGACCCCCGCTACAAAGAGAACTTGTCATCTCTCATTCCTCTGATGAAGATGACGAGCAAAATGGTGCAATACCAGAAGATCCTTGTTAGAAAATTGCTCCAGAATTTTCCATCTGACAACGCTCGCGGCAGAGTCCGTAGTTCCTTGGCCAACCGAGGAGCAGAGACGAGGGGAACACACAGCAGTTCAAACAGAGGCAGGGCAACACACTCCAAAGCCTGGGACAGTTTCATGACACCCTGCCAACACCCTCACCATGATGTGCGGCCTACTGCCACAAGGAGAGAAATATTTTGGAAGATGGTGAAGGAGTACATAGCAGACTGTGTCAGTGTCCTTAATGATCCCTCAGTGCCTTACAACTACTGAGTGTCCAACCTGGGCACGTGGTACAAACTGGCACTCTACGCTTTGAAGGTGCTACCTGCCCTGCCGACAGCATTTTGTCTGAGCATGTACAATCAGGTCCATAAATATTGTGACATCAACATAATTCTAACATTTTTGGCTCTATACACCACCACAATGGATTTTAAATTAAACAAACAACATGTGCTTTAACTGCAGACTGTCAGCTTTAATTTGAGGGTATTTACATCCAAATCAGGTAAATGGTGTAGGAATTACAACAGTTTGCATATGTGCCTCCCACTTGTGAAATGACCAAAAGTAATGCGACAATTGGCTTCTCTGCTATTCCATAGCCAGGTGTGCGTTATTCCCTCATTATCCCAATTACAATGAGCAGATAAAAGGTCCAGAGTTTATTTCAAGTGTGCTATTTGCATTTGGAATCTGTTGCTGTCAACTCTCAAGATGAGAGCCAAAGTGCTGTCGCTATCATTAAAGCAAGACATCATTAGGCTGAAAAAACTAAACAAACCCATTAGAGAGATGGCAAAAACATTAGGCGTGGCCAAAACAACTGTTTGAAACATTCTTAAAAAGAAGGAACTCACAGGTGAGCTCAGCAACACCAAAAGACCCTGAAGACCATGGAAAACAACTGTGGTGGATGACCAAATAATTCTTTCCCTGCCAGTTGGCCAGATCAAGAACACTCTCCAGGAGGTAGGTGTATGTGTCAACAATCAAGAGAAGACTTCACCAGAGTGAATACAGAGGGTTCACCACAAGATTTAAACCATTCGTGAGCCTGAAAAACAATTAGGCCAGATTAAAGTTTGCCAAACAACATCTAAAAAAGCCTTCACAGTTCTGGAACAACATCCTATGGACAGATGAGACCAAGATCAACTTGTACCAGAGTGATTGGAAGAGAAGAGTATGGCGAAGGAAAGGAACTGCTCATGATCCTAAGCATACCACCTCATCAGTAAAGCAGCAGGATAAATTCTGAAGCGTTTCGGGCAATATTATCTGCTCATATTCAGCCAAATGCTTCAGAACTCATTGGACAGTGCATCACAGTGCAGATGGACAATGACCCAAAGCATACTGCAGAAGCAACCAAAGAGTTTTTTAAGGGAAAGAAGTGGAATGGTATGCAATGGCCAAGTCAATCACCCAACCTGAATCCGATTGAGCATGCATTTCACTTGCTGAAGGGAAAATGCCCCAAAAACAAGCAGGAACTGAAGACAGTTGCAGTAGAAGCCTGGCAGAGCATCACCAGGGATGAAACCCAGCATTTGGTGATGTCTATGCAATCCAGACTTTAGGCTGCAATTGACTTCAAAGGATTTGCAACCAAGTATTTAAAAGGTCAAGTTTGATTTATGATTTTTATTCTGTCGCATTACTTTTGGTACCTTAACAAGTGGGAGGTACATATGCAAACTGTTGTAATTCCTACACCGTTCACCTGATTTGGATGTAAATACCCTCAAATTAAAGCTGACAGTCTGCAGTTAAAGCACATCTTGTTAAATTCATTTCAAATCCATTGTGGTAGTGTATAGAGCCAAAAATCTTAGAATTGTGTTGATGTCCCAATATTTATGCACCTGACTGTATTTAGTGCTGCTGGTGGCATTATAACAGATAAGCATATCCGCCTGTCAACTGAAAATGCTGACAGGTTGACTCATAAAATAATGAACAAGGCCTGGATGACTTCTCGACTCCAGCAGAGGAATGCTGATAAACATGAACACTTTACATGGGTTGTTTTTAATGTAGTTAATAGACTGTATTCCCATGCACCCCTTCCAACATAAACAAGGGTATATGGTTGAATATTCCTTGTTTATGTCCCAGTCATTTCTAGCTATGCCACTGATGCAGCCCACAAAAGAAAGTTGGGTTTATCTATTCCAGAGCCTTAATTCAACTGTGGGTCTGGTGATCAGTTAAAGGCCTTTTAAGCAGCATCAGCAGCAGCATGGTGATAAAAATTTTAGTGGCAAGGTGACATGGTATGGAGATGGCAGCATGAGGAGGATGAAAGACTGAGGCCACAGAATGTTGAGAAAGATGCAGGTGGAAACAAATCATAGAGCTGTATGATGGTCACCTGCAGATTAATGCAGCCATCAAAATCAAGTTGGGTTTGTCGGTTCCACCTCAGCTCACCAGCAGGCCCGCACCTAAAATCTGTAACTTGGTCCGCTCAGCTGCAGGCCCACAACCCAAATCTTTTACAGGGTCAGCTCAGCTACAGGCCCTTGCATATAATGTTTTACAGGGTCAGCTCACCTGCAGGCACTCACATATAATGTTTTACCAGCTCACTAGCAGGCCCAAACATAAAATCTTTTACAGGGTCAGCTCACCTACAGGCCCGCAAGTAGTAGCTGTAGCCGTTTATCAGGCTCCCTCTCCGAAATCGAACAATGATTCCCTGTTACCGGTGGTCACAATGTTAGGCGCATAAAAGAACATTGAAAGTTGATAGGGAAGATACCCAAATGGATCGTGGACGTCACAGGGACATGTGATCAGGCAGAAGTTATCTAGAGTCAACAAAGCGTCAGCAGTATAACGTTTCCTCATCCAAAATACCGCAGTGACATTCGTTGTAATTTTGTATTACTCATTCCAATAACAGGACATCTTAAGAGTCCTGTATTGTTATTTATCATCACCTCCGTGAGTCGGGAGTGTGTGATTTGTGTGCCACCCACTTGCCTTCCTTGGATGTGTTAACTGTTTCTCGGGCTCCCTCTGTTGAATCAAACATTGATAACCCGTTACCTGTATTTTACAATGGGTTTGAGCTGACAATTACATTGAATGTTGACAGGAGAGATATCCGAATGGATCGTCGCAATCAGGGGGACGTGCCATCGGCCCCAGGTTAACTAGAGTCACCAAAGAGGCAGCAGGCCACGGCCCATAATGTTTTAGATGGTCAGATCAGCAGGTCCTTGCTCCTAATGTTTTTGAGGGTCACCAGCAGGCCATCAATCATAATGTTTAAAGGGTGTGTATGATGCCCTCCTTTCTGCGTAACTAAGGGTGTATCGGAGTGCCTCTTCCTTGCAATTTTTGGCAGCACTTGCACTTTATATACAAGTAAATATTCTGGAAATAATGTTTTCTATCAATTTTTCCTCTAAAATCAAGTATTTTTTTCCCCTTGGTTTTGCACGTATTATCATTTTGTAAAAGTGGTGTATTATTCGTACAACATAGTTCCAAGCAGAGACCAGCAAGTCCAAGATGCATCCATACATCCTCCCCATGCTGTTAAAGAACCATTTTGGTGGTGTTACCAACAATTTCTGACATTTTCTAATGAACCAGGCACCCTCCCCCTTCAGAGCAGGGAGTACCTGGTTTAATGCTTGGGTTCTCCCATTGACTTCCTTTATACTCGGGTGTTCGGTCGAGCACCCAAATATCACGATGTGTTAGGCCCAAGCACCAGAGCACTACGGTGCTTGATCAACACTACTGATCACAGGTTTTAGCAGTTTGCAGGTACTTAAATATTCAGTCATATGAGGTGTGTCAGTCAATATAAGTTCATATTTAATTTATCCAGGTGTTCACAACAGCACAGCCATAAATAGACTTTACACACGGTCACATGACATGTCCCTTATAAACCAATAGGTCACAGTTAAAGGTGGCGTCACAGTTAAAGGGGCAGGAACTGTAAAGGCCACTGTTAAATGGGCGGCCACATCCAGGTTTTCATAACAACACAGCCATAAATAGACTGCACACATGGTCACGTGTCCCTTATCATCCAATAGGTGACTGTTAAAGGGATGGTCACAGTTAAAGGGGCGGTCAATATTAAAGGAGTGGGCACAGTAGAGGTCAAAGTTAAAGGAGCGTCCACTGTGGAGGTCACTGGTAAAAGGGCTGGCACTGTGGAAGTCACTGTTAAGGGGGCGGGCACTGTGGATGTCACTGTTTAAAGGGGCAGGCACTGTGGAGATCACAGGGAGGGACAGACAGGATTGGCATGGAACCCCGGATTACTACTATTAAACAGGAGTCTCCATTGCCGCGATTTTGTGGAGAAGCTGGTTTCATAGATCTCTGGGATCTGCTGGGCCGAGAGAGATGTGTTTTCTCCTGTGTGAGCAGATCCTGGAAATGTATGTCTAGAATCGACTTAGCCTTGATAAATAGAAAATACACGGAACTTGACAGGCGAATTACATATGAAGCCAGGGCCCTTTCGAACCTTGTACGAATCCAGACATGATTAACAAGATAGTACCCTTTAAGCTGAATTCACACTATTGACGATTTTAGAGAATCACAATATAATCAAGAAGGAGCTCGCTTATTTCTGGAAAGTCAATAACAATTCAGCTAAACTCCAGATTATATGGGACACATTTAGAGCCTTTCTGTGAGGACTATTATTTAGCAATATCCATAACGTAAAAAAGAGATATGTGAAAAGAGAAAAGATCCTGAAAGAAGCTAGCTTACAATCTTCTAGTGAGTTTGCCAAGAATAAAACAGAGGATAGTAGAAGCAATATGCAAAAAAATGAACCAGGCTTACTCATATTTCTTACTTAAGGCCCAACAGACCCTCTTTTTTAAGGGGCAAAAATATTTATCCGAAGCAGGGAGACTAGGATTTTTTTTTTAGCAAGTGTAATATCTAACCGGGATCCCAAAATAGAAATATTAAGGATTCAGACACCTCAGGGTGGACTTATTGGCAAGCCAGATCAGATAAAGATGAATTTCCTGAAGTTTTTTTCAGAGCTCTATCAATGCTATAACACCATTGCGATAGAAAGAACTGACGCATACTCGGACTCTATATTAGTCTCCTCGCAATCTCAGAGGATCAAAGGGAGGCGCTTGAGAGAGAGATATCTCTCCAGGAGTTAGAGGCGCCTAGGGCAAAGTTTAAGGAATTCCTCTCCGGGTCTTCGCTGAATCTTGTAGGGATGCCAAACTTCCTGAATCAATGACAGATGCAGTTAATTGTACTAATCCCTAAAAAGGGAAAAAAACTCTTAAAGATGGAGTCCTACAGACCAATATCCCTTCTAAATACCGATATAAAACTAATAGCAAAAGTGCTCGCTACAAGACTCTCCAGAGTTATAGCCACAGTTGTCCAGCCTGATCAAAACTGTTTAATTCCAAATAAGGGAACCCATCATAACCTTCATAGATTGTTTGCGAATATGCAGGTAGTGGGCGAGGGGTCTCGCTCCATCCTGTCATTGGACGCAACAAAGGCCTTCAACAGGGTGGAGTGGGACTTTCTGTAGATAACTATGGCAAGGTTGTGCTTTGGGGAAAGATTTATTAGTATGATTCCGCTTTTATGATTCCCCTGTTGCAAGACTAGATATTAACGGCATTCTGACCTCAACTTTTACACTGTCCAGGGGTACCTGCCAGGGATGCCCTCTTTTCCAACTCCTATTTGATATATACATTTTAACCCTTGGCCAGTAGTGTGAGGCAAGACAAATTTAATCAAATGTTTTGGGGTCACAGGAGTGGAGGATCGCATTTCTCTATATGCGGATGATGCACTATTCTTTATAGACCATACTAATAAGACTCTCCCAAAAATTATCCAGGTAATTAATATGTTTGCAAAGGTCTCTGGATTTGATATTAACTGGGCACAAACTACTCTGATGCTATTAGATCATTTTGATCTCTCTGCTCAGGGGTCCTTAAGATTGGTTGCCATTTCTGAATCTATTGTGTATTTGGGTGTGAAGATCTCCCCTAAAATAGAGTATACGCGGTTAAATATCTCCCCTGTAATCACTAAAATTATAGCCAAGATTGCGGTTTGGAATCAACTTCCTATTTTTAGAGCCGACTGAACTTTCTCTAGTTAAAATAATAATCTTGCCCAAATTCCTATATGCCATTCGAAGTTCTCCTATCTGGATCGAAGATAAGTTCTATAGATTGATGGAGAGACTTATTAATGATCTACTCTGGGGAAGGAAGCGAGTAAGGCTAAAGCTGGAGTATCTTTGTAAACCAATGGACTAGGGAGGGTTAAACCTCCCATACTTCAAGGGGTATTTCATTGCTGCACAATTGTGGTTGTGCAGTCTTTGCAAGACTCTAGTAAACACCTCATCATATGACAATATATTTACCTTATTGGAATCTGGGCAGTTGACTACGGGTGACTACAACTATAGGTTGAGTAAAACACGTTTTTTCTAAGGCCTGGAACATGATTAGAAAATGGTTGGGAATTGGGGATCTATATTTTGTACTCCCCTCTGGTACAACTATCACCTGAATGAACTACTAGAAATTTCTGGGGATTATTTTTTGGGAAAAATAAAATTATATTTTTAACACAAGAGGTGGAAAAGGGGGAAATTCTCCCTTTATCTTTGATAGTACAAAAAGGGAACATGGAAGGTTTAAGTTGGTTTAGGTATTTTCAATTAAGATCATCACTATCAAATGTTAAGGATAAACTAAGATTGATTGACTCATGTACACTAATTGAAGATATGGTGACTAGGAAATGTGGCAATATGAAGATTTCTTATTTTTATAAAATATTAAGTAAGTCGCTGTTTGGGACCTTAGTGTCCCCTGGCCAAAAAGCCTGTGAGGCTGACTTACTTAAGATTCGCATCTCACAACTTTTAATCACGTAGTAGTCCAATTTAATATTATACACAGAACATATATCACACCGATTTGGTTGAATAAATGTGGGTTGAAGGAAAATTCTAATTGTCCAAGATTTAATTAACCTGAAGCTGATTTTTTGCATATGTTTTGGTCTTGCTCAGAGATCGGTGTTTATTGGAATCTAATTTCTGAATAGATAGTACAGAAATTGGGGATACATATCCCAATGTCTCCACAACTTTGCATACTAAATGATACATCCATAATGAATTGCTGTAAGGATTCTAGGATACTTCTTACCAGAATACAGTTTTTGGCTTGTCTTCTGATTGCAAGGGTATGGTTCTCTTGAAACTCTCGAAACTTAATTACATAGGTGAACTTGGTGAAAAAATTAAGGGTTATGAAAAAACCTATATAAACAAAGAGCTATTGGGAGAAAATGGAAGAGGATATGGACAACTTGGGAGGGCTAGGCACTCCAGGTGTAATTGATGATTCCTTAGACTCTGTTCCTCTCCAGAGGAAGCCCCGTACCCCAAGAGTCACATTGTAAATAGGTTGGGTTAAGGGTGGATTAATATTTTTATTTTTATTTTATTCTCTCCCTGATAACCCCCCTGTCATTGATCACCCCCCTGTAAGGCTCCATTCAGACGTCCGTATTATTTTTACGTATCCACGATCGGATCCGCAAAACACATACGGACGTCTGAATGGAGCCTTACAGGGGGGTGATCACCCCATATAGACTCCCTGATCACCCCCCTGTCATTGATCACCCCCCTGTAAGGATCTATTCAGACATTTTTTTGGCCCAAGTTAGCAGAAATTATTATTATTTTTTTTCTTACAAAGTCTCATATTCCACTAACTTGTGTCAAAAAATAAAATCTCACATGAACTCACCATACCCCTCACGGAATCCAAATTCGTAATTATTTTTAGACATTTATATTCCAGACTTCTTCTCACGCTTTAGGGCCCCTAAAATGCCAGGGCAGTATAAATACCCCACATGTGAACCCATTTCGGAAAGAAGACACCCCAAGGTATTCCGTGAGGGGCATATTGAGTCTATGAAAGATTAAAATCTTTGTCCCAAGTTTGCGGAAAGGGAGACTTTGTGAGGAAAAAACAAAAATAAAATCAATTTCCGCTAACTTGTGCCAATTTTTTTTTTCTATAAACTCGCCATGCCCCTCATTAAATACCTTGGGGTGTCTTGTTTCCAAAATGGGGTCACATGTGGGGTATTTATACTGCTATGGCTTTTTAGGGGCCCTAAAGCGTTATAAGAAGTCTGGGATCCAAATATCCAAATGTCTAAAAATGCCCTCCTAAAAGGAATTTGGGCCGCTTTGCGCATCTAGGCTGCAAAAAAGTGTCACACATGTGGTATCTCCATACTCAGGAGAAGTTGGGGAATGTGTTTTGGGGTGTCATTTTACATATACCCATGCTGGGTGAGAGAAATATCTTGGTCAAGTGCCAACTTTGTATAAAAAAAATGGGAAAAGTTGTCTTTTGCCAAGATATTTCTCTCACCCCGCATGGGTATATGTAAAATGACACCCCAAAACACATTCCCCAACTTCTCCTGAGTACGGCGATACCAGATGTGTGACACTTTTTTGCAGCCTAGGTGGGCAAAGGGGCACACATTCCAAAGAGCACCTTTAGGATTTCACAGGTCATTTTTTACACATTTTGATTTCAAACTACTTCTCATGCATCTGGGCCCCTGAAATGCCAGGGCAGTATAACTACCCCACAAGTGACCCCATTTTGGAAAGAAGACACCCCAAGGAATTTTGTGATGGGTAGGGATGAGCGAACCCGAACTGTATAGTTCGGATTTGTACCGAATTTTGGGGTGTCCGTGACACGGAATCGAACCCGGACATTTTCGTAAAAGTCCGGGTTCGGTGTTAGACGCTTTCTTGGCGCTTTTTGAAAGGCTGCAAAGCATCCAATCAACAAGCGTCATACTACTTGCCCCAAGAGGCCGTCACAGCCATACCTACTATTGGCATGGCTGTGATTGGCCAGTGCAGCATGTGACCCAGCCTCTATTTAAGCTGGAGTCAGGTAGCGCCTGAATCAGTATAGGGAGAGGTTGCAGCTAAGACGTTAGGGCGAGATTAGGCAGTGATTAACTCCTCCAAAAGACTTCATTCAGAGATCGATCTGCAGCTGTGGATGATTGAACTGCTGCTATTGAATTGCTCACAGTTTTTAGGCTGCCCAGAGCATTTCTCAGTCACTTTTTTCTGGGGTGATCGGCGGCCATTTTGTGTATGCCACCAAGTGCATTTAACCCTCAATAGTGTGGTTGTTTTTGGCTATATCCTACATCAGGGTGAAGATGTCACACCAAGTGCATTTAACCATCAATAGTGTGGTTATTTTTTGGCCATATCCCAGTCTAATTCTGACTGTAAACATATACCTGTCACCCAGCGACTAAATAATAGGCCTCAAATTTATAGTCCGCTAAATCTGTGGTTATTGCTGTAGCTTGTCAAGTTATTTAGTGTCCGTCAAAGCACAGTTTTTGTTCTGGGTTGAAATACAATTCCCAATTTTGCAATTCTCTAAATTAGTGGTTTCTGCTGTATCAGACCTCCTTTAAATCTATCCCTAAAAGGGTATATAAGATTCAAGGTGCACATAGGGTCATTCTCAATAACTTCACACACACGCTACTGTGCATATCCCAGTCTAATTCTGTCTGTAAATGTATACCTGTCACCCAGCGCCTAAATAATAGGCCTCAAATTTATAGTCAGCTAAATCTGTGGTTACTGCTGTGCCTGTATTAGTGTAATACGGTACCTAAATAGATAGCCAGATAGTGTTAGGGGTCTTTAAAAAAAGGCCTGAATTTGAATTAAAAACATTGGGCCAAATAATATTTTTGTTGTTGTGGTGAGCGATGACAACGAGGAAAACATCTAGTAAAGGACGCGAACGCGGACATGGTTGTGGTGGTGTTAGTGGACCCTCTGGTGCTGGGAGAGGACGTGGCCGGTCTGCCACAGCCACACGTCCTAGTGTACCAACTACCTCAGGTCCCAGAAGCCGCCATAATTTACAGCGATATATGGTGGGGCTCAATGCTGTTCTAAGGATGGTAAGGCCTGAGCAGGTACAGGCATTAGTCAATTGGGTGGCTGACAGTGGATCCAGCACGTTCACATTATCTCCCACCCAGTCTTCTGCAGAAAGCGCACAGATGGCGCCTGAAAACCAAGCCCATCAGTCTGTCACATCACCCCCATGCATACCAGGGAAACTGTCTGAGCCTCAAGTTATGCAGCAGTCTCTTATGCTGTTTGAAGATTCCGCTGGAAGGGTTTCCCAAAGGCATCCACCTAGCCCTCTACTGACCGCCGCCATCTGGGACCGAGCACCCCAAAGGCAGCATCAAGGAGTTCCCTGGCAGGGCACTTCTTCAAACAATGTGCTGATGACAAGACCCGAGTGGTTTGCACGCTGTGCCATCAGAGCCTGAAGCGAGGCATTAACGTTCTGAACCTTAGCACAACCTGCATGACCAGGCACCTGCATGCAAAGCATGCACTGCAGTGGAGTAAACACCTTAAAACCAAGGAAGTCACTCAGGCTCCCCCTGCGGCCTCTTCTGCTGCTGCCGCCTCGGCCTCTTCCTCCGCCTCTGGAGGAACGTTGGCACCTGCCGCCCAGCAAACAGGGGATGTACCACCAACACCACCACCTCCGTCACCAAGCATCTCAACCATGTCACACGGCAGCGTTCAGCTCTCCATCTCACAAACATTTGAGAGAAACCGTAAATTCCCACCTATCCACCCTCAATCCCTGGCCCTGAATGCCAGCATTTCTAAACTACTGGCCTATGAAATGCTGTCATTTAGGCTGGTGGACACAGACAGCTTCAAACAGCTGATTGTCGCTTGCTGTCCCACAGTATGTTGTTCGCAGCCGGCACTACTTCTCCAAGAGAGCCGTGCCTTCCCTGCACAACCAAGTATCCGATAAAAGCAGGTGTGCACTGCGCAACGCCATCTGTGGCAAGGTCCACCTAACCACAGATACGTGGACCAGTAAGCACGGCCAGGGACGCTATATCTCCCTAACTGCACACTGGGTAAATGTAGTGGCTGCTGGGCCCCAGGCTGAGAGCTGTTTGGTGCACGTCCTTCCGCCGCCAAGGATCGCAGGGCAACATTCTTTGCCTCCTGTTGCCACCTCCTCCTACTCGGCTTCCTCCTCCTCTTCTTCCACCTGCTCATACAGTCGTCCACACACCTTCACCACCAACTTCAGCACAGCCCGGGGTAAACGTCAGCAGGCCATTCTGAAACTCATATGGGACCTGTCTCCAATTGATATTGGTTAATTTTTATTTATTTTTATTTTTATTCATTTCCCTATCCAAATTTGTTTGCAGGGGATTTACCTACATGTTGCTGCCTTTTGCAGCCCTCTAGCTCTTTCCTGGGCTGTTTTACAGCCTTTTTAGTGCCGAAAAGTTCGGGTCTTCCTACTCGGCTTCCTCCTCCTCTTCTTCCACCTGCTCATCCAGTCAGCCACACACCTTCACCACCAACTTCAGCACAGCCCGGGGTAAACGTCAGCAGGCCATTCTGAAACTCATATGTTTGGGGGACAGGCCCCACACCGCACAGGAGTTGTGGCGGGGTATAGAACAGCAGACCGACGAGTGGTTGCTGCCGGTGAGCCTCAAGCCCGGCCTGGTGGTGTGCGATAATGGGCGAAATCTCGTTGCAGCTCTGGGACTAGCCGGTTTGACACACATCCCTTGCTTGTCGCATGTGCTGAATTTGGTGGTGCAGAAGTTCATTCACAACTACCCCGACATGTCAGAGCTGCTGCATAAAGTGCGGGCCATCTGTTCGCGCTTCTGGCGTTCACATCCTGCCGCTGCTCGCCTGTCTGCGCTACAGCGTAACTTCGGCCTTCCCGCTCACCGCTTCATATGCGACGTGCCCACCAGGTGGAACTCCACCTTGTACATGCTGGACAGACTGTGCGAGCAGCAGCAGGCCATAGTGGAGTTTCAGCTGCAGCACGCACGGGTCAGTCGCACTGCGGAACAGCACCACTTCACCACCAATGACTGGGCCTCCATGCGAGACCTGTGTGCGGTGATGAAAGAGGAGGTGGCCCAGAAGGAGGAGGAGGAGGAGGAGGAAGAGGGGTCATTTTTAGCACTTTCAGGCCAGTCTCTTCAAAGTGACTCATTGGGAGGTTTTTTGCAACAGCAGAGGCCAGGTACAAATGTGGCCAGCCAGGGCCCACTACTGGAGGATGAGGAGGACGAGGATGAAGAGGAGGTGGAGGAGGATGAGGATGAAGCATGGTCACAGCGGGGTGGCACCCAATGCAGCTCGGGCCCATCACTGGTGCGTGGCTGGGGGGAAACGCAGGACGATGACGATACGCCTCCCACAGAGGACAGCTTGTCCTTACCCCTGGGCAGCCTGGCACACATGAGCGACTACATGCTGCAGTGCCTGCGCAACGACAGCAGAGTTGCCCACATTTTAACGTGTGCGGACTACTGGGTTGCCACCATGCTGGATCCACGGTACAAAGACAATGTGCCCACCTTACTTCCTGCACTGGAGCGTGCTAGGAAGATGCCTGATTACAAGCGCACATTGGTAGACGTGCTACTGAGAGCATTCCCAAATGTCACAGGGGAACAAGTGGAAGCCCAAGGCCAAGGCAGAGGAGGAGCAAGAGGTCGCCAAGGCAGCTGTGTCACGGCCAGCTCCTCTGAGGGCAGGGTTAGCATGGCAGAGATGTGGAAAAGTTTTGTCAACACGCCACAGCTAACTGCACCACCACCTGATACGCAACGTGTTAGCAGGAGGCAACATTTCACTAACATGGTGGAACAGTACATGTGCACACCCCTCCACGTACTGACTGATCGGCCCCATTCAACTTCTGGGTCTCTAAATTGTCCACGTGGCCAGAGCTAGCCTTTTATGCCTTGGAGGTGCTGGCCTGCCCGGCGGCCAGCATTTGTCTGAACGTGTATTCAGCACGGCAGGGGGCGTCATTACAGACAAACGCAGCCGCCTGTCTACAGCCAATGTGGACAAGCTGACGTTCATAAAAATGAACCAGGCATGGATCCCACAGGACCTGTCCATCCCTTGTGCAGATTAGACATTGACTAACTCCCCTTAACCATAAATTATTGTACTCCAGGGCACTTCCTCATTCAATCCTATTTTTAGTTTTCATTTTACCATTATATTGCGAGGCAACCCAAAGTTCAATGAACCTCTCATCTGTCTGGGTGCAGGGGCCTAAATATATGCCAATGGACTGTTCCAATGTTGGGTGACGTGAAGCCTGATTCTCTGCTATGACATGCAGACTGATTCTCTGCTGACATGAAGCCAGATTCTCTGTTACGGGACCTCTCTCCTCTGCCTGGGCCTAAATATATGACAATGGACTGTTAGTGATGGCTGACGTGAAGCCTGATTCTCTGCTATGACATGCAAACTGATTCTCTGCTGACATGAAGCCAGATTCTCTGTTACGGGACCTCTCTCCTCTGCCTGGGTGCCTGGGCCTAAATATATGACAATAGACTGTTACAGTGGTGGGTGACGTGAAGCCAGATTCTCTGCTATGGGACCTCTCTCCAATTGATATTGAATAATTTTTATTTATTTTATTTTTATTCATTTCCCTATCCACATTTGTTTGCAGGGGATTTACCTACATGTTGCTGCCTTTTGCAGCCCTCTAGCTCTTTCCTGGGCTGTTTTACAGCCTTTTTAGTGCCGAAAAGTTCGGGTCCCTATTGACTTCAATGGGGTTCGGGTTGAAGTTCGGGTCGGGTTCGGATCCCGAACCCGAACATTTCCGGGAAGTTCGGCCAAACTTCTCGAACCCGAACATCCAGGTGTTCGCTCAACTCTAGTGATGGGCATAGTGAGTTCATGGAAGTTTTTATTTTTTTGTCATAAGTTACTCGAATATGAGACTTTGTAAGAAAAAAAAATCATCATCATTTTCCGCTAACTTGTGACAAAAAATAAAAAGTTCTATGAACTTACTATGCCCATCAGCGAATACCTTAGGGTGTCTACTTTCCGAAATAGGGTCATTTGTGGGGTGTTTGTACTGTCTGGGCATTGTAGAACTCAGGAAACATGACAGGTGCTCAGAAAGTCAGAGCTGCTTCAAAAAGCGGAAATTCTAATTTTTGTAACATAGTTTGTAAACGCTATAACTTTTACCCAAACCATTTTTTTTTTGCCTAAACATTTTATTTTTATTTTTATCAAAGACATGTAGAACAATAAATTTTGCGAAAAATTTATATATGTATGTCGTTTTTTTTGCAAAATTTTGCAACTGAAAGTGAAAAATTTCATTTTTTTGCAAGTTTTGATTAATAACAAAAAAAGTAAAAATGTCAGCAGCAATGAAATAACACCAAATTAAAGCTCTATTAGTGAGAAGAAAAGGAGGTAAAATTAATTTGGGTGGTAAGTTGCATGACCGAGCAATAAACGGTGATAGTAGTGTAGTGCAGAAGTGTAAAAAGTGGCCTGGTCATTAAGGGTGTTTCAGCTAGGGGGGTTAAAGTGTGTGCATTATATTATGTGAATAGTGTTTTATACTGAAATATGACAATTATCATATACAATTGACTGCAAGATAACATGCCTATAGTGAGGAAAGGAATGATTAGTAAAGTGCTAATAAAGTGCCATGTGTAAGGCAACAAGCATTCTGAGGATAATTAAGGGTGACTGTGAATACACTAACCAAAAGTAATGCGACCTCATGTGTAACGAACGCCAGACACGGTGTATCTGCAACCTCACCACGCATCCTCAGTATTGCACACATGACCTACAAGACGTCATAACGTGTAAGTATTTGTGGAGCTTGTGCAGCTTGAAAATCTCACATCTTTTGGCCATATTGGAAAAGGCAAAAGACAACCCGAGTCCCAGTGCATGCACCGAACATAGTGAACGTCCAATTGCCTTATTCTCCACTGACCAAATAGCAGTATCAATACCATATTAAACTATATATAAGGGCAATAAAGGAAAAACAGACCAGGGGGCAGGATGAATGTCCACCAACAAGTAGGCATCACCCTTCCCTCTCAAGAGGAACATAAGGTAGGGTCCCGCATGCCAATGCTGGCTCAACACTCATTATCCCAAGGGATCCAACCCATAAACCTATGAGGGTTTTCCTCAAACATACTACCATAATTACAAAAGTGAACTGACGAGTACTCGTCTTAATTATCATTGTGCAACCTGGGCATGATAAGTAAAGTAAGTATGATATGTGCTTTGAGTCCTATGGTAGAAAAGCACTTTACAAATGTTATTGTTATTACCTCTGTTTATATAGTTTTATGTATGTTTTATTTACTTATCATACCCAGGACTATTGTGTGTGACAGCAGCAATATATATTTTTAGCGCATCCTGCGCAAAATACTGTTCAATAGGCCGCTGCGGACAGTTAAAGGATTTGTGTCGCATCTTGTGTGTAAATTGTGCGCATCTCTAAAATATCAGTGACATCCAATGCAGTTTTTCCGTAGACTGTGTCCCCTGCGAACAGTAAAATGATCTGTGCCACATCTCCTGTTCAGTGTGCGCATCCCTACACTATGAGCGACATCCAGTACACTATTTCCGTAGATGGTGTCCCCTGCGGACAGTAAAATGTAATATCAGTGACTAGTGATGAGCGGCAGGGGTCATATTCGAATTTGCTATATTTTGTGAATATTTATTGAATATTTGCAAATTCGAATGTTCGTTATATTCTACAATTTCTTTTACTCGAAAAATCTGCAAGGTAATGATCGCGTAATATGCGAATATGCAAATTTTCGTAATGCAAATTTTTATTGAAAAGGTTTCAATTGCCGAGTAAAAACATGATTCCTCCGTGCTTCTTGCTTGTGGCCCAATGAGAAGGCTGCAGTATCTTTGACTTTAGGAGTAGTGTTGATTGCAAATTTTCGTAATGCAAGTTTCTATCGCAAATTTTTCAATTGCCGTGTAAAAACATGATTCCTCCCTGCTTCTTGCTTGTGGGTCAATGAGTCATTGGCCCACAAGCAACTTAAAGCAGGAAGGAATCATGACTTTAGATAGGAAAAATGACTAATAGTCTAAAAACCTAATATATAGCACTATAGCAAATATATTAGATTTTTCGAATATTCGTAATATTCTAAAACAAGAATATTTAGCAATATAGCGAATATTTGGAAAAAAAACTAATGTAGAGCAATTTAGCTAATATAGTGCAAATCTTTTTTTATAGTTGTAATTTTTTTCTGATGAAATGAGAAAAAATTTACAACTATTAGACAAAGAAGATTATAGCACTATATTAGCTAAATTGCTCTATATTTGTTTTTTTCGAATATTCGCTATATTGCTCTATATTCTTGTTTTAGAATATTCAAAAAAAAATATATATACGATATAGCACTATATATTAGTTTTTTAGAATATTCATAATTTTTCCCATCTGAAGTCATGATTCCTCCCTGCTTAAGTTGCTTGTGGGCCAATGACTCATTGGCCCACAAGCAAGAAGCAGTGAAGAATCATGTTTTTACTCTGCAATTGAAAAATGTGCTATAAAAATTCGCATTACGAAAATTTTCAATCAACACTACTCCTAAAGTCAAAAATACTGAACCCAATCAAGATGGTTTGGGGTGAGCTGGACCGCAGAGTCAAGGCAAAAGGGCCAACAAGTGCTAAGCATCTCTGGGAACTCCTTCAAGACTATTGGAAGACCATTTCAGGTGACTACCTCTTGAAGCTCATCAAGAGAATGCCCAGAGTGTGCAAAGCAGTAATCAAACCAAAGGTGGCTACTTTGAAGAACCTAGAATATGACATATTTTCAGTTGTTTCACACTTTTTTGTTATGTATATAATTCCACATGTGTTAATTCATAGTTTTGTTGCCTTCAGTGTGAATCTACAATTTTCATAGTCATGAAAATAAAGAAAACTCTTTTTGAATAAGAAGGTGTGTCCAAACTTTTGGTCTCTACTGTATGTATGACAGCTGGATAGCATTGTATAACTGTGACAGTTGGATAGCATTGTATAACTGTGACAGTTGGATAGCATTATATATATATATATATATATATATATATATATGTGACAGTTGGATAACATTGTCCCATATTGCATATTTTTATTTATTTAACTCAGATTTTCATATATTTTAAATGCATATAGACTTTTGATTCAAAATGAGGAATCTACCCTGTTAATTCAATAATGTTGGAATGTTGGAAGCACTTCACAGATTCATGCTCTTTGAACCACTGAAGTACAGTATTTGCTAAACACTTCAACCTACAGTATGCATTCACCAAATGGGAAAGGGTTCTGACTGGCATTTCCATGTTAGATCTTTAGCAATAAGGCAAATGATAATGAAATTCATATCTTTCTGTGTTCTATCCTATTTTGGTCTCCCTATGCACTAATATTCCTATTCTTATGAATATTTTATGCTGGTGTTAATGTTTTGCAAGAGGAAAGGGGTGGTGTAGAATCTTGATGGAAACTCTGAAAACATGCAGAAGATTATTCTCTTTCCTTCCTATTAAACTCTAACAGCTTGTTAGATTTCCTGGAGCTTCAATCAAACACTTTTTAAACAAATGAAATACTCAAACTATTATTGATATGCCTGTAGGAATACAATCCAGATGTTTACTCTGATTTGGAAAAGAAACACCAAGTAGATTTTCTAATGAAATGGTACATATGCTTGTAGTGTGCTCTAGAAAGAGGTTTTGAAGTTGATTTTTTTTTTGGGCTTAATCCATGGAAAGGAATGTTGGCTTCTCAGTTCTTAGCTGCTGCATATGGTTATTCACAATGGTTATTTATGGTTATGGGTCTTTATATTAACATATTATGATTACTTTGTTTTGTTTGGTCTATAGCATGTGTACATTAACAAACACAACAAACACTATTTAGCTTTACTGGTACATTAGCATATCTAAGTTGATTCCTACTTAAATATGTAAAATGTAGCCATTAATAGTTTTTATGTCATTCTGCAGCAGAACAATATTTCCAATAAACTTCACAAATAAACTGTTTATGTACATTTTAGAATTAAAATAGAGAAGTTAGGAAAATGCATTTCACACTAATGTAGAAAGCTCTTTATCATTTTAGAGGTTTACTTTTTATTAAATTTACAAATGTATTAAAGAGAATCTGTCACCATGATCTTGGATCTTTACTTTCAGTATTATATCAGTAGTACTGCAGATAAGGAATCAAGATCCCAAATTTTTATTTTCCTGCTTCCCCCCACTATGAGTGCGCAAAGTTGAGCTAAAATACACAGTCTGGACTGCTGTGTTGTGCTAACGTAATAGAGAGTACTCCTGCACAGCAGTCCTGAAAATTTATTTCAGTGCAGCTTTTAGCACTGACAGTGGGGTAACAGCAATTATGGCAAGAGAGAAAAGGGAGAGGCGCTCATAGGGTAGTAAGCGATCATAAGCAGATAAACGTGATGGATTGAATGTGCTCACCTTTGGGTGTTGTGCAGGTGTAAACACACAACAGGTTAGACACACCAAAGGTTGGAAGGGTGAGGGAGGTCCGTGCTACCGATACCCGTTCAGTCCCTTTGGATGGAGTTGCCAAAAACTCCTAGGGAATGTTAGGTGCGAGAAGAGTGATTTGTGACCGAAAACACACGATAAGGTACCTCTTTGGCGCACAGGGACGACCACAGTTTCAAGGTTTTTGGTATAAATACTATTTATTGTTCAGTTGACAACGCGTTTCGGAGTTTATAACTCCTTTTTCAAGTCTTGGGGGCGCCAACAGCAAGGGGCAACAGGCAAAAGGTGGCCAGGTGGCTGATGTGTGCTGCTGCTGTGTCTGGCAGCACACATCAGCCACACTGTTGCATTAGGGTGTGCGCCCTAAAGCACAAACACACATGCCACTGTGTGTGTGTGTGTGTGTATATATATATATATATATATATATATTTATATTATACACACACATACAGTTATATTACCCCTGTACATTCTACAGGTGTAATATAACGGAGGAGGGCTATCATGGGACATTATACAGGGGGTAATATAACTGAGGGGTATCAGGGTAAATTATACAGGGGGTAATAGAACTGAGGAGGAGTATCAAGGTACATTATACAGGGGTAATATAACTGAGGAGGGCTATCAGGGGACATTATACCATGGGTAAAATAACTAAGGGGTATCGGGGTACATTATACAGGGGTAATATAAATTATATTACCTTTGTATAATGTCTGAAAGCCTTCCTCAGTTATATTATCCCTGTATAATGTACCCTCATACCCCTTAGTTGTATTACTCCCTGTATAATTTACCATGTTACCCATCAGTTATATTATATGGGCCCAGGCACACCCAGCACACCCCGTGTGCACACTTATGGGTATGATATATTTTCGCAAAAAGTGGACATTCAGTTGATGTGTTGGTAAAATGTAAGTCAGTAGAATCTGAATGGCTCTGATGAGAGGGTATCAGGGTACTTTAGGTCCTACCGAACATGATCCAAGCAAGGGAAATTGGTGAATGGCTGACAGGGTAATTAAGAGCACCCAAGGCTCACTGATGTGCAAGGGGAACAATGATTTGCCTATCTAGTCTGATCACAGAAAAGCTATGGTAGCAAAAATGTATGAAAATGTTAATGCTAACTACGAGGAGATTTGGAGTCTGTGTTGGTGCAAATTGCACCACATTTATCACGTTTACAATGTTTGATAAATTTTATGCACCTTTAAAGGTAATCTGTCAGCAGTTTATAGTATAAGTGATGCAGAGTCCAATTATGTAATTATTATTTTCAAACTTATTTGCATTCTGATGCTGCGCTCTTACAACCCAGGAGTAAGATGCATTGAGAGAACTCCCATGCTCACAGACATAACAAAGAGGATTCAAAACAGAGTCCTCTCAGTGCATTTTACTTCTGGTTTGTTGGAGCACAGTGTCAGAATGAAAGTGAGTATGAAGATAAAAATTACACTACCGGACACTGCATCACTTTATAATGCCTATGCTATATTTTTATTTAAAATAAGCTAACATAAAGGTCTAGCAGGGAATTATTTGTGTTTTTATTATTTCATTTCTTTTCATAACAGAACGCTCAGAAGGACAAAGAGAGGGAGATGGAGAAACATATATACTCTACCTCCAAACTGAGGCATCTACACTGCTGAGGGAGGGAGACAAAAAACAAAGATTTCTAGGAGGTAAATTTGTTGTACTAAATGCAATAATAATGAAAATTCACATTAATTATTGAAAACAGGCCAAAACATCCTTTGAAATTATCATTTATGAAGGTAGCTGTAATTTTGTAATGTACTTATTTTACCTTTATTGCTTCTATTGTCCGTTCTGTGCTGTGGTCACATGACCCTGTCTTGCAGCTCTTTCTCATTTCCTCTGATGTTATGTCCATGGGTATGTTAAAGCAGTAACAGGGGCAATGATAGGGAAGTGTCTATGTAACTATCTGGGAGGGGGGAGAGATATGCATCATGGGTTTGGTTAGATAAAACAAAAAGTGCTACATACAGGATATGAATAAACTAAAATGATTGGTTTACATGAGTCAGGACATATAACAGATATTAGCATCACACTGTCCACAATGGGGCTCACAATCTAAGTTCCTTAGAAAACCAGAGGAAACACATGCAAACACATGAAGAAACTCCATACAGATGATGTCCTTGGTCAGATTTGAACATAGGACCTCAAAGCTGCAAGGCACCAGTGCTTACCATTATTATATCACTGTCGTTTGGAACGCTATATTACTGTTAAAACTGTTACTTTATTAATCAGAAAAAGAAAAGGGAAGGGGCACTAACCTATATTAAAATTCTAGGACGCCATCTATTCAGTATAGGGTCGATGAATGGGTCCTATAAAACGCAATTTGCGGTGGGTACAACTGTGGATGGGGTCACTAGAAATACCGCAAGCTAGTGCTGTACTGCTGGTTGAAGCATAAGGCCATGGGGCCGTGCTAAATAAATTCCACAGAAGTTAGGCACTGTAGCGCGGTCGAGGTGCTCTGAACCACTGCCAGCTGGTAGATCCCTGGACTAAAATTATTCATGGACTAATCCAGTGATAAACATCTGCCTGCAGAAGCCGATCTCAATTGAAACCATCCGTTCGAAGTGAAGCAGATGTCTGAGAATCGGCCCTGCAGACACAAATCAATGGATCTAAGCTAAGCTGGGTGGAACAGAAAGAGCTGAATTGCAGTTGCTCATCTACCTGCAGAGGGCTGAGAACCGCAGACCTCAACTGCAGTGTGAGCGCAATGCAGACACATATAAATATTAATTCATCCCCACACCACACTCTACGCGTTTCGCCATAAGGCTCGTCAGGAGCGTGTATTTGTGGTTATCAGGATAAATATTATTTTAGGGAACCAAACTACGAGATCCTACAGTCTCAGAAACAGCAAAAACCAATAGCACACCATCACAGGATGGGTGCAACTGGTTACGAGACTGTGGATTCTCCATTGAAAAACAGGTCTAGGGATAAGTTACAAATGATTAACTTATCTGATAGGTCCCTTACGGAGGTAGAATTGGAACTGCTAAGCAAGGGCATATCATTTGTTCCCACCTGTTCCTTTAGCTCCTTCGAATGGGTCAAGGATTTGACCTTATTCGTAAGGAAACTTAAATGGAAAAAATTCTTTGCTACACATAATCAACAACAATGCAATGAATTGGGTGTTGACATACATGACCTGCCGGATATCCAACTACTGGCATCCCTCATGGTGGAAGGTAGTAGGGATGTTGGTGAGGGTCCATTCACGGACCTCAAATTGTCCTCTACCAAAAACCCGCCCCTCAGTGATGGTACACCACCTGACATCTTTCTTAAGGTCGTGACAGATCAACTGAGAATGCTCGACACATCCAGGGGGACTGAGCCCAATCTCCGTAAAAGGGAGATTGATGCCCTTACCTCACTGGAATGCGACAACTCCCTTGTCATTAAACCATCGGACAAGGGAGGGAATATTGTCGTAATGAATTGTGACCAGTACAAGACCATGTGTCTGAACATTCTCAGTGATGAATCATGTTACCGTGTGCTGGAATCAAATCCAACTGAGACGTTCAGGAGGCAATTGAAGGACCTCTTGGACACAGCACACGATCATGCCCTTATCAGTAGGTCCGAGTTTGAGTTCTTGTTCCCCAAACATCCCCAGATCCCTTGTTTCTATGGGTTACCCAAGGTGCACAAGGGACTTGTCCCTTTAAAGGGACGTCCCATTGTGTCAGGGACTGGGAGTTTGACACATCCAATCAGTAAATACGTGGATAGGATTTTACGACCCTTTGCGGTGTCCCTATCCTCGTATGTACGTGATTCTATGGATGTGATAAAAAAATTGGAAGGAATACATCTTTGTGAGAACGTTATGCTGGCCAGCCTGGATGTTGAGGCCCTGTACAGCTCCATACCCCATGACAGGGGGTGTGGAGTTGTGGCCTCATTTCTTAGTCAACGTGGCACCCATTGCTGGCAGCATAACGAGTTTATCCTTGAATTAATGAAGTTTATCCTTGAGCACAACTGTTTCATTTTTGACCATCGTATGTACCACCAGCTCAGTGGAGTGGCGATGGGGAGCCCTTGTGCCCCGACCTTCGTCAATCTCTACCTGGGCTGGTGGGAACGTGAAGTTGTGTTCGCGGATAATCAGAGATGGGCTGACCACATTAATTTGTGGTTACGCTTCATCGATGATGTGTTGATTTTATGGTCTGGGAGTTTTGAGGACTTCAATCGGTTTGTTTCAGACCTGAACATAAACACTATGGGATTATTCTTTACATCGGAGATCCAGGAATCTCAAATCAATTTTCTGGATTTGACCGTCTTCAGGGACAGGATGGGTAATATTGGCACACGACTGTTCCGCAAGGAGACTGCGACGAACAGCCTCCTTAGTTGAGACAGCTGCCACCCCTTGCCCCTGAAGAGGGGAATTCCAAAAGGGCAATACCTTCGGGTAAGGCGCAACTGCTCCAGTATGTCGGATTTCAGAACGGCATCCAGTGATCTACGAACCAGGTTTAGGAGTAGGGGGTACCCACAACATGTATTAACCAAGGCGTACCAGCATTCGCTGGCACAAAACCGGGATGCCCTTCTTACCCCTAGGCCAGGATCGGTTGGAATGGACCAGTTGCGCATTATAGCCACGTATGATGAAGCGCACAACACAGTGCGTGAGTTGCTGACGACCTATTGGGGTATTCTAAAATCAGACCCCGATATTGGAGATATGATAGGTGACGTACCTCTAATTACGTACAGATGTGGACGTAGTTTGAGAGATCGCCTGGTCCACAGCTTCTTTCAGGCCCCGACTACATCCACGTGGTTGAGTACTAGCCTCAAAGGGACCTTCCGCTGTGGTGGTTGCGTGGCTTGCCCTGCAATCCAGACTGGTGCCACATTTATCTGTAGCGTCACTGAACAGAGGTTCACTATTAGATCATTTGTCAATTGCAAAACAAGAGGCCTGGTATATTTGGCCACTTGTGTTTGCGGAAAACAATATGTGGGTAAAACCACAAGAGAATTCCGTAGAAGAGTAGCAGAACATCTAAATGACATCTGCAAAGGGGCTGATACCCCTATTGCTAGAACACATATCAACCATGCACAATGGTGATGTGGATGTCATTAAATTTCAGGCTGTGGAGGTAGTCAGATGATCGCCAAGAGGAGGCGACTTCGACAGGCGTTTATTACAAAAAGAGACACAGTGGATTTATCGCCTGTATGCGCTCCAGCCCCATGGATTGAATGAGTATAATTCCTTTGTGTGTTTTCTCTAGATCCCTGGATCTGGAGTGCAACGGGGGAACATTAGTGGTGATGATACACTGCCCGCGATCCCTGTGTCCCAGCAGGACTGACCACTAATGATTCCATGTTATTAGGCCAGCATAATATGTGATTACCCAGGCCACTGATAGGGCCATGAGATAGTAGGGGTATGGAAGTGTAACCATTGGTTGTGGATTGTTTATACCACATTATACCAAACACCGCCCCTGTAATCTATAAAGGGATCACCATGCATATCCGCCTGATCACAGTGTTACCATCTAGTAACAATGCTGCAGGGTCCTCTGTGATCCTGTTGTGTTGTCTCTATTACTACCGATTGTTGTCCTCAACAAAATAAAATATAATGTAATGTATACCACTTTATGATCCTCGTCCTGATTGGTGCTGTACAAACGCCGCCGGATCAGTAAGTTGCCGTATATATCAACTCTAACTCTAATGTAGGAATGTTGTGACATTCATCTGGGCCGGTCTCATAGAGGGGGCGGCACAATGGGGGCGGGATGGATGATGCGGCGATGCCGCGCCTCCTGTATCCTCATTGGCCGCTCTGTAGGCGGGGCTCAGCAGAGGGGAGGAGGACTCTCCTCATATTCCGTGCACCTGAGCGGCCGCGTTCGGCCACCTCGTACTAACAGCTGCAGTCTCTGTAACTGAGGCTCAGCAGCTTGGAATATTTATCCTGATAACCACAAATACACGCTCCTGACGAGCCTTATGGCGAAACGCGTCGAGTGTGGTGTGGGGATGAATTAATATTTATATGTGTCTGCATTGCGCTCACACTGCAGTTGAGGTCTGCGGTTCTCAGCCCTCTGCAGGTAGATGAGCAACTGCAATTCAGCTCTTTCTGTTCCACCCAGCTTAGCTTAGATCCATTGATTTGTGTCTGCAGGGCCGATTCTCAGATATCCGCTTCACTTCGAACGGATGGTTTCAATTGAGATCGGCTTCTGCAGGCAGATGTTTATCACTGGATTAGTCCATGAATAATTTTAGTCCAGGGATCTACCAGCTGGCAGTGGTTCAGAGCACCTCGACCGCGCTACAGTGCCTAACTTCTGTGGAATTTATTTAGCACGGCCCCATGGCCTTATGCTTCAACCAGCAGTACAGCACTAGCTTGCGGTATTTCTAGTGACCCCATCCACAGTTGTACTCACCGCAAATTGCGGTTTATAGGTCCCATTCATCGACCCTATACTGAATGGATGGCGTCCTAGAATTTTAATATAGGTTAGTCCCCCTTCCCTTTTCTTTTTCTGATTAATAAAGTAACAGTTTTAACAGTAATATAGCGTTCCAAACGACAGTGATATAATTTTGATAGGTGGAACGTATACCTTATACCAGTTATACCAGTGAAAAAGGGACCAGTGCTTACCACTGAGCCACAGTGTTGCCTAATACACGATCATATCTGTTAAAAACTATAGTAATCCTAGAAAACCTCTATAACCCATAGGATACCAATGCCGTACATGTACAGTGCTGAAGGATGTGACTTAAGAACCAGCACTCTGATCAGGTGCTCAAACAGCCTTGTCTTCCTCATCACCCTGTAGCTCGTCTGGCTGCTCCTGCTTTTCCTCTCCTGTCAGCTGTATAGAAAAAAAAACACCCATTTTGCTACACATTGCTTGTGCTCCAATATCCTCCTCCTCCAGTTCAGCCCCCACATGGCTCATGTGGCCGTGAGATCTAGATGCCTCGTCTTCATTCCCCTGACCAGCCAGATTTACCAGCATCTGTTCCAGGACATGAAGCAGTGGAATGACATTGTTCATCCCGTAGTCCTGGCGACCAACAAATAACATGGCCTCCTCAAAGGGACTGAGTAAATGGCTGGTGTCACCATGAGCTGCTACTGGCTGACATCGAAGTTACACAGTGGAGTACTCCTGTCCGCTTGGATCATCAAGAAATCGTTTATGGCCTGTCTCTGTTCGTATAGTCAGTAGTGTTGATCAAGCACCAAAGTGCTCAGGTGCTTGGGCCGAACACATCGAGATGCTTGGGTGCTCTACCGAGCACCCGAGTATAATGGAAGTCAATGGGAGAACCCGAGCATTAAACCAGACAGCCCCTGCTCTGAAAAGGGGAGGGTGCCTGATTCATAGGAAAAGGTCAGAAATCGATGGAAACACCACCAAAAATGGTTCAGGAACAGCATGGGGAGGATGTCTGGATGCATCTTGGACTCCTAGGTGGCTGCTTGGAACAATGTTGTTCGAGTAGTATGCCACATTTACAGACTGACAATAATATGCACCAAACCAAAGAACTAAAATCGATTTTAGAGGAAAAATTGTTAGGAAACATTATTTCCTATATATTTACTTGTGTATATAAAGTGCACCGAAATTAACTATTAGGTATAATTAGCTAAGGGCCTGCAGGTGAGCTGACCCTTTAAAAGATTTTAGGTGCGGGCCTGCAGGTGAGTTGACCCTATAAAAGATTTTAGATGCAGTCCTGCTGGTGAGCTAAAAATTTATATAAGAGGGCCTGCTGGTGAGCGAACCCTCAAAAAAATTATATGCGAGGGCCTTCAGGTGAGCTGACCCTGTGAAAGATTGTAGGTGAAGGCCTGCTGGTGAGCTGACGCTGAAAAAATTATATGCGAGGGCCTGCTGGTGAGCTGACGCTGTAAATAAATTGAGGTGCTGGCCTGCTGGTGAGCTGACCCTGTAAACGATTGTAGGTGAGGGCCTGCTGATGAACTGACCCTGTAAAACAATGTAGGTGAGGGTCTGCTGGTGAACTAACCCTGTAAAAAATTATATGCGAGGGCCTTCAGGTGAACTGACCCTGTAAAAGATTTTAGGTGTGGGCCTGCTGGTGAGATGACCCTCGAAAAAATATGCAAGGGCCTGCTGGTCAGCTGACCCTGTAAAACAATGTAGGTGAGGGTCTGCTGGTGAGCTGGCGCTCTAAAAAATTATATGTGAGAGCCTTCAGGTGAGCTGACCCTGTTAAAGATTGTAGGTGAAGGCCTGCTGGTGAGCTGATCCTGTAAAAAAAAAATGTAGGTGAGGGCGTGCTGGTGAGCTGACTCTATAAAAAAATTATATGCAAAGGCCTTCAGATGGGCTCACCCTGTAAAACTTTATATGCAAGGGCATGCTGGTCAGTTGACCCTGTAAAACATTGTAGGTGAGGGCCCTCAGGTGAGCAGACCCTATAAAAAATTATTTTTAGGGGCCTTCAGGTGAGCTGACCCTTTAAAACTTTATATGCAAGGGCCTGCAGGTGAGCTGACCCTCAAAAAAATTATATAAAAGGGCCTGCTGGTGAACTGACCCTGTAAAAAATTATATGCGAGGGCCTGCTGGTGAGCTGACCCTGTAAAACATTATATGCGAGGGCCTGCTGGTGAGCTGGCACACTAAAAAATTATATGCAAGGGCTTTCAGGTGAGCTGATCCTGTAAAAGATTGTAGATGAAGGCCTGCTGGTGAGCTGACATTGTAAAAAAATATATATGCAAAGGCCTGCTGGTGAGCTAACCCTCTAAAACATTATATGCAAGGGCCTGCTGGTGAGCTGACCCTCTAAGAAATTATATGCAGGGCCTTCTGGGGAGCTGACCCTGTAAAACATTGTAGGCAAGGGCCTGTTGGTGAGATGACCCTCTAAAAAATTATATACGAGGGCCTGCAGATGAGCTGACCCTCTAAAACGTTATATGGGAAGGGTATATATGTGAGGGCATTATATGCAACAAATAAGCATGTTGATATGATGGTAGAGAAGAAGGAGGATGAGAAAAGGAAGCCTCAACCATATAACCTTGTTTGTGATGGAAGGGGTGCATGGGAATACAGTGTATTCAGTACATTATAAACAACACATGTTAAGTGCCTTTATGTTCATCAGCTTTCCTTTGGTGGAGTCGAGAAGTCATGGTCAATCCAGGCCTTGTTCATTTTTATAAGAGTAATCCTGTCATCATTTTCAATTGACAGACAGATAAGCTTATCTGTTATAATGCCACCAGCAGCACTTAATACACGTTAAGACAAAACGCTGGCGGCAGGGCAGGCCAGCACCTCCAAGGCATAGAGCGCCAGTTTGTGCCACGTGTACAGCTTGGACACCCAGTTGTCGTAAGGCACTGAGGGTTCATTGAGGACGCTGACACAGTCTGCTATGAACTCCTTCACCATCTTTCCAAATTTTTCCCTCTTTGACACTAGGGCGTGCATCAGGGTGAGTGTGCTGGTGAGGGTGTCATGAAACTGTCCCAGGCTTTGAAGAGTGTTGCCCTGCCTCTGTTGGAACTGCTGTGTGTTCCCTTTGTCTCCCCTCCTGAGTTGGCCAAGGAACTACGGACTCTGCCACCAGCATTGTCAGATGGAAATTTTTGGAGCAATTTTTCAACAAGGATCTTCTGGTATTGCACTGTTTTGCTCATCCTCTCCACCAGAGGAATGAGAGATGAGAAGTTCTCTTTGTAGCGGGGGTCGAGAAGGGTGAACAAGCAATAATCCGTGCTGTCTAAAATGCATATAACGCTCGGGTTGCGGGAAAGGCAGCTTAACATAAAGTCATTGAAAAAACAATCAGACTGGCTCACAGTATTTTTGCATTTATTACACTTGATAAAAATCACAATTATTTACTATTGCAGTTATAAAATGATAAAAAATAGATTGCCCACTAGATATTAAACATATCCTAATAGTATATCAAAATAGCATAAATAGGTGGGTATTTTAAATGCGGAGCTCACGCATATACACAACCAACAGGAGTACTCCAAAGGGATAATAGGACCACTTGATTATGCTGTGTGGTGTCAGTCAATAGCGCATTGGATCCATACTTTGACAATGTTCAGATAGTCATGAAATAACTTGCCAAGTGCTCAACATACCAGTCGGTAAGAAGATATCCACCCTGCGGTCGACGGTATGTTCTTATAGTGTCCAGAAGGTACTTTGTACTTGTTTTCGTAGCGGTATTCGCTGACTACCTCCTGCCACGAGGTAGTATCAAGGAGAAGCGGTGATACTACCTCGTGGCAGGAGGTAGTCAGCGAATACCGCTACGAAAACAAGTACAAAGTACCTTCTGGACACTATAAGAACATACCGTCGACCGCAGGGTGGATATCTTCTTACCGACTGGTATGTTGAGCACTTGGCAAGTTATTTCATGACTATCTGAACATTGTCAAAGTATGGATCCAATGTGCTATTGACTGACACCACACAGCATAATCAAGTGGTCCTATTATCCCTTTGGAGTACTCCTGTTGGTTGGGTATATGCGTGAGCTCCGCATTTAAAATACCCACCTATTTATGCTATTTTGATATACTATTAGGATATGTTTAATATCTAGTGGGCAATCTATTTTTTATCATTTTATAACTGCAATAGTAAATAATTGTGATTTTTATCAAGTGTAATAAATGCAAAAATACTGTGAGCCAGTCTGATTGTTTTTTCAATATTCTTCGGTTTTCAGCTGGTATCTGAAAGACTGGGCTCCAGTAGGTTGCTGGTGAGCTCCTCTAAATTGTTTATTAACATAAAGTCATGTTTGCCAGAATACCAACAGGCAAGACTTTGCTGTCGTCTTCAGGAGGACCACTCGGTCTCCTCATCCTCTTCCTCCTCTTCTGCCCACCCACGCTGAATAGATGGAATTAAACTTCCATGGGTACTACCCTCTGTAGCAGAGGCAACCGTCTCCTCACCCTCCTCCTTTTCATCGTCCAATTCGTGCTGAGAAGACGAACTGAGGGTGGTCTGGCTATCACCCTATGTAATGTATTCCCCCAAAGCGTTGTGCTTAATTGTGAGCAGCAAGCGTTTGAGTAGACACAGAAGTGGGATGATTACGCTGATAATAGTGTTATCACCGCTCACCATCTGTGTTGATTCCTCAAAGTTTCTTAAAACCTCACAGAGAATAGTGGAAGCTGACTGGAAAGGCGACGACGATGTTGCAGCTGGTATTCCACTACTGCCCTCTGCTGCTTGCAAAGCCTGGCCAACATGTGGAACGTGGAGTTCCAGCACGTGCTGATGTCGCACAACAGCCGGTGAGCTGGCAAATTCAAGTGCTGCTGAAGCGTTGACAGACCGGCTGAAGCTGTCAATGACTTACAGAAATGTGCACACACGCGGTACACCTTCACCAGTAGCTCAGGTTTTGATAAACTGCTAAACCACAAGGTTTAGCACGTGGGCTAGGCATGGGATGTGTCTGAGCTTGCCGAGCTCCAAAGCCGCTACAAAGTTACGGCCATTATCAGACACAACCATGCCTGGATCTAGGTTGAGTTGCGAGAGCCACAGCTCAGTCTGATCTCTTATCCCCTGCCACAGCTCTGCTGCGGTGTGTTGTTTGTCCCCTAAGCATATCAGCTTCAGCACGGCCTGTTGCCGATTCCCCACTGCAGTGCTACACTGCTTCCAGCTACCAACTGATGACTGACTGGTGCTGCACACTGATGACCAGGTTGGGTCAGTGACTTCATCGTTCACCACCTCCTCTTCCACTTTCTCACTCTGCTCATCCTCCTGACATAAGATAAGATGCCTTTATTGTCACTGTACAATACAATGTAATACAATGTACAATACAATGAAATGTTGTTTACCACTGCAGACAAGAGATCATTATGGGTTCATGAATGCAGCAGTCACTTTCAGTCTGTGGTAGTTTCTATCCTAAAAAGGGGCAATAATCTCCGAGCATTTAGGAGACTGATTGTTTTGGGGTAAAATCTGCTCTTCAGCCTAGTGGTGTGGGCATGTAGGGCTCTAAGACGCCTACCAGAGGGTAGGGGAATGAAATGGCTGTGGCCGGGGTGAGTTGGATCCCCGCTGATAATTTTTGCCCTGTTGCTGCAGGACTTGTTGACCTATCCACAACCTCAGTGATTGACAACTGTGTCTCATCCTCTTCCGACAGTAACATAGTAACATAGTACATAAGGCCGAAAAAAGACATTTGTCCATCCAGTTCGAACTGTCATCCTGCAAGTTGATCCAGAGGAAGGCAAAAAACCCTGTGAGGTAGAAGCCAATTTTCCTCACTTTAGGGGAATAAAAATTCCTTCCCGACTCCAATCAGGCAATCAGAATAAATCCCTGGATCAACGATATCTCTCTAGTAGCTATAGCCTGTAATATTATTACGCTCCAGAAATACATCCAGGCCCCTCTTGAATTCCTTTATTGTACTCACCATCACCACCTCCTCAGGCAGAGAGTTCCATAGTCTCACTGCTCTTACCGTAAAGAATCCTCCTCTATGTTTGTGTACCAACCTTCTTTCCTCCAGACACATAGGATGTCCCCTCGTCACAGTCACCGTCCTGGGAATAAATAGATGACGGGATAGATCTCTGTACTGACCCCTGATATATTTATACATATTAATTAGATCTCCTCTCAGTCATCTTTTTTCTAAAGTGAATAACCCTAATTTTGATAATCTTTCAGGGTACTGTAGTTGCCCCATTCCAGTTATTACTTTAGTTGCCCTCCTCTGGACCCTCTCCAGCTCTGCTATGTCTGCTTTGTTCACTGGAGCCCAGAACTGTACACAGTACTCCATGTGTGGTCTGACTAATGATTTGTAAAGTGGTAGGACTATGTTCTCATCACGGGCATCTATGCCCCTTTTGATGCAACCCATTATCTTATTTGCCTTGGCAGCAGCTGCCTGACACAGTTTTTTGCAGCTTAGTTTGCTGTTTATTAAAATTCCTAGATCTTTTTCCATGTCAGTGTTACCGAGTGTTTTACCATTTAATAAGTACGGGTGACTTGCATTATTCCTTCCCATGTGCATAACTTTACATTTGTCAGTGTTAAACCTCATCTGCCACTTATCTGCCCAAGCCTCCAATCTATCCAGATCACACTGTAGTAGTATACTGTCCTCTTCAGTGTTAATTACTTTACACAGTTTAGTGTCATCTGCAAAAATTGATATCTTACTATGCAAGCCTTCTACGAGATCATTAATAAATATATTGAAGAGAATAGGGCCCAATACTGACCCCTGAGGTACTCCACTAGTGACAGTGACCCAATCTGAGTATTTACCATTAATAACCACCCTCTGTTTTCTATCATTGAGCCAGTTACTTACCCACATACAGATGTTTTCTCCCAGTCCGAGCATTCTCATTTTATATACTAACCTTTTATGTGGTACAGTGTCAAATGCTTTGGAGAAGTCAAGATACACGACATCCATTGATTCGCCGCTGTCAAGTCTAGAACTTACCTCCTCATAGAAACTGATTAAATTTGTTTGACATGATCGATCCCTCGCGAAGCCATGCTGATATGGCGTTATTTGCTTATTTCCGTTAAGATGCTCTAACATAGCATCTCTCAGAAAACCTTCAAACAGTTTACCCACAACAGATGTTAAACTTACCGGCCTATAGTTTCCAGGCTCTGTTTTTGGACCCTTTTTGAATATTGGCACCACATTTGCCATGCGCCAATCCTGTGGGACATTCCCTGTCAATATAGAATCTGCAAATATCAGAAATAAGGGTCTGGCTATGACACTACTTAATTCCCTTAGGATACGAGGGTGTATGCCATCCGGTCCTGGCGATTTGTCTATTTTAATCTTTTTAAGTCATTGATGTACTTCTTCCTGGGTCAGACAGGACACTTTTAATGGGGAATTTATTTCAACATTCGGCATGTCATCTGACAGTTTATTTTCCTCAGTGAATACATTGGAGAAAAAAATATTTAACAGCTTGCTTTCTCCTCGTCGCTCTCTGCGACTCCCCCCTCATTACTCTTTAACGGGCCGACACCTTCAGATTTATACTTTTTAACATTTATATAATTGAAGAACATTTTAGGGTTAGTTTTACTCTCTTTGGCAATTAATCTCTCAGTCTCTAGTTTGGCCGCTTTTATTTGTTTTTTACATGTTCTATTTTTTTCCTTATAGTTTTTCAATGCTTCCGTGCTACCTTCCTGTTTTAGTGTTTTATATGCTTTCTTTTTGTCATTTATTGCTTTCTTTACAGTTCTGTTTATCCACATTGGTTTCTTTTTGTTCCTTAACCTTTTATTCCCATACGGTATGTACCTCTCACAATGAGATTTTAGGATGCTTTTAAAGATATCCCATTTTGTGGCTGTATTTTTATTTGTGAGGACTTTATCCCAGTTAGTTAGGCCTATGGCCTCTCTTAGTTGGCTAAATTTAGCTTTTTTGAAGTTTGGTATTTTTATTCCTCCCTGTACAAACGCTCTCTTGAATGATAATTGGAAGGTTATTACTTTGTGGTCACTATTTCCCAGGTGTCCCCCGACCTGCACGTCTGTTGTTCTGTCAGGCCTATTGGTTAATACTAAGTCCAGTATGGCCATCCCTCTAGTCGGGTCCTGAACCAGTTGGGAGAGGTAATTGTCTTTGGTTGTTGCCAAGAACCTGTTTCCTTTATGAGATACACAAGTTTCAGTTTCCCAGTCTATATCTGGGTAGTTGAAGTCCCCCATAATAACCACCTCATTATGATTTGCCGCCTCGTCTATCTCGTTTAGTAGTAGATTTTCTGTGGACTCTGGTATATTAGGTGGTTTATAGTAAACTCCTATTAGTAATTTATTATTGTTTTTATCGCCATGTATCTCTACCCACAGTGACTCCACATGTTCATGTCCCTCACTTATATCTTCACGGAGTGTGGGCTTTAGACCGAACTTTACATAGAGGCAGACCCCTCCCCCTCTCCGGTTTTGACGATCCTTTCTAAACAGACAGTAATTGCTATTGAGTTATTGGCAACTGTGTCTCATCATCATCCACCTCATTAAACAATAATTCCCCACTGTCATCTTCTTGTGACTGTGGATACTCAAGAGTTTGGGAATCAGGGCACAAGATCTGTCCCTCTTCAAGCGTGCTTTGCGAGAGGGCCAAATCAATTAATAGTGATAAAAAGAGGTCCTCAGAATATCCGAGTGTGAGATCACTTGTTTGGCTAGATTGTAAATGGTGGGAGGAAGAAGGATCAGGGTGAGGATTGTTTGGACCAGTCTCCTGGCTACTGAGACTGGAATTGGTGGAAGACAGGGTGGTGCTTAACCGACTGGATACACTATCTGCTGAAATCCAACCGACCACCTGCTCACACTGGGCTGACTTCACGAGCGTTGTCCTGCGCTGCCCTGCAAAATGGGACATGAAACTAGGTATCGTGGATGACTGTTTTTCTTGTGCTCTGGCAGCAGGCACAGTTTCAATGCACCCAGGGCCACGGCCTCTGCGTGCACCATCAGCATCACGGCCACTTCCCCATTCCTTAATGCTCGCCTTCTTCATATTAAATGTTATATGCACGCTTGACACACAAAATGTGGCATTGACACACAAAATGTGGCACGGATGTCACAGTTCACAGCAAGCATAGTACATGGAAAAAGTACGTAAAAGTATGAAAAAAAGCAAAATAGATTTCACTTATATTTTTACTATGTCTTGTCCTGACACACACACGCTATTGCAGCGCAGATGTGACAATTCACTGCCGACACCATTTATAGAAACAATATGGATAAATTAAGGAAAAAATATAATTGTTTTTGCTAATATTTTTCCCAATATCTGGGCCTGACACACAGACGCTATTGCAGCACAGATGTGACAATTCACTGCAGGGACCGTTTATAGGAAAAAAAGTGGATAAATTATGGAAAAAATATAATTATATTCTTCCTATCTTTGCCCCTGACACACAGAAGGTATTGCTGAACAGATGTCACAAGTCACTGAAGACACCCTCTGTAGAAAAAGACTCACAAAGTATGGAAAAAAAAAATCAAACTTTGCAAAAAAAAACTAGATTAAATTTCTGCCACCACACAGAATAGTACTTAAAAGGACTTTTGGGTCTTTCAAGTATTTATTTTTATTTTTTTTTGAATAAATTGCGATCACAAACTCCCTACATCAGCTCTCCCTGACTCACAATGAGCCGAACCCGCATCGTTGGGTGCTATATAGCGTTCCGGCCAGCCAATCATTGTAATGCCAGTAGCATGGCTACTGGTAATACAGTGATGGCAGTACTTACCTGCACATTTATTGGCTGCTTAGCAGCCGCAAAACGTGCGGGAAGGAGACTCCCGCTTGGCGCTCGAACCAATACAGTACTCGACCGAGTACTGCCATGTGCCGAGCATAGCGATGCTCGAGCCGAACAGGTGTTCTTGCGTTAGAATATTATGAATATTTAAAAAAACTAATATTCGCTATATTGCTTTATAATTCTAGTTTTAGAATATTACGAATATTCCCAAAAAAATATACACTACGTGCAGAATTATTAGGCAAATGAGTATTTTGACCACATCATCCTTTTTATGCATGTTGTCTTACTCCAAGCTGTATAGGCTCGAAAGCCTACTACCAATTAAGCATATTAGGTGATGTGCATCTCTGTAATGAGAAGGGGTGTGGTCTAATGACATCAACACCCTATATCAGGTGTGCATAATTATTAGGCAACTTCCTTTCCTTTGGCAAAATGGGTCAAAAGAAGGACTTGACAGGCTCAGAAAAGTCAAAAATAGTGAGATATCTTGCAGAGGGATGCAGCACTCTTAAAATTGCAAAGCTTCTGAAGCGTGATCATCGAACAATCAAGCGTTTCATTCAAAATAGTCAACAGGGTCGCAAGAAGCGTGTGGAAAAACCAAGGCGCAAAATAACTGCCCATGAACTGAGAAAAGTCAAGCGTGCAGCTGCCAAGATGCCACTTGCCACCAGTTTGGCCATATTTCAGAGCTGCAACATCACTGGAGTGCCCAAAAGCACAAGGAGTGCAATACTCAGAGACATGGCCAAGGTAAGAAAGGCTGAAAGACGACCACCACTGAACAAGACACACAAGCTGAAACGTCAAGACTGGGCCAAGAAATATCTCAAGACTGATTTTTCTAAGGTTTTATGGACTGATGAAATGAGAGTGAGTCTTGATGGGCCAGATGGCTGGATTGGTAAAGGGCAGAGAGCTCCAGTCCGACTCAGACGCCAGCAAGGTGGAGGTGGAGTACTGGTTTGGGCTGGTATCATCAATGATGAGCTTGTGGGGCCTTTTTGGGTTGAGGATGGAGTCAAGCTCAACTCCCAGTCCTACTGCCAGTTTCTGGAAGACACCTTCTTCAAGCAGTGGTACAGGAAGAAGTCTGCAAGGTAAGAAAAACATGATTTTCATGCAGGACAATGCTCCATCACACGCGTCCAAGTACTCCACAACGTGGCTGGCAAGAAAGGGTATAAAAGAAGAAAATCTAATGACATGGCCTCCTTGTTCACCTGATCTGAACCCCATTGAGAACCTGTGGTCCATCATCAAATGTGAGATTTACAAGGAGGGAAAACAGTACACATCTCTGAACAGTGTCTGGGAGGCTGTGGTTGCTGCTGCACGCAATGTTGATGGTGAACAGATCAAAACACTGACAGAATCCATGGATGGCAGGCTTTTGAGTGTCCTTGCAAAGAAAGGTGGCTATATTGGTCACTGATTTGTTTTTGTTTTGTTTTTGAATGTCAGAAATGTATATTTGTGAATGTTGAGATGTTATATTGGTTTCACTGGTAAAAATAAATAATTGAAATGGGTATATATTTGTTTTTTGTTAAGTTGCCTAATAATTATGTACAGTAATAGTCACCTGCACACACAGATCCCCCTAAAATAGCTAAAACTAAAAACAGACTAAAAACTACTTCCAAAAATATTCAGCTTTGATATTAATGAGTTTTTTGGGTTCATTGAGAACATGGTTGTTGTTCAATAAATAAAATTAATCCTCAAAAATACAACTTGCCTAATAATTCTGCACTCCCTGCATAGCACTATAGTGAATATATTTGTTTTTTAGAATATTTGTCTTTTTTTTTTCCCATCTGAAGTCATGATTCCTCCCTGATTATGTTATCCCCTTAGTGACACCGCTTGTTTGGGCCTTTATGACCAAGCGTTTAAGCGTTTTTCTTCCTTTATTTATGGTCTCGTTCCAAGAGCTATAACTTTTTCATTTTTTTGTCTATATAGCTTTATGAGGGCTTGTTTTTTACGGGACAAGTTGTAGTTTTTAATGACACCATTTTGGGGTACACATAACTTTTTGATTAACTTTTATTAACTCTTTCTGGGAGGGAGATGGGGAAAAATAGCAATACTGCCACTGCGTTTTTACATTATAAATTTTACGGCGTTAATTTTTCGGTACAAATAACATATATTTATTCTCTGGGTCAGTACGATTACAGTGATACTAAATACTTATAATTTTTTTTTAAGTTTTACTACTTTTTTTCCAATAAAACCCCTTTTTATTAACCCCAAAAATTATTTTGCATTGCCACTTCACAAAACCCATAACTTTTTTTCTTCTCTTTCTATGGAGTTGGGTGAGGGCCTTATTTTTGAGGGACAACTTGTATTTTTCATTGGTATCATTTTGGAGTAAATGCCGCTTTTTGATCGCTTGTTATTACGTTTTTTTTCGGTGGAAACTAAGAATAAATTAGAATATTTTTTTTTTTTTACGGCGTTCACCACAGGGGATAATTTATGTAATATTTATGTAGTCCGGGTCGTTATGGACACGGCAATACCAAACATATGGGGGATATTTTCTTTTTGCAATTTTTTTCATTGAAAAGCATATTTTCAATGGAAAAAAAAGCATATTTTTTATTTTATGGAATTTTTTTAATTTAATAAATGTGCATTTTTTTTCTATTTTTTTACTACTTAAAAGTCCCACAAGGGGACTATAATATACAGTATTTTGATTGCTTTTAAAATGTAATGCATTATCTCTATAATGCATTACATTTCAATAGCAATACTATTCAAAGATTGACCAGCAGGCTGCGCCAGAGAGGCACAGCCTGCTGGAGAGAACTGAAGACAGGCTCGGGGCCCTAATCTGAAGCAAGATAAGCTTCACAACACATCAGCACCCCGCAATTGCATTTTCGGGGTGCTGATGGGAGACAGAGGGAGTCCGCTCCCTCTGTCACTACTTTACATGCAGCGGGCGCCATTGCACCCGGCATGTAAAGGGTTAAACAGCCCGGATCGTCACTTCTGCCGGTCAGGGCTGTTGGAGCAGGGCCCCGGCTCTCATGTGAGAGCTGGGTCCGTGCTCCCCACTGCACGGGGGAGCGCTTAGACTGGACCACCGTAAAAAAGCCGCGGCCCAGCCTAAGGCCCCTTTAGTGACCGCCGTAAAAACACATATGGGTGGCCACTAAGGGTTTAAGCAGGGAGGAATCATGACTTCAGATGGAATAAAAGAAAAATATTCTAAAAAAACTAATATTCAATATAATACTATGTATTAGTTTTTTAGAATATTCATAATATTCTAAAACAAGAATAGAAAGCAATATAGCGAATATTTGAGATTTTTTTTAAATCAGTACACATGATTCCTCCCTGCTTCTAGCATGTGGGGCAAATGAGAAGGCTGCAATATCTTTGACTTTAGGAGTAGTGTTGATTGCGAATTTTCATAATGAGAATTTTCGTAATGAGAATTTTCATAATATAATAATTTGCTATATGGCTATAAATTCTTGTTTTAGAATATTACAAATATCCTCGATTCTTATCCCTGACCACCAGGACCAGGTAGCGCTATGTCAGTACATGGCAGCCTCCCCTCTCCGCTACGCTGCTGCGTTATGTACTGGTGCTTATTCTGACACTAGGGCTGGGTTCACATCCTATTTTTTTCATCCATTTAATGCACATCAAAAATGTACGCGTTAACATATGCCTCAGACTGATGCCGTACAGTGGCATCCGTTCACGATACAGTTCCATGGTAGAAAAAAAATTACGTTAATGTATACTTTTTTTATGGACTGTACAGGATACAATAACGTGGAGTGCTGCACATTTGTATACATAGGCTCCAGCAGGGCACATTTTTGAGAGTTTCCCTTTAAGACGCATAAAAATGGCCCCTGATTAAAATACATATTTTTTGTGGGAATTTTTGACAATGATCCCCCTCTGGTATATCATGTTGTGGGACTATTTGTGTACTTCTAGTAAATGTTTGCTGGCTGCAAATATGGCCTGAAGGTTTTTCAGGTACGCCTGCCATTAAAGTGAATAAAATGCACAGGCTTGGTTGAGCTGTATATAAAAAGAAGGGTGCACCATAGGGTAATAATGTTTAAGATTCACAACTGAAATACAGATGCAAGGCTCACCTTGATACATTGTGCTGTCTGTAGGCACAACACTAGTAGAAGCACATCAAAAATTGATGCTGAGAACTCAGTAACTAGTTGATCTGCAGCCACGGGTGAAGGGTCTTCTTTACGGAGATGCCTGGGGTCCCCAAGAAGATATAGAGTTCCGGAGAAGAGAATTTCCCACAGCGCAAAGAACCAGACAGAATTCAAAGCGGATCTTGGTTCAGGATTAGTTTAATTATTATTTAAGCAGTACAACGCATTTCAGGGATTTACTCCTCTTCATCAGGTAAAAAATAAGCTGCACATACATATCAAGACACTCACAAACTTTATAGAGGAAAAAAGGTGAAGGGGGATGGCATAAACGGTGATTGCTGTCACCCCAAGACAATAAAACTTCTAGATTTTATTATAAATTCTATTTATCAATGCTTATATGACCCTATGAGGGAAGATGGGGTGAATGGTAAAGCTAATATGAAAAAACATGTGTTGAATAAAATTTTGAATAAGATGAAGCGGCTCGTCCGGAGCTACAGCAGTGCTCCGTGAGCGCTGAGAGAGAACGAACTCAGTCACATGATCGGCCTCCCGATCATGTGATCGGGGCCGGCATGTGTAAGAGTCGTTGCCATGTAACGTGAACACTAGGGGCGGGACGATCGGAGGGGGTGGTGTCCCACTGCCAGATGTTGCGCGGCTTCGGGAGACCACTGTTGCGCACTAATCATGAGGATAATAAGCGTCCTTCGTTGGGCAGCAAGGGATGGGGTGTGTGGCTAAAGGACATCCCGTTGCCGTCCAATCAGGGATCCAAAGCAGTCCAGGCTGTGCAGAGGCATTAAGGCACTGGGGTAAGAATATAAGACTGATACAGGATATAAAAAAGGGGGGGAGAGGGAGATATACGGAGGGATGTGGCCTAATTGAAAGAATAAGAGGGACACTCAAATTGCAAGAGATGACTAAAAAATTATATATAAATACATTGGAGCATAATCAAGCACATGAATAAACAATATATGTAAAACAAAACATATATAGAAAAAAAAATATGAGTATAAAAAGGACAATACTAAAAAGATACAACTAATGCTGAACAAAAATAGAAGTATTTAAAAGGGAGATGAAAAGAATTCGACTGAAATGAATAAATAGATAGTGAATAAATAATAAAAGGATGCTGTTATAATAAAACAAAAAAAATTAAAAAAAATTGTTAAATGGGATATAAAAAGAGCGCATGGTTAAAAAGCAACTGACAGCTATAAAAATGAGTAAATAGATAACAAATAAATAGAGTTGAGCAGACACCTGGATGTTCGGGTTCGACGTGGTTGGCCGTACTTCAGAAAAAAAGTTTGCGTTCAGAACCCGAACTTGACCTGAACCCGAACCCCATTTAAGTCAATGGGGACCCGAACTTTTGAGCACTAAAATGGCTGTAAAAATGTCATGGAAAGGGCTAGAGGGCTGCAAATGGCATCAAAATGTGGTTAAGAGCATGGCAAGTGCTCTGCAAACATATGTGAATAGGGAAATTTATTCAACCCCTTAAGGACTCAGGACGTACCGGTATGTCCTAAGTTTAAAAGTACATTGCGGCGCAGCGGGGGTTAATAGGAACAGGATGCCCACTGAAATCATTCAGCGGGCATCCGGTCACAACGCCGGGGGGGTCATGACCCACCCCCATATTGGCCTTCGCCGCAAACCGCAGGTCAATTCATTGCTTTTCTGCGGTTGTGGAGGCGGGCGGTGCCATCGGGTCCCCATGCGGCTGTGGGGGCACCCAATGGCATGGAAGTCAGTGCGATGTCTAAGGAAGGCATTGCCCTGCCTTCCGGTGACTAGCCTGTGAAATACAGCCCCCTGGATCTTACAGCCTGGAAGCTGTATGAGTAATACACACTGTATTACTCATACAGCCAATGCATTCCAATACAGAAGTATTGGAATGCATTGTAAAGGATTAGACACCCAAAAATTCAAGTTCCAAAGTGAGACAAAAATAAAGTGAAAAAAAAAGTTTTCCTCCCAAAAGCTTTCAAGTAAAAATAACAAAAATGTAATTTTCCCCAAATAAAGTAAAAAAAAATAAAAATCTGGGAAAAAAAACGATACATATTAGGTATCACCGCGTCCGTATCGACCGGCTCTATAAACATATCACATAAAATAAAAACTGTGCTAAATAAACCATTTTTTTTTCACCTTACACCACAAAAAGTACAACAGCCAGCGATCAAAAAGGCGTTTGCCCACCAAAATAGTACCAATCTAACCATCACCTCACCCTGCAAAAATCATACTCTACCCAAGGTAATCGCCCAAAAACTGAAAAAATTATGGCTCTCAGACTATGGAAACACTAAAACATGATTTTTTTTGCTTCAAAAATGAAATCATTGTGTAAAACTTACATAAATAAAAAAAATTATACATATTAGGTATCGCCACATCCATAACAACCTGGTCTATAAAAATATCAAATGATCTAACCTGTCAGATGAATGTTGTAAATAACAAAAAATAAAAACTGTGCCAAAACAGCTATTTCTTGTTCTCTTGTCTCACAAAAAGTGTAATATAGAACAACCAAAAATCATATGTACCCTAAACTAATACCAACAATACTGCCACCCTATCCTGTAGTTTCTAAAATGGGGCCACTTTTTTGGAATTTCTACTCTAGGGGTGCATCAGGGGGGCTTCAAATGGGACATGGTGTCAAAATAAACAGTCCAGCATAATTTGCCTTCCAAAAACCGTATGGCATTCCCCTGCCGTGTGCCGATTCAGCTGTTTACAACCACATATGGGGTGTTTATGTAAATTGGAGAATCAGGGCCATAAATATTGAGTTTTGTTTGGCTGTTAACCCTTGCTTTGTTACTGGGAAAAATTGATTAAAATTGAAAATTTGCCCAAAAATTTAAATTCTGAAATTGAATCTCCATTTGACAATAACTCTTGTGGAACACCTAAAGGGTTAACGACGTTTGTAAAATCTGTTTTGAATACCTCGAGGGGTGTAGTTTCTTAGATGGGGTCACTTTTATGGAGTTTCTACTCTAGGGTTGCATCAGGGGGTCTTCAAATGTGCCGGTACAGCTGTTTACGACCACATATGGGGTGTTTCTGTAAACGACAGAATCAGGGCCCTAAATATTGAGTTTTGTTTGGCTGTTAACCCTTGCTTTGTTACTGGGTAAAAAGGATTTAAATTGGAAACTTTGCCAAAAAATTTTTCCATTAATTCTTGTGTAACACCTAGGGTTAACAAAGTTTGAATACCTTGAGAGGGGAAGTTTATAGAATGGGGTCATTTTTGAGTGGTTTCTATTATTTAAGCCTCACAAAGTGACTTCAGACTTGATCCCTAAAAATTGGGTTTTTGAAAATTTCTGAAAAATTTCAAGATTTGCTTCTAAACTTCTAAGCCTTGTAACATCCCCAAAAATAAAATATTCCCAAAATGATCCAAACATGAAGTAGACATATGGGTAATGTAAAGTGAAAACTATTTTTGGAGGTATTACTATGCATTTTAGAATTAGAGAAATAAAAACTTGGAAATTTGCAATTTTAAAAAATTTTTGGGTAAATTTGGTATTTTTTTATAAATAAAAAAGATTTTTTTTATTACTTCATTTTACCAGTGTCATGAAGTACAATATGTGATGAAAAAATAGTCTCAGAATGGCCTGGATAAGTTAAAGCGTTTTAAAGTTATGAGTACTTAAAGTGACACTGGTCAGTTCGTAAGGTGAAATAGGGCCGAGTCCTTAAGGGGTTAAATAACATAAAATATGTAAAAATAATAATCTTGATCTAGGAGGACGAGGTCCATATGGAGTAGGAGGTTGAGGAGTCGGTGGACGTGGCGGTGTAGGTTGAAGCGGCGGCGGTGGAGGAGGAGGTAGCCTACACTGCTTTTTGGTTAGAATTTTTTTTATTTTTATTAGGGTACACACCAAAACATAGGGAAATATAACCTGTGATAATCCCCTGCATTGTGCTAAACACACGTTCAGACAATACACAGGCCAGCACCTCCAAAGGGTAAAGGGAAAGCTTAGGCCATGTGCCCAATTTGGAGACCAAGAAGTTGCAAGGGCTGACCCCTGTCAGTCAGTTTGTGTAGGTCTGTGCAAACTTACTGCCCCAACATGTCGCACGTCCCCGTGATTTTCACGATCCAATTTAATATCTGCTATGTCAACTTTTGATGATCTTTCCTGCGCCTACCATGGTGATCACAGGTGGCGGGGAATCAGGGTTCCACGCCGGAGAGGGAGCGTGAGAAAGAGAGACCACATCCAAAGGAGGATTGATTTTTTCAAATTTTAAATTATAGAGTTGAATTATGGGACAAATTATTAAAGCATAAAAGTGTGAGAACTTTTTAAAGTTTAAGCATTAAATGAAATGATGTGGCGCATTAATTACTGAAGAATTTATTTAAAAAATTTCCCTGTCAACTATGCAACTAGGGGTCTCTATCCGGCAAAATTTGGAAAATGTCACCTGACAATGTAATTGACGATTTTTTAAAATGTATTTTCCTGTCACCTACGTAGGTGACATCCACTATCCATTTGGATATCTTCTCTATCAACTTTCGATGTTCTCTTCTGAGTCTACCATGTTGATCACGGTTATTGGTGAATCAGGGTTCCACACAGGAGAGGGAGCGTGAGAAAGAGATAAAATTGAAGGGAGATAAATTAATAAAAAAAATGTTGGGATCGAGCGGAAATGTGGTTAAAGCTGTTAAATTGCAAATGTGGGACAAATTACATAAGCCTAAATGTGGGCCAGAAGAGTAATGCAGAATTATTGGAAAAATTATTGAGATAAAAATTTGGGACAAATTACAGAAACCCAAATGTGGGCCAGAAGAGTAATGCAGAATTATTGGAAAAATTATTGAGATAAAAATTTGGGACAAATTACAGAAACCCAAATGTGGGCCAGAAGAGTAAAGTGGAAATGTGGGAGAAGCTGTTAAAGCACAAATGTGGTACAAATTACAGAGGCACAAATGTGGGCCAAAAAAGTAAAGCGGAAATGTGGGACAAAGTATTGAAGCGCAAATGTTGGCCAAAAGAGTAAAGCGGAAATGTAAGACAAATTATTGAAGCGCAAATGTGGTACAACTTGTTAAAATTTAGGCATTGAATCAAAGGAGGTTGCGCGCATCAATTAAAGAATATTTTCTTAAATTGTATTCCCTGTCACCTATGCAGACCAGGGGTTTATTCATGTCTAAAATTGTATAATGTGTCAACCCAAGAATGTACAGTAACAGAAAAAATTGTGAAATTTATTAACCTGTCTACTTGGTAGTGCAGGGGTCTATGACAGAAAAAATTGTTTATTATCACCCGAAAATGTTAAAGAAAAATTATTGAAATTTATTAAGCTGTCAACTAGGTAGAGGAGGGGTATATTACACCCAAAAATTTGTAAATTTCACCCAAAAATGTAACAGACAATTATTTTATTTTTTTACCTGTCTACTAGGTGTAGCAGTGGTACTTCACACCCAAAAATTGGTTAATTTCACCAAAAAATGTAACTGACACATTTTTTTCTTTTTTTTTTTACCTGTCTGCTACGCATAGCAGTGGTACATCACACCTAAAAATTTGTGAATTTCACCGGAAAATGTAACTGACAAAGTAGTGAAATGACATAAAATAACATACGTACAGATAAAAAAAAAAAAATTGATTTATGAGGTGGAGTTCCATATGGTGAAAGTGGTGGTGGAAGAGGACAAGGTAGCCAACACAGGTTTTTGGTTTTAATTAAATTTTTAAAAGTTTGGGTACACTCCAAAAGAGTGTGAAATATCCAAAATACAAGAATGAGACATTGCGCTGCAGTATAACAATGGCTGGTTAGTGCCGGTATACATGTCTATTCTGCACGAGGTACGGACAAGTCCTGTGGGATCCATGCCTGGTTCATTTTAATGAACTTAAGCTTGTCCACATTGGCTGTGGACAGGCTGCTGCACTTGTCTGTGATACCGCCCCCTGCCGTGCTAAACACACATTCAGATAATACACTGGCTGCAGGGCAGGCCAGCACCTCCAAAGCGTAAAGGGATAGCTCAGGCCATGTGCCCAATTTAGAGACTCAAAAGTGGAAGGGGGCAGACCTGTCATTCAGTACGTGTAGGCGTGTGCACATATACTGCTCCACCGTGTTGGTGAAATGCTGCCTCCTGCTAAGATGTTCCATATCAGCTGGTGGTGCTGGTTGTTGTGGCATGCTGACAAAGCTTTTCCACATTTCGGCCATAATAATCCTGCCTTCTGAGATGCGGGCGGTGCCCCAGCTGCTTTGGCGACCTCTTCCTTGTCCTCTGCCTTCGCCTTGTGCTTCCACTCTGCCCCCGCTGTCAGGTGGGAATGCCACCAAAAGCGCATCTACCAGCGTGCGCTTGTACTCGCGCATCTTGCGCTCCAGTGACGGAATTAAGGACGGTATGTTGTCCTTGTAACGGGGATCTAATAGCGTGACCACCCAGTAATCAGCACAAGTTAGAATGTGGGCAACTCAGCGGTCGTTGTGGAGACACTGCAGCATGTAATTGCTCATGTGTGCCAGGCTGCCCAGAGGCAACGAAAAGCTGGCCCAGTGTGCTGTTATGGAGATATAACATCCCTGACCGTGCTTACTGGTCCACGTATCAGTAGTGAGGTGCACTTTGCCACAGATGGCGTTGTGCAGGGAAGGGATGGCTCGCCTGGAAAAGTAGTGGCGGCTGGGCACGACGTACTGTGGGGCAGCCATCACCATAAAACCATTAAAACTATCCGTCTCCACCAGACGAAATGACAGCATTTCAAAGTCAAGTAATTTAGAAATGCTGGCATTCAGGGCTAGTGATCGCGGGTGGGTAGGGGGGTGTTTCCTCTTCCTCTCCAGCGTTTGGGAGATGGAGAGCTGAACGCTTCCGTGGGACATTGTCGAGATACTTGGAGACCCAGGTGGTGGTGTTGCTGGAAGATCCTCTGTTTGCAGGGTGGTAGGTGGCACTGTCACTCCAGAGGTGGATGAAGAGGCTGAGACTGCAGCAGAAGAGGAAGTAGGAGGAGCCAGAGACCTTTCTTGGTTTTTGAGGTGTCTACTCCACTGCAGCTCATGCTTTGCACTTAAATGCCTGGTCATGTAGGTTGTGCGCCGGTTGAGAACGTTTATGCCTCGCTTCAGGCTCTGATTGCACAGCGTGCAAACCACTCGTATCTTGTCGTCAGCACATTGTCTGAAGAACTGCCACGCCAGGGAACTCCTTGGAGCTGACTTTGGTGTGCTCGGTCCCTTGCTGCGGTGGGCAGTAGCAGGCGTACTGTCAAGAGGATGGCCGCTCTGCTTTTGCACCCTGCTCCCTCTTCTGCTGTGCTGGTGGCTCTGTGCGACCACCGCCTCTTCCTCCGAACTACATAGGTCACTCGCATGACCTTGATTCCATGTGGGGTCAAGGACCTCATCGTCCTCCACATCATCTTCCACCCAGTCTTCACCCCTGCCCTTCTTGTTGGTCTTCACACTTTCACAGGCCCCAGCAGTTGGCGCCTGTGTTTCATCATCATCTGAGACGTGCTGTGATGGTTCTCCCATGTACTCATCTTGAAAGATAAGTGATTGGGCATCGGTGCACTCAATCTCTTCCACTTCTGGGGCAGGTCTAGGTGGATGACCCTGGGAAACCCTGCTAACAGAGTCATCAAAAAGCAGAAGAGACTGCTGCATGACTTGGGGCGCAGACTGCTTGGCTGATTTGCAAGGGGATGAGGTGAAAGACTGATGGACATCGGCTGCAAGTGCCAACTGTGGTCTTTCAGCAGGAGACTGGGTGGGAGACAATGTGAAGGAACTGGAGCCACTGTCAGCAACCCAATCTACTATCACCTGTACTTGTTCAGGCCTCACCATTCGTAGAGCCACATTAGTAGACCTGACCAAATACCGCTGCAGGTTCTGTTGCCTACTCTCACCTGAGGAAGAGGTTTCACTTGTGTGTGTAGCTGGCACAGGACCACGTCCTCTCCCTGCAACAGGAGCTTCACCAGCAGCAGCACGACCTGGGCCATGTCCCTTATTTGACGCTCTCCTCATAGTTCTCTAATTTAGGATCTTACCCTAATTGGGTGTTGAATTAATAATAGACAAGAATGACAGTATGTACAGGGTGTATCTCACACGCCCTGAACCAGACTAGGCCTCAATTAAATTTGTTTGCCAAAAATGGCTGTATTTCAAATACCAGAATAGAAGCCCTGTACTTAAAGGGTATATCTCACACGCCCTGATCCACACTAGGACACTATCAAAGAATTGTGCCCAAAATGGCTTTATTTCAAATAACTGAATAGAAAGACAGTATGTAAAGGCGGTATCTCACAATGACATTTGCAGCAAAGGCTGCCAACTTTTTTTTTTTTTCCCCAAACGGGTTTTTGTTTAACCACCTCAGCCCCCCTAGCTGAAACACCCTTAATGACCAGGCCACGTTTTACACTTCTGCACTACACTACTTTCACCGTTTATTGCTCGGTCATACAACTTACCACCCAAATTAATGTTACCTCCTTTTCTTTTCACTAATAGAGCTTTCATTTGGTGGTATTTCATTGCTGCTGACATTTCTACTTTTTTTGTTATTAATAAAAATTAAATTTTTCACTTTCAGTTGTAAAATTTTGCAAAAAAAAAATGACATCCATATATACATTTTTTGCTAAATTTATTGTTCTACATGTCTTTGATAAAAAAAATGTTTGGGTAAAAAAAAAATGGTTTGGGTAAAAGTTATAGCGTTTACAAACTATTGTACAAAAATGTGAATTTCAACTTTTTGAAGCAGCTCTGACTTTCTGAGCACCTGTCATGTTTCCTGAGGCTCTACAATGCCCAGACAGTAGAAAACCCCCATAAATTACACCATTTCGGAAAGTAGACACCCTAAGGTATTCGCTGATGGGCATAGTGAGTTCATAGAACTTTTTTTTTTTGTTACAAGTTAGCGTGGAACGCACCTACTTCCGATCATGCACAAAAGCGCAGCCGGATACTCTTCCTTCTGGCCGACCGCACAGATAGGCTAGAAACGCCTTCTCCCACACATGGGCGGTCCCCCAAGGATATTTTGGTGCAATTTTTAATTTTTTGGCGCTCTTTTGCCAATTAGGGGCCATTTTAACAAACAATTGAACAAGACATAGAGGGTATATATACCTGGGAATATAGACATGGACACTATTGCTCCTGATGAAGGGACGTGCCTGTCCCGAAACGCGTTGAGCCGGATTTATATGCACCTGCAAATAAAGACCTTTGAAGAGAAGCACCCGTGTGATTTGTTGCCTTCATCCGTTAAAACTCTAGAAGCGATCCAGGCTGGGGGTGTACTTGGTTTACAGGTGTAAAACTTGCTCCTTATACAAAGCCCAAATATCAACCAGTAACGATCAACCACTATTGGCGCCCAAAAGGGTATATTTCAAATAGGCAAGACCTGGAGGGTATTTCTACCTACCAGTCCCCCTAATTTGGCTCACTACTATATCCTCTACAGGCAGACACCTTGTCGACCTGACTATACCCGGAGCAGCCTCTAGTATCTAACACCCAACCTTCTCTCCACTCCACTCCTATAAACCAGAGGCGCCTCAAGTCTTTCAGATCTAGTGGAACCCTTTCCAATAGATCGGTCTGACCCTCACACTTTCTTTCTCTCTCTCTTATACCTGCTACAGACACAACATCTTTTTCGGGGTGACGGTTGGGTTGAGGTACCAGGAACGACACTGGGGAAATGTCGCTCGTGTAGACGGCTAACTACACTGGTGGATGGGGCCACGGAACCTCCTGGGTACAGGAGGTTCTCGATGATCTCTTCCTGAAATTTGAGGAAGGATCCTGTTCTCCCTGCCTTACTGTAGAGAACAAAACTATTGTACATCGCCAATTGAATTAAATATACAGACAACGTATACCAGCGTCTGGTGCGTCGGGGAAACTAAATACGGAGACAACATCTGGTCATTGAAGTCCACCCCTCCCATGAGCAAATTATAGTCGTGGACCGAGAGGGGCTTTTCAATGACTGGTTGCTCGCTCAATTTGTATTGTCGTGTCTGCGTGAATGGAGGTGAGCATGTAAACATCACGCTTGTCTCTCCATTTCACCGCGAGCAGTTCTTTGTTACACAAGGCAGCCCTCTCCCCCCCTTGCAAGACGGATGGTAACGAGCCGTTGGAGGAAGCCTGCGCGACTAGTTCGCTTGGTGCCACAGCAGCCAATCTGTTCTAGAAACAAATGCCTGAAGAGGGCCAAACTTGTGTAGAAATTGTCCACTTAAAGATGGTACCCCTTGCCAAATAAGGGTGACACCAAGTCCCAGACTGTCTTCCCACTGCTCCCCAGGTAGTCAGGGCAACCGACCAGCTCCAGGGTCTGATCTTTTCCCTCATAGATCCGAAATGTGTGGGGATAGCCTGTGGCCCTTTCACAGAGCTTATACAATTTGACCCCATACCGGGCGCGCTTGCTTGGGATGTATTGTTTGAAGCCAAGGCGCCCGGTAAAATGTATTAGGGACTCATCTACGCAGATGTTTTGCTCAGGGGTATACAAATCTGCAAATTTCTGGTTGAAGTGGTCTATGAGGGGCCGAATTTTGTGGAGCCGGTCAAAAGCTGGGTGGCCTCCGGGACGGGAGGTGGTGTTATCACTAAAGTGCAGGAAACGCAGGATGGCCTCAAATCGTGCCCTGGATATGGCAGCAGAGAACATGGGCATGTGATGAATTGGGTTCGTGAACCAATATGACCGCAATTCATCCTTTTTGGTTAGACCCATGTTGAGACGAAGGCCCAGAAAAACTTGGACTGGTTTGCACCGGAAAGGCTGGGCATAAAAGCTTCCTGGGTTGGCGGATATAAATTGTGTGGCATACCGGTTTGTTTCTGCCACAACTAAGTCCAAGAGCTCCGCAGTCAAGAACAGCTAAAAAAAATCCCAGGGCCGAACCGATCTGAGCTGTCTCAACCCGAACTCCAGACTGGGCGGTGAAAGGGGAAACTAATGGTGTGGCTGAAGTTGGGGGCTGCCAATCAGGATTTGCCAGCACCTCAGGGATTCTAGGGGGTCTACGGGCCGTCTGTGCGGTGGCTGCGATGGGGTAACTAATGCACGTGCCACCGTACCAGCTTCAACTGCCCTTCTGGTGCTCGCCACTTCACCATGTTGTACGGCAGTGCTGGTACTAGGTCCAGGGAGGGCTGCACTGCTGGTGTATGCCTCACCACATAATCCGACAGCGCCAGCCCCACTCTGCTGCCCTTGAAGCGGATCCTGCGCAACCTGTGGTCTAGCAACACGGGGCCGGGTACGCCTGGTGGTATCAGGGACCTCAACCTCCTCGTCCGAACTTTGAGTCAGACTGCCACTGCTTTCTACAGGTTCATATTCTGACCCGCTAGATTCGTCAGGTGAGGGTTCCCATTCCTCATCCGACTGGGTCAGAAGCCTGTAGGCCTCTTCAGAAGAATACCCCCTGTTTGACATTTGGGCAACTAAATTTAGGGGTATTCCCTGAGACTATCCAAGAAAAAAAGCTAGCCTGTCTTACAAATGGGAGGCTAGCGAAGTACCGGAGGCCGCTGCGGTTGATAAAAAATATCAAGACTGATTTTTTTATCGCCGCAGCGCTTGTAAAGTGAATGTGCAGTGATCAGTTTTGATCACTTATAGATACTATAAAAGTACAAATGCTGATTAGCGATACGCTAATCAGCGAAAAAGTGACTGCGGTGTGGTGGGCTGGGCGCTAAATGGTGGCTAAACTACCTAACCAAGGGGCCTAAACTATCCCTAAAACCTAACAGTCAATACCAGTGGAAAAAAAAAGTGACAGTTTACACTGATCACTTTTTTCACTTTCACTAGTGATTTGACAGGGGCAAGAAGGGGTGATCAAGGGGTTAATTGGGGTGCAGAGGGGTGATCTGGGGCTAAGTGTAGTGTTTGGTGCTACTCACTGTGAAGCCTGCTCCTCTGCTGGAACCAACCGACCAAAAGGACCAGCAGAGGAGCAGGGAAGCCATTTAACACATCATATTTACTAATATGATGTGTTAACCGGCTTCTGATTTGAGGTTTTAAAAATCGCCAGCCTGCCAGCAACGATCATTGGCTGACAGGCTAGTGACGTGACCCCCCTCTAACTTTTGTCGGCCCGCGATGCGCGGGCCGGCTAAGCACGCCATCTGGCGTCTCGCGAGATGACTCGTATATGCGTGACTGTGCGCAGCACTGCCGCCTGCAGAACACGATCCTGCGTGAGGCGGTTAATAACTGAATTTGACAGCAGTATATAACCCTGAAATTTCACACGTGCTGATGCTGCAAGGCCAGAAAAATAGTGGAATCTGGCAAAAAAGTTTTTTTATTTTTTTAATCCAGAAAATTATGGCTCTATTCTGTTTTTTTGGTAACAGAATATGAAAGCTGTATATATTAAACTTGAATTTAACACTTGCAGATCTTGAAAATATTGTTTTTTGGCAAAAAATGGTGTGTTTTTAAAATCCCCAAAAATAATGGCTGTATTTCTAGTTTAAATTGCATAATCACTAATCAAGATGTTGCATATTGCCAAAAAAGTGTTTTTTTGGTAACAGAATATGAAAGCTGCATATATTAAACTTGAATTTAACACTTGCAGATCTGAAAAATAGAGGTTTTGGGCAAAAAAGTGTGTTTTTAAAAACCCAGAAAATGATGGCTGTATTTCTATTTTAAATTGCACACTGACTAAGCCTGCAAATGCACCAGATTTTTTTTACAAACAGATTATTTGCGCTGCTTTTACCCGCCTCAGGACCACCGAATGCAGGATTGCGTCCTGTTATTCCTCTTGGACGCGCCGGTGCGTCATCTCACGAGAGGCGAGATTTCCTGTAAACGCGTGCACACAAGAGCGCGCGTTCACAGGATCGGCCGGTAAAGTGGATCTACAGCCTGCCAGCGGCGATCATGCGATTATTTTTAACCCTTGAAAGGTATATCAGACGCTGTTTTGTTAACAGCGTCTGATATACCTGCTACCTGGTCCTCTGGTGGTCCCTTTTGCTTGGATCGACCACCAGAGGACACAGGCAGCTCTGTAATAAGTAGCACCACACTACACTACACTACACCCCCCCTGTCACTTATTAACCCCTTATTAACCCCTGATCATCCCCCTGTCATTGATCACCCCCCTATAAGGCTTCATTCAGACGTCCGTATGTGTTTTGCGGATCTGCAAAACACAGACACCGCGGATCTGCAAAACACGGACACCAGCAATGTGCTTTCCGCATTTTGCGGATCCGCACATTGCCAGAACTATATAGAAAATGCCTTTTCTTGTCCGCAATTGCGGACAACAATAGGATATGTTCTATAGGCTCTACAAAAAATGCAGTGTTCGCCCGATCAGGCCTGATCTTATGCGCACACTTGCATTCAGTCCGCCCCACCGCAGTGACAGAATGTTTTATTCTGATCACTGCAAAAACACCGTAAAATCGCTGTGGCGCTATAAAGATCACTTTTGAGGGGCATGGTGCGTTCATAGAAGATTATTATTATTTTTTGGGCACAAGTTAGCGGAAATTTTTTATTTTTGTTTTTTCTTACAAAGTCTCATATTCCACTAACTTGTGACAAAAAATAAAATCTCACATGAACTCACCATACCCCTCACAGAATCCAAATGCGTAAAAATTTTTTGACATTTATATTCCAGACTTCTTCTCACGCTTTAGGGCCCCATAAATGCCAGGGCAGTATAAATACCCCATAAGTGACCCCATTTTGGAAAGAAGACACCCCAAGGAATTCCGTGAGGGGCATGGCAAGTTCCTAGAATTTTTTATTATTTTTTTTGGGCACAAGTCAGCGGAAAATGTTTTTTTTTTTTTCCTCTTACAAAATCATTTTCCGCTAACTTGTGCCCCAAAAAAAATATTCTAGGAACTCGCCATGCCCCTCACGGAATACCTTGGGGTGTCTTCTTTCCAAAATTAGGTCACTAGTGGGGTATTTATACTGCCCTGGCATTTTAGGGACCCTATAGCGCGAGAAGAAGTCTGGAATCCAAATGCCTAAAAATGTCCTCCTAAATAACTCATGAAAGAGTAAAGTTACGTTTAAACCAAGCACACCATTATTTTCTTGTGAAATTTCCAATAAGTTTGATGTGTCACATGACCCTGTTCCTATTGAAAAAACTAAAGTTGGATTCAAAATGTCCGACTTCAAAATGGCCGCCATGGTCACCATCCATCTTGAAAAGTTTCCCCCCTCACATATACTAATGTGCCACAAACAGGAAGTTAATATCACCAACCATTCCCATTTTATTAAGGTGTATCTATATAAATGGCCCACCGTGTATAGAGGTTGGGTCACATGGCACACTGGCCAATCACAGCCATGCCATTAGTAGGCATGGCTGTGATGGCTTCTAAGGGCACAGAGTTAAACGCTTGTTGATTGGCTGCTCTGCAGCCTTTCAAAAAGTGACAAGAAAGCGCCGAACACAGAACCCGAACCTGAACTTTTACTGAAATGTCTAAAAATCCTAAAGTTGGTTACGAACCCGAACTTGACAGTTCGGGTTCGCTCAACCCTACAAATAAATAATGAAAAAATATTAATAATAATTATATAGTTAGATATTAATCTCGAATGCCTCATTTTGTCCAAGAGGATTCAGGTAATTAAATTTGTAAATCCAGAACATCTAGCGCCTTTTAATTGTTGGCATAATATTACGTCAGTCTGTCTTAACCTGTTCAATGGGTATAATGGTAATATCTAAAAAGGTGCCCTGATGGCCATCTGCAACATGTCTCAATGCTGTGTTGCAGAAATTTCTTCTTGATGTTTGATCGATGTTTATTAAGCCTGTTGCGTAAAGTTTGTATGGCGAGTCCCTCGTATTGTAAGCCACAGGAACATTCTAATAAGTAGATGATGTTCTTGGATCCACAATCTAATTGCTGTTTGATATTGAAAGTTACACCGGTGGTATTGCTATAAAATGAGGGGGAAGTACGTATGGAGGAACAGCAGAGGCACTTAGGTAGATCACATCTAAAACTTCCCGGTGGTTTAGGGAGGGATACTAATTTGGAGGTTCCTACTGTTACTGTATGAGCCCGAAGCTTGCTAGGAACTAGCAGGTTCTTCAATGTCTTTGCTATTCTGTAGGTTATGGAGGGGGGGAGGCGAATGGGGAGGGATTTCCCTATATACGGATCTTTTTTGAGGATGTGCCAATATTTAGACAGGATACCTCTCACATCATTATGGTTGCTACTAAATGTTGTAATAAAATTTGTGCTCCAATTCCCCTTTTGGTCCTCATCTGTTTTCTGATCATCTTCATTTTTAATCTTATTACTTCTGGATATACAGTTTTCTTGTGTAAGGGATCTAGCTCTGTTAAACGCTGCTACAATTATCTCTCGAGGATACCCTTTCTTTAAGAATCTTGAACGGATAATCTCACTTTGTGAGGTGAAGTCCTTATCCAAAGAGCAGTTCCTTCTTAGTCTCTTGAATTGTCCAAAGGGGATGTTAGTCTTCCACTTTTTGTAGTGTGAGCTGGAATAATCTAAATAACTGTTACAGTCCACTTTTTTGAAGAAGGTGCGGGTTTCTATTATATTATTGATACTATTTAATTCAAGATTAACCCCTTAAGGATGTAGGGCGTACCGGTACGCCCTATTTCCCGAGTCCTTAAGGACTCAGGACGTACCGGTACGCCCTAACTTTAAATCGGGATTCCGGCGCCGCGGGGGTTAATCGGAACGGGATGCCGGCTGAAATCATTCAGCCGGCATCCTGTAACAACGCAGGGGGGGTCATTTGACCCCCCCCCCCCGTATCGGCGATCGCAGAAAACCGCAGATCAATTCAGACCTGCGGTTTTCAGCGTTTCCGGTCCATTCGGGTCTCCGGTGACCCAATGAACCGGAAAAAGACTTCCAGGTCTGAACCGGAAAAAGACTTCCAATCGCAGTACGAAGAATTGAAGAGGCGGTGCTGGCCCTGGTGCTGAACGCCTCTGTCCAGGGTGCTGATTGGTGCAGGGGAGAGAGGCGTGAGATTCAAACTTCCTGCGCTCCTCTCTCCCCTCCTCATCCTGTTCTGCACGAGCACCCTGCAGCACCGTCCAGCACCATCTCCTGTGTCCCCCTAATCTGCATCCATCACCCTCCTGCACCCATCGCCATCCAGGTAGGTTAGGGTCAGTGAGGGAGAGGCACCGTTAGGCAGGGAAAGAAGGGAAAAGTTAGTTTAGGAAAAAAAAATAAGAACTTTTATCTAAAACTTTCTGTGTTCCATCTTTCAGACCTCAGACCCATCCTGCCACTTGGACGAACCCAAAAAAAGTGCAGAGTGTGTCGCAGGAGGGGAATACGGAAGGACACCACCACTCAGTGCGACACATGCCCCGATCATACGGGCCTCTACGTTATCGATTGCTTCAGGAAGTATCACACTTCCATGGAGTACAATTTTTTTTTAATCCCCAACAGTCCCCTAGAGAACATAAAAAACTATGGCTCTCAGACTTTGGAGACACGGAAATAATTTTTTTTCCCCCAAAGAATATTAGTTTTAGTGCAGGCATCCTCAAACTGCGGCCCTCCAGATGTTGTAAAACTATAACTCCCAGCATGCCCAGACAACCTACAGCCATCAGCAGGGCATGGTGGCAATTGTAGTTGTACAACATCTGGAGGACCGCAGTTTTAGGATGCCTGCTTAGTGTCTCCAAAGTCTGAGAGCCATACATATTGGGCATTGGCGCGTGCGTAAAAGTCGTCGCTATAAAAATAACTTTTGACCAAACCCCTTGGATGAACAGTGTTAAAAATATAAAATAAAAACTGTGCCAAAACACCAATTTTTGGGCAAAATTTCCATTTGAATCCTTTATTCCGGTAATAAAGCAAGGGTTAACAGCCAAACAAAACTAAATATTTATTGCCCTGATTCTGTAGTTTGCAGAAACACCCCATATGTGGTTGTAAATGGCTATATAGCCGCACGGCAGGGCATAGAACGAAGGGAACTCCATATGGTTTCTGGAAGGCAGATTTTGATGGACTGTTTTTTTTTTTTTTTGACACCATGTCCCATTAGAAGCCCCCCTGATGTAGCCTAGACTAAAAACTCCAAAAAAGTGACCCCATCTAAGAAACTACACCCCTCAACTTAGGTATTCAAAAGTTACTTTACAAACTATGTTAACCCTTTCGGTGTTCCACAAAAACTAAATAGCGAATGTAGAAACAATTTTAGAATTAAAATTTTTTGTTACCTTGCCTCAGAAAAGAGTAATATAGAGTAGGGCTGCAGCTAATGATTATTTGAATAATCGATTAGTTGCCGATTAATTTCTACGATTAATCGATTAATCGGCAAAAACGACAAAATTACAAAACAGAGAGGTTTATATGATCTTACTTGAAAAAATATGTTCAAAGGCCATATTAAAACAAATTGTGGATGACACTATTATGGGGGATCTGTGGACGACACTATTATGGGGGATCTGTGGACGGCGCAGTTATGGAGAGGGGGATCTGTGGGTGGCGCAGTTATGGAGAGGGGGATCTGTGGATGGCGTAGTTATGGAGAGGGGGATCTGTGGGCGGCGCAGTTATGGAGAGGGGGATCTGTGGGTGGCGCAGTTATGGAGAGGGGGATCTGTGGGCGGCGCAGTTATGGAGAGGGGGATCTGTGGATGGTGCTGTTATGGAGAGGGATCTGTGGGTGGCGCAGTTATGGAGAGGGGGTTCTGTGGGCGGCGCAGTTATGGAGAGGGATCTGTGGGCGGCGCAGTTATGGAGAGGGGGATCTGTGGGCGGCGCAGTTATGGAGAGGGATCTGTGGGTGGCGCAGTTATGGAGAGGGGGATCTGTGGACGGCGTAGTTATGGAGAGGGGGATCTGTGGATGGCGCTGTTATGGAGAGGGATCTGTGGGTGGCGCAGTTATGGAGAGGGATCTGTGGGTGGCGCAGTTATGGAGAGGGAGATCTGTGGGTGGCGCTGTTATGGAGAGGGGGATATGTGCACTGTTATGGGCATAACAGTGCACAGATCCCTTTCCTCATAACAGTGCACAGATCCCACTTCCCATAGCAGTGCCATACACAGACCCCCCCCCTCCTCCCCATAGCAGTGCTATACACAGACCCCCCTCCCCATAGCAGTGCCATAGACAGATCCTCCCCCCTCCCCATAGAAGTGCTATACACAGACCCCCCTCCCCATAGCAGTGCCATAGACAGATCCTCCCCCCTCCCCATAGCAGTGCTATACACAGACCCCCCTCCCCATAGCAGTGCCATAGACAGATCCTCCCCCCTCCCCATAGAAGTGCTATACACAGACCCCCCTCCCCATAGCAGTGCCATAGACAGATCCTCCCCCCTCCCCATAGCAGTGCTATACACAGACCCCCCTTCCCATAGCAGTGCTATACACAGACCCCCTTTCCCATAGCAGTGCCATACACAGACCCCCCCCTCCCCATAGCAGTGCTATACACAGACCCCCCTCCCCATAGCAGTGCCATAGACAGATCCTCCCCCCTCCCCATAACAGCCCCGGCCCCGATGCTTATAAGTCTGACTAATCACTGCATCTTTATTTTACCTTTTTACAATGACGCTCCTGTAACAGCCAGGCAGAGCGGACGGCGGCGTAACGTCACTCACTCACGTGACACACCTGCTCCGCCCACCTCATGAATGAAGGAGGCGGAGCAGGCGTGTCACGTGAGTGACGTTACGCAGCCGTTCGCTCTGCCTGGCTGTTACAGGAGCGTCATTGTAAAAAGGTAAAATAAAGATGCAGCGCCCGCCCGCCCGCATAGCAACGAATCGGCGATTATTCGATAACTGGATTCGTCGACAACGAATCCAGTTATCGAAGAAAATCGATTACATCGATTAATCGTTGCAGCCCTAATATAGAGCAACCAAAAATCATATTTACCCCTAAAATAGTCCCAAAACAACAACCACCTTATCCCGTAGTTTCCTAGATGGGGTCACTTTTATGGAGTTTCTACTCTAGGGGTGCATCAGGGGGCTTGAAAGGGTACATGGTGTAAATAAACCAGTCCAGCAAAATCTGCCTTCCAAAAACCATATGACGTTCCCCTTCTTCTATTTCCTGCCGTTTAGCCAAATAGTAGTTTACAACCACATATGGGGTGTTTCTGCAAACTACAGAATCAGGGCAACCCATTTTGAGTTTTGTTTGGCTGTTAACCCATTTTTTTCAAGTAATAAAGTAAGGGTTAAAATGGAAAATTTTCCAAAAAATAGAAATTTCTAAATTGTTTCTCCATCTGCCATTAACTCTTGTGGAACACCTAAAGGGTTAACAAAGTTTGTAAACCCAGTTTTGAATACCTTGAGTGGTGTACTTTCTTAGATTGAGTCACTTTTTTGAAATTTCTATTCTAGGGGTGCAACAGGGGCTTCAAATGGGACATGGTATAAACAAAACCAGTCCTGCAAAATCTGCCTTGCAAAACCCATATGGTGTTCCCCTCCTATGTCCTCCCGTTTGGCCAAACAGTAGTTTACGACCACATATGGGGTGTTTTTGCAAACTACAGAATCAGGGCAACCCATTTTGAGTTTTGTTTGGCAGTTAACCCCTGTTTTTTTTTCCAGGAAAAAAACTGATTATATTGGAAAAAATTTCAAAAAAATCTAAATTCATAAAATTTATGTCCATTTGCCATGAAGTCTTGTGGAAGACTGGTAGTTTCTAGAATGGGGTCATTTTTGGGTGGTTTCTATTATGTAAGCCTCACAAAGTGACTTCAAACCTGAACTGGTCCATAAAAAGTGGGATTTTGAATGAAAAATTGCAAAATTTGCAAAAGTAACATCCCCAAAAAATAAAATATCATTCCCAAAATGCTACAAACATGAAGTAGACATATGGGGAATGTAAAGTCATCACAATTTTTGGGGGTATTATTTTGTATTACAGAAGTAGAGAAACTGAAACTTTGAAATTTGCTAATTTTTCCAAATTTTTAGTAAATATGGTATTTGTTTATGAAAAGAATTAACTTTTTTGACACCATTTTAGCAGTGTCATGAAGTACAATATGTGACGAAAAAACAATATCAGAACGGCCTGGGTAAGTCAAAGCGTTTGAAAGTTATCAGCACTTAAAGTGACACTGGTCAGATTTGCAAGAAATGGGCAAGTCCTTAAGGTGAAATAGGGCTGAGTCCTTAAGGGGTTAAGGAATTCCACCTTGGAATGGTCGTGTTCAACGGAAAGAGTTATGCCCCATTGGGTGGTGTTAAGATGGAAAATTAACGCTCAAGAGACACTTCAGTATTTTGGAAAAATCGAACAAGCCTAACACTGGAAGAAAATCTGAGGATGTATCCACTGCAGCTGAATAATAGTACGCCTCGACTGGTTTAAAACCTTCTAGAATCTAGTCATGAAAGATCTCTGCTCGGTCCATCAGAAACCGATTTTGAACTATAATCTTAACCCCAAAGAAATCCAGGCGGTAAAAAGATTAGAGGACAACACTACAATAGTTATTCGTAGTGCGGATAAGGGTGGAGGTGTGGTAATTCAAAACAGGGATGATTATTTTAAAGAAGTCCTCCATATTTTGTCCGATACTATTACCTCCCTCTAAGCGAGGATCCATCAGCTGAACACAAATTAGCCTTTAAGTTACACATTAAAGGGATTCTGTCACCTCCCCTAAGCCAAAAAACGATTTTAAAGCAGCCATGAAGCACAGCTTACCTGGATTAGGCTGTGTTCTTTTATCTTGTAATCCGTCCTGCTGACTGAGGGAAGAGCGAGCATCGGACGTCACTGGGCTCGGCGCATGCCCAGTGACGAGGATGACGCTCCTGCCCTCAGTCTCCTGCTGATCGCACGCCCTCAGTGGGTACTACGCCTGTGCGAGAGTTCGTTCGGCATGAGGGAGGGGGAGGAGAGGGAGGAGAGGCTGTGGCAGGCTGGGGGCGGCGGTTAGACAGTGCAAGGAAGGCGGGCTGGGCACTGTAAGAGGGGCGGTACTGGGCTCTCTAAGAAGAACAAAACGCCCCTCTGGGCACCTTCAGGACACATTTGCATATCAATAAAAGTTGTTTTTTGGAGTAATTGCTGGACGGATTACAAGATAAAAGAGCCTAATCCAGGTAAGCTGTGCTTCATGGCTGCTTTAAAATCGTTTTTTGGCTTAGGGGAGGTGACAGAATCCCTTTAAATCTGCTAAACACTACATACTTACCAAAAAAGAACAAGAATACATTTTTAATTCTGATCCGGTATTAGCAACTTTTTATCACCTACCCAAAATTCATAAGAACATCATGAATCCCCCAGACTCTGTCCAATAATTTTGGGGATATCCTCTTTGACATGCAATCTGTCCCATTATGTAGATGTTCTTCTACATAAAAATGTTATAAACCTACCTTCATACCTTAAAGACTCCACTTCCCTAATTCAATCACTGAAGGGTATAGGATGGGAAGAAACATAAGTTTGGGTAGCCTTGGATGTCCACGGCCCTGTATTCAAATATTTATCACGAGTTAGGTATCAATTGCACCAAGCAATTTTTAGACAATGATCCAGCAATACCTAACAATCAGAAATGTTTTAGTTTGGAGTCGATCAGATTCATTCTTACACATAATACGTTTTCTTTTGAGGATACATTTTACCTCCAGACCAAAGGGACCACAATGGACAACCATAATGATGTGAGAGGTATACTGTCCAAATATTGGCACATCCTCAAAAAAGATCCGTATATAGGGAAATCCCTCCCCATTCGCCTCCCCCCCATAACCTACAGAAGAGCAAAGACATTGAAGAACCTGCTAGCTCCTAGCAAGCTTCGGGCTCATACAGGAACAGTGGGAACCTCTAAATTAGTATCCCTCCCGAAACCACCTGGAAGTTTTAGATGTGATCTACCTAAGTGCCACTGCTGTTCCTCCATACATGCTTCCCCCTCATTTTATAGCAATACCACCGGTGAAAATTTCAATATCAAACAGCATTTAGATTGTGGATCCAAGAACATCATCTACTTATTAGAATGTTCCTGTGGCTTACAATACGTGGGATGCACCATACAAACTTTACGCAACAGGCATAATAAACATTGATCAAACATCAAGAAGAAATTCCTGCAACACAGCGTCTTGAGACATGTTACAGATCGCCATCAGGGCACCTTTTCAGACATTACCATTATACCCATTGAACAGGTTAAGGCCTCATGTACACGACCGTTGTGTGCATACGTGTCCGTTGTTCCGTTTTCTGTGATTTTCTGCGGACCCATTGACTTTCAATGGGTCAGTTGAAAACTCGGAAAATGCACTGTTGTTCATCGGTGTCCGTAATCTGTGTTTCCTGTCCGTCAAAAAAAATAGGACCTGTCCTATTTTTTTGATGGACAACGGTTCACGGACCCATTCAAGTCAATGGGTCTGTGAAAAAACACTGATGCGCACAAGATTGTCATCCGCGTCAGTGATCTGTGTCCGTAGGCTACTTTCATACAGATGGATTGGAAAATCCATCTGCATAAAAGATTTTTCAGAGCTGAGTTTTCACTTCGTGAAAACTCAGATCCGACAGTATATTCTAACACAGAGGCGTTCCCATAGTGATGGGGACGCTTCAAGTTAGAATATACTGCAAACTGTGTACATGACTGCCCCCTGCTGCCTGGCAGCACCCGATCTCTTACAGGGGGCTGTGATCTGCACAATTAACCCCTCAGGTGCCACACCTGAGGGGTTAATTGTGCGTATCATAGCCCCCTGTAAGAGATCAGGGGCTGCCAGGCAGCAGGGGGCAGACCCCCCTCTCTCTCCAGTTTTAAATTCATTGGTGGCCAGTGTGGCCCCCCGCCCCCCTTCCCTCTGTCCCTCTACTGTATTAATTTCATTGGTGGCCAGTGCAGCCCCCCCCCGGCCCCCCCCCTCCCTCCCTCTACTGTATTAATTTCATTGGTGGCCAGTTCGGCCCCCTCCGCCCCCCCCTCCCTCTACTGTATTTATTTCATTGGTGGCCAGTGCAGCCCCCTGCCCCCCCTCTCTCTACTGTATTAATTTCATTGGTGGCCAGTGTGGCCCCCCTGGCCTCCCCTCCCTCTACTGTATTAATTTCATGGGTGGCCAGTGCGGCCCCCCCTGGCCCCCCCTCCCTCTACTGTATTAATTTCATTGTTGGCCAGTGCGGCCTTATATAACATTATAGTTACCTGCTGCGCTGTCTGTGACCGGCCAGGCGCTCCTCCTACTGGTAAGTGAAAGGTCTGTGCTAGCGGAATTAGTAGCGCTATATAAGTGTGTATAATAAATAAATAAATAAATAAATAAATAAATAAGCAATGCGCCGCACAGACCTTTCACTTACCAGTAGGAGGAGCGCCCGGCCGGTCACAGACAGTGCAGCAGGTAAGTATAATGCTTCTAATATTGCTAACCATGTCAGCCAGGACTGCAGTAGTGTCTCGGTTGCCAATGGTTACCGATCGGAGCCCCAGCGATTAAACTGGGTCTCCGATCGGAACTCTCCTCTGCCACCAATGATGGGGGGGGATGGGTGGAGAGGGGAGGCCGCACTCGCCACCAATGAAATTGAAATGAATACAGTAGAGGGAGGGAGGGGGGGCCGGGGGGGCCGCACTGGCCACCAATGAAATTAATACAGTGGAGGGGGGAGGGGGGGCCGGGGGGGCCGCACTGGCCACCAATGAAATTAATACAGTAGAGGGAGGGAGGGGGGGCCGCACTGGCCACCAATGAATTTAAAACTGGGGAGGAAGGGGGAGTCTGCCCCCTGCTGCCTGGCAGCACCTGATCTCTTACAGGGGGCTATGATACGCTCAATTAACCCCTCAGGTGCGGCACCTGAGGGGTTAATTGTGCGGATCACAGCCCCCTGTAAGAGATTGGATGCTGCCAGGCTGCAGGGGGCAGTCATGTACACAGTTCTTAGTATATTCTATCTTGAAGCGTCCCCATCACCATGGGAACGCCTCTGTGTTAGAATATACTGTTGGATCAGAGTTTTTTACGATGTAACTCAAATCCGATGGTATATTCTAACATAGAGGTGTTCCTATGATGATGGAGACGCTTCAAGTTAAAATATACCATCGGATTGTAGAAAACTCCGATAGGGACTCCTGACTTTATATTGAAAGTCAATAGGGGACGGATCCGTTTGCAATTGCACCATATTGTGTCAACGTCAAACGGATCCGTTTGGCTCCGCACGGCCAGGCGTGCACCAAAACAACTTTTCTTTAAACTTTCCTTCATGTCTGGTGATCCTCCAAAAATCACGGAAGACACACGGAAGAAAAAACGGACTCGGATCACGGAACAACAGAACCCCGTTTTGCGGACAGTGAAAAAATACTGTTGTGTGCATGAGGCCTAAGACAAACTTCTGTAATATTATGCCGACAATTAAAAGGCATGAGATGTTCTGGATTTACAAATTGAATTACCTGAATCCTCTTGGACTAAATGAAGCATTCAAGATTAATCTCTAGCCACATCCATTTTTTTTTCCATTATTTATTTGCTATCTATTTATTTACTCATTTTTATAGCTCACTTTTTAACCATGCGCTCTTTCTATATTCAATTTAACAATTTAACAAGTTTTATTATAACAGCATCCTTTTATTATTTATTCACTTTCTATTTATTAATTTCAGTCGCATTTTAACAATGTGCTCTTTTCATATCCCTTTGCAATACTTCTATTTTTGTTCAGCATTAGTTGTACCTTTTAGTATTGTCCATTTTATACCCATATATTGTTTTTATATATATATATATATATATATATATATATTTTTATTTTTTTTACATATATTGTTTATTTGTGTGCTTGATTATGCTCCAATGTACCGTATTTATATATAATTTTTTAGTCATCTCTTGCAATTTGAGTGTCCCTCTTATTCTTTCAATTAGGCTATATCCCTCCGTATACCTCCCTCTCCCCCCTCTTTTTTTATATCCTGTATCAGTCTTATATTCTTTCCCCAGTGCCTTAATGCCTCTGCACAGCCTGGACCGCCTTGGATCCCTGATGGGGCGGCGACGGGACGTCCTTTAGCCACATCCCCCATCCCTTGCTGCCCAACGAAGGACGCTTATTATCCTCATGATTAGTGCGCAACAGTGGTCTCCCGAAGCCGTGCAACGTCTGGGGCTGCCCGCACGTCTGCCCTGGTTGCTTGGCAGCGGGACACCACTCCCTCCGATCTTCCCGCCTCTAGCGTTCATGTTGCAGGGCAATGACTCTTACACATGCAGGCCGATCATGTGACTGAGTTTGTTCTCGCTCAGCGCTCACGGAGCACCGCTGTAGCTCCGGACGAGCCGCTTCATCTTATTCTAAATTTCATTTAACCCCTTTTTTTTATATTATAGCTTTACCATTCACCCCATCTTCCCTCATAGGGTCATATAAGCATTGGCAAATTGAATTTCTAATAAAATCTAGAAGATTAATTGTCATGGGGTGACATCAATCACCCTTTATGCCGCCCCTTCACCTTTTGACCCCTTTTAAGTGTTTTTTTCCCCTTTATAAATGTTTGTGTCTTGATATGTATGTGCAGCTTATTTTTTACCTGAAGAAGTGGAGTAAATCCCCAAAACACGTTGTACTGCTGCAATAATAATTAAACTAATCCTGAACCAAGATCCGCTTTGAATTCTGGCTGGTCCTTTGCGCCGTGGGAAACTCTCTTCTCTGGAATTAAAGTGAATAAGGCCCGTTCGCGAACATTTGATCGTGTCCTGCCCGATGTTTGTCCATCACTACTTGACACCTCTGGAGATTGAACTTTTTCTTCTCCAGACAGAGGCAGTGCCCCCTTGTCCATTGAGAGGATTTTAAAGCATAGAGCTTTTCAGCATACTTTTTGTATGGTCCATTAATATATTTGTATAGGTTAACCATGTCACCACGACACTTCTCAAGACTAAATAAATATAAGAATTTAAAATATTTTTAATAACTAAGGCCGTCCATACACCTGTGTGAAGTTGGCACCCCGTGTTCTTAAATTTCAAAAATAAATACACCATTTGTTTGTGCTGCATTTGTGCTGGTTTGTGCCGCAAAAATGAACGTTTGTGCCGGTTCGGTTCCTGAGATATTGAGAGTTAGAATTTTATGAAGCACCGCCCACTTTCCACCCCATCTTCTTAAATGTCAAAAAGAAATACACCATTCATTTGTGCTGCGTTTGTGCTGGTTTGTGCTTTAAAAATGAACGTTTTGTGCTGCTTTGGTTTCCGAGATATTGCGCACTTGATTTGCTGAAACCCCACCCACTTTCCACCCCATCTTCTTAAATTTCAAAAAGAAATACACCATTCGTTTGTGCTGCGTTTGTGCTGGTTTGTGCTTCAAAAATGAACGTTTTGCGCCGCTTTGGTTTCCGAGATATTGCGCATTGATTTGCTTAAACCCCGCCCACTTTCCACCCTATGTTTTTAACCCTGACCCTGACCCCTCACAAGCATTTTTTTAATTATTTACTGCGTACGCTGACTGTGGCTGGCACTCTTAGTGCCTGGCCACGGTTAGAGCATCGCACACCCCACCATCGCACACCCACTCAACATCGGACATTTTTTTTTTTCTATTACGTTTAGGGTAAGTTCGCGAACACCCTGTGCCCCCACACACACGCACACCAAATAAAGATTTACACACACACGCAGACACACACTCCCCTATGACCCGCCGGATGTTCTCGGCTACGAGCCCCAGCTTGCCTCCGACTCTAAGAGCCCCAGTAAGGACGAGGATGACCCCACTTTCCTTTCGTCACCCGCGTCGTCCTCATCATCTAGTGATAATAATGAGCCCCCAAGGCGGCGGAGACGCCGCCAGGTGGAGCAAGGGGACCGCCATGCTAGGGACCCTGTGGCCCACACTAGTACGAGCAGACATTTTGGGGCCTCGTGCTGCTCATGGGCCTAGTCAATAAACCTAGTGTCAGGCATTACTGGAGTGGGGACATCCTCTACCAGACCCCACTTTACAGTATGGCCATGACACGTACCCGGTTTGAGGCCATACGGAAATGCCTGCATTATGCAGATAATGCAGCATGTCATCCCCAAGGTGATCCTGCCTATGACCGCCTGTACAAAATCAGGCTGGTCATCGATCACTCTGGGGCCAAATTTGTGCAGGCCTATGTACCTGGAAGAGAGGTTGCGATTGATGAGTCTCTCATTGCTTTCAAGGTGAGACTAATTTTCCGCCAGTATATTCCCTCTAAGCGGGGAAGGTATGGCGTGAAGATGTAAAAACGTTGTGAGAGTACCTCAGGGTACACTTACAAGTTTTGTGTGTACGAGGGGCGAGATTCCCGTATTCAACCCCCAGAATGTCCCCCCCACTCTGGGTGTTAGTGGGAAACCTGTGTGGGACCTTATGCACCCACTACTAGATAAGGGTTACCACCTGTACGTGGATAAATTTTATACTAGTATTCCCTTGTTCCAGTCCCTCGCCGCCAGACCCACGGACCGTGTGGAAAAATCAACGCAGCCTCCCTACCCACCCCCTCCAGGTACCTATCCCCAGGGGTGCGACCTGTGCCCTTACCAGTGGAAACCTGTTGCTGGTCAGATATAAGGAGAAGAGGGATGTTCTTGTACTGTCCACAATTAACGGTAACGGCATCACCCCTGTCCCTGTGCGAGGTACAGCGGCAACAGTCCTCAAGCCCGATTGCATCGTCGACTACAATCAGTATATGGGAGGAGTTGATCTCCCTGATCAAGTCCTCACGCCATACAATGCCACGTGCAAAACCCGGGCATGGTATAAAAAAGTTGCAGTCTGCTTGGTGCTTTTGTGCTGTCCCGGAGAACTGGCATGTAATGTAGTACTAAATTTATGTTCCCCTTCCCCAATTGAGCCACTGAAAATTGGATTTAAAAAATATGGTTCTTAGACTTGAGACACAAAAATCTGCTCCTCTCAGAAGAGCACGGTAAAAAAAAAAAAAAACATTTTTGGCAAATTTTCCATTTTAATCCATTTATTCCAGTAACAAAGCAAGGGTTAACAGCCAAGCAAAATGCTATATTTATTGCCCCGATTCTGTAGTTTGCAGAAACACCCCATGTGTGGCCGTAAACTACTGTAAGGGCACACAGTAGGGCATAGAGGGAAAGGTGCGCCGTGTGGTTTTTGGAAGGCAGATTTTGCTGGACTGGTTTATTTACACCATGTCCCATTTGAAGCCCCCCTGATGCACCCCTAGAGTAGAAACTCCATAAAAGTGACCCCATTTTGGATACTACGGGATAAGGTGGCAGTTTTGTTGGGACTATTTTTAGGGTACATATGATTTTTGGTTGCTCTATAATACAGGTAATGTTACCAAAAATAGAAATTCTGAAATTTCATCTCCATTTACCATAAACTGTTGAGAAACACCTAAAGGGTTAATAAAGTTTGTAAAATCAGTTTTGAATACCTTGAGGGGTGTCGTTTCTTAGATCGGGTCGCTTTTACGGAGTTTCTACTCTAGGGGTGCATCAGGGGGGGCTTCAAATGGGACATGGTGCCCAAAAATAAAAGGCCATCAAAATCTGCCTTCCAGAAACCATACGGCGTTACTTTCCTTCTGCGCCCTGCCATTTGGTCATACAGCAGTTTACGACCACATATGGAGTGTTTCTGTAAACTGCAACATCAGGGTAATAAATATAAAGCTTTTTTTGGCTGTTAACCCTTGATTTGTTACTGGAAAAAAACGTATTATTCATCTGAGGTGTTAGTTCATGGTTTTTTTTTATACAGCAGATTCTTACGGACGCAGCAATACCTAATGTCTATTTATTATTTATTTATGTTTTACACTATATTATCTATTTATAAACAAAAAAAAACATTTGAACTTTTTTATTTATTTTAGTTTTACTAAATATTTTTTAAATTTTTTTGTTTTTGTTTTAGTGTCTCAAGTCTGAGAACCATCGTTTTTTTATCCGATTGTCAGTGGCTAAATTGGGGAAGGGGAACATAAATTTAGTACTCCATAGAAGTGTGGTACTCCCTGAAGCAACCAATAATGCAGAGGCCCGGATGATCGGGGCACGTGTCACACTGAGTAGTGGTGTCCTTCCATATCCCCTTCCTGTGACACACTCTGCACCTTTGTTGGGTCTGTCCCTTCTTTCTAGTATGGGGCACCACACCTGGAAAGTGTTGGCCAGGAACGATCCGGGCGCCTCCAGTTCCCGAGGTACTCCGGCCTGCTCTTTCCCAGTCAGAAAAGATCAAGTCCTTGAGGACTGCCTCATAGAACTGAAGGAATGTCCCTGTGTTGCCAGTGCCCCGGGACAGCACAAAAGAATTGTACAAGGCAACCTGTGCCAAGTAGACCGCAACTTTTTTGTACCATGCCCGGGTTTTGCACATGGCGTTATATGGCTTGAGGACTTGATCAGATAGATAAACTCCTCCCATATACTGATTGTAGTCGACGATGAAATTGGGCTTGATGAACGTTGCCATGGTACCTCGCACAGGGGTGATGTTGTTACCGTGAGTTGTGGACAGTACAAGGACATCCCTCTTGTCCTTATATCTGACCAGCAACAGGTTTCCACTGGTAAGGGCACGGGTCGCACCCCTGGGGATAGGTACCTGGAGGGGGTGAGTAGGGAGGCTGCGTTGATTTTTCCGCACGGTCCCACAAGCGGACGTGGATCTGGTGGCGAGGGACTGGAACAAGGGGATACTAGTATAAAAGTTATCCACGTACAGGTGGTAACCCTTATCTAGCAGTGGGTGCATAAGGTCCCACACAAGTTTCCCGCTAACACCCAGAGTGGGGGACATTCTGGGGGTTGAATACGGGAATCTCGCCCCTCGTACACACAAAACTTGTAAGTGTACCCTGAGGTACTCTCACAAAGTTTGTATAGCTTCACGCCATACCTCCCCCGCTTAGAGGGAACATACTGGCGGAAAATAAGTCCGGTGGACTGAACTGGTGGGCCGGAAAACTAGTACGAGCCACAGAGCTGCTCTTACTAGAATGGACCACAGTGACCCTAGCATGGCGGTCCCCTTGCTCCGCCTGGCGGCGCTAGATGATGAGGAGGAAGCGGATGACAAAAGGAAAGTGGGGTCATCCTCGTCCTCACTGGGGCTCTCGGACTCTGAGGCAAGCTGGGCGTATGCCTCGTCAGCCGAGAACATCAGACGGGCCAAAGGGGAGTGTGTATGTGCGTGATAAACTTTATTAGGTAAATGCTTGCGCCCCAAAAAAAGTTGTGGTGGGGGGGAAGAGGGGGGCAAGCTGCAGCACACCTGGGAGGTCTAGGGTCAGGGTTAAAAACATGGGGTGGAAAGTGGGCAGGGTTTCAGCAAATCAAGAGCGCAATATCTCGGAAACCAAAGTGGCGCAAATGTTCATTTTTGCGGCACAAACGCAGCACAAACGAATTGTGCATTTCTTTTTTAAATTTAAAAACATGAGGTGGAAAGTGGGCGGGTTTTCAGCAAATATAGAGTGCAATATCTCGGAAACCAACACGGTGCAAACGTTCATTTTTGCGGCACAAACCAGCACAAACGCAGCATAAATGAATGGTGTATTTCTTTTTGAAATTTAAGAACATGGGGTGGAAAGTGGGTGGGGTTTCAGCAAATCAAGCAAGCAATATCTCGGAAACCAAAGCGGTGCAAATATTCATTTTTGTGGCACAAACCAGCACAAACACAGCATAAATGAATGGTGTATTTCTTTTTGAAATTTAAGAACATGGGGTGGAAAGTGGGCGGGGTTTCAGCAAATCAAGCGCGCAATATCTCGGAAACCAGAGCGGCGCAAACGTTCATTTTTTCAGCACAAACGCAGCACAAATGAAGGGTGTATTTATTTTTGACATTTAAGAAGATGGGGTGGAAAGTGGGCGGGGTTTCATAAAAATCTAACGCGCAATATCTCAGGAACTGAACCGGCACAAGCCTTCATTTTTGCGGCACAAATCAGCACAAACGCAGCATAAACGAATGGTGCATTTCTTTTTGAAATTTAAGAACATGGGGTGGAAAGTGGGCGGGGTTTCAGCAAATTAAGCATGCAATATCTCGGAAACCAAAGCGGTGCAAACGTTCATTTTTGCAGCAAAAACCAGCACAAACACAGCACAAACAAATGGTGTATTTCTTTTTGACATTTAAGAAGATGGGGTGGAATGTGAGCAGGGCTTCATAAAAATCTAACACACAATATCTCAGGAACCGAACCGGCACAAACGTTCATTTTTGCTGCACAAACCAGCACAAACGCAGCATAAACTAATGGTGTATTTATTTTTGAAATTTAAGAACATGGGGTGGAAAGTGGGCGGGGTTTCAGCAAATTAAGCATGCAATATCTTGGAAAGCAAAGCGGTGCAAACGTTCATTTTTGCAGCAAAAACCAGCACAAACGTAGCACAAACAAATAGTGTATTTCTTTTTGACATTTAAGAACATGATGTGGAAAGTGGGTGGGGCTTCAAAAAAATCTAACGCTCAATATCTCAGGAACCGAACCTGCACAAACGTTCATTTTTGCGGCACAAACCAGCACAAATGCAGCACAATCGAATGGTGTATTTATTTTTGAAATGTAAGAAACATGGGGTGGAAAATAGGTGGGCTTTCAGCAAATCAAGCGCGCAATATCTGGGAAACCAAAGCGGCACAAACGTTCATTTTTGCGGCACAAACCAGCACAAATGAATGGTTTATTTATTTTTGAAATTTAAGAACATGGGGTGCCAACTTCACACAAGTCATCCATACCCCTTATCAGTTTAGTCACTTTCCTTTATACTATTTCCAGTTATAAAGCATCCTTTCTATGGACAGTTTTGGTGCTGAACTGAACTGCATATTCTAGATGAGGCCGCACCAAAGCATTGTAAAGTGGTAATTTTACATCCTTGTCCCACAAGTCTTTGCCTCGTTTAATACATGACATACATGTTATTTAATGATATGATCTACAAGGGCACCCAAATCCTCCTCTACAAATGACTCCCCAAGTGTTACATCCCCTAGGACATATGACACATGTAGATTATTACTACCAAGATGCATAACTTTACAAGTTGTTGCCCATTCACTTAGAGTGTCCATAGTCTGCACCAGGGGTGGATTGGCCATAGACCTTAAAAGGAAATTGGAAGTTTTTGGGGATGTATTTTGTGCTGCTGCGACAGAATTTTGTGATGGACTGTGGCATTTGACTCTGTTGGTATTGGTATTGCTGGCCCTGCCTTCCATCAATTTGGAAGTGACTACAAAACAGAGCCAGTTTTATTATTTTTTCCAGTCACTTTAAGTTCCCAGTCCACCCCTGGACTGCACAGTACTACATACAGTAGCTTGATGTCATCTGCAAAAATAGAAACAGTGCTATTAATTCCATCCTCAATATCATTAATAAATAAATAGTAAAGGACCCAGCACTTGACCTTGGGGTACACCACTTATAACCTGGGACGATTCTGAATAGGAATAATTCACAACGGCTTTCTGGACACGGTCCTTCAGCCAGTTTTCAATCCAATTACAAACTATACTTTCTGAGCCTAAAGACCTTATTTTACCTATTAAACGTCTATGACGGACAGTATCAAAAGCCTTTGCAAAATCCAGAAACAATACATCCACAGCCGCCCCTCTGTCCAGGCTACTACTCACTTCCTCATAAAAACAAATCAGGTTAGTCCGACAACTTCTGTCCTTGGTAAACCTGTGCTGGTTATCACTTATGATATTAATAGTCACATACTCCTGTATATAGTCCCTTAAGAGTCCTTCAAGCAGTCTATAATTACCTGTGGAGGACCTAGATCGTTTTTAAATATGGGAACCACATTTGCCTTGTGCCAGTCACTTGACACTGTACTGGTCCCTATAGAATATGTAAGAATTATAAACAGGGACACAACAATGACTGAACTGAGTTTTTTTAGAACTCTTGGGGGTAGTCCATCTGGACCTGGATCCTTGTTCACATTTACCTTATTTTACTTAGCTTGGACCTACAGTTATCCAGTTGAGTATATTACTGGGTGCACCAACAGCCTTGGTGCCACCAATATCGTCTCCTTTCTCTTTCTTTCTTTACTTTATGCACTTATGTATAGCGCTGCTATATTCTGCAGCTATAGCGCTGCTATATTCTGCAGTGCTTTACAGACAGCATCAAACTGTCCCCAATGGGGCTCACAATATCTTGTATATAAACGGCTAAAAAAAACATTTGGTAACCCTGTCTTTTCCTTATGTTCAGTAACTATCCCCATTGACCATTACTTAGGATACCTACCTACTCTGACCTTAGAAAATATCAGATCCAACAAAGCATCTCCCCTAGGATTATTTTTTCTAAGTTATTTCCCTTTGCTATTTCACCCATAAGGGTTAAGCATCCTGATTCCTGACCATCATTATCTTCAATTGCCTCTTTCACACTAGCCTTCATGTCAGTCCTCACATACAGTCACACACCACCACCTTTTTTTTATTGACCCTGTCTTTCCTAAAACCCTGAATATTAACAGTCCAGTCATGAGAAGAGTCCCACCACACTAACTACATCTATGTGATCTTCTGGTACCATAGATTTCAGCTCCCCCATTTTGCTTGCTAGACTTCTGGCATTTGTAAACATACATTTTAAGTTACTATTTCATTTCCCACATTCAGTTCCTAGAAAGTGAATATCTTGGAGTTTTTTTTTTGGTACCTTGGATGTTGTTGTTGGCTTGTAACGGGTCCATGTTATCACTAGCTCTGTTTGTCATGAGTATACATTTATGCCCAGTCACCTCCCTACTTTTCTCACTACCCCCTGCCCCCACTATCCCTTCTCTATCTACAACATCTACCCTTTATTAGTATGACCCACCTCCCTCCCCCCAGATCTCCTCCAGCCATCTAACCATTTTTCCCCACTGAGCAGCTGCACCCTTCCTATTAAAGGGGTTGTCCAGGTTCAGAGCTGAACCCGGACATACCTTTATTTTCACCCTGGCAGCCCCCCTGAGCCTAGCATCGGAGCATCTCATGCTCCAATGCGCTCCAGTGCCCTGCGCTAGATCGCGCAGGGCACAGGCTCTTGTGTTTTCAATAACACACTGCCGGGCGGTAACTTCCGCCCAGCAGTGTGTTCGGTGACGTCACCGGCTCTGAGGGGCGGGCTTTAGCTCTGCCCTAGCCGTTTTACTGGCTAGGTCAGAGCTAAATCCCGCCCATCAGTGCCGGTGACGTCACCGGGGTTCCTGTCAGCCCCATAGAGAGCCTGGTACGTCACCGGAACTCAGAAAAATGCCTTTGCCCTGTGCAATTTAGCGCAGGGCAAAGGAGTGCATCGGAGCATGAACTGCTCCGATGCTCATGTCAGGGGGGCTGCCTGGGTGAAAATGGAGGGCTGTCCAGGTTCAGCTCTGAACCTGGACAACCCCTTTAAGGTGCAGCCCATCGATACTGTAGAGCCTGTAGTCCAAAAGAGAAGTCGGTCCAGTTCTCCATGAACCCAAACATTTTCTTCCTGCACCAGCTTCTGAGTCACTTATTTAACTCCCTAAGCTCCTTCTTTCTCTCTAGTGACACTCATGGAATTATTTCTGAAAACAGTACCTTGTACCTTGACTTGAGCTTCTCTCCTAGTTCCCTAAAATTATTTTTAAGGACCTTCCATCTCATCATGACATTTTTATTGGTACCAATTTGTACCATTACCACTGGGTCTTCCCCAGCCTTTCCCAGCAATATATCTATCCGATCCACAATATGTCGAGCCCAAGCACCCAGAAAACAAGACACTTTTTGGCAGTCACGGTCTCAGCGACAGATAACGTTGTCTGTCCCCTACCATCAGCATCTGGCTGACCTTTGCTGCACAATCCTCTTAACATCATCCTTACAGCAGTTATCCTCCTGGTTTCTAGAAGCAACATCCTGCTGCAGTGTTGCTGGCCCTGGGCTTTGGTCCCTAATATCAGCCAAGCAGACATATTTACTAGGGCGTTCCAGCTCAGAACTAGCCTCTCTGGCTCTAAGGTAGGAAGAAGAACAGCTTCTGCATTTTGTTGGTTGCCCGGTAGCTGTTTGGTACCCACGAGTCTCACAAAGGAGGAGGAGCTGCCACTGAAGGAAAATTTGTTAGTAGAAAAGCTGATGAGGCTGATGATGATGATGTTGAAGGTGACTAGGGATGAGCGAACTTTGCAAGTTCGGGTACCCGGACCAAAACTCAGACTTTTTCACTGAAGTTTGGATATAGTGATTTTATTATTTTCCATTATAACATGGTTATATCTGAAAATAAAGCATTCTTGAAGACAGAATGCAAAACATTATGGCCATTTAGGGGTTAAAAAAAAACTTACCTCATCCACTTGATCGCACTGCAGCAACTTCTTCTATCTTCACTGAACAGGACCTGCCAAAGGATCTGTGATGTAGAAGAAGCTGCTGCAGCACAATCAAGTGGATGAGGCAAGTTGTTATTTATGTACCCCTAAATGGCCATATTGATTTTTGCATTCTGTCTTAAGAATGCTATTATTTTCAGATATAACCATGTTATAATGGGAAAAAAATAAAGTGAAGTTCAGGTGCTTATTGACTTCAATGCAACCTGACCTGAAGTTCGGCCGAATCCGGCGAACCCGAACTTCCACGGGTTCGCTCATCCCTAATGATGGCCATGAGGACCAATCATAATAGTGGATGGTGGAGGCAAAAAGAACCGGTTCCACGGGCATGCTGGTAAGCTAAACACTTGCTTATGTACTGACAGGCATATGTTTACCTGTTGCTGAAAGGCCCAATTGCAATATTACCAGGGTATACTGTGTACGCAGCTTGCAGCAGGTTTCGGCAAGCAGACACCTGCAGCGAGCATTCTGACCAGAAGGCCCCTTTCCACCCTCTACCAAGTCCCCCACCTACTACCTTCTCTAGTACCATAAGTAGCTGCTGCAGCTAGTTCAATCTTATGAACATGATGGAACAGTTTTTTCATGTGCCAGGTCAGGCTGACACAATTCACCAAATGGAAACATATTGCCTGAACAACCAGATTCAGTCCATGTCATGCCATGTTCCCCGACCCCATGGACAACTTAGCAGCCAGATTGAAATAGTGGCCAGAACTAGCCCAGTTTGCTCTTACTATACTGTCTTGTTTAGCCTCCAGTATCATCTCAGAGTGTTTTAGCATGGCAAGTGGGTTGTCACACCCAAACGGACAAAGTTGTCCTTTGTCAATGCACAAAACATCACATTTGTCAAAATGAACCAAAGATCTGTGAGGATTTTGTGACACCTTCAGCTTAGGCCAATGAATAGATCTACCATTGCTTATGGTGGATATTTATGTCTGACCCCATCATGCCACTACCACTGTCTGCCTGCTTACCATCATGTTCTGTATTCTATGGCTACAGCTGCTGCTACTCTCTCTACTGCTACTACCATTACCCCTACAAAACTGCCATCACTAACACTATTATTAACCCTATACAACTGCACACATATCTACTGTCTTGTCTGTTCAATGCTGTGCTGCTACTAATGCTGTGCTGCTACTATTGCGGCCATCTGTCACTATTATACTATATTTTCCACATCCACACTTTAATGCTACTGCTCCCAATTAAAAGGGATCATTTTTCCAAATTCGAACAGTACAAGCCACTGTTTCTTCTGAGAAACTAACATTTATGTATATTATGTTTACCCTTAGTTATAAATGTCTGTGTCACTGTGACATCATTTGCTATCGTTTTTAATGCATTAAATACTTAAAAACCAGAATGAAAAAAGATTTAAAAAAATATTTCCATAGTCCTAGTCATCCTCAATTTTCAGGTCAATTGGAGCATTGTTGATTGGGTAAGAATCGGTTCAAATAAAACATTTTGAAAATTAGATGAATCAGGTGAACTACCCCCTCAAGTGAACACTGTAAAAAAATAAAAAATAAAACTTTGCCAACAGTGCCATTGTTTGGTCACTGTGCCCCCAAAAAGTGTAATCTTATATACCTAAAAATGTAATAATTCTGATGGCTCTATATTGTGTCATGTCTTTATTATTTCTACTACACCCTCAACTTGTTATTGCCCCTTTGTACATTTACTGCAGAATGCTAGCAATTCATAACTTCCAGTAGAAATAACGAAGGAATGGCACATCATAGATCCATAAGAATAGATGTTCCAGAATTGTTATTATATGTGGAATGCATGAAGCTATTAAGGCCCCTTGCATATGGGCGTCACGGTTTTTGTCCCGTGCGAGTAGGCATGCAATTTCAGTCAGTTTTGTCTGCGATTGTGTTCCGTTGTTCAGTTTTTTCCACTTGCGTGCTAAAATATTTTATGTGTTACCCAGACCCGAACCGGGACTTATTCATTGAAGTTCGGGTTTGGGTTAGGTATTCTGTTGATTTTATTAGTTTTCCTTCTATCATGGTTATTAGGGAAAATAATAGCATTCTTAATACACAATGCTAACTAAAATGGCCATTGAGAAGTAAAAAAATAGAAAATAAAAAAAAGAACTCACCTCATCCACTTGATAGCGCAGCCGTTTTTTCGTCTTTTTTCTTTTTCTTACAGGAAAAGGACCTTTTTTATTTATTTTTTTACTCCTCAATGGACATTTTAGTTAGCATTCTGTATTAAGATATAACCATGTTAGAAGGGAAAATAATAAAGTGAATTGACTTTAATGGGGTTCCAGGGTTGCTCATCCCTATTTACTAACATCATCTCCTAGCAACCATTCATGAAAATCGCACCACATCCGCACTTGCTTGCAGATGCTAAGCGGTTCTCACGCACCCCCATTCATTTCTATGGGGCCTGCGTTGCGTGAAAAACGCAGAATATAGAACCTGCTGCAATTTTCACATAACGCACAGGTGCTGCATGAAAAACAATACTCATGTATACAGCCCCATTGAAATGAATGGGTCATGATTCAGTGCGGGTGCAATGCGCTCACATCACGCATTGCATCCGTGCGGAATACTCCCCTGTGTGAAAGGGGCCTAAAACAAGCAGGTCAGGAGTGGTGAAAGGTCCTCTTTAAGGTGAAAAATGGCTTGTTCCTGAAGGGGTTAAAGATGACATAGCCTCTAACTGCTCTGTACAACTGTTGAATGTACTTTATCAATCTACTATAGATATCTAATAAGCAGCATCTTCTTGTTTCCAATATTCAGCATCGGCCTTAAAAAGGACCTGTCACTTCTCCTGACATTTCTGTTGTAGTAACTACTTGCATTCCCCATGTAGTAATAATTCTGGAGCATCTAATCTTATCACTCTATGATGTAGAAGACAAAGAAAGGTGTGGTGTGTGTGTATATATATATATATATATATATATATATACACACACACACACACACACATATACAGTACAGACCAAAAGTTTGGACACACCTTCTCATTCAAAGAGTTTTCTTTATTTTCATGACTATGAAAATTGTAGATTCACACTGAAGGTATCAAAACTATGAATTAAAACATGTGGAATTATATACATAACAAAAAAGTGTGAAACAACTGAAAATATGTCATATTCTAGGTTCTTCAAAGTAGCCACCTTTTGCTTTGATTACTGCTTTGCACACTCTTGGCATTCTCTTGATGAGCTTCAAGAGGAAGTCACCTGAAATGGTTTTCACTTCACAGGTGTGCCCTGTCAGGTTTAATAAGTGGGATTTCTTGCCTTATAAATGGGGTTGGGACCACCAGTTGTGTTGTGGAGAAGTCAGGTGGATACACAGCTGATAGTCCTACTGTTAGAATTTGTATTATGGTAAGAAAAAAGCAGCTAAGTAAAGAAAAACGAGTGGCCATCATTACTTTAAGAAATGAAGGTCAGTCAGTCCGAAAAATTGGGAAAACTTTGAAAGTGTCCCCAAGTGCAGTCACAAAAACCATCAAACGCTGCAAAGAAACTGGCTCACATGCGGACCGCCCCAGGAAAGGAAGACCAAGAGTCACCTCTGCTGCGGAGGACAAGTTCATCCGAGTCACCAGCCTCAGAAATCGCAGGTTAACAGCAGCTCAGATTAGAGACCAGGTCAATGCCACACAGAGTTCTAGCAGCAGACACATCTCTAGAACAACTGTTAAGAGGAGACTGTGTGAATCAGGTCTTCATGGTAGAATATCTGCTAGGAAACCTCTGCTAAGGACAGGCAACAAGCAGAAGAGACTTGTTTGGGCTAAAGAACACAAGGAATGGACATTAGACCAGTGGAAATCTGTGCTTTGGTCTGAGTCCAAATTTGAGATCTTTGGTTCCAACCACCGTGTCTTTGTGCGACGCAGAAAAGGTGAACGGATGGACTCTACATGCCTGGTACCCACCGTGAAGTATGGAGGAGTTGTGATGGTGTGGGGGTGCTTTGCTGGTGACACTGTTGATGTCACGAGGGTGTCAAGAGCCACGTCTGACTCCGTTATACCCGGGGTCAGAAAGTCGCAGCGGGTGGCTGCGCGCTCTATGTCTAAAGATCACGCTGTTTCTTAATGATAGTTTTCTGTGTTTGCCTTGCAATCCTTTTTGTCTCACTCAGGGATCCGTAGCTTCTTCTCCTCAGCTGTTTCTTGTCTGTCACTCCCAACCTCCTTTATATTCTCCTCTCCCACTTCTCTGGTTGCCAGATATAGAGCTTCCTGCCTGGACTTCTATACTGACCCACTGGAGCTGTGATCCCTGGTTGTTGTTCCAAAGTGTTACCCTCCGGATCCCTGTTGGGCTTTTGTTGTCCTCTGTGGTCACCCAACTGGGATTATATGTTTTTCTGTATTGTCTGTCCTCTCCTTGGTGTTTTCCTTTAGTGTTAGTGGTGTGGACTAGTGCTCCCACGCCCTATTCATTACCTAGGGCTCATCTTAGGGAAAGCCAGAGTTTTAGGCACGTGATCGGCGTACGGGTGAAAAACCCGTCTAGGGACGTCAGGGCAGTCAGGTGCCAGCCTCAAGGTGAGTTAGGGGTCACCACCTTTCCCTCTCCCTTGGACAGGGCCTTCCCTTTTCCCTTCCTTTGTGTCACGTATGTGATCAGCACGCCGGTCATGACAGTTGGGGATTTATTCAAAATTGAAGGCATGCTGAACCAACATGGCCACCACAGCATCTTGCAGCGGCATGCTACTCCATCCGGTTTGCGTTTAGTTGGACCATCATTATTTTTCAACAGGACAATGACCCAAAACACACCTCCAGGCTGTGTAAGGGCTATTTGACCATGAAGGAGAGTGATGGGGTGCTGCGCCAGATGACCTGGCCTCCACAGTCACCGGACCTGAACCCAATCAAGATGGTTTGGGGTGAGCTGGACCGCAGAGTCAAGGCAAAAGGGCCAACAAGTGCTAAGCATCTCTGGGAACTCCTTCAAGACTATTGGAAGACCATTTCAGGTGACTACCTCTTGAAGCTCATCAAGAGAATGCCAAGAGTGTGCAAAGCAGTAATCAAAGCAAAAGGTGGCTACTATGAAGAACCTAGAATATGACATATTTTCAGTTGTTTCACACTTTTTTGTTATGTATATAATTCCACATGTGTTAATTCATAGTTTTGATGCCTTCAGTGTGAATCTACAATTTTCATAGTCATGAAAATAAAGAAAACTCTTTGAATAAGAAGGTGTGTCCAAACTTTTGGTATGTACTGTATATATAAATAAATAAATTTAAATATATATGTACGCAATATATAATTTATTTATATATTTATTTATCTATATATATGTCCCTTATACCATGGGCCGAGTCTGCTTTTGGTGCGGATATCCATACCAAATCTTGATTAATCCTATGTTTTCAGGGAGCCCCCATTGCCCAAGCATTCCTCTCCCTAGCTTCTATGCACTCTACACCATCTGCAAGACACTGCCCCCCACTCCATGAGCAAAGGGTTAAAACCCACAAGAGGAGACCTGTACGAGGTCACCGGCTGGCAGTCCAGATTTACTTATCTCGCCTCCATTCTGTCACCATTCAAAGCACATGCGCACAAATTCCTGTGCATTGCAGCAATGCGCTCCAAGGACCGGAAGTCGGTCCACTTCCGATATACGGACGCAATACTGCACATAGATGCTTCCCCCTTTGCCTTTACATTCACCACCACAGCGTCTGGTGATATTTATGGATATATTTATGGGGGGCTGTGATTCAGGAAACCTGCCACTGCCTCATTAGGTTCCACCTCTAGGAAAACGAGTGCATACCACTGTAGAACGCACCACTTCCGGTACCGGAAGTGACGCCACAGATCCCTTCACTGGCGCTCATTTGGTAATTCCAGCCCCTGATTAAGACATATGTATAAAAACCCTGGCTTATAAATGTTGTTTTATCACTGCTTACTACTACTCCCGAGGAAGGGGTTCTGGATGACCCTGAAACGCATTGAGCTAAACCTGTTAATAATAAAGGAATTGATAAGAAGTATCTTCTCTAAGACTGCAGTTTTTTCCCTGAGATTCTACAAGCGACCCAGGCGAGGGAGGGAGTTCTGTAGGTGCCTTGAGCTTTATCCTGCAGAACCCCTCCCTAGTAAAGTGACTAGTCACTTTTTATTGTTTTTAATGTCTAGCTCTCAATATGCTATTCAGTGCAGACTGAATGTCTGCTAGTGGTATCCTGATACTCTGAAGGATACTGTAGACACCTTCTCATGGTCATCTACCTATGATTTTATCACTTTCTCTGATAGAAATGTCTCACGCTGCATGTACTCATGTATCTCCTACCAAGAAACTGTAGCATCAACCTGATACAATAGAACAGATTGGCGCTAACAGTTGGGTCACCATCTTAGGTATATGTGTGTGTGTGTGTGTGTGTGTGTATATATATATATATATATATATATATATACACACACACCACATCTTTCTTTGTCTTCTACCCAAATAGGTGACCACCACCGGCAGCCTCTCTGCACCCCAACACCATACCATACACCATTCTTTCTATATATATTTTTTTCTCAATTTTTTTTATAAAACTTCTTCTAGATCCACCCTTTGGCCAGTTACTCTCTGACTCCACCTGAATGCCTTTCAGGGCTGTCTTCGACTAACCCTCTACTTTTCCCCCCCCATCCATAACTCACTCTATTATGTGCCATTCCTTTGTTATTTATACTGTAAGTTATGGTTAAATTGCCAGAAGCTAAAGGTACAGATGGATGTTACTAGTTGGGGGGGGGGGGGGCTTTTACAGCCTGACAGCACCACACTAATTGGACACCGCTACTGGTAACATCTAGCTGTAACTTTACTGCAGACTGCTGGCAATTTATTTAAAAACATCTAGCAGGAATAATATAGGATTGGCACTACCATCATAAGAATAGACACTCCAGAATTGTATTACATGGGGAATGCAAGTAAGTAAACTAACATGTGCAGAAAGGTGACAGGTCCTCTTTAACCCATAGGATAACCTGTGAAAACACTGATGCTGGAGCATTAACCATTGCACTGCTGCAGTCAGCGTTGACCGCGGCACGTGCGGTATTCTGCCGAGTGTGGGGTGGCCATCAGGTCCCCGCGCTGCTGTGACAGGACCCATTCACTTCAATGGTGCCGCAATAGATGCGGACAGTACTCCGTGTGCTGTCCACATCCGTTGTTCCATTCCGTAGCCCCGCAAAAATATAACATGTCCTTATCTTGTCCATTTTGCAGACAAGAATAAGCATTTCTACAGTGGGCCACCTGTTCCGTTCCGCAAATTGCGGACGGCACATGGGCGGCTTCCATTTATTGCAGATCCGCAATTTGCGGACCGCATAAAATGGAACGGTCGTGTGCATGTAGCCTAAAACTTAACAAAAATAAAAATCATAGACATATTAGGTATTGCCACGTCCGTAACAACCTGCTCTATAACAATATCACATTGTAAGCCCCCTAAGGTGAATTCTGTAGAACAGATTATAAAAACTAAGCCAAAACAGACATTTTTTTCACCTTGCTTCACAAAAAGTGTAATACCAAGTGATCATAAAGTCTTATTTTCCCTAAAATGGTACCAATCAAACCATAATATCATTCTGCAAAAAATGAGCCCCTAGCTTGTTTTAGCTAGGGGCTAATTTTTTGCAGAATGATATTATGGTTTGATTGGTACCATTTTAGGGAAAATAAGACTTTATGATCACTTGGTATTACACTTTTTGTGAAGCAAGGTGAAAAAAATGTCTGTTTTGGCTTAGTTTTTATATATATTTGCTCAAAAAATAAAAAAAATAGGGCCATCAGAAAATGGCAACATAAAAACAAGATTTTATTCTGTTCAAATTTGCTTTCACTGTGAAAAACTTAGCAAAAACAAAAATGATAGCCATATTAGGTTTAGCCACGGCCGCAACAAACAGCTCTATAAAAATATCACATTATATGCCCCCTCAGGTGAATTTTGTAAAACAAATCTGCGCTGCAAAAGCCATATGGCCTTCCTTCCATTCTGAATCCTGCCATGTGCCCTGACAGTAGTTTACCACCACATATGTGGTGTTGTCATATTCAGGAGAAAATGGGTAATTATGGGGTGCTTTTCTCCTGTCACCCCATGTTAAAAATGAAAAATTTGGGGCTAAAGCAACACTATATTGGAAGAAACAAAACTTTTCCTTTTTTAACAGCCAAGTGCTTCCAACTTCCGTAAAACGCTTAGAGGGTCAAAGTGGTCAGTACCCCCTTTAATATATTATTTGAAGGGTGTAGTTTACAAAATGGGGTCACTTTTTTTAGGGCTTCCACTGTAAGGGAACGTCTGGTGCCTAGAAACCATTCTAGCTAAATCTGCCTCCAAAATCCATATGGTGCTCCTTTCCTTCTGACCATTGCCATGAGCACTTTACCTCCACATATTGGGTATTTCTGTAAACTGCAGAATCAGAGTAATGTATATTGAGGTTGTTTTGCTGTTAACCATTGCTGTGTTGAAAGAAAAAATTTATTAACAGAAAAAATCTCCAAAAATTGTGAAGTTTTGAAATTTTGCCACCATTTTCCTTTAATTCTTGTGGAACAAGGGTTAACAAAGTTCTTAACATCAGTTTTGAATCATTTTAGGAGTGGTTTCTAAAATTGGGTCATTTGTGGGTGCTTTAGTAAGCCCTTCAAAATCACTTTATAACTGAATTGGTGTTTAAGAAAATTGTTTTTGAAATTTGAAAATAGCTTCTAAACTTCTAAGCCTACTAACGTCCTAAAAAAAAAGTGGCATTTACTAAATTATGCCAACATAAAGCAGACATATGTGGAATGTTGACTGATAACCATTTTATGAGGTATTACTATCTGTCTTAAAAGTTAAGAAATTCAAATTTAGAAAATTGTGAATTTTTCCAAATGTTTGGTAAATTTGGGATTATTTCATAGATACAGGTGAAATATATTGACTCAAATTTACCACTGTCATGAAGTACAATGTGTCATGAGAAAAAAAAAAATCTGAGAATGGCTTGGATAAGTAAAAGTATTCCAAAGTTATTACCACATAAAGTGACATGTCAGATTTGCAGAAATTGGATTAGGATTTAAGTTGAAAATTGCCTGGTACTGAAGGGGTTAAATACTGGGTCACTGGGAAGAGAAGACCCAACAAGCCACACTGCTTTAGCCACGGTACTTTAATACAGGGCTAGAATGGTAAACTCTAGGTTTCAGAAAAGCCTAGCGACAACATTTATATTTGTTTCCCACAACATTGGAAAAACATATGTTGCATGCTTCATCCAATACTATGTAAGTAGAATAAAATAATTATCTTTAATTAAAGAGAGATAATGGTGAACATTGTATGCCTATAAAACACCCATGAATCACAGTTTTGCAGTCTGCTTATTGATGGCTAATAACTAACATTCCTGTCAATTTTCATTGTGCAGTGAAGTGCAGTTTAAACAGCAGGCTGGCAACACATTTTGAAGACAGGCGCACACATATACCTGCACATGACAAGATTGTAAATTAGCCACTTTGGAGGATGCCAGGAATAAAATGTTCTCATTGCTAAGATTCATAATGTAGATAAATGAGTATTCTTCAGACTAGGATTCTTTTTTTTATAATACACTCCATACCAGAGGAAAGGGTCAATGAGCTTTGACAACAGATCTCATCCCAAGATACTTTTCCACATAGAAATGAGGCAAGCCGACCAGTAAGTAGTGGTAAGGAAAAAAGAAATGTAGAAATGCTCTAATTAGAATTGCACAATAGGTTGTTCTGAAAGCAGTCAGATTTATGAAATCTTAAGCACTATTATTCAAATTGAAATGTATAAATATATGAAAAGAGTATTTCAAATTACCATGGTAAAGGTTAACAGTATTTTATTTTAACTTTTATATTGTTACCTATACCCAGGGGTGTATGTGGGTACGCATGGACATGTATACCATTGTCATACCAACCTATACTAGCTTCAATATGTAACATCTATGTACCTTGCACTAAAATCTCCACACCAAAATTAGATGTACACATCAAGCAATTAATCAAATTATGTGTTATTTAGTCATTTAAAATCAATCGATAATACACAATGTAAAATATAGAATACAAAGAAAAGAGCCACAAAATATGTCAGATGTCTGCAAACCAATCCCTTCAGTAAATTCTATGTAGTATAATTCCTACCCTTAAAGGGTATCAAAAGTAACAATCATTCTTGCATAGTGCAAAGCCATCTCTAAATGAATAAAGAAAGGAGGGAACATAGTACATAATCACAATAAATAATATCAAAGTGCCTAGTACAATAAATAACATATAACAATCATCAGGGAGAACATGTAAAAATTGTTATACAGACCAATATGGCTCAGACCCCAACGAACGCTTCGCAAGTCTCTTGACTCACTGTACCCACATGGCTCCACATGGAGTACGGTACAGATGAGTAGTGTCTTGAAGACATTCTTCTTCTCCCTCTCCTCTTTATCTCAGCTCCAGTCATGTCATATTCCCATTATGGCAGAACATTAGGTACAGAAAGTCTACAGGGAGGAAGAGAGCTATGGGGAGACCCAGAACAGCATCCCAGAGGTGTGAATATAACCCCCGTATGTACTACCCTGCTTACACCTTAGACTTAACCAATGAATTACTGTACATTAAACCACCTTAGCCATAACCAATGAATTACTGTACATTAAACAATCAATGATACTTGGTTAGAAACCACAGTTTTTGCATCAGTTATCAATGTAACAGTAGGGAAATGCATACAACAATCTTCAGCAGCATTTGAGAAGCATAAAAAATGGTAAGCAATTGGGGATTTGTCTGCAGCCGCATGCCCGACATCTGTCACTTCTATCTCACAAGAAACGCCATGTGCCAGTCTAGTTGCTGTTGTACACCCAGTGTCACAGCCAGGTGTTTCAAACTTTGACCCTCTTTGTCACTACTGGATTTTTTTTGTGGTAAACCAGGGGGAAAAGTATAATGGAATTTAAAATCCTAAAACATCTATCACAGGGTATGGACATTTTACAGATAATACGTATGTTATGTGTCTCGAGTAGTCTCCCTTAGACATGTCTCTCAAATAGTTTCCAATAGAGGCCTCATCAAGAGGACCTCCCACTCCCCATTCCTCGCCTCTCCCTTTACCTACCCTTGGCTCCTCCCCTTGCTCCATGAACTGTGCTTCCTGCTGTGTGTTATATAGTGTGCCATCATAGCTATGCTAGGATCACAAAACAGCCGTGGCACACAAAACCACCCGCTTATATTTGATATTGAATAGAAATAGTGGTGTGCAATGTACACTGCAGGGGTGAATTTTATATTACTTGATCATTTATATCTCATACCTCACATATCAGTACACTGCTATGTATACTGTATATCTCTATATACTGTATCTATTATACTTCCTACCTCACATATCAGTACACTGCTAAATATACTATATATTGTGGGGTGTTTAACTCAGTCACTGTTCACACACGCAAGCGTCAGTTTAGTCTTCACCACAGGCAGAGTTTATTCCAGCAAACAATAATAAACATGTCCAAGCTTTAGCTTTAAGCTTTTTTCAGCCCACACATATTTGATAACATAAAGTCCCACACTCTGGGTTCAGTCCAAGCAGAGTAACAAAACAGTAGAATCTCACCACTCTTTTGGGATCTTTCATGGACCAACTCCCCGCCCAGCTTGTTCATCTTTCAGTTAGCCCATCCACACTTCATTGATCTGCCTAGCTGAGATCTCCCCTGTAGAGTTGAGCGGACATCTGGATATTTGGGTTGGACGGGTTCGGCCGAACTTCGCAAAAATGTTTGAGTTCGGGACCCGAACTTGACCCCAAACCCCATTGAAGTCAATGGGGACCCGAACTTTGGAGCACTAAAATGGAAAGGGCTACAGGGCTGCAATAGGCAGCAAAATGTGGTTAAGAGCATGGCAAGTGCTCTGAAACCAAATGTGGATAGGGAAATGACTTAAAATAAAACATAATAATCTTGATCTAGGAGGAGCAGGTCCATATGGAGTAGGATGTTGAGAAGGTGGTGGATGTGGTGGTGTAGGTGGAAGCAGCGGTGGAGGAGGAGGTAGCAAACACTGGTTTTTGTTTTTTTATTTTATGATTATTATTTTTGGTTAAAATTTGGGTAGACCTTAAAACATTGGTAAAGATAAAAAATAAAACAAATAGAAAGTGCACTGGAGTATAACAATGGCTGGGTGAGTGTCACACCGGTGACAGGTTTTAGAAGGTCTGAAAGATTATCTGCACATTAGTGATCTGACAGCCTCTTTTGGTTTTGGTTTCACTTTGTAGTTAGGGCCAGGAGCAGGGTTTTATAGGTGGTGACCCTTTTCCTTCCCTAGCGGTGAGGCCTAGTGTCTTTTCCCTTCCTTCTTGTTGTCTTTTGGTGTTCTCCCCTACTACATCAGTGACATTACCCAGAGCCAATACCGCCATTTTTTGTTCTGATCTGTGCAGCTATAGATGCTATGACTGCACTGGTTGAAAAGCTGCAGCATCTGACTTTGGAGGTAGCAGACCTCCATGCAATGGTTTTGCAGATTCAGAGTCCACAGGCTGCTGGTTCCAGTGGTGGGTTCCAGGCCTGCCCTGAACCGAAGGTAGCTCTCCAGGACAGGTTTTCCAGGGGTAGTGACAATTTCGTCCGGTTCAGGTAGTCATGTAAATTATACTTTAGGCTGCGTCCATACTCCTCTGGTGATGAGTGTCAACGTGTGGGTATGATTATTTCATTGCTTAAAGAGGACGCCCAACCTTGGGCTTTTTCTCTGCTGACCGGATCATCGTCCCTCCGGTTGGTAGATGAATTCTTTAGAGCCTTGGGTCTTATCTATGATGACCTGGATCGGATCTCTCAGGCCGAGACCGAGTTACGGGGTTTGCGGCAGGTAGAGCGTTCTGTGGAGACCTATTTGCTCTGAATTTAGGAGATGGGCTACGCATACAGAGTGGAATGATTCTGCTCTCCATAGCCAATTCTGCCAGGGTCTCTCTGAGAGACTGCAGGACGCATTGGCTTTTCATGAAAATGCTGAGTCATTGGAAGCAGCTATGTCCCTTGCTGTACATCTTGATAGACACCTGAGGGAGAGATCTCGGGGTCCTCACCTTCAGGATGTACTGTCTAATAAGGGTACTGCTTCCTTTGACACTTATGCTGGAGAGACACGGGTGGTTGTGCCTTGTGATGAGCCTATGCAGTTAGGAGGAGCTACTCCTGGAACTACTGGAAAAAGCTTGGGTCATGTGAAAGGAATCTGCTTTTGTTGTGGCAGGAAGGGACATTTTGTGAATATTTGTCCGTACTTGCAGCATCAAGGTGTAGACAAAAAGAAAAAAAAAAGGTTTAATGCCCAAATTACTATTGGTAGTGTGGGTGGGGAGCAAGAAAAGCTACTTTTGTCTTTTACTGATTGGTAGTACCCATTTTCTCCTGTCTGCCAATGTGGCGCTAGAGTCCAAAACTGTGAAAATCAAAGCATTTATTGACAGTGGGGCAGGAGTTAACTTGATTGATGGAAAGTTTGTACACATTCACGGGTTGACTACTAATGCATTAGAGAATAGTATTTCTGTCTTTGCAATAGACTCAGCACCTCTCGCCCAAAAATGCCTGTCGCAGGTAGTGAATGACATTTATTTAAGAGTGGGTGATTTGCATCAGGAATCTATCTCGTGTTATGTGTTGGAGGGTCTGCCTGCTTCGTTGGTGTTGGGCTTACCATGGTTAAGCAAACATAACCCTAACATCGATTGGCAAGCGAGACAGATTCTCGATTGGAGTGATTTTTTGCATGAACAACTGTCTTTATGCATCGTTCTCTATGGTTACCACTAAAACTGTACCCTCGTTAATTTCTGAATTTTCTGATGTGTTTTATGAGAGTGGTAATCAGGAGTTGCCTCCGCACTGTGAGTATGACTGTCCCGTCAATCATATTCCCGGAGCTAAATTGCCCAAATCTCGGTTGTATAATCTTTGCGAGCCCAAAAGAAAGGCTATATGAGAGTAATATGGCAAAGGGACATATTAGACCATCCAAGTCCCCAGTGGCTGCTGGATTTTTCTTTCTAAAGAAAAAGGATGGTACCCTGAGACCATGTCTGGACATGTCGTGAGTTCAATCGTTTTTATCGTCCATGATACTTACCCCTTTCCTTTGATTCCCGATTTGTTTAGTCAGATTGTCGGTGCCAAGGTATTCTCTAAATTGCATCTGAGGGGGGCGTATAATCTGGTAAGGATCAAGGAGTGGGATGAGTGGAAGACCGCATTTAATACCCCTGAGGGTCATTTTGAAAACCTGGTCATGCCCTTTGGGTTAACCAATGCTCCTGTGGTTTTTCAACACTTTGTCAATTACATCTTTCATCATCTGGTGGGGAGGTTTGTCGTTGTATACCTTGATGACATACTAATTTATTTGCTAATTTGGAGTCTCATCAGGATCATGTGAGACAGGTGTTACAGATCCCAAGAGAGAATAAGTTGTATGCCAAGATGGAAAAGTGTGTATTTGCTGTACAGGAAGTGCAATTTCTGGGTTACCTGGTCTCATCCTCAGGTTTTTTGTATGGATCCCGAGAAGCTCCGTGCCGTGTTGGACTGGGATTGACCCGAAAATCTGAAAGCGCTTATGCAGTTTTTGGGGTTTACCAACTACTACCGTAAATGTATTTTGAACTATTCATCGGTGGTTAAACCTTTAACAGACATGACTAGAAAGGGTGCTGATATTTCTATCTGGTCTGATGACTTAGCCCCTATTCTGGTGCAACCGGACGTGTCTCAGTGACCCAGTAAATGGCGCCCATGTGCATTTTTCTCTAAACAAACTCTTGACTGCTGAAAAGAATTATGATGTGGGGAATAGGGAATTGCTGGCCATTAAGTTGGCATTCGAGGAATGGCGGCATTGGTTGGAAGGAGCAATTCATCCTATTACGGTAATTACGGATCAGAAGAATCTGGCCTACTTGGAGTCGGCTAAGCGACTGAACCCAAGGCAGACCAGATGGTCATTGTTTTTCACCAGATTTAACTTCATCGTCACTTACTGCCCTGGGGTTAAGAACGTCAAGGCGGATGCTTTGTCAAGTAGCTTTCCGGGGGAAGGGTTTGAGTCTAATGACCCTAGTCCCATTTTATCTGACTCTTGTCCTCAGGGGAAGTTGTTTGTTCCCTCGGAATTACGTCACAAGATGTTCAAGGAACATCACTGTACAGTGCTTGCTGGGCACCCTGGGAGCAGATTGACTGTCGATCTCATCTCTCGCAGATTCTGGTGGCCGGGGTTGCTTAAGTGTATTGAGGACTATGTGTCAGCCTGTGGTACCTGTGCACGTGCTAAGGTGACACATACTTGGCCTTCCGGATCTCTGCTTCCATTGCCCATCCTGTCCAGACCTTGGACCCATTTGTCCATGGATTTTATCATGGATTTACCAAATTCTTTGGGAAAGACCGTGATTCTGGTGGTTGTCGATCGTTTTAGTAAAATGGCACACTTTATTGCATTACCTACAGTAGTCTACCCAATGCTAAAACGCTTGCGCAGCTGTTTGTCAACATCGTGAAACTACATGGCATTCCCTCTGATGTGGTGTCCGATAGAGGGAGAGTTTGTTTCCAGATTCTGGAGAGCGTTCTGTACTCGTCTGGGTATACAATTGTCCTTCTTTTCTGCTTTTCATCCTCAGTTGAACGGACAGATAGAGTGCACTAATCACAATCTGGAGACTTACTTGATATGTTTTATTTCAGAGAATCGGGAAGAGTGGTCTTCATTTTTGTTTTTAGCTGAGTTTGCTATAAATAACCGAAGACAGGAATCCACTGATAAGTCGCTGTTTTTGGTGTATTTCATAAATCGTTGTTAAAGAAATATGTTGAATCTGTTGAGCCGCCCTCCTTGCCTCACGCTCCTGTCATGGTGGACGGCAATTTAGAATTTCAGATCAGCAGGATTGTGGACTCCCGAGTCATCTGGTGAGAGCATTCCATAGAGCTCATCCTGAAAAGGTCGGTCCTGGGTTCCCGGAGGTCACCCATAGAAGGAGGGGTACTGTCACACTGGTGACAGGTTTTAGATGGTCTGAAAGATTATCTGCACATTAGTAATCTGACAGCCTCTTTTGGTTATGGTTTCACTTTGTCTGTGTGTTGCTTGCATGTCCATACCTCCTGTTCAGGTGTGGATCATGTGACCTTACCTCCCCCTATTTAGTCTGACTTTACCCATCACTCCTTGCTCTGGATCGCTTAATTTGGTTTTTGGAAGAGCTGGAGTGTGGTTCTAGTTGAAGTCCTGTTCATCCGTCATCCTCAGAAGTTAAGTGTTCCGCTTGTTGTATTTTATATTCTCCCCACCGTTGTTTTTTACAAGGCTTCAGCGAGATGCTGGTTCCTTCACCAGGGAAGGAGCGGGTTTTCTCTGCCCTGTCATTACCATTAGGGCATCCGAGGGCCACCAGGGTTTTCTAGGTTCCTGTGTATGGGCATCTCTACCATAGAGAGGTTTTATAGGTGGTGACCCTTTTCCTTCCCTAGCAGTGAGGCCTAGAGTATTTTCCCTTCTTTCTTGTTGTCTTTTGGTTTTCTCCCCTTCTACATCCGTAACAGTGAGGCTGGTATACATGTCTATTCTGCACAAGGTACGGGCAAGTCCTGTGGGATCCATGCCTGGTTCATTTTAATGAACGTGAGCTTGTCCACATTGGCTGTGGACAGGCAGCTGCACTTGTCTGTGATAACCCCTTCCTGCCGTGCTAAACAAACGTTCAGACAATACACTGGCTGAAGGGCAGGCCAGCACCTCCAAGGCATAAAGGGCAAGCTCAGGCCATGTGCCTAATTTGGAGACACAAAATTTGAAGGTGGTAGACCCATCAGTCAGTACGTGTAGGCGTGTGCACACATACTGCTCCACCATGTTGCTGAAATGCTGCCTCCTGCTAAGACGTTCCATATCAGCTGGTGGTGCTGGTTGTTGTGGCATGCTGACAAAACTTTTCCACATTTCGGCCATGCTAACCCTTCCTTCTGAGGTGCTGGCGGTGCCCCAGCTGCGTTGGCGACCTCTTCCTCCTCCTCAGCCTTCGCCTTGTGCTTCCAATGAGCCCCCTGCTGTCAGGTGGGAATGCCATCAGCAGCGCGTCCACCAGCGTGCACTTGTATTTGCGCATCTTCCAATCAGTAATAGACATGTTTACTAAATTTAGTTCCCTGTCAGCAATGGAGAGCAGGGGTTTTTCACTGGCAAAAATGAGTTAATGTCAGCCATCAATGTGACAGACAAATTTTAGAAATTTAGGTCCCTGTCACCTATGCAGAGCATGGGTTTTTATACAGCAAAGATGGTAAAATGTCACCCCAGAATGTAACAGACGATTTTTAGAAAATTTAGGTAGAGGGTTAATCACAAGACTTACTTGGAACAAAATCCAGAAGTCTATATAATTCATTTGCAGGGCGCCAGAGGAGGAGGAAATAAAAAGTGGGTTGAAAGAGGGTCAAGTGCAGTGATCAATAGGCTGCCAGATGTGGTGAGTAGTTTGAACAAGTTTAACACGTACATAAAATGAAGACAAAAAAAAGGGGGAGGGAACACAGTGTGAGGCGCCATTCGAGACGGAAGAGAATATCAGTAAAGGTATCTGGAGGGCACGTATAGTTGGCCCCTATTAGATCAATAGTACTAACACCAGATATATCTAGTATTAAGACCGAAATAGTAAGTGCATTCAGGAGAATATATAGACATGAGTAAACAATACCTGAACATTAAAATCCTCAATAGGTATAATAAAATCATTAGCAGTGACATCAATTCTGGTGACACCAATTTTGGTACCATATAAAATAAATAAATATTAGTATTCTCCACTCACTTCACTGGGAGGAAATTTTGAGGGATAAAACTCAAGACACCCAACAAAAAGTCCTCCCAATCCTGGATCGTTTCAAGAATCTTAGGATGAGGCAGCAGTCCCAGAGTCGGTACGTCTTGCAAAAAATCCTTTATTTCCATACAACAGGAAAATGGAGCTCAACACGTTTTGGGGCACAGAGTAAGTCCCCTTCATGAGGAGCAGAAGCACCTATGGAGAGCAGGGGTTTATTCACGGCAAAACTGGGTTCATGTCACCCACCAATAGAACAGAAGATTTTTACAAAATTTAGGTCCCTGTCACCTATGCAGAGCAGGGGTTTGTATACGGCAAAAATGGTAAAATGTCACCCAAGAATGTAACAGACGCTTTTGCACTCTGCTCCCTCTTTTGCTGTGCTGGTGCCTCTGTGCGACCACCGACTCTTCCTCCAAACTGCACAAGTCACTCTCATGACCTTGATTCCATGTGGAGTCTAGTACCTCATCATCCTCCACATCATCTTCCACCCTCTCTTTACCCCTTCCCTCCTTGTCGGTCTGCAGACTGCAGAAAGCCACAGCAGTTGGCACCTGTGTTTTGTAATCATCAGAGATGTGCTGGGGTGGTCTTCCCATGTCGTCATCCTGAAACATAAGTGTTTGGGCATCAGTGCACTTAGTCCTGCCCCAGAAGTGGAAGAGATTATGTGGATGGCCCATGGAAACCCTGCCAGCAGAGTCATCAAAAAGCATAAGAGACTGCTGCATGACTTGGGGCTCAGATTGCTTGCCTGATTTGCAAGGGGGTGAGTTGAAAGACAGATAGCCATGGGCTGTAGGTGCCAACTATAAGCTTTCAGCAGGGGACTGGGAGGAAGAAAATGTGAAGGAACTGGAGGCACTGCTAGCCACCTAATCTACTATCGGCTGTACTTGTTCTGGCTTCTCCATTCATATAGCCGTATTTGGGCCTACCAAACAATGCTGAACGATCTGTTGCCTATTCGCACCTGAGAAAGGTGTTTCACTTGGGCGTGTAGCTTGCACAGATTAACCATGTCCTCAACCTGCAACAGGAGCTCCACCAACACAAACAGCACCACAAACAAGGCCAAGTCCCTTATTTTACGCTCTTCTCATTCTTTGCGTTCACCCTAGAAAGTAGCAGATGGTTTATGTAAAGCGACAATGTAACCACCAATAGTCAATCTCACAAATCAAGCACAGGTTTTTTTTAACAAAAAAAATTGTGGATATGTTACCCCTACAATGGAACTAATGGATTTGCTGAATTTATGTGCCTGCCTGCCTCAGAGGTACGTTACAACAAAAAATTTAAACATGTCATCCCACAATGGAACAGATGGATTTAACTGATTATATTTCACTCTTATGAACCTAGCACAGGGGTACTTTACAGAAAAAAATGGGGATATGTCACACCCTGGGTCCCTGAACTCAGACATTATTTTCCTTTCCCCTGGCACATATGCAGTGCAGGTGCACTAGAAAAATGGGTATATGTCGGCCACTGAACTACAATAACAGTATTACATTATTGGGCCTGGCACATATGCAGTGCTGGTGCACTGCTGTTGCACAAAATGTCCGTTAACGCCCACCTAACTAACAGACAGATTACAACTTTTTTTCAGTCTCACTGGGCTCAGGGCAGGGTACAAAAATATTGCATTGCACCTCAAATAAAAAACGCTGTAGATTGCAGACTTCACACCAAGTGCAGATTTCAGAGTCTTTCCTAATCTCTCCCTCACAGCAGCAGCATCCTATCCCTACAACTAGCAAGAGGAGAGTGACGTGCGGCACTACATGACTCCAGCTTATATAGAGGCTGGGTCACATGCTGCACTTGGCCAATCACAGCCATGACATTAGTAGGCATGGCTGTGATGGCTTCTAAGTTCACACTAGTTAAACACTTTCAACAAGCACCATTAAATCGCCGAACATCAAACTCGATCCCGAACTTTTACGAAAATGTTCGGGTACAAAAAAAACTAAAGTTCTGTACGAACCCGAACTTTACAGTTCGGGTTCACTCAACCCTACTCCCCAGCCTTTTAACCAAACCTTTATGAAAACCCTGGATGAAGTACAGGATTGACCTGTCCCACCCAATCTAAAACCTGGACCAAAAATCCACTTTAATCCAAACCTCCCAGCAATCTTATGTTACTTGCGTACTACTTCCCAGGAAATATATAACTGATGAATACATCCTCAGTGAGATGTACCGACCATCCACGATTCTCCCCTCTAGGTTACTATATACCCTCTGTCCAAAACCGAGGGGCTAGGCACCTGTTGCCATCCACCAATGTACCCTCGACAAGGCATCTGCATTTCCATGCAATTTCCCGGGTCTGTGCTCTATATAAAAATTGAAATCTTGTAATGTCAGAAATCACCTTGTTACTCTGGCATTATTCCCTTTCTTCTCTGACATCCACTTTAGTGATGAATCATCTGAAACTAATCTAAACTTCCTACCAAGTAGATAATAATATCTAAGGGAGTCCAGTGCCCATTTTATCACCCCGCATTCTTTTTCCACAATAGAATATTTTTTCTCGCAGGGGTGTTCTTCCCCCCTAGCCTCTTGGGACATTACAGCGCCTAGGCCTACCTCTGAGGCATCTGTCTGAACTATGAATTCCACACTAAAATCTGGGGCCACTTACACCGGCCGCTGGCACAACCGTTGCTTAAGCTCTTTAAAGGCCTGTTCTGCTTCCTGGGTCCACCTAGCCATGACTGACTTTGTACCTTTTGCTCCGTTAGCAGGGCAGCTATTGTGGCAAAATTTGGCAAAAATCGTCTGTGATAGCCCACCATTCCCAAAATGGTGGGCTTCATAAGTGGACATGGCCAGGTTTGAATTGCTTCAACTTTGTTGATTTGAAGTTTAATCAGAGCTCTCGCTACTACATAACCAAGATATTTGGCCTCTTCCATAACCATAGCACATTTTTGGCGGGTTTATGGTGAATCCGGTTGTTCTTAGGGAATCTAGTATGGCTAGGACTTTACCCAAATGACTCTCCCAATCTTGGCTAAAGATGACAATATCATCCAGGTATGCAGCTGCATACTTTTTGTGAGGGCCTAAGATCCTTTTCATAGCTCTTTGGAATGTAGCTGGGGCACCTTGTAAAGCGAATGGCATCCTTACAATATTGGTAACACACCTCAGGCGTGGAAAAAAGTATTTTCTTTAGCGTCCCTTGATAGAGTGATTTGCCAATGCCTTTTTCTCAGGTTTAACATAGTGATATACTGAGCAGAACCTAACCTCTCAATGAGTTCATCCACTCTTGGCATAGGGTAGGCATCGAACTCCGAAACCTCATTGAGTTTTCTGTAATAATTACAGAAACGCCATTCTCCAGATGGTTTTGGTACCAAGACTATCGGACTGGACCCCCCACTCTGGGACTGCTCCATCACTCCATATGCTAGCAACAAGTGCCTCTCCATGCCCCCCATGTGCCAGTAACAAGTGCCTCTCCATGCCCCCCCATGTGCCAGTAACAAGTGCCTCTCCATGCCCCCCGTGTGCCAGTAACAAGTTCAAAACCCCCCATGTGCCAGTAACAAGTGCCAACACCCCCATGTGCCAGTATCAAGTGCCAAATTCCCCATGGGCCAGTATCAAGTGCCAAACCGGGCCGGTGTCGGGTTGTAGGCTTGGGGGCTCCTAAGGACTCCTGGGCCCGGGGGCAATTGTCCCCCTTGCCTATATGGAAGCATTGGCCCTGCATACTGTTTCAAGTGTGCATAGCAGCCTCTACCACCAAACAGGTTGTTTCAAGGCAGCATTGATCTTTCCATGGTTTTAACAAGTTCACATGATACAGCTAGATAGGTTTTCTTTTCCCAGGCTGGTGAACTTTGTAGTTAACTTCCCCAACTACCTCATAAGGCCCCTGCCACTTATCTAGGAATTTGCTTTCCACAGTGGGTGCTTAAAATAGTGCTTGGTGCACCGGACTGAACTGCCTAACCTTGGTTGCCTTGTTATACACTCGAGCTTGGTTATCTTGAGCCCTCAGGAGATGTTCTTTTACTATGGGCATGACTTTAGATATCCTCTCCTGCATTTGTGCAATGTGTTCAACCACACTTTTATAAGGGGTAGTCTCATTTTCCTTTGCCACATCCAGCAACCGCCGAGGGTGCTGAGCATATAATAGTTCACAACGTGAATACCCAGTGGAGGTTTGAGGAACCTCTCTAATAGAAAAAAGTAGGTACGGTAGCAGACAGTCCCAATCACGACCATCCTTCTCTACCACCTTTTTTAACATACTCTTAAGCGTTTTAGTGAATCGTTCTACTAGACCGTCTGTCTGCAGATGATATACTGATGTTCGCAGTTGTTTAATTTTCAACATCCGACACAACTCTTTCATGACCTTAGACATTATCAGTTAATATCTCTTTAGGTATAGCCTTTCAGGCAAACATCTGGAACAACTATCTCGCTATGTTTTTTGATGAGGTATTCCTTAAAAGGTACTGCTTCCGGGTATCTAGTGGCATAGTCTACTACCACCAAAATATATTGCTGACCTCAAGCTGACTTTACTAGGGGACCTACGAGATCCATTGCAAATGGGACTTCAATGATTGGCAGAGGGTCCAAGGGACTTTTGAAATGAGTGACAGGGGCTGTTAACTGGCAGGTGGGACACGGCTGGCAATAGTCTGCTATTTCCTTTTAACACCCAAGAATCTCTGCAGGATGTGTTATTGGGTTTTACCTGCCCCCAAATGTCCCCCTAAAACATGAAAGTGGTCCATACCTAATACTAAGTATCGATATGGACCAGGCACCAGCAGTTTGCTCCACTACTTCATCCCCCTTCTGGTCACTCTATATAAACACATCATTATTTTATGGCAAAGCGGGGAAACTGATTATCAGCCCCTCGACATTGGGCAACCCCATTTAGTACTGATACATTTTCCCATGCACCTTTTAAGGTAAGATCTCTGAGCTAGGCCGCTGCAAAATTATCCTGAGACACCTCAAGATCAAGAACATTGGTCTCAGGGGTTAATTTCTTGTCCTCATCTACTAATATCACAGCTAGCAAAGACTCTGATATAGCCCCAGGACACCCCATTACCTTAACCAACACATCACTACTAGAACACTCAGTACTTGTCAGTCTCATCAGAACCTCAGCTTTAGCCCAAAGGTCCCAGAACAGCGGAAAGTCTTTTCCCAGTATCAACGAGTGCAGCAAGTCCTTCACGACTCCCACCTCATGCTGTATAGTGCCACGTGTAATGTTTATGGGTACCTGAGCAACCGGATAATCCCTGGTGTTTCCATGGATGCACAATACTCCCATATGCTTTTCAGGGTTAAATACATGAGGCACCATGGACATCATCAAAATGATCAAACTGACGGAGTCCAGAAGGGCAGTCACCATGACACTGTTCATGGTCACTTGACACATCTGGGGTTCTTTCCGGGCTTGGCTAACTGCACTGCACACAGGATGTGCAAAAAGGGAATAATGTTGGCCCACACTGCACTCCATGGGCTCGGTAGACAAAGGGCAGTGTGCTGCTATATGTCCAGGAGCCTGACATCTCCAACAGAAAATGGTGCCGGCCGGGATTTGGGTTCCAACTTTTTCTTGACCTTGGTTTTCCAGTTGGGAGTGGATTGTAGTCCTTTCTTGCGGAACCCTGTTCCATTTTTAGAGCCGTTATATGGCCGTCTCAAACCTGCCGGATTTTCCAGGGAGTCCTCCATGCTGATATACCTTTCTATGAGGCCCACCAATTAGTCCGCAGTCTGGGGGTTTCCCTGGGCAACCCAACATTGTATGGGTTTTTGCAGCATATGGCGGAACTGATCCATCACTAGTGTTGATCGCAAATATTCTAATCGCAAATTTGTATTGCGAATATTGGCACTTCGAGAATTCATGAATATCTAGAGTATAGTGCTATATCTTCGTAATCGCAAATATTCTAGATTTTTTTTTTTATCAGTACCCATGATCCCTCACTGCTTCTTGCATGTGGGCCAATGAGAAGGCTGAAATATCTTTGACTTTAGGAGTAGTGTTGATCGCAAATTTTCCGATTGCCGATTTTCGCAATCAAGAAAATAATGATGAGATCACAAATTCTCAAATTCGCTAATATATTATGGACAGTCCCCCAAATATCGTAAATTTTAATATTGCCCCTGCCACTCATCACTATCCATCAGCACTTTTTCCACCATTTGAGCTGGGGAGAATGAGTCTGGCTGCAGCCATTTTTGTGACAGGTGGAATAGATTGTGACATTTGTGACCTGGGAGACTTGCCTTAGCAAAACTCCCAGCGGTAAACACACTGCGCTCGAACTGCGAGAGTCACACCCTGCCGAGGAAGAATTTCCGCTTTTGACTTGCTGTATTCTTTAGCAACTTGCAGGGTTAAATCGTAATACGCTTTCTGCCCACTACTCGGGTGGGAGACTCTCCCTTTCCGCCACCCTCTCAAATACGGACAGGTACGCCTCAACATCGTCATCAGGCATCATTTTTTGCAAAGTCTCCCTCACATTTTTCCGGGCTATAATACTGTCGCTTTCAGATAGCCCATCCACACTTGATTGATCTCCCTAGCCGAGATCTCCCCTGCCTTTTAACCACACCTTTATAAAAACCATGGAAGGAGTACGGGAGTGACCTCTCCCACCCAATCTCTGTTTACTCCTAAAACCTGGACCCAAAATCCACTTTAATCAAAACCTCCCAGCAACCTAATGTTACTGGCGTGCTACTTCCCGGGAATTATATCACTGAGGAATACATCCTCAGTAAGATGTACCGACCATCCACGATTCTCCCCTCTAGGTTACTACATTATATATATCATAATATACATTGTGATGAATACCACCCCTCGTGTCCGCTGACATCAACCACGTCGAGCTCACGAGACCTGGTATGATCACGGGGTTTACCAAAAACGTGAAGTTACGCCCTCCAGAGGAGCACGTAAGGTCAGGCTGGTATAGTTTACACACACACCTCCTGTCCACGCGGGCACAGAGAGGCAACAAGCTGGAAGGGCCTTTTCACTGCCGCAGTGAAAACAGCCCACACTCAGCCCGGGTAACTGCCACCAGTTTCTCGTTTGATATAAGCCCGGTCCGCTAACGGGATTATATAGGGTCAGAAACCAACCCGTGGTAGCTTATAACTAGGCCAAAACACGGACGTGGGGATTCGTGATCGAGATACAAGATAGCACAAGATTAAATTATAGATTTAATCGCTATAAGAGCACACTAGATATAACACACTATACACAGACAATATATATACAGTGGTCTGAGGTTACAGATTACAGGGTATATGGTTACAATAGGATTAAGCAGTGTGAAAGTAAGTTACCAAGTATGATGAAAGTTCCTTGGCGATGTCCTGAACTGGAGGCCACACGAGGGGCTGTGATCTCCTGCTATTTCCTGGGTCCCTCTAAACACATGTGTAGAATGTGACCCCTCTTTAGAGAAAAGACCCCGCCTACTTGCTGGCACCAGGCTTTTAACCTGTAGCTGGCCCACCCCCTCCCTGCCTCAGGGAGGGGTCAACTCCCCCTCTTCTGGGCTGACGGTGAATGACCCACAAAACCCTTTATGGGTCATAGCTCCAGACCAGAGGGTCACAGGGAGATGGTTCTGGGACTAATGGACCTGCCTGGGTTCCGGCTACAAGTAGAGCCCAAACCTGGTACCGGTAGGTGGCTTCTATGGGGAGATATGGGTATCTCCCTACCCCGACTGGGTACGAGTAAACAAAGACCATGGGACCGTACCTCGTGGCCACCGGGACACAAATATGTATCCGGTTTGCGCCTGCGATGGCCAGGTGATTCATAATTCCTTATGAGAGGTAGGTGCCAATATGTCTAGGAAATCTCATTGATCCAGGCCAAAGCAGATACCCCCTGCTGGGGGGGGGGGGGGTTTCCTGCAAGATTCAGCTGGCTCCAAACTGGTGCATGGAGGTGTGAACTTTTCCTTGAAGCAGGGCCCTCCTGTGGAGTTCCTTACCTCTGCAATCTGTCAGCACATGGGGGGTGTAAACTTATTTTGCATGTACACAGAATTACAATCAGAGCTGGGGGCTTTGAAGCAGGGAAATCCTGTCAGCAAATGGGGGGTGTGAGGACATGGCTGACAGTAAATATTAATCCATATTCCTCACATACTTCTCTGCTGCAGAACCTCATGGTACACACCGCAGCTGCTGCAGAACTTGATAATAAACAGATTGACTACTGCAGAACATCGTAATGCACACCTCAGCCGCCGCAAAACATCATAATACATTGTTCTTCAGCTACTGCAGCACATCATAATATGCATTTCTGCTGCAGAACCTCATAATACACACCCTAGCTGCTGCAGAACATCATAATACACACATAGACTGCTGCAGAAAATTATAATAGACATCTCAGCTGCTACAGAACCTCATAATACACACCTCACCTGCACAACCTCATAATACACATGTTAGGTGCTGCAGAACATCAAAATACATACTGTTGCAGAATATCATAATTCAACCCTAAGCTGCTGCAGAACCTCATAATACACATTTATTCTGATGTAGAACATCAATATACATCTCAGTTGCTGCAGAACATCATAATGCTTCAATCACATGTGTGTTGGGGGCCTTAGTTGTAGATCAAGTCATAAATGCTGGACAAAATTTTGCAGCATGCCAGGCTTCATGGTGGAAACCCATCAGATCTCATCATAGTCAGCTGGATCCATCAGGTGTTGTCTGTGATGTGCCAGATCAGGCACTGCAATGATTTCCATTGTAGTGCTCCTATGACAGAGCAGAACAGCGAAAGTCACTAGTGAAGATGTGAGCAAAGCATAATAGACACTTCAGATGCGGCAGAGTATCACAAATATGACATGACATAAAAGACAAGTCTCATCCTGACCCTTCCCTCCAGCCAGAGGTGTTTTCTTGACTAGCATGCACTTTCTATAATACTGGCCCAGAACACACTGGCCTGTGAACACAGATACAATTGAGTGCATGGGCACCCAGTAACTAGGTGAATCGACCTGGTGACCAGGTGCACAGCAAATTTGGACCATATTTCCTCCAGGAGTCCAGAGAGATGCTCCCTGTGTGATTGCATAGGTTACACAGACTAAGGCCGGCTAAAGTTGCAGCACAAATTCTATTGGAAAAACCTGTCAGCCTGTGAAGAATGTGCCCAAATGTATTGTTATACCAAACAGTGGTGAAAAGGAATGAAAAAGGTGGAAGTTTTTCCTAGTATATCTTACTTTTTATATATTTGTTTAATCATTTAAAGGGAACCTGTCAACAACTTGATGCTGACCTCACTGAGGACAGAATCAAATACTGACAGAAATGCTGATTTCAGTGGTGTGTCGCTAATGAGCTAAAAGTAAGTGGTTGTTGAGAACCAGCATCATAATCATTGCAGCCCAGGCCTTGAAAAGAGTCAAATATTCTTGAACAGAGTCATGGTTATTCATAATTTCCTGCACTCACTCATCTTCTGATGATTGGCAGTTCTCTCCTAGACAGAATGGGAGAAAACTAGGTAGAGGACTGTCAATCCTCAGCAGGTGGGCAGGGAGAGCAGGAATTTATGACTAACCATGACTCTTCTCAGGTGGCCGTGACTCTTTTCCAGGCCCAGTCTGCAATGATTGTGATGTTGGTTCTTGGCAACCACTTACTTTTAATTTTTAAATGACACACCGCTGAAATCACCTGTCTCTACTTTATGCTGCTATTAGTATGGGCAGTATAAAGTTGATGACAGGTTCCCTTTAAGATTTTACCTCAAGCATGGTTTGTTACTGAGATGTGTTGCATTAGCCAGTTTGAGTCATAGCTAGGTTTTCCTTCTACTGGTCTAGCCCTGTATGAAAGTAACCATCTCAAGGCAGAGGCTACTATCATGCAGGGCACATGTCGTTCCATTTTCCCACAAGCTTTGCCTTTTTGGTCAATAACAATTCTGAAATATTAATTGATGTTGAGCTGGTCACCAACGTTCGAGATTACATTTCTGAATTTATTTTAAAACAACCAAAAGCATGCAGGCTGGGTTATTCCTACCTGAGAATCACTATGATTAAAACTCATAAAAAAATAGTCTCAGTTGTGTAATGTTGTATAAAGAAAGATTTATTGGAGTTCCCGAGTTTGCAAATTGAATATATAAAGTAGATTTGAGCTACTTAGCTACAAAGTAATTCTTTGAAATTGTGTGATAAGTTTTATTGCCCATGATCATTGGGAAAATAAATTTATTCAGCCATGAGCTCCCATCATATTTCAACTGGAAATGGTTTCATTTCCAATTGTTGATTCCAATACACTTTAAAAATAAGAAATTAGTGGCTACTGCCACCTCTTTTTTTCATTGGTTCCTCTAAAGCAGCTAGTACACAAATTGGCCAGAAAATTAATGTTGAGAAAAGAAAAGGTTTAAGCTTTAGAGATGTGTCAGCATCACTTAGCTTCCTTTTGGTTTTAACTTTCTCTAAATGAACACTTTAGTTTGCTCTGAAATAATAAGAATAATTTCAGCCTTTATTGAGTTGGACTAGATCAAGGTCGAATATAGAATACTTATAAATAGCACATGCAGCAGTGAACAGGGGAGATCAATACAATTAATGTATATTAAAATATACTATAGTGTATGATAAGAAATGCCTATAGTATACATGTATACTGTATCCTGTAAACGGCAAGACAATCATTTTTTATTAGATATTGTGTTCAGATGTATTGCAAAATGCTATTGTTCTTCATGCTTCAAATCATGGGCAACCCTTGGCAATAAGTAGAGCTTCCTAGTAGATCAGGGAAATACATAGAAATGATACTGGAAACAAAGAAAAACCCTTCAACTGCTTTCCTCCTGGTGCTATCCAGGCACCTTTATGTCAACTCTGCAATGTAGATTCGGTTAAAAAGCTATAAAACATTTCGGGGGTCATTTAGAATGCTAGAATACACCGAAATTAGGCGTCTTTCATGTGCAGTTTTAGGCACAATGGGCACGGCATTTCCAGGGAAAGGGACTGGCTGTTAGGTCCCTCTTATTCACCTTTTTCTACGCCTGTTTTAGGCGTAGAAAACTACCAAAATTTAAGACAGCTGGGAATCTGTCTTACATTTAGAAGCAGTACTGGATACTCTGAAGTTATAAAGTAATACGCTGAAGTTCATAACGTTGGCAGTCTACACCAGTGATGGATCTTTTATTAAGGCCGGCATCTTTTTTTTTTTAGCCAATTAAAGTGATTTTGTTTAGTTGTGATTCACAGACTGTATTACACACATAGCATTTTGATTAAACATATGAAATGCTGTATTTGGTGACTATGTATGTAGCTATTGAATTTAATATTGCATTTTCTTTACTATTATATTTCTGCAGAAAAAAAGGGCTAGGTATTCAATGAATATCCTATTATATTAGAAATGCATCGTTTTGCTGATAACAACATGGGCTCAAGTCTTCTTACAAAGCTACCTAAAAACACCTGAGAAGGCACATTAGAGAAAAGTTTGATAAGGCTAATTGAATTGAATCCTTGGGTCCTGATTTACTGCTGTATCAGACATTAGTAGCAAATGCTTTTTCCCTTAACAACCTGTAGTTTCTCTTTTAAGTGTAGATTAGGTTTCTAAATCTTCCATGTTTTGGAGATTTTGAAAAGCACTTGTGCCCTTGGGTCAAGTATTTCTTTTCTTATACTGGCTCCATATACGAAAGTAAGGATAAACTCATTGTGTTAGTATAAATAGCATTTGATTTCTCCTTCTAGAATAGCAATCTGAGGATAAGAAAGATTCATCATTGTAGCACATATTTATTGTACATAAATTACACAATGTTGCTCAGAAGAGAAATCAGCACAATTCTCCATTCCCTAATGAAAATATATATAAAGTAAAATCCATCATAAAATCAAGGTAGGGAAGGTCAAAAAGTAAATTTTTATTGCCAATGATCACATAACACCTGTCCATCTGAATTACAGTGTATGAACTTATTGGATGTCCTATTCCAAACCCATGTGTTATGTGTTGTTGAACATTTTTGTGTTAATAAATACAAAGGTATTATAGGAGTAATACTTGTATTGCCTAACCAGCTTAAATTTTTTTGCAAGCTTTTAGAGTATGGATGCTCCTTTTTCAGGCAAATTACAAATAAAAGAAAGAAACAGGCACGACATGTAGAGGATGTGACAACAAGACATGCACGTGGAAAGATGTATAGTTAAGATAAGACAGAGTAATAAACAATGTAAGCGGACAAGGTTATGAGTATGCAGTTTAGGCATTCTTTAAGTTGGCGATGGAGTATTGCAACATACCGTATTTTTCGCTTTATAAGACGCCCCGCTCCCAAAAGTGTGTGGGGGGAGAGGAATGGAAGTGTGTCTTATAAAGCAAATGCTTTCTCTTTTACTCTGCTGACACGGATACATTGCCGGGTGCTATGCTGCACAGCGCGGCCTGCGATGTATCAGCGGGGAGGGAGGAGGGGCTGGAGGCCAGCAACTGGTGATGGAATCGCGGTGGGGCCCGTTATCTGTGGATGACGTACTGTTATGGGGGCATCTGTGGATGGGGAACTGTGAATAACACTGTTATGGGGATCTGTGGATGACACCGATGGGGATCTGTGAATGACGCACTGTTATGGGGATCTGTGAATGATAGTGACCCCCAATACAGGGGGTGGAGGCTGGCAACTGGTGTTGGAATTGCGGCGGGGTGCGGTGCAGTCACTGTACTGTATTACACCGGGCCCCGCTCATAGCAGTCTTTATATATAAAGTGTAGTCATGGGAGCTTTGTTAAAGTATCGTAATCCTCTGTATTACTCACTATTAAACTACCATAAAATGTAATTTGTCGCAAAGCCAAACCTCCTTGTGCTCTATGGCAACTAGACATGAACACATTTTTTTAAAATTTTGATTCGGCTGGTTCGCCCAATTTTTGGGAAAAATTTGCTTCGATACAAATTTATTTGCGGTGAATCGCGTATAAAAACAATATATATATAGCTGGGGGGTGTCAAGTCAGTGTGTGTGTTGAGGATGAGAATGAAGAGAGGAGGAAGTTAATGGAGGAGGTGGAAATTAGTTTTTTCACCAAAATAAGTCACAAAAGATTTTACCACATATAACTGCAGCGCTGAACGCTGAATGAAATTTGTTTTTCCACCGAAATAATTCACAAAAAGATTTTACCACATATAAGTGCGGTGCTTAAAGGGCTTCTGTCACCCCACTAAAGTCTTTTTTTTTTTTTTTTGGGCTAGTTACATTCCTTATAGTACATATGAAAATATAATGGTGTTACTTACTTTCATTCAGCCGTTTCTTATAAAAACAAAATTTTATAATATGTAAATCAGGTCGCCTGCGCCGATGATGTCTTCTCTTTTGGTGATGTCTTCGGCGCAGGCGCACTGAGGGAGTTCTGAGGAGACGAGCCTCCTCATCTCAGAGCTCCTGCGCCGAATGAACAGAGGCGTGCAATTTTTAAAATGCTGACAGGGCTGGCCGGAGGAGGAGATCGTGGCTGGCCCTGTCAATCAACACGACGAGGGGGGGGGGGGGCGGTTTTTTGCGGCGGCTACCAGCAAGTAGACGCCCTACTTGCTGGTAGAGACCTGATTTACATATTATAAAACTTTGTTTTTATAAGAAACGGCTGAATGAAAGTAAGTAACATCATTATATTTTCATATATCGTACTATAAGGAATGTAACTAGCACCAAAATAAATAAAAAAATGACTTTAGTGGGGTGACAGAAGCCCTTTAACCGCCTCCGGACTGCCTAACGCAGATGTGCGGTCCGGAGGCGGCAGCGCTGCGCAAAATCACGCATATACGCGTCATCTCGCGAGACGCGAGATGACGCGCTTTGCCGGCCCGCGCATGCGCAGTTCGGGCCGGCATTTCGTCAAGGTGGGGTCGCGTCATCCGCTTTCCAGCCAATGATCGCGGCTGGCAAGCTGATGATTTTTAAAAAATCCAATGAGAAGCCAGATAACAGATCATATTAGTAAATATGATCTGTTAATGCTGGTCCTTTTCGTCGGTTGGATCCAGCAGAGGAGCAGGCTTCACAGTGAGTAGCACCAACAGTACATACTTAGCCCCAGATCACCCCCTGCACCCCAATTAACCCTTTGATCACCACTTTGATCGCCCCTGTCAATCACTAGTGAAAGGAAAAAAGTGATCAGTGCAAACTGTCACTTTTTTTTTTTTTCACTGGTATTGACCGTTAGGTTTTAGGATAGTTTAGGCCCCTTGGTTAGGTAGTTTAGGGATCGGTTAGCGCCCAGCCCACCGCACCGCAGTCACTGATTCGCTGATTAGCGTATGGCTAATCAGCATTTGTACTTTTATAGTATCTGGAAGTGATCAAAACTGATCACGGTCAGATCTATGATTGTATTAGTGTCACTTTAGTTCTCCCTCCACCCAAAACGCAGTGTTTTCCCGATCAGGCCTGATCGGTCGCCCACACGTGCATTAGCCCACACCCGCCCCACCGCAGTGACAAAAAATATATATTTTTTTTGATCACTGCACATTCACTTTACACGCGCTGCGGCGATAAAAAAATCAGTTTTGATATGTTTTTATCAACCGCAGCGGCTTCCCCTTTGTAAGACAGGCTTGCTTTTTTTTCTTGGGTAGTCTCAGGGAATACCCCTAAATTTAGTTGCCCAAATGTCAAACAGGGGGTATTCTTCTGAAGAGGCCTACAGGCTTCTGACCCAGTCGGATGAGGAATGGGAACCCTCATCTGATGAATCTAGTGGGTCAGAATACGAACCTGTAGAAAGCAGTGGCTCTCTGACCCAAAGTTCGGACGAGGAGGCTGAGGTCCCTGATAGCACCAGGCGTACCCGGCCCCGTGTCGCTAGACCACAGGTTGCGCAGGATCCGCTTCAAGAGCAGCAGAGTGGGGCTGGTGCTGTCGGATTACGTGGTGAGGCATACACCAGCAGCCCAGCCCTCCCTGGACCTAGTACCAGCACTGCCGTACAACCTGGTGAAGTAGCGAGCACCAGAAGGGCAGTTGAAGCTGGTACGGTGGCACATGCAGTAGTGACCCCGTCGCAGCCACCGCAAAGACGTGCCCGTAGAGCCCCTAGAATCCCTGAGGTGCTGGCAAACCCTGATTGGCAGTCCCCAACTTCAGCCGCACCTGTAGTTTTCAGATCAGTTCGGCCCTGGGATTTTTTTAGCCGTTCTTGACTGCGGAGCTCTTAGACATAGTTGTGGCCGAAACAAACAGGTATGCCACACAATTTATAACCGCCAACCCGGGAAGCTATTATGCCCAGCCTTTCCGGTGGAAACCAGTCCAAGTTTCCGAAATTAAAACTTTTCTGGGCCTTCTCCTCAACATGGGTCTAACTAAAAAGCATGAATTGCGGTCATATTGGTCCACGAACCCAATTCATCACATGCCCATGTTCTCTGCTGCTATGTCCAGGGCACGTTTTGAGGCCATCCTGCGTTTCCTGCACTTTAGCGACAACACCGCCTCCCGTCCCAGAGGCCACCCTGCTTTTGACCGGCTCCACAAAATTCGGCCCCTCATAGACCATTTCAACCTGAAATTTGCAGATTTGTATACCCCAGAGCAAAACATCTGCGTAGACGAGTCCCTGATACATTTTACCGGGCGCCTTGGCTTCAAACAATACATCCCAAGCAAGCGCGCCCGGTATGGGGTCAAATTGTATAAGCTCTGTGAAAGGGCCACAGGCTATACCCACAAATTTCGGATCTATGAGGGAAAAGATCAGACCCTGGAGCCGGTCGGTTGCCCTGACTACCTGGGGAGCAGTGGAAAGACAGTTTGGGACTTGGTGTCACCCTTATTCGGCAAGGGGTACCATTTTTTTAATTTATTTTTTAATATACATTTTTTATTCATAAAAAGTAACGTAACAAGGTACATTTATAGGTTTCTCATACGTCAAGCATGACGCAAAATTTGTACATCTGAATACATTCCATATTGATAGAAAGCAATGTCAAGTAGTGCACAGGTACACAAACAAGGAGACAGTAAACCCATATATGATATATCAAATCCAAGGTGAAGGTATGTTTAGCTTTAACAGTCATATCAGAGTGATCTCTAAATCGTTTCTCACAGTAGAGAAGGGGGTTGAGGGTGTCTATATTCAGACCATAACTTCCAATGTTTAGTGAATGTGTTGTGAGTACGTGTTTCCCAGGAAGAGATTTCCTCAAACCTGAACAATTGGTCGACCTTAAGTTTCCATTGTTCTAAAGATGGAATTGAGGTTGATAACCAGAGAGAAAGGTGGGGTAGGGAGGTTTTGTTTGGACGTCTATATTGAGTAGAGCTAGTGAGGGGGACATCTGAATATTCGTATGACAGATCGAGTTGTTTAAGTCAAATATGGTTTTCCACCACTTATTAATCGCGGGACAAGACCACCATATGTGGAAAAACGACCCTCTGCTCTCAAGGCATCTCCAACATTGGTCAGTCGCTGTGTTCGAATAAAGCGATGTTACGTCTGGTGTTCTGTACCATCTGGTTAAAAGCTTATAACCATTTCCTGTATGCGCACACAACGAGATGATCTATGCGGGGATATTAAAACCTTTGACAAATTGGGCAATGGGAAGTCAAGACCCAAATCCTATTCCCAAGTTCTAATGAAGGCTGGTTTGACTAGTGACGGGGGGGTTATTAAGATTTTTATATAACTGAGAAATTAACTTTTTTGGTGAGCTAGGGAGGGTGAAGAGCGATTCAACCCAGGCCAAAGGTCTAAGCTGGTCACTGCTCAAAATGTGTAGTGAAATATAAGAGTGTAAATATAAGATAGCCGGTAGAAATTGCTTATAAGGACTAAGTTTTGTTTGTATCTCTTTAGTGGTGGGGGAGGCATCGCAGTGGCGTAGCGTGGGTTGCCAGCACCCGGGGCAAGCCAAAAATTGTGCCCCCCCCCTAAAGGCACGCCCCTTTTAACAGATACTGTAGTAGATCACTAGCAGTCCTATGTAACACCACAGATAACACAGTGATAACTCTGAGTACAGATAATGTAGTAGATGGGTGTAAGCCCCCAGAATTCAGAACACACACAGTGTGACCTGAAGTCTGGGGCCGAATGCGGCAGGGTGGGCCATATTCTCAATCTCCTCCCCCAACCCTACCGTGAAACAGATATGTGCATGGACATTATTATTACAGTATAAGGCTACTTTCACACTTGCGCTTGATCGGATCCGTTCTGAACGGATCCGATCATATTAATGCAGACAGAGGCTCCGTTCAGTACGGATCCGTCTGCATTAATAACTTTAAAAAATTTTGCAAGTGCGCAAGTGCGCAAGTAGCCTGCGCGGATCCGTTCAGACTTTCAATGTAAAGTCAATGGGGGACGGATCCGCTTGAAGATTGAGCCATATGGTGACATCTTCAAGTGGATCCGTTCCCATTGACTTACATTGTAAGTCTGAACGGATCCGCACGCCTCCGCACGGCCAGGCGGACACCCGAACGCTGCAAGCAGCGTTCAGCTGTCCGCCTGTCCGTGCGGAGGCGAGCGGAGCGGAGGCTGAACGCCGCCAGACTGCTGCAGTCTGAGCGGATCCGCATCCATTCAGACTGCATCAGGGCTGGACGGAGGCGTTCGGGTCCGCTCGTGAGCTCCTTCAAACGGAGCTCACGAGCGGACCGACGAACGCTAGTGTGAAAGTAGCCTAATACCGCCCCATACCTGTTACATCCAGTGACGTCTCCTGTGATGTAGACTCTCCTCAACGTCTTCATTCAGAGATAAGACCACCATGATAACTTCTTTCAGCCGCTTCTCGTCTCTGCAGACTTTCACAGAATTTTTTTTAGGTTCCTCACTTTACTCTCATCCTCTCCTTCCTGGTGTCTCAACAACTCATCCTGCTGCCCCCCAATACTGTGCTAGAGCCAGATAGTCCCCCATTCCTCATAATATTATTTCCTCCTGTATATTATAATGGCCCCCTCTTTATTATTAATATAATGACCCCTCTTTGTTATTAATATAATGGCCCCCTCTTTATTATTAATATAATGACCCCTCTTTGTTATTAATATAATGGCCCCCTCTTTATTATTAATATAATGACCCCTCTTTGTTATTAATATAATGGCCCCCTCTTTATTATTAATATAATAGCCCCCTCTTTATTATTAATATAATAGCCCCCTCTTTATTATTAATATAATGGCCCCCTCTTTATTTTTAATATAATGGCCCCCTCTTTATTATTAATATAATGACCCCTCTTTGTTATTAATATAATGGCCCCCTCTTTATTATTAATATAATGACCCCTCTTTATTATTAATATAATGGCCCCCTCTTTGTTATTAATATAATGGCCCCCTCTTTGTTATTAATATAATAGCCCCCTCTTTGTTATTAATATAATAGCCCCCTCTTTATTATTAATATAATAGCCCCCTCTTTGTTATTAAAGGGGTTATCCCATCTTAGACAATGGGGGCATATTGCAAGGATATGCCCCCATTGTCTGATAGGCGCGGGTCCCACCTCTGGGACCCGCACCTACAACGAGAACGGAGTCGGGGAGAGTTGTGGCTGGAGGACCCCGGGTTTCCCAGGGTCCGACCACCACAAGGCACAGCTCCCCACCTCTCCCATTGAAGTGAATGGGAGCGCACCGCACATGCGCAGCCAACGCTCCCATTCATTTCTATGGGGCCGACGGAAATAGCCGAGCCAGCGCTCTGCTTTTTTCGGCGGCTCCATAGAAATGAACGGAGGGCGGCTACGCATGCGCAGTGCACCCTCCTTCACTTTCTCTGCTCCGTTCTCCTTGTAGGTGCGGGTCCCAGCGGTGGCACCTATCAGACAATAGGGGCATATCCTTTCGATATGCCCCCATTCTCTAAGATGGGACAACCCCTTTAATATAATAGCCCCCTATTTATTATTAATATAATAGCCCGCTCTTTATTATTAATATAATGGCCCCCTTTTTGTTATTAATATAATGGCCCCCTCTTTGTTATTAAAGAGGGGGCCATTATATTAATAATAAAGAGGGGGCCAGTACATTAATAATAAAGAGGGGGCCATTATATTAATAATAAAGAGGGGGTCATTACATTAATAATAAAGAGGGGGCCAATACATTAATAATAAAGAGGGGGCCATTACATTAATAATAAAGAGGGGGCCATTACATTAATAATAAAGAGGGGGTCATTACATTAATAATAAAGAGGGGGTCATTACATTAATAATAAAGAGGGGGCCAATACATTAATAATAAAGAGGGGGCCATTACATTAATAATAAAAAGGGGGCCATTACATTAATAATAAAGAGGGGGCCAATACATTAATAATAAAGTGGGGGTCATTACATTAATAATAAAGTGGGGGTCATTACATTAATAATAAAGAGGGGGGCAATACATTAATAATAAAGTGGGGGTCATTACATTAATAATAAAGTGGGGGTCATTACATTAATAATAAAGAGGGGGGCAATACATTAATAATAAAGAGGGGGCCAATACATTAATAATAAAGAGGGGGCCAATACATTAATAATAAAGAGGGGGACATTACATTAATACTAATGTATTGGCCCCCTATTTATTATTAATATAATGTCCCCCTCTTTGTTATTAATATAATGGCTGCCTCTCCCCTCCTCTCACCTAATTACACAGGGTGGGACTCTGCACTCAGGGACAGTCACTGACTCAGACTGTCACTCACTCTGGGTCACTAGAATTACTCTCTGCCTGGCCTGGAGTCTGGACTTCTGCATCTTCATTCATGCTCCGGCTACTGGCTCTGCACTGCCTTTCCCGTCTGGAAGGTGGGCGGAGCCTTTCGGGAACTGCCGTGCATGCCCCGCCCCCCCTCTCCCCTCCTCACTCTGCTCTGCAGCCGGACGCTGTGTGAAAAAAAAAAAAAACACAGCTTCAGACTCGATTTAACTTGTGCCAGCCCAGCTGACAGCCGCGCCCCCCTGCAGTGTGGCGCCCGGGGCAACGGCCCCCCCGGCCCCCCCCACACTACGCCCCTGAGGCATCGTCCGACTGATGAAATGCGAAAATAGAGATGGTGGCTTCCCGAATGTCACGTGGGGTGCAGTCTCTTATTGCTGGGAGAGAGGTACCCAGAACGTCCCCTACTGACAAAGTTGGTGAGGGGAAGGGTATTGTGCAATGTGAGGATTGGAGGCTTTTCCACGCATTAAGGGTGGCTTGTATTATTGGAAAGGGGGAGGTGGGGGATTTTGTTTGGGCTAGAATTCCCTAATAAAAGGGAGCGGAAGGGTTGACCTACCAGGTCTTGTTCCATCACTACCCAAGATTTGGAGTTAGGTGTTCTGAGCCATTCTACTGCTCTAGATAAGTGTTTCCCAACCAGTGTGCCTCCAGCTGTTGCAAAACTACAATTCCCAGCATGCCCGGACAGCCTTTGGTTGTGCGGGCATGCTGGGAGTTGTAGTTTTGCAACAGCTGGAGGCACACTGGTTGGGAAACAATGCTCTAGATAACAGAACCGCCCTGCCATATGTTTCAGGATCTGGAAAAGATATGCCCCCTGTATGTTTAGGGTGTGACAGTAGGGAATAAGAAAGTCTTGGCTTCTTATGGTTCCAGATGAACGAGCTAAAAAGTTTTCTGAGAGAGACATAATAAGACTTAGGAACAGGGATGGGTAAAACCTGTTGGAGATAGGTAAGGCGAGGTAGAATTAGTGAAACCAAAAGGTTTTTACGACCAAACCAGGATATCGTAGGAATGTTTAGTCTATTTATGTCAGTTGTGATGGATTGCAATAAGGGTAAGTAGTTAAGTGCAAATAACTCAGACGGGTTAGGGCTTATTTTGACCCCCAAGTAAGGGAGAGTTCTCTTTTAGGCTCTGTTGGTTTTGTTGAGAAATTTTTATACATTTTACTAAGGATTTTTGTTTATTGATCTTGAAGTTGGACAAAAGGCTATACGTATCCAGGTATTTTTGGATTATGGGGAGCGATACGCTTGGGTTGGATGTCATAATCATGATGTCATCAGCAAAAGCTGCAAGTTTGTGGTCTTGGCCTCCCAGTGTTACACTATGGATGTTCCGATCTGCTCTCAGTCTAGCAAGAAGGGGCTCCAGGGCTAAAACAAAAAGCAAAGGCGAGAGGGGGCATCCCTGACGAGTGCCGTTTTGTATTCTGAAAGGGTCAGTTAGATCTCCATTGATCAGAATTGAGGCTGATGCCTGACCGTACATTGCGAAGGTAGCTTGCACAAAGGGACCAGGCAGGCCAAATCTAGACAAGAAAATAATTCCATCCGATTCTGTTGAATGCTTTTTCCGCATCCGTGCTTAAGAGGAGCAGTGGTTTGGAGCGTAGAACAGAGTGGTATATCACGTTTAGGACTCTGGACGTATTGTCTCTGCCCTCTCTTCCTCTGACAAATCCTACCTGATCCCCATGTACAAGCAGGGGTACAAGGGTAGCGAGGCGGTTTGCTAACATTTTTGCTAATAATTTGAGATCAGTGTTAAGAAGTGAAATGGGCCTATAGTTTGCGCAGTGCTTTGGGTTTTTCCCTTCCTTGGGAATTAGGGTGATGTGGGCCATTGTCATATCTCTGGATAGTTGTTTCCCCTGTAGAGCCATGTTGCAGACTGAGAGCAGATGCGGAAGAACCACTTGTTGGTATGTCTTATAATATTGCACTGGGAACCCATCGGGGCCTGGGCTCTTGCCATGTGGAGATTGAGCTAGTGCTTTAGTTAGTTCCTCAAGAGTAAATTGGGATGCCAGACTGATTTTATTTTCAGGAGACAAAGTGGGTAGAGAGATTGAGTCCAGGAAGGAAGCCATGAGATCCGAATGGGATTTGGGGTTCAGAGAAGGGGGAAGATTATATAGAGTTTCATAGAATGTGCGGAATTGGGTTCCAATTAGTTTTGTGGAATAAAGGGGAGCTCCCTGGGGGGTTTCTAGTTGGTGAATATAGTTCGTGGCTCGTCTGTCTTTTATTCTACGCATCATAAATTTGGATGCTTTGTCTCCATGTGCATAGAATTTGTGTTGTGAATTTAAAAAATATTTGGCAGTAGAGTGTTGGAGTAGGGACTTCAATTCTGCTTTTAGGGATGAAAGCTCCACGAAGTGGGATTCTGAAAGGGATTTTTTATGTGTGTTCTCTAAAGAGAAGATTCTATTGCTCAAGGAATCTATCTTTTTGTTTCTTTCTTTCTTTAGGAATGCCCCAAGGCTAATGAAATGTCCCCTAATGTAAGGCTTGTGAGCATCCCAGAGCGATTGGTCTGAAGTCTCGGGTAACCTATTAAGGGAGAAATATTCCTGGAGTAGATCAGATATCTTTTCTCTAACCTCTAGGTTGCTCAGCAAAGACTCGTTTAACCGCCATCTAAATTTGCTTGGGTTGGGTGTCGGTGCTGAGATTGATAGGAATATGGGGGCATGGTCTGATAGAAGAATGGAGCCTATTTTGGGGCCATGACAGAGCTGGAGGTGTTCCTTAGACACAAAGAGATAGTCCAACCTGTGATATGATTTGTGAGGGTGGGAATAGAACGTGTAGTCATTTGCGTCTGGATTGAATGGACACCATACATTCATAAGGTGCAGATTCCAGAGGCCATCTCTTATGAAGCGTAGGGTCCTAAGAGATAGACCCGATCTGTGGGAAGATGAATCAAGGATTGGATTTAGGGTAGCATTTAGGTCTCCTCCAACTACTGTCAGACCTTCCGCAAAGGATTCTATCAGGGGAAAAATTTTTGAAAACCACGTGTGATGTCCCGTATTAGGAGCATACAAGTTAATAATGGTATATGTTTGGGGACCAATAGAACCTTTAACTAATATGTATTTCCCTTCTGCATCTTGAAGGTGGGAGATACATCTGAAGGGAATCCTCCTCTGGAATCCAATACTCACCCCCCCCGGATGCAGCAGAGTCACCTCCGCAGTGATACCAAAGAGGGTAATTGGAAAAGGATAAGTTGGGATAATGATTAAATTTAAAGTGTGTCTCCTGAAGTAGGAGGACGCTGGCCCCAGATTTGCGTAGCAATGTGAAGACTTGGCTCCTCTTAGATGGGGAGTTAAAGCCCTTAACATTGAAGGACGCAAATGATAAGTCAGCCATGTGGACTGATGTAAAGGAATTTACCTTGATGCAGCCAGGTCCCCCTCCCGGAGACCCACCTTTCAATACTTCTGGAGCTATATATCCGGAGAGGTGAGGCAGGAGACAGAGGATTCTTCCGTAATGTCATGCGAGTTGAGTTGACAGAGATGAGTACCTTTAACCAACAATAAACAAAAGAACATAAAACTGTTAGATGAACATTAGAGTAGAGAAGCCCATCTGTATGGGTCATATTGAAATGTATGATAAAGATCACAAGGGGGAAAAAAGGTGTATAAATCCTATTGTGATCCTCACAGCACATGGAATACAGCCTCAACAGCGAGGCAAGGTGACAGACTAACTGAAGATGCTAGAGGAGATTGAGATAAAAGGGGGGAGGGGGGGAAGGGAGAGGTGTAGGTGGGGGACAATGTGGGTAAAAGACATAGAGAGAGGAGTTAAGAGAGGGCTTATAAGTGGTTAACTTATTCCTGACAATCAGGTTATAGTTGGGTAGACGGGATCTACGGAGTCATCTGAGTGGTCTTGCGCTTGGTCTTCTGGGACCTCGGGGTGCGTTGAGGTTCAAAGGGTGAGATCTTTAGAACTTCTGGCAAATCAGTGATATCTTGGTAAAGTTCCCAGTTTTCTATTGGAAGTGGGGGAATTTGTAGGTGTTCATATACTCCAGTCAAGTCCATGAAGGATGAGATGGTAAGGCGGCGCCCTTCATATAAGAATGAGATCCCAAATGGAAAGGTCCATCGGTACGGCGTCTTCTTAGCTCTGAGCCAGTCAGTCAAGGGTTTCAGACTTCTCCTTTTCTTCAAGGTAGAGGGAGCCAGGTCTTGGTAAACGGCTATAGGGGCTCCTTCATAGGACATATCAGGAGTGTTCCTTGCAGCTTCCAGTAATGGTGTTTTAGTTTGGTAATTGAGGAACCGACATATGATGTCCCTAGGTGGCTCTGAGTGTTTAGGTTTTGGTCGTAAGGCCCGATGCGCCCTTTCTACAGTTATCTCTATAGGCATGTCTGGGCCTAGTATGGAGCTGCATATCTCTATCACCGCCGCTGGGATGTTAACTGATTCGATTGATTCCGGCACTCCCCTGAAGCAGTTGTTTCTGCGCCCCCTGTTTTCCTGATCCTCCACAGCATTATGGAGTTCGTTCAGGTAAGTGCGGCATTTCTGTAGGGAAGAGGCCGTGGCCGACTGGTGTTCCAGAACTGCAGTTTGGCGGGATTCTAGGGCCACAACCCGGTCGCCTATATGGTGAACATCATGGCGGAGGGCCGTTAACTCACTCAGTATCGGTTCCATCGCCTTGCTGAGGGACTGTTTCAGGAATCGACGGGTTATGGGGAGAGCTGTCTTGCTTTGAGAGTCCTCCTCATCGCTTTCCCCCTCGGACACATCAGAGGAGCGATCCCGTGCCCTGTGCGATGTAGCCGGCGCCATTTTAGGTTCTCTAGCCGCTACTGTAGCGGCAGCCTTTTTTTATAAATTTGTCCATGTCTCCGCTTATATTCAGGGGTTTAGGGGTATTAGGGTTCTCCCCAGACCTTGCGTTACCGATTTTGACCATCGTCTTGTCTGTCGGCTTGTGTTAGCTGGTGCTGTGCAGAGATCAGTACGGAGAGCTCCTGACTATGCGGCCATCACAGTCTGGCGCTAGCTCCGCCCCTAAGGGGTACCATCTTTATGTGGACAATTTCTACACAAGTGTGGCCCTCTTTAGGCATTTGTTTCTAGAACGGATTGGCCCCTACGGCACCGCGCGAACTAGTCGCGCGGGCTTCCCCAAACGGCTCGTTACCACCCGTCTTGCAAGGGGGCAGAGGGCCGCATTGTGTAACGAAGAACTGCTTGCGGTGAAATGGAGAGACAAGCGTGACGTTTACATGCTCTCCTCCATTCACGCAGACACGACAATACAAATTGAGCGAGCAACCCGTGTCATCGAAAAGCCCCTCTCAGTCCACGACTATAACCTTCACATGGGAGGGGTGGACTTCAATGACCAGATGTTGTCTCCATATTTAGTTTCCCGCAGAACCAGACGCTGGTATAAGAAGGTGTCTGTATATTTAATTCAATTGGCTCTGTATAATAGTTTTGTTCTCTACAGTAAGGCTGGGAGAACTGGATCCTTCCTCAAATTTCAGGAAGAGATCATCGAGAACCTCCTGTACCCAGGAGGTTCCGTGGCCCCATCCACCAGTGTAGTTAGCCATCTAAACAAGCAACATTTCCCCAATGTCGTTTCTGGTACCTCAACCCAACCGTCACCCCGAAAAAGATGTCGTGTCTGTAGCAAGAGTGGAATAAGGTGTGACACTGTCATGGTCTTACCTCCTTGCTGTTCTCCTTCGTTTGACATGTGCTGGCGGCCATCTTGGTTTCTGGGTTTCTTGTAGCCTCCCACCCTGCGGCTCCTCCTTCCCACTGGGAGGAGCTGGATGCCTAGCTCATATATATAGGAGGTCTGTGGCTTCAGTTCCCTGCTTGGTCCTCCTGTGCTCACATGCTTCTAAGACTGCTGCTGCTTCTGGTTCCTGATCCTGGCTTCGTCTGACTACCCTGCTGATTCCTGATCCTGGCTTCGTCTGACTACCCTGTTGGTTCCTGATCCTGGCTTCATCTGACTACCCTTCTGGTTCCTGATCTCTGGTTTCGCAAGACCCTGCTTCGGTTTAGCCATCCGTTTGGACTTTTGCCTTACAGCTTTATTTTCAATAAAGCCTTCTTATTTCCACTCATCTCTTGTTGTACGTCTGGTTCATGGTTCCATGACACTAGGACCAAGCCATGAATTCTGACGGTACAGGGCCATCCTCGCTACCTACGCTGGTTGCCAGACTTGATCAGCAGGATCACCTGTTGGGTCGGTTCGCTGTGGCGTTGCAAACCCTGCTTGAACGCACGGCTCATTTAGCTTCCGTTGCCGATGGGTCGGTTGTCGCTCCTGGGCCCGCTCCTACTGCCGCTCCGGTTGTTGCGCCAGAGTCTACCCCGACACCTGTTGCTGCGCCTGCGGTGTTTCGGGGTATGACCGGTTCTGCCCCCCTTCCACATCGCTTTGGGAGAGAGCCAACTCAGTGCCGAGGTTTCCTTAACCAGGTGGGCATTTACTTCGAGTTGCTGCCACATGCCTTTCCTACTGAGAGATCAAAGGTGGGTTTCTTGATCTCGCTGCTCTCGGACAAGGCCTTGGCCTGGGCCAGCCCTTTATGGGAGAACAACAATCCGGTGGTGGCCGAGTTTTCCGGTTTTGTTGCTTCTCTTCGGAAGGTATTTGATGTGCCGACTCGTGCTGCCTCTGCTGCGAAGCTCCTTATGTCCATCAGACAGGGTTCACGATCCGTAGCTGAATACTCCATTGAGTTTCGTACCCTGGCAGCAGAGGTGGGCTGGAATAATGAGGCTCTGGTCGCTGCTTTCTCTCATGGTCTCTCGGATGCCTTGAAGGATGAGGTTGCAGCTAAGGACCTACCTGTGGAGCTCGAGTCTCTTATTTCTTTCCTGATTTTGATTGACACCAGACTCAGGGAGAGACCTTCCTTTCAGGAGAGCCTTCGGAGGCCTTCTAACAGATTGGCGCCTACGTTTGCTGTCCCACCCGTGCCTCCCTCTCCTCCCACGCCTCCTGGGGATGACTTGTCTGGGGGTGAACCCATGCAGCTGGGGTTTGCTCGCCTGTCCGAGGGGGAGAGGGTACTCCGGAGACGCGAGGGCCGATGCATGTACTGTGGTCTCGGTGGGCATTTTCGGTTGGCATGCCCGAACCGTCCGGGAAAACGCTCGCACCTGAGATCCTGTCGGGGGCAGATCTTGGGTGGAGTCTCCACGTCCCCGGTTTCCCGTGTTGACAAACCACTGATTACTGTTGTCCTCTCCTGGGTCGGGGGCTCGGTGATGACCCAGGCGTTGGTGGACTCTGGTGCTGGTGGTTTGTTCATTGATAGTGTGTTCGCTGCCGCCAATTCCATTCCTCTGCAGCCTCGAGGTTCCCCACTGGCTCTTGAGGCGATAGACGGCAGACCCCTTCTGCCGCCACACGTGACTCATGAGACCCTTCCAGTGGGGATGGCCATTGGTGCCGTTCACAGAGAGTCGGTCTGTCTCCAGGTTATTTCGTCTCCACACTACTCGGTGGTCTTGGGGTACCCCTGGCTCCAGAAGCATAATCCGACTTTCGATTGGAAATCGGCCGAGATCCTCTCGTGGTCACCGCAGTGTGGGGCTAGTTGCATCCATGGGCCTGTCAAGTTGCTGTGTACTTCCTCGGACTCTCTGTTGCCTCCTGAATACGAGGAGTACCGGGATGTATTCGATAATACTCAGGAGAAGTTGGGGAATGTGTTTTGGGGTGTCATTTTACATATACCCATGCTGGGTGAGAAAAATATCTTGGTCAAATGGCAACTTTGTATAAAAAAATGGGAAAAGTTGTCTTTTGCCAAGATATTTATCTCACCCAAAATGGGTATATGTAAAATGACACCCCAAAACACATTCCCCAACTTCTCCTGAGTACGGCGATACCAGATGTGTGACACTTTTTTGCAGCCTAGGTGGGCAAAGGGACCCACATTCCAAAGTGCACCTTTCGGATTTCACCGGTCATTTTTTTACAGATTTTGATTGCAAACTACTTCTCACACATATGGGCCCCTAAATTGCCAGGGCAGTATAACTACGCCACAAGTGACCCCATTTTGGAAAGAAGACACCCCAAGGTATTCTGTGAGGAGCATGGCGAGTTCCTAGAATTTTTTATTTTTTGTCGCAAGTTAGTGGAATATGAGACTTTGTAAGAAAAAAAAATAATAATAATCATCTTCCGCTAACTTGTGACAAAAAATAAAAAGTTCTATGAACTCACTATGCCAATCAGCGAATACCTTAGGGTGTCTACTTTCCAAAATGGGGTAATTTGTGGGGTTTTTCTACTGTTTGGGCATTGTAGAACCTCAGGAAACATGACAGGTGCTCAGAAAGTCAGAGCTGCTTCAAAAAGCGGAAATTAACATTTTTGTGCCATAGTTTATAAACGCTATAACTTTTACCCAAACCATTTTTTTTTTTGCCCAAACATTTTTTTTTTATCAAAGACATGTAGAACAATAAATTTGGCGAAAAATTTATATATGGATGTCATTTTTTTTGCAAAATTTTACAGCTGAAAGTGAAAAATTTCATTTTTTGGCAAAAAAATCTTTACATTTTTATTAATAACAAAAAAAGTAAAAATGTCAGCAGCAATGAAATACCACCAAATGAAAGCTCTATTAGTGAGAAGAAAAGGAGGTAAAATTAATTTGGGTGGTAAGTTGCATGACCGAGCGATAAACTGTGAAAGTAGTGTAGTGCAGAAGTGTAAAAAGTGGCCTGGTCATTAAGGGGGTTTTAGCTAGCGGGGTTGAAGTGGTTAACATTGAATACAATTTTATTTTCCACCGAACTAAGTCAAAGATTTTGCCACATTTAACTGAAGAGCTGAACGCTGCATGAGATTTGTTTTTCCACCGAAATAATTCACAAAAGATGTTACCGCATATAAATACAACGCTTAATGCTGAATACAATTTTTTTCAACCGGAATAAGACACAAGATTTTAAGGTACATTAGTCCGGCACTTAACACAGAATACAATATTTTTTTTCCACCGAAATAAGTCACAAAAGATTTTACCACATATAACTGCAGCGCTGATCGCTGAATGGAATTTGTTTTTTCACCTAAATAATTCACAAAAATGTTTGTGCATATAAGTGCTGTGATGAAAGCTGAATAGAATTTCCTGCTCTCGACAGCAGCTCCTGGGAAGGTCATGGAGTGTCCCGGTCATCCAGCATCTATACCCTCCATTGAAGGATTATTAGAAACCACACAGGGCCCCCACACTGCAAATTTGTCATGGAAACATCATGGAGATTTAACCGCTGTAAGTGGTTACACTCTCAGGCAGGACGGCAATGACAGATTCTCTTGCAGACCACAGGGTTAAAGTCCAAACGTTGCTTTATTTATAACACTCCGGCAATACAGGCACCCCAGTTATAATTCACTGGGTAAGGTGAAGGTCCAGCACCAAAAAAAACATAAAATCAAACCAAAATAAACACCTGCCCGTCTGGTCTCTGGCTAATACAGTGAAGTTCCTAACTCACCTATTGAACACAGGTCACACAAAGAACTTGGCTTCTCTAGTTATCAGGGCAGCCAGCTTCCCAGACTTTCTCCTGTAATCACTCTCCCTAGACTGACAGTCTGAACTGTGCTTTATTTCCCCTTGACGATCCCAGCTGGCTTCAGCTGGGGATCCCTCAGGCTAGGGGAAAACCTGGTTCGAAATGAGGTGGAATGGGGTGGACTGAGGAGGTCCCACTGGGGAGGTCCATCTACCAAGCCTACCTTCTCCCAGTCCAATAAAATCCAGCCCATAAACTTAACAAAACTGTCTCAGCAACCAACACATTGCTGAGACCATTTTAACCTTCTGGATTTTATTTACTTCACCCAGTTGAGGAAGCTGGGTGGGATATACACCCCTTCCAGGACTTTGCCATACACTTTTCTGTTCACCTTACCACACCACATATAACCGCAGCGCTGACCGCTGAATACATTTTGTTTTTTGACTGAAATACTTCAATAAAGATTTTACCACATATAACCGCCACACTGACTGACTGCTACCACCGCTACTTCCATGAACCCCTGCACCACTACTTCCCGGGTAGGTAGGCTGCTGAGAGCACGTGCTCTAACCTGGCCACGTTTGGCTTCCAACCTCCCACTGCTGCCACCCTGCTGAATCCCAGCCATGCTTTCAACACATATAACCGCCAATATGAACTGAGAATGTATTTTTCTGTTTGTACTGAAATAGGCCACTAAACACTTTCAACACATATAACCGCCATCGATGTGAACTGAGAATGTATTTTTCTTTTTGTACTGAAATACAAAGTAACACATATAACCGCCACACTGACTAACTGCTAACGCCAATACTTCTGTGAACCCCTGCACCACTAATTCCAGGGTAGGTAGGCTGCTGCGAAACAGGTGCTCTACCCTGGGAATGTTTGGCTCCCGACCTCCCTCTGCTGCCCCCCTGCTAACTCCCAGCCATGCTTTTAACACATATAACCGGTGATATGAACTGATATATATTTTTCTTTTTGCATTGAAATAGGCCAGTAAACGCTTTCAGCAGAAATAAATGCACCAGTGAAGTGCATATATATTTTTCTTGTAGTACTCAATTAGATACTAAGAGATAAGCCTCTAAAGGCTTTTCAACAGAAGACTTGCAGCCCAATAGCAAAAAGCTTGAATGACAGAGCTGTCGAATGACTATTTGGATCCCCAAATAATTGTTCCCTGCACTTGTAAATCACTTTCCTATCAATGTCAGTAGCGCCTTCTGACCTCTCTCCCTGCACTAGGATGCTGTGAAATTTTTCCTCCCTATCCTTTCCCTGCACTTATAAATCGTTTATTTCTGTATTTTTTTTCCACAATAATTTTTCCAATATCTGTCCCTAGCGCCTTCACACGTCTGTCCCTGCACTCGGAATGCTGGAAAACATCTGCCTTATTTATAGGGCTGTGACATCACAAGGCTGTCTGGCTGCTGATTGACTGCATGCAGGCATATAAATCAGGGTGATCTCGCCTTCCCAAAGTTCCTTGCCCCATGTCCTCAGTCCTCACGCGTAGCCGCCATTTTAGGAAAAAAAGCGATTCATTACCTAATGGTAACAAATCAATTTTCCCTAAAATGGTGGTGAATCTTGTGCGTAGTGACGTACAACGTCACCACACCGCCCATTCTCACGCACTGTGCGAGATTTTGCACTGGATCTTCAATCAAAATGGCCACTTCGCTAGCAAATGAATTAGGTGAGTATATTGATTTATTTTTGATGAACAGATGAACTAATGACAACCCTCAGTGGCCATTTCAGATGCTGCAATCAGCCATGAACGCGGCATCTGAGGGGTGGTTCAATGATGGGGGGCGGCCACATCGCCATTCCCCGTCATTGTACCCGCTACACACAAAGAAATGCTCCTCATGGGGAAGTAATTCATCATGAAGCAAATTTCTTTGTGAAAATCTGTGTAACGGGTCGCCGAGGCACACTCGGTCTCCCATCAGCCGCAGACCTGCTGCTTAGCTTCGGGAGCGAGGATCTGTGTTTGGCCTCGTTCCCAGGGCGGCTTTTGCTTGCTGGGAGGCTCCCTGCTCCTAGGTCTGCCTTGAGCGCCGAGCTGATCACTCGGTGCTAGACTTGTCTGTTGGGTGACGCTGGCCATGTCACATGACCCTCACTCCCCACTATGCTGGCTACAGGTTGCCTGTGATTTTGGTCCCTTAGGCTGTGTATTATTATTGTTATTAAGCTTACCTTTGGATTTGACCCTTGATCTGCTTCCTGACACCTCTTCTGCCTGCTCCCTGAACCTTGATGCTACCTCTTGGATTTTAACCTTGTGCCATTACAGCTTTCATCGGATCCAGGGATGCAAGTTATTACTTTATTTACCATCCTCTGAACCCTCTCCAGCTCTTCTATGTCATTCTTGTGCACAGAACCCCAGAATTGTACACAGTTCTCCATGTGTGGTCTAATTAGTGATTTGTAAACTAGCAGAATTATGTTATTATCACGTGCAGTTATGCTCCTTTTGATGCAAGCCATAATCTTGTTGGCATTGGCAGCTGCCGTCTGACACTGGATGGCACAAGATAGGTCATCAATATCAGATCGGTGGGGGTCCGACACCTGGCACCCTCATCGATCAGCTGTTTGAACAAGAGCTCCATGTGAGCCCTGCTTCATGTTTATTACACTACACATTGTCTCCTCTGGAGCAGTGGCATACTGTAAAAACAAGCACTCACTCCATTCAGTTAAAGGAAGCGAGTACTTGTCAAAACAATGCAACGCCGAAACTCCGGAGATGAACTGGAAGCCGCACTTACAGAACACCGCCTCCTATTCAAACAGCTGATTGGCAATGGGGGCATATCCTAGCAATATTCCCCCATTCTCTGAGATGGGAAACCCACTTTAAGTCATGCAATAGACAAACTCTATATTGACAGGGAGTATTCCATAGGATTAGTTCTTAGCAAATGTGGTGCAATTATTCAAAAAGAGAAAAAAAGCAGAGCTGAGAAACGATATGTATCTGTTGTGGGTAAACTGAGGGTTTTCTAAGAGATGCTATTCTGGTTTGGAATGTCTCATTGTATTAAATTGTACTCTAGCAGCTGCCGTATTCAGCCGAACACTCGGATGTGCCGAGCGTAGCGATGCTCGAGCCGAACAGCAGTTCGGCCGATCATGCTCGCTCATCACTACTACTGGCAAATATAAAGTTATGTACATGGGAAGGAGCAATATATGTCACCAATACATACTAAATGGGAAAACACTGGGTAAAACTGACATGGAAAAGGACTTAGGAATTTTACTGGACAGCAAATTTAACTGTAGGAACCAGTGTCAGTCAGTTGCTGCCAAGGCCAATAAGATAATGGGTTGCATCAGAAGGGGCATAGATGCCCGTGATGAGAACATAGTCCTGCCACTTTACAAATCACTAGTCAGACCACACATGGAGAATTGTGTACAATTGTGGGCTCCTGTAAAGAAGACAGACATGGCAGAGGGTGAGAGGGTTCATTAAGGGCAACTAAAGTAATAACTGAAATGGGTGGACTGCAGTACCCAGAACGTCTTTATAATTAGAATTATTCAGTTTACAAAAAAGATTACTGAGGGGAGATTGAATAACTATATATAAATATATCAGGGGGCAGTACAGAGATCTCTCCTATCATCTATTCATCTCCAGGACTGTAATTGTGACGAGGGGACATCCTCTGCGTCTGGAGGAAAGAAGGTTTGTACACAAACATAAAAAACTATTCTTTCTTATGAGTAGTGTGATTATAGAACTCTGCTAGAAGAGATGGGGGTGGTGAACTGACTAACACTCACTTTCTGGAGTATAATTAAAAAAATATAATGTCCCCTAAAAAGAGAAACATTATATTCCACCTCATGATTTTTCTTGCCTTTCTTTGTATCAACTTGTAGGATAACAGGCTGAACTGGGTGGACATATGTCTTTTTTTAACCATATAAAGCAGGGATGTACAAGCATTTCTGGTTAGGGGCCACATTGTCAGCCTGAAGCCATTCCAAGGTCCGAAAATAAAACTTAGGGGTATTACCAACTTAAATACTATTTTTATGGCATATTGAACATAGAGTATATATCATAAATGTCTAGTTACACTTCTAGAACTCCCATTTAATGAGAGAATACATGAAAGATACATGTGAGCAGCCGCAAGACATAGACATACATGTCTGTTACCAGATGGTTGGGGGCCGCACAGAATAGTATTGAGGGCTGCATGTGGCCCCTGGACTGCAGGTTGTGCACCCCTGATATAAAGTATGGGGCACATTTATTAAGACCGTTGTTTTAGACACTGGCAGATACGGCACATCCAGCGCCAGTTCTAAGGGTTCATTCACACGTCCGCACCCGTTCCGCAAGTTTGCGGAATGGGTGCGGACCCTTTCATTCTCTAAGGGCCCGGACGTGAAGCGGAGAGCATTTGCGGAGCGCGGCCCCAAACTTCCAGCTTTCGGCCCTGAACTTCCAGTCCGCACATTCGAAAACGATAGAACATGTCCTATTCTTGTCCGCAGCTGAGAACAAGAATAGGCATTTCTTCAGGGGGTGCCGGCCAGGTGTGTTGGGGATCCGCAATTTGCGGGTCCGCAACACACCATGGACGTGTGAATGGACCCTTAATGTAAGCCAGCTTCCATGCTGTCTTACATGTGGACCATTTTCTATGCCTAAACTAGGCATAGAAAATGCTGATGATGTCTATGTCCAACTTGCTCTATTCTTTGCAGACTATTCCTGTTGCTTAGGCATATGGACATAAACTAAATAAAGCATTCACTGTATTTTTTGGGCACTGCAGACGTCCTGGAATGAAGTTGAATAAACTAATGGCTGCAAAAGAACATTGTGGCATAGCTTTCCCAGATATTAAATTGTACAACTTGGCATGTATGGCTAGGCATATCACAGACTGGATTAATGGGAATAGTCATTATTCAGCACTGTCTTTAGAAAAAGGATTCTGTGCTCCTTGGTCCCTAGTGGCGCTTTTACATTCTAGATTACTGTCTATTCCCATATTGCTCAAGCAGTATATAATCATAAAGAATACTATAGTGGCATGGAGAATACTTAGGAGGTGGTACTGTTTACGTACCTTGCAGAATATCTAAACACCTTCCATTATGGAACAATCCAGAGTTACCACATGGACTTACCAACAGCCTATTCACAGAATGGAGGTCAAAAGGTATTATTTTAGTACGACATTTAGTTCATGACTCTGAGCCAAGATGGCTTTCTAGTGAGGAGCTGATCACTAAATGCTCATTGAGACCATTACAGACTACGCAGTTTGCCCAGATTAAAGTGGCATTTATATCCAATTTATGTGGCTTAGAATGTAATAGATAAAATGTTAGAGGAGAAGGACACTTTATCGCCTCCCAGTTCAATTTATTATAAAATGCAGCAGGAAAGGGCCCAAGTTGGGAGACCCTGGGATTTTCAGAGTTTGTCTGAGCAGTTAGGAGATGTGGATCTAGATATGAAGATACAAAAAGGGTGGCTGTTGGTGAGAAGCCACATTTAGAATGAAACCTGGAAAGATACTCAATTACATATCAGTCATAGGGCCATTTATGGCTTTAATCTGCCTCTACACACAGATAAACCGGACTATTTGACCCATTGTCCCAAGTGTGGAAAAGGTAACACAGATTTATATCATGGGCTCATGATGGGTCATGCCCACAGAGAAAGAAGCTCTGGGAGGGAGTGGGCCAGAAGTTCAGAGAGATGTGGGGGTATTCTAAAGTGGTAGTTGTAGGCAGTGCCACCTTCAAAATCTATTATTGAGGAACAATTGAAAAGGCTCTTACACATTGAACATTTGGAAATGAAAAGACTAAAAGATAAGTGCACAAAAAGTTTTTTTTCATAAATGGGAAAGCTTTATTATTACTTACATGAATGATTTAGAGATAAAACAACTTATGCAATCCTTTTGTTTGACGGAATGGTACATGTTAGTGCAGATGAGAGGAAGGCTGTGTAGATTGCTTTTGCAAAGAACATGTATACAAACTGACCAGGTAGACACCTTAGAATAAAAATATGTTTTGTTCAGATATGTTTAATAAAAATCGAGCACACTGAGGTATAGAAGGATATTAATGAAATTACACCTTAAAGGATGTGCTATAACTGGATATTGCTTATACCCTTATGATATGGTATTGTGTACCTAATTGTAAGAGATATTGTTTAGAGTCTGTACCCTGTTGCCAGTCCCACTTTTTTAGACCTGGCGTGAGTGGGGTGAATTTGCAGATTGCTGAGCAACTAATCATTGTGCTGCCATCTGCACCTGAAATACGCCTAATTTAGGCATATTTTACTAAGTTAGGCTTTTTCAGATTAATAAATGACTACCTATGTTACTATATATATTAGGCCTCATGCACACAACAGTATTTTTTCACGGTCCGCAAAACAGGGTTCCGTTGTTCCGTGATCCATGTCCGTTCTTTCTTCTGTGTGTCTTCCATTATTTTTGGAGGATCACCAGACATGAAGGAAAGTTAAAAAAAAAAGTCATTTTGGTGTCCGCCTGGCCGTGCGGAGCCAAACGGATCCGTCCTGACTTACAATGCAAGTCAATGGAGACAGATCCGTTTGATGTTGACATAATATGGTGCAATTGCAAACGGATCCGTCCCCCATTGACTTTCAAAGTAAAGTCAGGAGTTCCTATTGGAGTTTTCTCCAATCCGATGGTATATTTTAACTTGAAGCGTCCCCATCACCATAGGAACGCCTCTATGTTAGAATATACCATCGGATTTGAGTTGAATCGTGAAAACTCAGGTCCGACAGTATATTCTAACACAGAGGCGTTCCCATAGTGATGGGGACGCTTCCAGTTAGAATATACTAAGAACTGTGTACATGACTGCCCCCTGCTGTCTGCCACACCTGAGGGGTTAATTGTGCGTATCATAGCCCCCTGTAAGAGATTAGGTGCTGCCAGGCAGCAGGGGGCAGACCCCCCTCCCTCCCCATTTTTAAATTCATTGGTGGCCAGTGCGCCCCCCCCTCCCTCTACTGTATTACATTTATGGTGGCCAGTGCGTCCCCCCCTCACTCCCTGGCTGCCATGGTTACTTAGCAATTTTAGAAGCATTATGCTTACCTGCGCTGTCTGTGACCGGCCGGGCGCTCCTCGTACTGGTAAGTGAAAGGTCTGTGCGGCGCATTGCTTATAGCACAGATCTGTCCCTTGCTAGTAGGAGGAGCACCCGGCCGGTCACAGACAGCGCAGGTAAGTATAATGCTTCTAAAATTGCTAAGTAACCATGGCAGCCAGGACTGCAGTAGCATCCTGGTTGCCATGGTTACCAATCAGAGCCCCAGCGATTAAACTGGAACTCCGATCGGAACTCTCCGCTGCCACCAATGATGGGAGAGGGAGCGGAGGCCGCACTGGCCACCAATGAATTTAATAATGGGGAGGGAGGGAGGGGGGCGGCACCTGAGAATTTAATTGTGCGGATCACAGCCCCCTGTAAGAGATTGGGTGCTGCCAGGCAGCAGGGGGCAGTCATGTACACAGTCCTTAGTATATTCTAACTTGAAGCGTCCCCATCACTATGGGAACGCCTCTGTGTTACAATATACTGTCGGATTTGAGTTTTCACAATGTGAAAACTCAGCCCTGAAAAAGCTGTATGCAGACGGATCTGCGGATCCTTCTGTGCTAAAGTAGCCTACGGACACGGATCACGGACGCGGATGGCAATCTTGTGTGCCTCTGTGTTTTTTCAAGTACTATTCCCAAAAGTTTGCTCAAGTACTATTCCCAAAAGTTTCAGGAAAAATTATTTCTCTTTTTCTTTATATGTGCTTGTGTCTAAGAGACCTACGACTGCTCTAATACCCTTCTCGTGTATAATTGACGTATAAAGACTGCACACTTCAAGAGTGAAAAGTATGCAGCCTTCATCCACCTGAAGTGAGACGATTTCTAATAGCAAATGGTCGGTGTCATGTACAGTACAGACCAAAAGTTTGGACACACCATCTCATTCAAAGAGTTTTCTTTATTTTCATGACTATGAAAATTGTAGAGTCACACTGAAGGCATCAAAACTATGAATTAACACATAACAAGTGGGATTTCTTGCCTTATAAATGGGGTTGGGACCATCAGTTGCATTGTGGAGAAGTCAGGTGGATACACAGCTGATAGTCCTACTGAATAGACTGTTAGAATTTGTATTATGGCAAGAAAAAAGCAGCTAAGTAAAGAAAAATGAGTGGCCCTCATTACTTTAAGAAATTAAGGTCAGTCAGTCCGAAATTTTTTTAAAAACTTTGAAAGTGTCCCCAAGTGCAGTCACAAAAATCATCAAGCGCTACAAAGAAACTGGCTCACATGCGGGCCACCCCAGGAAAGGAAGACCAAGAGTCACCTCTGCTGCAGAGGATAAGTTCATCCGAGTCACCAGCCTCAGAAATCGCAGGTTAACAGCAGCTCAGATTAGAGACCAGGTCAATGCCACACAGAGTTCTAGCAGCAGACATATCTCTAGAACAAATGTTAAGAGGAGACTGTGTGAATCAGGTCTTCATGGTAGAATATCTGCTAGGAAACCACTGCTAAGGACAGGAAACAAGCAGAAGAGACTTGTTTGGGCTAAAGAACACAAGGAATGGACATTAGACCAGTGGAAATCTGTGCTTTGGTCTGATGAGTCCAAATTTGAGATCTTTGGTTCCAACCACCGTGTCTTTGTGCGACGCAGAAAAGGTGAACGGATGGACTCTACATGCCTGGTTCCGACCGTGAAGCATGGAGGAGGAGGTGTGATGGTGTGGGGGTGCTTTGCTGGTGACACTGTTGGGAATTTATTTAAAATTGAAGGCATACTTAACCAGCATGGCTACCACAGCATCTTGCAGCGGCATTCTATTCCATCTGTTTTGCGTTTAGTTGGACCATCATTTATTTTTCAACAGGACAATGACCCCAAACACACCTCCAGGCTGTGTAAGGGCTATTTGACCATGAAGGAGAGTGATGGGGTGCTGCGCCAGATGACCTGGCCTTCACAGTCACCGGACCTGAACCCAATCGAGATGGTTTGGGGTGAGCTGGACCGCAGAGTGAAGGCAAAAGGGCCAACAAGTGCTAAGCATCTCTGGGAACTCCTTCAAGACTGTTGGAAGACCATTTCAGGTGACTACCTCTTGAAGCTCATCAAGAGAATGCCAAGAGTGTGCAAAGCAGTAATCAAAGCAAAAGGTGGCTACTTTGAAGAACCTAGAATATGACATATTTTCAGTTGTTTCACACTTTTTTGTTATGTATATAATTCCACATGTGTTAATTCATAGTTTTGATGCCTTCAGTGTGAATCTACAATTTTCATAGTCATGAAAATAAAGAAAACTCTTTGAATGAGAAGGTGTGTCCAAACTTTTGGTCTGTACTGTATATATGATGGTGCATGTTGAGTTAAAGGTGTTAATACCTTCTCAAGAAGGATAGCAGGAGACGAGAGAATGGAGTTTGTGGATGCCACAATGGGACGACCAGGAGGATGAGTAAGTGACTTATGCACTTTCAGCAAAGTATAGAACACAGGAGTTATCGGATGTTGATTAATGAGAAAGTCACCCAACTTGGCATCCACAACTCCACTCTCTTTAGCTTCATCGTCCACCTTCTGCAGGATCTCTTTGATGCTTTAAACTGGGTCATTTTGTAGTATTTGGTAGGTGCTACTGTCCTGTAATTGTTGCAGGTTTTCAGTGACATAATATTCTTAATCTAAAATAACAATAGCCCCCCCCCCCCTTTAGCAGTGGGGGGGGGGGGCGCAAATTTCTGCAAATGTTTGTGAACGGGCGAACCGCCATTGACTTCAATAGGCAGGTGAATTTTAAAACCCACAGGGACTCTTTCTAGCCACAGTAGTGATGGAAACGTTGTTTCAAGGGGACGAACACCTGGACTGTGGCATGCCGAAGGGGGATCCATTTCAAAACTCCCATGGAAAAGTACATAGTTGACGCAGAGTTGGATTTTAATCCATAAAGGGCATAAATCACCTAACAATCCAAAAAATTTATGGAACAACGTGGTTTAAAACATCCAGTGTGTGTATACGATCAGGTATGATGTTGTATCGATCAGGTAGTGTAAGGGTTACGCCCGCTTCACAGATATTGACAGACCAAACTCCCCTTTTAATGCACCGCAAACAGCCCATTTGCCCAACAGCAAACTTCCCATTTGCACAAGGTTGGATACCAAGCTAGCCATGTCCCGTTGATGTCATTGAAGGTTTCTTCCTCCACCCAGCCACGTACAACACCAAGGGTCCCCGAAAGGTGAATTGATTTTTTGAATGGGGAGATGGTTAAAAAAATGCTGGCTCCCTCCCCTTTGTTTGAATCCACGCCACGGTCACTGCGTCTACGCCGTGCAATTTACTGTCACACCCGATATGAGTGGTATTTTCTGTAGTACTATTCTCATCAGTTTAATCCCTGTTACGTGACATCCCCAATCTGGGGTCCATTTATTAAATAGATTTTTCGAACGGAGAGATGGTTAAAAAAACGCTGGCTCCCTCCCTTTTGTTTGAATCCACGCCACGGTCACTGCGTCTGCGCCATGCAATTTACTGTCACACTTTATATGAGTGGTATTTTCTGTAGTACTTTTCTCATCAGTTTAATCCCTGTTGCGTCCCCTATCTGGGGACGTGTGTCGAATTGATAAATTATTGTCGAATTAACGATATCCTGAAATAATTTTGTTCTGAGCTCTGTACTTGCTTGCAACGGCCGTATCTGGGGTGTGGCAACATTGCCAACACACTCATAGAGGTAATGATCGCTTCATTGTGATACGCAAGCCCCTTCACCACAACAAGGTACAGATCACAAAGGGGAATTGACACATGTATGTGCCTTTTTTTTGTTTTGTTTTTGCAGCCACAGTGCAGCACTAGAGGCCAGAAAAATTAGGCATGTACACATGCCTGAAAAATTAGGTATTGTTGCAGCTGCTGCTGTTGCAGCAGCCGGAAAAATCGATGTTTTCCAGGCAGAAAGGTGACTAAAACATTGCGGCTTGAACCCTAGTTGGTGGCGGACAATTCACGAAAGTCATCCGGTATGCAGACATTAAATACAGCAGCGTGGGGACCATTTTGAGGCCAAGGCATGTCATCAGGCCTTTTGTTAGTCAAACGTATCCCCCACTGTCAGTCCCTTCGGGATCCATGCCTCTTTCATCTTAATGAAGGTGAGGTAATTAACACTTTTTTGACCAAGGCGACTTCTTTTGTCAGTGACAATGCCTCCTGCTGCACTGAAGGTCCTTTCTGACAGGACACTTGAAGCGGGGCAGGCCAGAAGTTCTATCACAAACTGGGATAGTTCAGGCCACAGGTCAAGCCTGCACACCCAGTAGTCAAGGGGTTCATCGCTCCTCACAGTGTCGATATCTGCAGTTAAGGCGAGGTAGTCTGCTACCTGTCAGTCGAGTCGTTCTCTAAGGATGGATCCCGAATGGCTGTGGCGATGTGTAGGACTGAAAAAGCTCTGCATGTCCTCCATCAACAACACATCTGTAAAGCATCCTGCCCTTGCCGCCGTGGTCATGGTAGGAGGAGGATTATTTTCCCCTCTTCCCCTGTTAGATTCCCATTGTGCTGTGACATCCCCCTTATAAGCTGTGTAAAGCATATTTTTTTGTTTGGTTTTGAACTGCTGCATCCTTTCTGACTGCTGGTAATTTGGTAACATTTCTGCCACTTTCTGCTTATACCGGGTGTCTAGTAGCGTGGCCACCCAGTACAGGTCGTTCTCCTTCATCCTTTTTAGACGAGGGTCCCTCAACAGACATGACAGCATGAAAGACCCCATTTGCACAAGGTTGGATGCTGAGCTACTCATTTCCCGTTCTTCCTCCTCACTGATGTCATTGACGGTCTGTTCTTCCCCCCAGCCACGTACAACACCACGGGTCCCAGATAGGTGACAACAAAGAGCACCCTGGGATACCTGCTGTGGTTGGTCTTCCTCCTCCTCAAAGCCACATTCCTCCTCTGACTCCTCTTCCTCATACTCCTCTTGCAGCGTTGCCGCAGATTCGGCAAGCAATGATAAGGCTGTTTCTGGTGGTGATGGTGACCACAACTCTTCCTCTTCCTCTTCACGCTCATCTACAGCCTGATCCAGCACTCTTCGCAGGGCACGCTCCAGTAAGAAAATAAATGGGATGAGGTCGCTGATGGTGCCTTTGGTGCGACTGCCTACAGGCATTGCGCATGAGCGTCCAGTAACGTGGCAAAAAAATTCCCAGCTCCGCAGAGGCTGTCCTAGCACCCCGGTCATACAAACATTCATTGACGGCTTTTTCTTGTTGGAGCAGGCGGTCGAACATTAGGAGTGTTGAATTCCAACATGTCGGGCTGTCGCAAATCAAGCGCCTCACTGGCATGTTTTTTCGGCACTGAATGTCTGAAAAGTGCACCATGGCCGTGTAGGAACGCCTGAAATGGCCACACACCTTCCTGGCCTGCTTGAGGACGTCCTGTAAGCCTGGGTACTTAGACACAAAGCATTGTACTATGAGATTCAACACATGTGCCATGCACGGCACATGTTACAACTTGCCCAAATTCAATGCCGCCAACAAATTGCTTCCATTGTCACACACCACTTTGCCAATATCCAGTTGGTGCTGGGTCAGCCACTGATCAGGACGGACAGGAGTGGTGGTCCGGTGTGGCTCTCTGCTTTCAGGCAAGTCAACCCCAAGACAGTGTGACACTGTCGTATCCAGGATGTGGAATAGCCCCTGGGGAGCTGGGGGGATTCAGTTGATGTGCAGCCAGACGCCGCAGCAGAAGAGGACTCAGCCGAGAAGGTTATGGAAGAGGATGGAGTAGGAGGAGTAGAGGAGGTGGCAGTAGGCCTGCCTGCAAGTCGTGGCGGTGTCACCAACTCCACTGCAGAGCCACGCATTCCATGCTTGGCAGCCATCAGCAGGTTGACCCAATGCGCAGTGTAGGCGATATACCTGCCCTGACCATGATTTGCTGACCAGGTATCAGTGGCCAGATGGACCCTTGCCCCAACACTGTATGCCAGAGATGCCATGACTTCCTTTTCAATCACTGAGTAGAGGTTTGGAATTGCCTTATTAGAAAAAAAAAATTGTCCGGGTACCTTCCACTGTGGTGTCCCAATAGCGACAAATTTTTTGAAGGCCTCAGACTCCACCAGCTGGTATGGTAAAAGCTGGCGGGCTAAGAGTTCCGTCAAGCCAGCTGTCAGACGCCGGGCAAGGGGGTGACTCTATGACATTAGCTTCTTACGCTCAAACATTTTCTTTACAGACACCTGACTGTGGGCAGATGAGATGGAACTGCTGAAGGTGAGAGGCGGAGTGGCGGGTGGTTGAGAGGAGGCAAGGAGGACAGCAGTGGTTGACGTGGCTGAAGATGCTGGACCAGGAGGAGGATGGTGGCTTTGAGCTTGTGTGCTGCTTCTACTCGTCATCATGTGTTGATCCCATAGGCGTTTGTGATGTGCGATAATGTGCCTTCGCAAAGCAGTTGTACCTAGGTGGGTGTTGGATTTCCCACGACTCAGTTTCTTTTGGCACAGGTTGCAAATGGCATCGCTGTTGTCAGAGGCAGACACACAAAAAAAATGCTGCACTGCTGAGCTTTGCAATGACGGCATTCTGGTGGTGGCAACAGCATGCGTTGATTGGCGTGCTGTCTGGCTGACCCCAGGTGCCGATGCATGCTGTCTGACTGTGCCACTAGCTCCTTGCGACGACCTCCCCCTGCTTCCAACTCGTCTCCTCCTTCTCTCTGTCTCCCCTTCTGAACTTTCCCCCTCTTCTTCTTCTCTTCGAGCAGGCACCCACGTGACATCCACGGACACATCGTCATCATCAACCACTTTACTTGTATCTGACACCTCAGCAAAGGAAGCAGCGGCGGGTACAACATCATCATCATCACACTGTACGTCCATGTGTGTAATGCTGCCTGACTGAGACATATCCCTGTTATCTACATCCCCTGGCAATAATGGTTGCGCATCATTAATTTCATACAACTGATGTGTAAATAACTCCTCTGAGGGATCAAGTGAAGCGGCTGTGGTGGCTGTGGTGGTAGTGGTGGTGGTGGCGGCGGGCAGGAGAGTGGTAACTTGAGAGCAGGTGACCAAAGCTGAGCTGGAGGAGGATGGTGCATCAAGGTTCTTAGTGGAAGCTGTTGAAGATTGGGTGTCCTGTGTAAGCCAGTCAACTATTTTCTCCGAATTTTTTGGGTTCAGGGTACGAGGCTTCTGAACACTGGGCATTATTTCAGGGCCAGTGGAAATCACAGCACCACGACGGCCCCTGCGGGGTGGCCTGCCTCTGCCTGTCATTTTTTATTATTTTTTTATGTGAAGTGGTACTATGCGTGCAAGGTACTGTGCCAACCTATATAAGTGGTGGGCAGTGGGCACAGTACAGTCTGTGTGGGCCTGACACACACGGGCTTGCAAATGTGATTATATCGCAGAAACATTTTAAATAGATTTTTTTTATCTGCAAGATATTTGAGTGAATGATTCCCTGTAATGGTATGAGTGGAGGCCTAGCCACTAGCCAGTGGCCACAATACAGTATGTGTGGGCCTGACACACACACACAGGCTTGCAAATGTGATTATATCACAGAAAAATGTTAAATATAATTTATTTTATCTGCAAGGTATTTCAGTGAATGACACCCTGTAACGGTATGAGTGGAGGCCTAGCCACTAGCCAGTATACAGTATTTGTGGGTCTGACACACACGGGCTTGCAAATGTGATTATGTCACAGAAAAATATTAAATAGAATTTTTTTTTATCTGCGAGGTATTTTTTCTCACACCCTGTCTGTGACTGAGCCTGCAGCCTCTCACTCATGGCAGCCAGGCAACTGCAATATATATATATATATATATATATATATATATATATATATATGTATATGATGTACCAGCCCTGAAAAAGGCTTTTTGGGGTGCTGTCAGGACGCTGTCCTTACAGCAAATGAGTCTGTGGACACAGAACAATGCCCTAGCTAACGCTTTCCCTATTGAATCAGCAGCAGCAGTACTCTCCCTCCTCTCACTGTGAATGCAGCTTCTGAATTAATCTAAAATGCATGCTGTCCAGGAGTTGGGAGGGTCTGGGAGGGAGGGTCTGCTGCTGATTGGCTGGAATGTGTCTGCTGACTGTGAGGTACAGGGTCAAAGTTTACTCAATGATGATGTATAGGGGGCGGACCGAACATCGCATATGTTTGCCCGCAGTGGCGAACGCGAACAAGCTATGTTCGCCGGGAACTATAGTTCGGGACATCACTATCTAACAAGTGATCAAGGGCATGCTCCTCTTCCACAGGTAAATTATGTTGTATATGAAACTTTCCTTGTTTAAATTGTTGCAACAATGTGTCCACATCTCGCTTGACTAAATTAACAAAAGTCTCAATTGGATGATGTGTTTTTGGTGGTGTATAGTTGCTCCTCATTTTCAAATTAAACTGTTTCACAGTCAACACACTGGTCAGGGAGAAATCATCCACCTGATCCACATTCAACTGAGAGACACCTTCATTGCTACCAAACTGAGCTCTCAAACGTAGATTACGGAAAAAGCAATGTAAGTCAGTGTCCAAGGTGAACATATCAAAGCTACCGGTCGGGCTACCGGTTTGCCTAAACGCCGTACAAGAAGACCAACATCAGGTGAGCCGGCCGCCATCATCGGCGAGGCAGACACTCCGAGGAAACCGCGGTCACAGGTACGGCACAAAACTTAGTATTAAATTTGTCATCTAAGAGCCTCAGTCCTGCCCAGATGAACTTATTGAAAAAAGTTGTGTCCTTTAGCCCGACCGGTAGCTTTAATACATTAACCTTGGACACTGACTTACATCGCTTTTTTCGTAATCTACGTTTGAGAGCTCAGTTTGGTAGCAATGAACTGTGTCTCTCAGTTGAATGTGGATCAGGTGGATGATTCCTCCCTGACCAGTGCATTGACTGTGAAACAGTTTAATTTGAAAATGAGGAGCAACTATAAACCACCAAAAACACATCATCCAATTGAGACTTTTGTTAAATAGTAAAGCGAGTTGTGGACACATTTATGCAACAATGTAAACAAGGAAAGTTTCATATACAACATAATTTACCTGTGGAAGAGAAGCATGCCTTGACACTTAGATGAAAAATCTCTAATATTTAAACCCGCTGATAGGGTGGGGGGGGGGGGGCTATTGTTATTTTAGATAAAGAATATTATGTCACTGAAATCCTGCAACAATTACAGGACAGTAGAACCTACAAAATGACCCAGTTTAAAGCATCAAAGAGATCCTACAGAAGGTGGTCGATGAAGCTAAAGAGAGTGGAGTTGTGGATGCCAAGTTGGGTGACTTTCTCATTAATCAACATCCGATTACTCCTGTGTTCTATACTTTGCCGAAAGTGCATAAGTCACTTACTCATCCTCCTGGTCGTCCCATTGTGGCATCCACAAACTCCATTCTCTCGTCTCCTGCTATCCTTCTTGAGAAGGTATTAACACCTTTAACTCAACATGCTCCATCAGGGAGGAGCTGAAATTTACAGTACACCAAGATATGGATAGGATCTCCTTTTTAGACACTTGGGTGATTAAGGGGAAGGATGGTAAGGTGCAGACAGATTTATTCGCTAAGAACATGGACAGAAATAGTTTGCAGGCCTTCTCTAGTAGTCAGCCAGCATCTATTAAACAATCTATTCCCTAGTCTCAATATCAAAGAGTGAAATGTATTGTTAGCAATACAGACACGTGTCAAAAAAAGATTAGATGACATGACTCATAAGTTTAGAGAGAGAGGATACCCCCTTGAGTTATTGAAGGCACAGCGAGATAAGGCTGATATGACACAGGTGGCTAAAAATAAAAAGGAGACAAGGATCCCTTTAGTGGTTAAATACCAACTCTGGACCCAACGCCTGAGGACTATTGTTAATCAACATTGGCACATTTTATCTAAATCCTACCCACAGATAGGTGAGTTTCAGAGGCCACCTATGATGTGATGTGCCGACAATATCAGAGATAAAATAGTTCAGCGGATGTGGGAAGTAATAGAATAGAAAAAAGACAAAGCACCTTGTCTTCCCCTAGACAAGGTACGTTTCCCTGTCTCAACTGTGTGAATTGCTTTAGTTTTATTAAGGGTCCATATTTTTCTCATCCACATTCAGGTGAAAGGATTTTGATAAGGGGTACATTTAGTAACATAGTAACATAGTACATAAGGCCGAAAAAAGACATTTGTCCATCCAGTTCGGCCTGTTATCCCGCAAGTTGATCCAGAGGAAGACCCCTCTCTAGTAGCTATAGCCTGTAATATTATTAAGCTCCAGAAATACGTCCAGGCCCCTCTTGAATTCCTTTATTGTACTCACCATCACCACCTCCTCAGGCAGAGAGTTCCATATTCTCACTGCTCTTACCGTAAAGAATCCTTTTCTATGTTTGTGTACAAACCTTCTTTCCTCCAGGCGCAGAGGATGTCCCCTCGTCACAGTCACAGTCCTGGGGATAAATAGCTGATGGGATAGATCTCTGTACTGACCCTTGATATATTTATACATATTAATTAGATCTCCCCTCAGTCGTCTTTTTTCTAAAGTGAATAACTCTAATTTTGATAATCTTTCAGGGTACTGTAGTTGCCCCATTCCAGTTATTACTTTAGTTGCCCTCCTCTGGACCTTCTCCAGCTCTGCTATGTCTGCCTTGTTTACAGGAGCCCAGAACTGTACACAGTACTCCATGTGTGGTCTGACTAGCGATTTACATTGCTTCCTTTGATGTATCCTGCCTGTTTATAAATGTACTTTCCTTTTTTCCTAGCAGAATTGATTACTAAATGAATTGGATAATATCCTACTATATACTTTTCATTGTATGGCCATTATCGTCAATGAGGGGGAGGAGTTTTGCTGATGATGTCAGTTCCTCTGTATTTCATTTTGCCTATTTAAAGATTGCATGTGAGATGTTTGTACATAGTCTGAAAAAAGCACACTGGTGCTGAAACTCGTCACTACGACAAAAATAATATGACCAATAAACCGAATTCCTGATTGAAACTCTGCGAAGTTTCTATCTATTGAAACTGCTTCAGTGATGGTCAGTTTGCAGTGTTCGCCAGCGAACACATGCAGGCTGCCATCTTTAGTATCTGACCTAACCCCTCATATAAATGCTGTAAAAATAAATAAATAAAACTGTTCCAAAACAGCCAATTTGTGTAATAATGAATGATCAAAAAATCCTATGTACCCAAAAATTGTAAAAACCTCAACTCTTTCTGCGAAAAAACAAGACCCTGCACAAGACAATCGGCAGAAAAAAAAAATCATATGACGTTCAGAAAATGGACACACAAAAACATTGAAAATTTCCTTTTCAAAAATGCTTTATTATGTAAAACTGAAACAAACAAAGAAAGTAGACATATTTGATATCATTGCGTCCATAACAACCTGCTCTATAAAAATAGCACATAATCTACTCTGTCAGATGAATCTTGTAAAAGAAAAAAAAAAGAAAAAATGTGCCAAAACAGCCATTTTTCTGTTACCTTGCCTCACAAAAAAACTTAATATAGAGCAATTAAAAATCTTATGTACCACAAAATAGCACCAATAAAACTGGCACCTTATCCCCTAGTTTCCAAAATAGGGTAACTTTTTTGGAGTTTCTACTGTATGGGTGGCTTTAAATGGGACAGGGCATCTAAAACCAGTCCAGCAAAATCTGCTTTCCAAAAACCATACATCGTTCTTTTCCTTCTACGCCCTGCCGTGCGCCTTTACATCAGTTTACAACCACATGTGGGGTGATTCTGTAAACCACAGAATCAGGGTAATAAATATTGAGTTTTGTTTGGCTGTTAACCCTCAATGTGTTAAAGATTTTTTTTTTTATAAAATGGAAAATTCAGCCTAAAAAGTGAAATCTAGAAATTTCATCTCCATTTTCCTAATTCTTGTGGAACACCTAAAGGGTTAACAAAGTTTTTAAAATCAGTTGACATTTCCAAAATGATGCCAACAAAAAGTAGACATATGTAAAATGTTAAGTAATAAATATTTTATTAGGTATGACTTTCAGTTTTAGAAGAAGAGAAATTGAAATTTAGAAAATTGTGAATTCTTCAAAATTTTGGGTAAATTTGGGATTTTTTCATAAAGGTGAAATATATTGACTCAAATTTATGACTATCATGAATTACAATATGTCACGAGAAAACAATCTCAGAATGGCTTGGATAAATAAAAGTGTTCCAAAGCAATTACCTCATGAAGTGACGCATGTCAGATTTGTAAATTTTGATCTGGACACTGGGGCATCAATGACCCTTGGTCATAAAAGGGTTAAAATGGAGATGGGTATTTGTTTATGTATAAAGACATTTTTTACATTTTTTTTTTTACAATGTAATGAACCATATAAAGTCACCAAAGATGTGCTGTGTACTTGACATAGTTTAAAATATGTGCATTTAAATATGTTTAAGGTAAATCTAAGACAATATATTGTTTTATTTTTTGTTAGAATGATTCTGTTGTTTTATTCACAAGTGCCAGCATAATTGAGGGTGCTATCAAGCATATCTTATGACTAGGGATGAGCGAACTCGAACTGTATAGTTCGGGTTCGTACCGAATTTTGGGGTGTCCGTGACACGGACCCGAACCCGGACATTTTCGTAAAAGTTCGGGTTCGGTGTTCGTCGCTTTCTTGGCGCTTTTGTGACGCTTTCTTGGCGCTTTTTGAAAGGCTGCAAAGCAGCCAATCAACAAGCGTCATACTACTTGCCCCAAGAGGCCGTCACAGCCATGCCTACTATTGGCATGGCTGTGATTGGCCAGAGCACCATGTGACCCAGCCTCTATTTAAGCTGGAGTCACATAGCGCCGCCCGTCACTCTGCTCTGATTAGCGTAGGGAGAGGTTGCGGCTGCGACAGTAGGGCGAGATTAGGCAGATTAACTTCTCCAAAGGACTTGATTAATCGATCGATCTGCAGCTGTGCATCATTGAGCTGCTGAAATTCAATTGCTCACTGTTTTTAGGCTGCCCAGACCGTTTGTCAGTCACTTTTTTCTGGGGTGATCGGCGGCCATTTTGTGTCTTGTGGTGCGCCAGCACAAGCTGCGACCAAGTGCATTTAACCCTCAATGGTGTGGTTGTTTTTTGGCTAAAGCCTACATCAGGGTGAAGCTGTCACACCAAGTGCATTTAACCAGCAATAGTCTGTTCATTTTTTGGCCATATACTAAATCAGGGGCAAGCTGCGCCCGTCACCAAGTGCATTTAACCAGCAATAGTCTGTTCATTTTTTGGCCATATACTACATCAGGGGCAAGGTGCGCCGGTCACCAAGTGCATTTAACCCTCAGTAGTGTGGTTGGTCAAGCTGTGACACCAAGTGCATTTAACCAGCAATAGTCTGTTCATTTTTTGGCCATATACTACATCAGGGGCAAGCTGCGCCCGTCACCAAGTGCATTTAACCCTCAGTAGTGTGGTTGGTCAAGCTGTCACACCAAGTGCATTTAACCAGCAATAGTCTGTTCATTTTTTGGCCATATACTACATCAGGGGCAAGCTGCGCCTGTCACCAAGTGCATTTAACCCTCAGTAGTGTGGTTGGTCAAGCTGTCACACCAAGTGCATTTAACCAGCAATAGTGTGGTTATTTTTTGGCCATATCCCAGTCTAATTCTGTCACTAAATCCATACCGGTCACCCAGCGCCTAAATACTAGGCCTCAAATTTATATCCCGCTAAATCTGTCGTTACCGCTGTACTTTTGTGGCTGGGCAAGTTATTTAGTGTCCGTCAAAGCACATTTTTTGTTCAGGGTTGAAATACAATTCCCAATTTAGCAATTTCATAATTTTGTGGTTTCTGCTATATCAGAGCTATTTGAAATCTATCCCTAAAAGGGTATATAATATTCAAGGTGCACATAGGGTCATTCAGAATAACTTCACACACACGCTACTGTGCATTTCCAAGTCTAATTCTGTCACTAAATCCATACCGGTCACCCAGCGCCTAAATACTAGGCCTCAAATTTAAATTCCGCTACATCTGTCGTTACCGCTGTACTGTTGTGGCTGGGCAAGTTATTTAGTGTCCGTCAAAGCACATTTTTTGTTCTGGGTTGAAATACAATTCCCAATTTAGCAATTTCATAATTTAGTGGTTTCTGCTATATCAGAGCTATTTGAAATCTATCCCTAAAAGGGTATATAATATTCAAGGTGCACATAGGGTCATTCAGAATAACTTCACACACACGCTACTGTGCATTTCCAAGTCTAATTCTGTCACTAAATCCATACCGGTCACCCAGCGCCTAAATACTAGGCCTCAAATTTATATCCCGCTAAATCTGTCGTTACCGCTGTCCTGTTGTGGATGGGCAAGTTATTTAGTGTCTGTCAAAGCACATTTTTTGTTCTGGGTTGAAATACAATTCCCAATTTAGCAATTTCATAATTTAGTGGTTTCTGCTATATCAGAGCTATTTGAAATCTATCCCTAAAAGGGTATATAATATTCAAGGTGCACATAGGGTCATTCAGAATAACTTCACACACACGCTACTGTGCATTTCCAAGTCTAATTCTGTTAGTAAATCCATACCGGTCACCCAGCGCCTAAATACTAGGCCTCAAATTTATATCCCGCTACATCTGTCGTTACCGCTGTACTGTTGTGGCTGGGCAAGTTATTTAGTGTCCGTCAAAGCACATTTTTTGTTCTGGGTTGAAATACAATTCCCAATTTAGCAATTTCATAATTTAGTGGTTTCTGCTATATCAGAGCTATTTGAAATCTATCCCTAAAAGGGTATATAATATTCAAGGTGCACATAGGGTCATTCAGAATAACTTCACACACACGCTACTGTGCATTTCCAAGTCTAATTCTGTCACTAAATCCATACCGGTCACCCAGCGCCTAAATACTACGCCTCAAATTTATATCCCGCTGAATTTGAATACAATACATTGGGCCAAATAATATTTTTGTTTTTGTGGTGAACCATAACAATGAGGAAAACATCTAGTAAGGGACGCGGACGTGGACATGGTCGTGGTGGTGTTAGTGGACCCTCTGGTGCTGGGAGAGGACGTGGCCGTTCTGCCACATCCACACGTCCTAGTGTACCAACTACCTCAGGTCCCAGTAGCCGCCAGAATTTACAGCGATATATGGTGGGGCCCAATGCCGTTCTAAGGATGGTAAGGCCTGAGCAGGTACAGGCATTAGTCAATTGGGTGGCCGACAGTGGATCCAGCACGTTCACAATATCTCCCACCCAGTCTTCTGCAGAAAGCGCACAGATGGCGCCTGAAAACCAACCCCATCAGTCTGTCACATCACCCCCATGCATACCAGGAAAACTGTCTCAGCCTCAAGTTATGCAGCAGTCTCTTATGCTGTTTGAAGACTCCGCTGGCAGGGTTTCCCAAGGGCATCCACCTAGCCCTTCCCCAGCGGTGAAAGACATAGAATGCACTGACGCAAAACCACTTATGTTTCCTGATGATGAGGACATGGGAATACCACCTCAGCATGTCTCTGATGATGACGAAACACAGGTGCCAACTGCTGCGTCTTTCTGTAGTATGCAGACTGAACAGGAGGTCAGGGATCAAGACTGGGTGGAAGACGATGCAGGGGACGATGAGGTCCTAGACCCCACATGGAATGAAGGTCGTGCTACTGACTTTCACAGTTCGGAGGAAGAGGCAGTGGTGAGACCGAGCCAACAGCGTAGCAAAAGAGGGAGCAGTGGGCAAAAGCAGAACACCCGCCGCCAAGAGACTCCGCCTGCTACTGACCGCCGCCATCTGGGACCGAGCACCCCAAAGGCAGCTTCAAGGAGTTCCCTGGCATGGCACTTCTTCAAACAATGTGCTGACGACAAGACCCGAGTGGTTTGCACGCTGTGCCATCAGAGCCTGAAGCGAGGCATTAACGTTCTGAACCTTAGCACAACCTGCATGACCAGGCACCTGCTTGCAAAGCATGAACTGCAGTGGAGTAAACACCTTAAAACCAAGGAAGTCACTCAGGCTCCCCCTGCTACCTCTTCTGCTGCTGCCGCCTCGGCCTCTTCCTCTGCCTCTGGAGGAACGTTGGCACCTGCCGCCCAGCAAACAGGGGATGTACCACCAACACCACCACCACCTCCGTCACCAAGCGTCTCAACCATGTCACACGGCAGCGTTCAGCTCTCCATCTCACAAACATTTGAGAGAAAGCGTAAATTCCCACCTAGCCACCCTCGATCCCTGGCCCTGAATGCCAGCATTTCTAAACTACTGGTCTATGAAATGCTGTCATTTAGGCTGGTGGACACAGACAGCTTCAAACAGCTCATGTCGCTTGCTGTCCCACAGTATGTTGTTCCCAGCCGCCACTACTTCTCCAAGAGAGCCGTGCCTTCCCTGCACAACCAAGTATCCGATAAAATCAAGTGTGCACTGCGCAACGCCATCTGTAGCAAGGTCCACCTAACCACAGATACGTGTCACGGAATGTGTACAGGTAACAAGGCAAAGCAACATGTATAAACGACTCGCTGGATCCAAAAACTAAGGAACCAAGGGAGACCCCTGCAGAAGACCTGGCACTTTCCCTGGCTGCTCAGCCTATGCAAAGATCCTAATGGTGGAGGTTTGCATATCCACGAACCTTGACTATAAAGCCCTGAGCACCCTACTATAGTGAGGGGACACGACCACCGGCTCCCTACACAAGACACGGAGGGAGTCAGGGTCATCTGGGATCCAGCAAACAGATATTAACTACGAGTGGACTCCGGACACTCAGAGCCCACCTTCTCAGGATGGGACCTATGGAATGCCCTGATGAGACGAGAGGCCTTAATGTCCGTCACTGGGACCCACATCCTCTCCTCAGGACCATACCCCTCCCACTGAACAAGGTACTGAAGAGAACCGCGGACAAGACGAGAATCCACAATCCCAGAGACCTGAAATTCAAGATTCCCATCAACCATAATCGGAGGGGGAGGCAAAGGCGAGGGTACAATGGGTTGAACATAAGGTTTCAATAAGGACTTATGAAAAACATTATGGATCTTCCAAGTCTGAGGAAGATCAAGACGGTATGCAACAGGATTGATGACAGACAGGATTTTGTAAGGCCCAATAAACCTAGGACCCAACTTCCAGGAGGGAACCTTCAATTTGATATTCTTGGTAGACAACCACACCAGATCACCAACATTCAGGTCCGGACCAAGCACACGTCTCTTATCAGCCACACGCTTATATCTCTCACTCATGCTCTTTAGATTATCTTGAATCTTTTGCCAAATAGATGACAAAGACGAGGAGAATCTGTCCTCATCAGGTAAACCAGAAGACCCCTCTCCCGAGAAAGTCCCAAACTGTGGATGAAACCCATATGCACCAAAAAATGGTGACTTATCAGAGGACTCCTGACGACGGTTATTTAAAGCAAACTCAGCAAGGGACAAAAAAGAACACCAATCCTCTTGATTCTCCGCCACAAAACAACGCAGATATGTCTCCAGATTCTGATTGACGCGCTCTGTCTGGCCATTCGACTGCGAGTGGAAAGCAGAAGAGAATGACAACCGAACCCCCAAGCGAGAACAGAAAGCCTTCCAGAATCTGGAAACAAACTGCGTGCCCCTATCAGAGACTATGTCTGAAGGAATACCGTGCAACTTGACAATGTGATCAACAAATGCCTGCGCCAGCGTCTTAGCATTGGGCAAACCAGGAAAAGGGATGAAATGCACCATTTTGCTAAAACGGTCCACCACCACCAGAATCACAGTCTTCCCCGAGGAACGAGGCAGGTCCGTGATAAAGTCCATGGACAGATGTGTCCAAGGACGGGAAGGAATGGGTAAGGGAAGGAGAGGACCTGATGGTCGTGAATGAGGGACCTTGGCACGAGCGCAAGTCTCGCAGGCTGCCACAAAACCCTCAACCGACTTACGAAGCGCAGGCCACCAGAATCTCCGAGCGATGAGATCCAGTGTGGCTCTTACCCCCGGGTGCCCAGCAAGGACCGTATCGTGGTGTTCTTTAAAAATCTTGTGTCTTAAAGCGAGAGGCACAAACAACCTCCCAGGAGGACAAAGATCAGGAGCCTCTGACTGGGCTGCCTGCACCTCTGCCTCCAATTCAGGAAAAAGAGCAGAGACCACCACACCTTCAGCCAAAATGGGACCCGGGTCTTCAAAATTCCCGCCTCCCGGAAAACAACGTGACAGGGCATCTGCCTTCACATTCTTAACTCCAGGGCGGAACGTGACAACAAAATTAAACCTAGAAAAGAACAACGACCATCTGGCCTGTCTCGGGTTCAGACGCTTGGCTGACTCCAAGTAGGCCAGATTTTTATGGTCAGTAAATACGGTAATAGGGTGTCTGGCCCCCTCTAGCCAATGGCGCCATTCCTCAAAAGCCAACTTGATGGCCAACAATTCCCTATCTCCCACATCGTAATTTCTCTCTGCGGAGGAGAGTTTTCTTGAGAAAAAGGCACACGGTCGCCAATTGGCAGGAGAGGAACCCTGAGACAAGACCGCCCCCACACCCACCTCAGAAGCATCAACCTCAACTATGAAGGGTAATGAAACATCAGGTTGCACCAAGATGGGAGCGGAAGCAAAACTCTCCTTGATATCAGAAAAGGCCTTATGCGCCTCTACTGACCAAGAAGAAAAATCTACCCCCTTTCTGGTCATATCAGTGAGTGGTTTAACAATAGAAGAATAATTCAAAATGAACTTCCTGTAATAATTGGCAAAGCCCAAAAAACGCATCAGCGCCTTTTGATTCTCAGGAAGCTCCCACTCAAGCACAGCGCGGACCTTCTCGGGGTCCATGCGAAAACCAGAAGCGGAGAGAAGAAACCCCAGAAATTGAATTTCTGGAACCGCAAACACACATTTTTCCAGTTTCGCATATAATTTATTCTCCCGCAGGATGAGCAAGACCTGACGTAAATGTTCCTTATGAGTTTTGAAATCGGGAGAAAAAATCAAAATGTCATCCAAATACACCAATACAAATTTTCCCATCAAATGATAAAAAATGCTGTTCACGAAATGCTGAAAAACGGCTGGGGCATTCATCAACCCAAAAGGCATAACCAAATTCTCAAAATGGCCCTCAGGGGTATTGAAGGCCGTCTTCCATTCATCCCCCTCTCTGACCCTGACCAGGTTGTATGCCCCTCTTAAATCTAATTTGGAAAAGACTTTAGCCCCAACAACCTGGTTAAACAGGTCCGGGATCAGAGGAAGCGGATAAGGGTCACGAATTGTGATATTGTTCAGCTCCCTGAAATCCAGACAAGGTCTTAAAGAACCATCTTTTTTCTTAACAAAGAAAAAACCAGCGGCAACAGGTGACTTTGAGGGTTGTATGTGTCCCTTTCTCAGACTCTCAGAGATATAAGTACGCATAGCGATCCTCTCAGGTTGGGAAAGATTGTATAAACGAGATTTAGGCAGCTTGGCGTCTGGGATGAGATTAATAGGGCAATCGTACTCCCTGTGCGGGGGCAAATCCTGAACTCCACTCTCAGAGAAGACATCCGAAAATTCAGAGAGAAAAGATGGTACAGTCTTAGTAGCAACCTCAGAAACAGATGTCGTGAGGCAATTCTCTCTGCAAAAGTCACTCCAACCATTTATTTGCCTTGCTTGCCAATCAATGGTGGGGTTATGTTTAGTGAGCCAGGGTAGCCCCAACACTAGAGGAGTCGGCAAACCGCTAAGGACGAAACATGACACATCCTCAACATGAGCATCACTCACAATTAAACGGATATTGTGAACTATGCCCTTTAATGACTTCTGAGAAAGTGGAGCGGAATCGATAGAAAACACAGGAATATCCTTTCTCAAAGCGCACACCTGGAAACCATGAGTTATCGCAAAGTGATTATCAATGAGATTAACCGCTGCTCCACTATCCACAAAAATCTCACAAAAAATGTTCTTGCTCTCTAACGGGAACTACAAGCAAACGGAAAATCTTCAATTTCCGCCTCAATCCTGCCAATAGTAACAGACGGAACCTTTTTCAAAGATTTTTTCCTCTTTGTTTCTTTATTATACCCAGAGAACTGCCTGAATCTCCTAGAGGGACAAATATTTGCCAAATGATTAATACCTCCACAACAAAAACAAACCCTCTCATGCGGGCTGAATCTTCTATTGTCAGAAGCAATCAACCGCATGGGCTCCTGCTCAGAAGGGGCTGACAGCGACTGAGACCCCTGCGCAGAGAATGGGACCGCTGCACAGTCCTGGGACCGAGTATGACAGGAAAGAGAGATCTCTCCTCTCTCTCTAAGACGCCTGTCAATACGAACGGCCTGAGACATAGCAGAGTCCAAAGAAATAGGCCTTTCATGAAAGGCAAATGCATCTTTCAATCCCTCTGAAAGACCATGGCAAAATTGACTTCGGAGTGCAGCATCATTCCAACCAGTATCAGCTGCCCAACTCCGAAATTCTGAGCAGTATATTTCTGCGGATTGTTTACCCTGGCATAGGAGACGTAGTCTAGACTCCGCCAGAGCAATACGATCCGGATCATCATATATCTGACCCAGGGCTAAAAAGAATTCATCCACTGAACGGAGGGGCCGTGCCCCCTCCGGCAGCGAAAAGGCCCAGGACTGAGCGTTACCCCTGAGCAGCGATATAATGATCCCCACCCTCCGTTCCTCATCACCAGAAGAATGGGGAAGGAGGCGAAAATGGAGTTTGCAAGCCTCTCTAAAACGCACAAAATTCTCACTACCCCCGGAGAACGTATCCGGGAGCGAGATCTTAGGCTCAGAACAAGCTCCATGAACGCAAGCTGAACCGGTCACTTGAAGCTGAGACAAAGTCTTACGGAGGTCAGCTACCTCCAATGAAAGACCCTGGAAACGTTCAGCCAAAAGTGAAACCGGATCCATGCTTAAGACGGTTTTGGCGGCTTATAATGTCACGGAATGTGTACAGGTAACAAGGCAAAGCAACATGTATAAACGACTCGCTGGATCCAAAAACTAAGGAACCAAGGGAGACCCCTGCAGAAGACCTGGCACTTTCCCTGGCTGCTCAGCCTATGCAAAGATCCTAATGGTGGAGGTTTGCATATCCACGAACCTTGACTATAAAGCCCTGAGCACCCTACTATAGTGAGGGGACACGACCACCGGCTCCCTACACAAGACACGGAGGGAGTCAGGGTCATCTGGGATCCAGCAAACAGATATTAACATATAAAAGTACACTTAGCTTTGAAGCAAACAGGAGGACAGATCAGCGTGCACACACACTCCAGGAAGAAATATAAGCCGCCCAGAAAAGCAATCTGGGGAGGCATTTAAAGGGAAGCAATTAAGACATGACAGCTGTGAGAGGCTGACGAGAGGAGGAGCTGAATACCACAACACAGAAATTCAAGGAGGAGGTTCTGAAAAGCCTCTGTCAGAGCTTCTCAGCTGTCTGGTTGTGACAATACGTGGACCAGTAAGCACGGCCAGGGTTGCTATATCTCCCTAACTGCACACTGGGTAAATGTAGTGGCAGCTGGGCCCCAGGCGGAGAGCTGTTTGGCGCACGTCCTTCCGCCGCCAAGGATCGCAGGGCAACATTCTTTGCCACCTGTTGACTCCTCCTCCTTCTCGGCTTCCTCCTCCTCTTCTTCCACCTGCTCATCCAGTCAGCCACACACCTTCACCACCAACTTCAGCACAGCCCGGGGTAAACGTCAGCAGGCCATTCTGAAACTCATATGTTTGGGGGACAGGCCCCACACCGCACAGGAGTTGTGGCGGGGTATAGAACAACAGACCGACGAGTGGTTGCTGCCGGTGAGCCTCAAGCCCGGCCTGGTGGTGTGTGATAATGGGCGAAATCTCGTTGCAGCTCTGGGACTAGCCAATTTGACGCACATCCCTTGCTTGGCGCATGTGCTGAATTTGGTGGTGCAGAAGTTCATTCACAACTACCCCGACATGTCAGAGCTGCTGCATAAAGTGCGGGCCGTCTGTTCGCGCTTCCGGCGTTCACATCCTGCTGCTGCTCGCCTGTCTGCGCTACAGCGTAACTTTGGCCTTCCCGCTCACCGCCTCATATGCGACGTGCCCACCAGGTGGAACTCCACCTTGCACATGCTGGACAGACTGTGCGAGCAGCAGCAGGCCATAGTGGAGTTTCAGCTGCAGCACGCACGGGTCAGTCGCACTACAGAACAGCACCACTTCACCACCAATGACTGGGCCTCCATGCAAGACCTGTGTGCCCTGTTGCGCTGTTTCGAGTACTCCACCAACATGGCCAGTGGCGATGACGCCGTTATCAGCGTTACAATACCACTTCTATGTCTCCTTGAGAAAACACTTAGGGCGATGATGGAAGAGGAGGTGGCCCAGGAGGAGGAGGAAGAGGGGTCATTTTTAGCACTTTCAGGCCAGTCTCTTCGAAGTGATTCAGAGGGAGGTTTTTGGCAACAGCAGAGGCCAGGTACAAATGTGGCCAGACAAGGCCCACTACTGGAGGACGAGGAGGACGAGGATGAGGAGGAGGTGGAGGAGGATGAGGATGAAGCATGGTCACAGCGGGGTGGCACCCAACGCAGCTCGGGTCATTCACTGGTGCGTGGCTGGGGGGAAAGGCAGGACAATGACGATACGCCTCCCACAGAGGACAGCTTGTCCTTACCCCTGGGCAGCCTGGCACACATGAGCGACTACATGCTGCAGTGCCTGCGCAACGACAGCAGAGTTGCCCACATTTTAACCTGTGCGGACTACTGGGTTGCCACCCTGCTGGATCCACGCTACAAAGACAATGTGCCCACCTTACTTCCTGCACTGGAGCGTGATAGGAAGATGCGCGAGTACAAGCGCACGTTGGTAGACGCGCTACTAAGAGCATTCCCAAATGTCACAGGGGAACAAGTGGAAGCCCAAGGCAGAGGAGGAGCAAGAGGTCGCCAAGGCAGCTGTGTCACGGCCAGCTCCTCTGAGGGCAGGGTTAGCATGGCAGAGATGTGGAAAACTTTTGTTAACACGCCACAGCTAACTGCACCACCACCTGATTTGCAACGTGTTAGCAGGAGGCAACATTTCACTAACATGGTGGAACAGTACGTGTGCACACCCCTCCACGTACTGACTGATGGTTCGGCCCCATTCAACTTCTGGGTCTCTAAATTGTCCACGTGGCCAGAGCTAGCCTTTTATGCCTTGGAGGTGCTGGCCTGCCCGGCGGCCAGCGTTTTGTCTGAACGTGTATTCAGCACGGCAGGGGGCGTCATTACAGACAAACGCAGCCGCCTGTCTACAGCCAATGTGGACAAGCTGACGTTCATAAAAATGAACCAGGCATGGATCCCACAGGACCTGTCCGTCCCTTGTCCAGATTAGACATTAACTACCTCCCCTTAACCATATATTATTGGACTCCAGGGCACTTCCTCATTCAATCCTATTTTTATTTTCATTTTACCATTATATTGCGAGGCTACCCAAAGTTGAATGAACCTCTCCTCTGCCTGGGTGCCGGGGCCTAAATATATGCCAATGGACTGTTCCAATGTTGGGTGACGTGAAGCCTGATTCTCTGCTATGACATGCAGACTAATTCTCTGCTGACATGAAGACAGATTCTCTGTTACGTGACCTCTCTCCTCTGCCTGTGTGCTGGGCCTAAATATATGCCAATGGACTGTTGCAGTGGTGGCTGACGTGAAGCATCATTCTCTGCTATGACACACAGACTGATTCTCTGCTGACATGAAGCCAGATCCTCTGTTACGGGACCTCTCTCCTCTGCCTGGGTGCTGGGCCTAAATATCTGACAATGGACTGTTGCAGTGGTGGCTGACGTGAAGCCTGATTCTCTGCTATGACATGCAGACTGATTCTCTGCTAACATGAAGCCAGATCCTCTGTTACGGGACCTCTCTCCTCTGCCTGGGTGCTGGGCCTAAATATATGCCAATGGACTGTTGCAGTGGTGGCTGACGTGAAGCCTCATTCTCTGCTATGACATGCAGACTGATTCTCTGCTGACATGAAGCCAGATTCTCTGTTACGGGACCTCTCTCCTCTGCCTGTGTGCTGGGCCTAAATATATGCCAATGGACTGTTGCAGTGGTGGGTGACGTGAAGCCTGATTCTCTGCTATGATATGAAGACTGATTCACTGCTGACATGAAGCAAGATTGTCTGTTACGGGATCTCTCTCCTCTGCCTGGGTGCTGGGCCTAAATTTATGACAATGGACTGTTGCAGTGGTGGCTGACGTGAAGCTTTATTCTCTGCTATGACATGCAGACTAATTCTCTGCTGACATGAAGCCAGATTGTCTGTTACGGGACCTCTCTCCTCTGCCTGGGTGCTGGGCCTAAATTTATGAAAATGGACTCTTACAGTGGTGGGTGACGTGAAGCCTGAATCTCTGCTGTGACATGAAGACTGATTCTCTGCTGACATGAAGCCAGATTGTCAGTTACGGGACCTCTCTCCTCTGCCTGGGTGCTGGGCCTAAATATATGCCAATGGACTGTTGCAGTGGTGGCTGACGTGAAGCCTCATTCTCTGCTATGACATGCAGACTAATTCTCTGCTGACATGAAGCCAGATTGTCTGTTACGGGACCTCTCACCTCTGCCTGGGTGCTGGGCCTAAATTTATGAAAATGGACTCTTACAGTGGTGGGTGACGTGAAGCCTGATTCTCTGCTATGACATGAAGACTGATTCTCTGCTGACATGAAGCCAGATTGTCTGTTACGGGACCTCTCTCCTCTGTCTGGGTGCTGGGCCTAAATATATGCCAATGGACTGTTGCAGTGGTGGCTGACGTGAAGCCTCATTCTCTGCTATGACATGCAGACTAATTCTCTGCTGACATGAAGCCAGATTGTCTGTTACGGGACCTCTCTCCTCTGCCTGGGTGCTGGGCCTAAATTTATGACAATGGACTGTTGCAGTGGTGGCTGACGTGAAGCCTGATTCTCTGCTATGACATGCAGACTGATTCTCTGCTGACATGAAGCCAGATCCTCTGTTACGGGACCTCTCTCCTCTGCCTGGGTGCTGGGCCTAAATATCTGAGAATGGACTGTTCCAGTGGTGGGTGACGGGAAGCCAGATTCTCTGCTATGGGACCTCTTTCCAATTGATTTTGGTTAATTTTTATTTATTTAATTTTTATTTTTATTAATTTCCCTATCCACATTTGTTTGCAGGGGATTTATCTACATGTTGCTGCCTTTTGAAGCCCTCTAGCCCTTTCCTGGGCTGTTTTACAGCCGTTTTAGTACCGAAAAGTTCGGGTCCCCATTGACTTCAATGGGGTTCGGGTTCGGGACGAAGTTCGGATCGGGTTCGGATCCTGAACCCGAACATTTTCGGGAAGTTCGGCCGAACTTCTTGAACCCGAACATCCAGGTGTTCGCTCAACTCTACTTATGACAGGGGAAAAAAAAGATTATCCATAATGATATTATACAAGAAAAATGACACGTAATTCTTTTACTGTATATCTGAAGTTAACATAATAAATTCATATCCAAGTCATAGATTTGTCATCTGTTTTAAAGAGTATCTTAAAGGGCTTCTGTCAGCCCACTAAACCCTTTTTTTTCCCCCGTTAATATTAATCCCTACACTGCAAGCTCCCTGTACATATGCTAAATATTCATTTTCGTTCAGTAGATATTGTTAAAAATCAAGTTTTATAATATGTAAATTACCTTGCTACCAGCAAGTAGGGCGGCTACTTGCTGGTAGCAGCCGCATCCTCCTCTCATCATGACGCCCCCTCCGCCGTTTTATTGACAGGGCCAGGGAACGGGTTCGTTCTCTGCTGGCCCTGTTCGAATTCAAAATATCGCGCCTGCGCCGTACTTTTCTTTAATCGGTGCAGGCGCACTGAGAGGCGGCCTCTCTCCCGGCCGCTCCATCCTCAATGCGCCTGCGCCGGGTGTGGATGTGACGTCATCGGCGCAGGCGCATTGAGAGGCGTCGCTCTGACGGCTGCTCCATCCTCAATGCGCCTGCGCCGATGACGTCACATCTACACCCGGCGCAGGCGCATTGAGGATGGAGCGGCCGGGAGAGAGGCCGCCTCTCAGTGCGCCTGCACCGATTAAAGAAAGGTACGGCGCAGGCGCGATATTTTGAATTCGAACAGGGCCAGCAGAGAACGAACCCGTTCCCTGGCCCTGTCAATCAAACGGCGGAGGGGGCTTCATGATGAGAGGAGGATGCGGCTGCTACCAGCAAGTAGCCGCCCTACTTGCTGGTAGCAAGGTAATTTACATATTATAAAACTTGATTTTTAACAATATCTACTGAACGAAAATGAATAGCATATGTACAGGGAGCTTGCAGTGTAGGGATTAATATTAACGGAAAAAAAAAAGGGTTTAGTGGGCTGTCAGAAGCCCTTTAAGCCATTAAGTTTATTTTTGATGTAAGTTATTTCTGTAAACTAATATTGGATCGTCTATCAGAGGCACACAAAGATATCTCATGGCCCGTAGATTTCTGCTGAATTTATGTTGTTTTTTTGTTTGTTTTTATTAAATGGAGATTTTTTCAAGTAAAAATTCACACTCCACCTCACACTGGAACATTCTGAACACCATATTTCTCAATGAAATATACAGTAGCATTGCACTGGCAGTAAATATATTAAATGTCCCTAATGTCCTGCTTTTTGGGGTGTTTTTACAATATTATTTTTGAAAAGTGGGTGTGGTTAGCTATATTAAAGGAGTATTCTGGTTATCTTAAAGGGGTTGTCCGAGTTATGAAAAAAAAAAATATATAGCACTGAAAATCTGATGGGCAGCAATATATAACTAATCTAAGCTAAGTTTTATGCAAAAAATATATATATATATTTTTTCTCATTTCCCTGGTTCTTTTTTGGCTCTTTGTTTACATGCAATAAAAACTATCTCTGCCCCTCCCCCTGCTCTGCTAAGGGAGTGAATACAAGAGCTGCCCTGAGTGACATGTCTGCCTGCTGGGAGAATCAGCAGCATGTTGTATGTGTAGGACTATAAGTCCCAGCTGTATAATGACACTGCTAAGGGAGTGGATACAAGAGCTGCCGTGAGTGCTGGGAGAATCAACAGAAACTTGTAAGTGTAGAACTACAAGTCCCACCTGTATAATGAGACTGCTAATACACACAGGATCTTCCCCCTACTTTCTTGTGCAATGCTCTCTCTAGTCTGTCAGCTCCTGTGCCCAGAATTGTCACTGCTGCAGCTACCGTGCATCTGGCCAGCACAGTGATGTCTCGTTTACAGGCTTGTAAACAAACTAGGCAATCAGAATAATTCCCTGAATCGACAACCCTTCTCCAGAAATCTAGTAACTATAACCTGTAATATTATTACACTCCAAAAATACATCCAGGTACCTCTTGAACTCTTTTAATGAATTCAATATCACCACCTCCTTATGCAAAAATTCCATACTCGCTGCTCTTACAGTAAATAATCCTTGTCTATGTTTGTGTACAAACCTTCTTTCCTCCAGACGCAGAGGATGTCCCCTCGTCACAGTCACAGTCCTGGGGATAGATAGATGTCGGAAGAGATCTCTGTACTGACCCCTGATATATTTATGCTTGGTTATTAGATCTCCCCTCAGTCATGTTTATTCTAAACTGAATAACCCATTTTTTTAAATCTTTCTGGGTACTGTAATCCACCAATTCCTATTACTTTAGTTGCCCTCCTCTGAACCCTCTCCAGCTCTGCTATGTCTGCTTTTGATTCAACCCATTATATTATTGGCCTTAGCAGCTGCCTGACACTGGTTTCTACAGTTAAGTTTGCTGTCCACTAAAATTACTAAATCCTTTTCCATGTCAGTGTTACCCAGTGTTTTACCATTTAGTATTTAAGGGGTAACTTGCATTAGACCTTCCTATATGCATAATCTTACAATTTTCAGCGTTCAACCTTATCTGCCACTTTTTTGCCTGAGCCTTCAAAATATTCAGATCCATCAGCAGCAGTATACTGTCCTCTTCCATGTCAATTGCTTTACACAGGTTAGTGCCATCTCCAAACATTTATTTTTTACTGTGCAAGTCTTCTACAAGACCATTGATAAAGATATTGAAGATAATAGGGCCCAATACTGACCCCTGTGGTACCCCACTAGTGTTAGTGACCCAATCTGAGTGTGTACTGCCTTGGACTGGGAAAATGCTTGGACTGGGAGAAAATGTTTGTATGTGGGTAAGTAACTGGCTCAATGATAGAAAACTTAGGGTAATTATTAATAATTACCCTATGTTTTCTATTACTGAGCCAGTTACTTACCCACATACAGACATTTTCTCCCAGTCCAAGCATTCTCATTTTATATTCTAACCTTTTATATGGTACCGTATCACATGCTTTGGAGAAGTCAGGATATATGACATCCATTGATTCACCGCAATAAAGTTTAGAACTTACCTCCTCATAGAAAACTGTAATCCTGTAAAACACTCCCTGTCAATATAGAGTCTTAAATATCATAAATAAGGGTCTGGGTAGGACATTAATTCATTCTCTTCGGATACGGGGGTGTATGCCATCTGGTCCTGGCGATTTGTTTATTTTAATCTTTTTAAGATGCCACTGTATTTCTTCCTGGGTCTAACAGGACACTTTTAACCACTTCAACCCCGCTAGCTAAAACCCCCTTAATGACCAGGCCACTTTTTACACTTCTGCACTACACTACTTTCACCGTTTATCGCTCGGTCATGCAACTTACCACCCAAATGAATTTTACCTCCTTTTCTTCTCACTAATAGAGCTTTCATTTGGTGGTATTTCATTGCTGCTTACATTTTTACTTTTTTTTGTTATTAATCGAAATTTAACGATTTTTTTGCAAAAAAATGACATTTTTCACTTTCAGCTGTAAAATTTTGCAAAAAAAACGACATCCATATATAAATTTTTTGCTAAATTTATTGTTCTACATGTCTTTGATTAAAAAAAATGTTTGGGCAAAAAAAAAAAAATGGTTTGGGTAAAAGTTATAGCGTTTACAAACTATGGTACAAAAATGTGAATTTCCGCTTTTTGAAGCAGCTCTGACTTTCTGAGCACCTGTAATGTTTCCTGAGGTTATACAATGCCCAAACAGTACAAACACCCCACAAATGACCCCATTTCGGAAAGTAGACACCCTACTTTTCCAATTTTTTTATACAAAGTTGGCATTTGACCAAGATATTTGAGTACGACAATACCAGATGTGTGACACATTTTTTTGGAAAGAAGACACCCCAAGGTATTCAATAAGGGGCATGGTGAGTTCATAGAATTTTTTTTTTTTGGGGCATAAGTTAGCAGAAATTGATTATTATTTTTTTCTCACAAAGTCTCCCTTTCCGCTAACTTGGGACAAAAATTTAAATCTTTCATTGACTCAATATGCCCCTCACGGAATACCTTGGGGTGTCTTCTTTCCGAAATGGGGTCACATGTGGGGTATTTATACTGCCCTGGCATTTTAGGGGCCCTAAAGCGTGAGAAGAAGTCTGGAATATAAATGTCTAAAAAATGTTACGCATTTGGATTCCGTGAGGAGTATGGTGAGTTCATGTGAGATTTTATTTTTTGACACAAGTTAGTGGAATATGAGACTTTGTAAGAAAAAAAAAAAACAATTTCCGCTAACTTGGGCCAAAAAAATGTCTGAATGGAGCCTTACAGGGGGGGTGATCAATGACAGGGGGGTGATCACCCATATAGACTCCCTGATCACCCCCGTCATTGATCACCCCCCTGTAAGGCTCCATTCAGACGTCCGTATGATTTTTACAGATCCACGGATACATGGATCGGATCCGCAAAACACGTACGGACGTCTGAATGGAGCCTTACAGGGGGGTGATCAATGACAGAGGGGTGATCACCCATATCGACTCCCTGATCACCCCCGTCATTGATCACCCCCCTGTAAGGCTCCATTCAGACATCCGTATGATTTTTACGGATCCACTGATACATGGATCGGATCCGCAAAACACGTACAGACGTCTGAATGGAGCCTTACAGGGGGGTGATCAATGACAGAGGGGTGATCACCCATATCGACTCCCTGATCACCCCCGTCATTGATCACCCCCCTGTAAGGCTCCATTCAGACATCCGTATGATTTTTACGGATCCACTGATACTTGGATCGGATCCGCAAAACACATACGGACGTCTGAATGGAGCATTACAGGGGGGTGATCAATGACAGGGGGGTGATCAATGACAGGGAAGTGATCAGGAAGTCTATATGCGTGATCACCTCCCTGTCATTGATCACCCCCCTGTAAGGCTCCATTCAGACGTCCGTATGCGTTTTGCGGATCCGATCCATGTATCAGTGGATCCGTAAAAATCATACGGACGTCTGAATGGAGCCTTACAGGGGGGTGATCAATGACAGGGGGGTGATCAGGGAATCTATATGGGTGATCACCTCGCTGCCATTGATCATCCCCCTGTAAGGCTCCATTCAGACGTCCGTATGTGTTTTGCGGATCCGATCCATGTATCAGTGGATCCGTAAAAATCATACGGATGTCTGAATGGAGCCTTACAGGGGGGTGATCAATGACAGGGGGGTGATCAATGACAGGGAAGTGATCAGGAAGTCTACATGCGTGATCACCCCCTTGTCATTGATCACCCCCCTGTAAGGCTCCATTCAGACGTCCGTATGCGTTTTGCAGATCCGATCCATGTATCCGTGGATCCGTAAAAATGATACGAACCTCTGAATGGAGCCTTACAGGGGGGGTGATCAATGACAGGGGGGTGATCAGGGAGTCTATATGGGGTGATCAGGGGTGATCAGTGGTTCATAAAGGGTTAATAAGTGACGGGGGGGGTGTAGTGTAGTGTTTTGTGGTACTTTAGTGAGCTACCTGTGTCCTCTGGTGGTCGATCCAAACAAAAGGGATCACCAGAGGACCAGGTAGCAGGTATATTAGACGCTGTTATCAAAACAGCGTCTAATATACCTGTTAGGGGTTAAAAAAATCACATCTCCAGCCTGCCAGCGAGCGATCGCCGCTGGCAGGCTGGAGATCCACTCGCTTACCTTCCGTTCCTGTGAGCGCGCGCGCCTGTGTCCTCGCGTTCACAGGAAATCTCGGCTATCGCGAGATGACGCACGGATGCGTCCAGGAGGAGTAAATCAACCACCTCCCGGACGCATCCGTGCGTTAGGCGGTCGGGAGGTGGTTAATGGGGAATTTACTTTTACATTCTGCATTTCATCTGACAGTTTATTTTCCTCAGTGAATACAGTTAAGAAAAAATAAATGTAATAGCTTTGCTTTCTCCTCGTCCCTGTCTGCATCTGCACCTCATCACTCTGTAAAGGGCTGACACCTTCAGATTTATACTTTTTACCATTTATATAATGGAAGAAAATTTTAGGGCTAGTTTTATTCTCTTTGGCAATGAATCTCTATTTCTCTAGTTAGGCTGCTTTTTTTGTCTTTTTTTCCTTTTTCAATATTTCCTTGCTACCCTTCTGTTGTAGTGATGTAAATGCTTTATTTTTGTCATGTATTTTTTTTTAACAATTCTATTTATCCACATAGTTTTTTTTTTTTTTTTCCGCTTGTTCCTTACCCTTTTATTCCCATGTGGTATGTACCTCTCACAATTAGAGTTTAGGATGATTTTAAAAATATCTGATTTGGTGGACTTCGTCCCAGTTAGGCCAGTGGACTCTCCTAGTTGGCTAAATGTTGCTTTTTTGAATGTTGGTATTTTTGTACCTCCCTGAAGAAACACTTTGATATTTGTGAGGTTACGATTTTATGGTTACTATTTCCCAGGTGTCCCCTAATCTGCACATCTATTGTTCTGTCAGGTCTATTGGTTAGTACTGAGTCCAGTATGGATGTCCCTCTTGTTGGGGCCTGAACCAGTAGGGAAATATAATTGTCTTTGGTTATTGTCAAGTTTCCCAGTCTATATCTGGGTGGTTTAAGTCCCCCATAATAACGACCTCATGATTTGCTGCCTCATCTGTCTCATTAAGTATTAGATTTTCTGTGGACTCTGATATATTAGGCGGCTCATAATAAACTCCTATTCGTATTTTATTATTGGTTTTGCCTCCATTTATTTTTACCCACAGTGACTCCACATGTTCATGTCCCTCACTTATATCTTCTAAGTGTGGGCTTTAGACAGGACATAAAGGCAAACACCTCCCCCTCTCCAGTTTTGATGATCGTACTCCTCACACATCACTAATTCCAGTTCCCCAATTTATTAGTCAGGCTTCTGGCATTAGTGTACCTACAATGAGAGGTTTTTTATATATATATTTTTTAACCCACACCTTTCCTTATGAACTGTTCTAGTCCCTCCTTCCATTCCCCCCAGTTCCATTACTTTGCCCCAGGTCTCTATCTGCAATATATTCCCCTTCAAAAATGTAATTACCATCCCCAATCCCTAGTTTAAACACTCCTCCAACCTTCTAGCCATCTTCTCCCACAAATCAGTTGCACCTTCCCCATTGAGGTGCAGCCCATTCCTATAATAGAGCCTGTAGCCAACAGAGAAGGCTGCCCAATTCTCCAGAAACCTAAAACCTTCCTTCCTACAGCAGTTCTTGAGCTATTTGTTGACATCCATATTACATTATATTATATATTTTTATTAGTATATTATAAAAACTGGTTGCCTTCAGCCATCACTGAGGCAGGCTTTGGGCATAGGAATTCATACAGTTACCACTGAACTGAATGGAAGCTGTTAAAACTCCATGCACTGAGCACCTCTACTGTATACATGCAAATTCTGTGGTTTCATGTCAGGAAGCAAGAGATAAAGTTCAGCACCACATGTGCAGTTTTTGAAGCCAAAATCTGTTGTGGATCATAAAATTACATATACTTCTTTTTCGAATCTGGTTTTGCCTTCAGAATCAAAGCACCTCAACAGGTGGCAGCACCCTTAAGAGGAACCATCTACAATATACTGTATTTCTATCACTGGAGTTTGGAATTGACTATTCAAATGTAACAGGTGGGGCTCAAAATAAAGAGGGTCACTAAATGAGCAAAAGTCATACCGTGAGTGTGAGGTGGAAAACCAACGTATGGTTAGGAGAAAAGAAGAGCTTAATTGCCACAGTGTTTGAACCTTCTCTGTCTTCATAAAAACAGTTAAAGCAGAAAGTAACCTCACATTGCTTTTAGATGTGCACTTCCACTTCTTTGCAGATTTTCCCCATGTTACAGTTACACTCTGGCTGATACTTTGTTGCAACAATGTATTTCAGTTATTTAAGACGTGAAAGCCGGGTCATTTGGTACTTGCCTGATTGGAACGGCATGGAGCCCATTCGGATAACAAAAGACTATGTGAAAGTAAATATTTTGGCTCCATGGCGATTCTACTGTATTTGTGTAGTCTGAGTGCCATTTACCTAATAATATGCACTCAGACCGGAGCTATCTGGGGATGTGATACATGTCTACAGGGAGTGCAGAATTATTAGGCAAGTTGTATTTTTGAGGATTAATTTTATTATTGAACAACAACCATGTTCTCAATGAACCCAAAAAAACTCATTAATATCAAAGCTGAATATTTTTGGAAGTAGTTTTTAGTTTGTTTTTAGTTTTAGCTATTTTAGAGGGATATTGGTGTGTGCAGGTGACTATTACTGTGCATAATTATTAGGCAACTTAACAAAAAACAAATATATACCCATTTCAATTATTTATTTTTACCAGTGAAACCAATATAACATCTCAACATTCACAAATATACATTTCTGACATTCAAAAACAAAACAAAAACAAATCAGTGACCAATATAGCCACCTTTCTTTGCAAGGACACTCAAAAGCCTGCCATCCATGGATTCTGTCAGTGTTTTGATCTGTTCACCATCAACATTGCGTGCAGCAGCAACCACAGCCTCCCAGACACTGTTCAGAGAGGTGTACTGTTTTCCCTCCTTGTAAATCTCACATTTGATGATGGACCACAGGTTCTCAATGGGGTTCAGATCAGGTGAACAAGGAGGCCATGTCATTCGATTTTCTTCTTTTATACCCTTTCTTGCCAGCCACGCTGTGGAGTACTTGGACGCGTGTGATGGAGCATTGTCCTGCATGAAAATCATGTTTTTCTTGAAGGATGCAGACTTCTTCCTGTACCACTGCTTGAAGAAGGTGTCTTCCAGAAACTGGCAGTAGGACTGGGAGTTGAGCTTGACTCCATCCTCAACCCGAAAAGACCCCACAAGCTCATCTTTGATGATACCAGCCCAAACCAGTACTCCACGTCTGAGTCAGACTGGAGCTCTCTGCCCTTTACCAATCCAGCCACGGGCCCATCCATCTGGCCCATCAAGATTGACTGTCATTTCATCAGTCCATAAAACCTTAGAAATATCAGTCTTGAGATATTTCTTCGCCCAGTCTTGACGTTTCAGCTTGTGTGTCTTGTTCAGTGGTGGTTGTCTTTCAGCCTTTCTTACCTTGGCCATGTCTCTGAGTATTGCACACCTTGTGCTTTTGGGCACTCCAGTGATGTTGCAGCTCTGAAATATGGCCAAACTGGTGGCAAGTGGCATCTTGGCAGCTGCACGCTTGGCTTTTCTCAGTTCATGGGCAGTAATTTTGCGCCTTGGTTTTTCCACACGCTTCTTGCGACCCTGTTGACTATTTTGAATGAAACGCTTGATTGTTCGATGATCACGCTTCAGAAGCTTTGCAATTTTAAGAGTGCTGCATCCCTCTGCAAGATATCTCACTATTTTTGACTTTTCTGAGCCTGTCAAGTCCTTCTTTTGACCCATTTTGCCAAAGGAAAGGAAGTTGCCTAATAATTATGCACACCTGATATAGGGTGTTGATGCCATTAGACCACACCCCTTCTCATTACAGAGATGCACATCACCTAATATGCTTAATTGGTAGTAGGCTTTCAAGCCTATACAGCTTGGAGTAAGACAACATGCATAAAGAGGATGATGTGGTCAAAATACTCATTTGCCTAATAATTCTGCACTCCCTGTATGTTTACTGTAATGGTTGGGACATTGTATGTTTGAGTAGTGATTTCTGTCCTGTTGTCCCCACATGTATAGTGGCGATTTCCCTTTGTCCTGAGAGATAATGGAATTACTCCTCGGTTGGCTCCAGGATATGTGTCTATGTTTACTGCAAGGGTTGTGACATTGTATGTTTAAATGGTGATTTCTGTCCTGTTGTCCCCACGTGTATAGTGGTGATCTCTCTTTGTCCTGAGAGATAATTGAATTACTCCTCAGTTGTCTCCGGGGCAGAGAGGAGGAAACAAGGATGCATTGTGGGATGTATTGTGTCTGTGTGTCCTGAATTGTTGTTAATCTGTCCTGTGTCACAGTATTCCATCTGGTCCCCCAAGGGGAGTGTCCACCAGATGGGGACATGCATAAATACGGGCGGGTAGCCCTTAGTAAAGAGAGATTCTGCTTCTTAGCCTCAATTTGTGCTTTGACTCGTTTTGTAGAGCATCACTAATCACTAGCCCTTGTAAGAGATCTCTGGATTTCGTCTACACTTACAGGAGCATGGATGACTGCTAAAGGAACCTAACAGCGCTCTCTAAAATTCGGGGACAAGGACATCTAAGCAGTCCAACCCTTAGCCAGCCTGAGGCAACCATAACACCTCATCAATTATTAATTGTTTGACATTCAAATCTTTCTCTTTCTTAAGTTGTTGCAACATGCCATGGCTGTGCTGTGTTTTCATGACAGCAAAAAAGAGAAACAAAAACACATGCAGGCTTTGCAACATTTTTGCCGTATTTCCTTCCAGCAAAGGAATTTAAAAGCCAATCAAACAGAACAAAATTGAAGATTATGCTAGCGTTAGTGTACTTATAATCTTAATTTTAATAATGACAGGAGGCGAGTATTTTGCATATAACTCTCTTTACTTACTCCACATAGCAGTAAAGAAACAGTTAAAAACGGTAACCAATCAAAATGCAATAGGAGGTATAGTATGCACAGCCGTGAAACTCCTCCTCCTCTTTCGTAAGTGACATCAGAAAACTAGACAATCATAAAGTCAACGTCCGTTAAAACACGAATCACCGGATGAATCCCTTCCCCTGAAACTTCAAGGTATGAAGAAAGATCCGGAGCAACCTGTAACCAGCATCAAAGGGCAACTTGCACGAATAAAGATCCTCAGGAGACGAAGGCTGACCCAAACGAGACCCTCCTGGGACCGAACCGCTAACCTCGCGGATTTATACTGAAAAAGAACGTGAAATGGGTTAGGAACCGATTATGAACCTGTTTGTAGTAATGACCCACACATAATGCCAGCAAACGACTCTTCAGTTTAATGAGCAATGACTAAATAAAAACACAACACAGACCAAACCCCCAACCCGAAAGGGAAAGAAACAAGAATGATGAGAAATCCGCGAGATAAACATCACCTGAGGGTGGGAAAAAGAGGTGGGAAAATACTCGCCTCCTGTCATTATTAAAATTAAGATTATAAGTACACTAACGCTAGCATAATCTTCAATTTTACCACATGACAGGAGGCTTCCTATTTTGCATTTTTAACGCTGATTCAGAAGACACATAGCCGCACCTGCGCTCGGGCGGAAGTAGAATGTCCGGAAGGTAGATTCTCTCGACCAGTCCGCCGAATGAAGGATGTCCGTCAGAGAAGCGCCCGCCGAGAAAGCCGACGAAGCAGCCGCCCCACGAACCGAATGTGCTCCAAAAATGGGGTCCACCCCCGCCAGGGATAGAATCCACCGTATCCATCTGGTGAGCGTGGTAGTCGAGACGGGAACGTGAGGTCTAACGTAGGACACTAGAAGCTGTCCCGAGGCAGAGACCCGAAGCACGGACGTGATCTCTACGTACCGACGTAGGGTAGAAACGACACACAGTTGCGGTTCAGAGGTAAAGAAAGGATAAAAAACTGACGTAGAGTCCGATTTGGTACGTCTTGACACTCGAAAGGTAACTCCCTCCGGAGAGACCGAAAAAGCGTCGACGTCGAAAGCCCGTACATCCGAAATCCGCCGGAAAGAAACGAGGCATAGCAACAGAGTCAATTTGGCCGACAGTTGTCTGAGAGACAGATTGTCATTAGTCGGCCAATCTCTCAGGAACTGTAGAACCAACTCTACATCCCAAAGATGAGAATATTTGGGTCCCAGTGGCCTCTGTAACCGTATACCCCTCAGTAGACGGCAAACCAGCGGATCCTTCCCAACCGGGATCCCCAATGAGGGAACGTGAGCCGCCGAAATCGCGGAATGAACAACGTTGAGAGAACGATAGGAGCGACCCAAAGAGAATAGATGCGAAAGAAAATTCAGGATGGCGGTCACAGGTGCAGTAAATGGATCGAAGTCCCGTTCACTGCACCAAGAGGACCAGGAATCCCAAGCTGATAGGTAACATCTTCTGGTTCCGGGTGCCCAGGAGTCCCATATGAGGTCTCTAGCCGTCTGCGATAAGTCGCTGGTCTGCCAGGCTCCCCTGAAAGAGCCCAAGCCACCAGAATGAGACGGTCCTCGAGTACAAGGGGGTGCAGATTCCCTTTCAGATCTGTGAGGAGCATCGGGAAAGATGGTAGGAGCAACGGATCGATGTAGGACAGCGCCAGGAGGTCCAGGAACCATGGTTGACCCTGCCATAGGGGAGTGATGAGTAGAAGAGAAACGCGTTGATTCCTCAGGTATTGAATTGTCCTCGCTATCATGGTGAATGGGGGAAAAGCGTATGCTCCCTCGGCTGGCCACTGTTGGAGAAATGCGTCCACTGCCATGCTCTCTGGGTCCGGGAGCCAGCTGAAGTAGACTTGAGTCTGTCTGTTGTTGCGGGAAGCAAACAGATCCAGTCGGAAGGGGCCCCTCCTGACCGAGAGCCTTTGGAAGATCCGAGGATCCAGTCTCCAGTCGCTGCTGTCCGTTCCAAGCCTCCATGCTGTCGAGCCACCATCTGAATTCCTCCCTGACCTCTTCCGTTATCGGGATCGATTGATTGTAGGAAGGATTCCGGTGGAGGAAGGAGGTCTTCAGGCGTTGCATCGCCCTGTAGTGGAGTGGTCCCGGGAATATGGCCTGGATGGAAGCGGATAGTAGACCTACAATCCGAGCCAGAGTACGGAGTGGGATGGAGTAGCAGCGAATGACTCTGCGTAGTTCCTTCTAGATAGCCGCGATCTTTGTTGCTGGTAAACGTAACGTGCTGGACCTGGAGTCTATCTGAGTCGGGGATAATTCCGACTTCAGGAAGTTTACCACGAAACCCAGGGAAGTCAGGAAATTCACGGTAAAGCGTGTGTGTTGAGTCAGTCTGGACTTGTCATCGCAAAACAGAAGCAGGTCGTCCAGGTATATAATGCACGGAATTCCTTGCGCACGAACATGTGCGACCACAGGCTTCAGCAACTTGGTGAAACACCACGGGGCTGAACTGAGGCCGAAAGGGAGGCATGCGAACTGCCAGGGAAGGCCTTGCCACAGGAATCTGAGGAAACGTCGGCAGGCCATGTGGACGGGCACCGACAGGTACGCGTCCTTGAGGTCCAGTCTCGTGAACCAGTCTCCGTCCCGGAGGAGGTCCCTCAGAAGGTGTATGCCCTCCATTTTGAAGTGCCTGTACCGAACGTAGGCGTTGAGCCTTCTTAAATTTATGACTGGTCTGAAGTCCCCGGTCTTCTTCTTCACCAGGAAAATATTGCTGAAAAAAAAAACCTGATCGTGCGCGGGCTCTACAGCTCCTTTTGAGTGGAGCTCCTGTAGCTCGTTCTCAATCAACCGGCCGTCTTCTGCGGAGCAGACCAAAGGGTGCGGCCGGACCGACAGGTCCGGGAGGCCCACGAAGTCTATGACGTAGCCCTGCACCGTCTGGAGGATCCACGCGTCCGTCGAGATAGCTGCCCAATTCTGAAAATAAAGGGTAATACGACCCGCAGTATGAGTGGAAAGGGGTACATGCGTCAAACGATGACTTACCTGTGGAGTTGAAGCGAGCCCTGCCCCGGGCACGTGATCCACGACCTCTGTCGGCTCCTCTGGTGAAGGAGAAAGGCTGTCTATAGCCCACTTCTGGGTAAAACGGTTGAGGTTTCTGTGTTCTGGGGCCAGAAGGCCAGAAGCGGCTGGCTGCACGGCCCCTGTGGCGGCCAGCCCTTCCAAAAACACCCCTCTGGGGGTTGCCCCTGAAGACCCGTTTCATGGAGGTCTGCGCTTTGTTAAGCGACGTGAAAACATTCACATGCCTGTTGAGTTCCTTCAAAAAGGCATCACCGAAGAGTTTGCCCTGTGCCAGTGGCCCTAGTTCTTTGGTGCCCAATTCCACCAATTTACCTTCCAAACGGAGCAATGCTGCTTTCCTCCTCTCAGAAGAGAGAGCTACGTTGGTGTTGCCAACAAAACAGAAACATCGTTGTGCCCATTCTCTAATATCGTGAGCCCATTTACGTACCATATTAGCATCGAACTCGTCAGGTCGCGTGAGGGCGTCATCCGCCAAGTATAAGATGCGGGAAAGTGGGCCGATGGAGTCCAGCAATTTATCTTGCACGCCATGGAACGCCCTCTCCACCCCTTTACGGGGGTCACGACCACCCCTAGACATAAAGGTGGTCATGATCTGGTCGAACTCCGGAGTCTGCGCCACGAGGTCGGGTAGTGAAGGGCGAGGGCACTCGGAGCGTAAACGGTTGCGCACCGTCTTGTCCATAGGCTTGCATAGCCATAGATGCATGAACTTCGCAAGGTGATCCGGAGGTGTCCAGTCCCCTGAACGTGGGTGACGAATGTTTCTTGGGTCGAAAAGACGTTGGCCCGAGGGGTCCAGGATGGCTTCTCCATCGTCCGGCGTTGGTGCTGGGTCGTCTGGTAGATGAATGTTGTCGAGAAAGGTGCCCCGTCGGCCACCGGTGAGTGACCCGTCATCCGAGCCCCAGGCATCCTCAGGAGTGTCGGAGTCCGCGGCCTGCCACGAATCCACTACAGCCATGGAGGGTGACAGCTTATCCTCCTCGTCTGAGGAGTAGTGGTGCCTAGGCGAGGGGGCGGGAGGGGTCGGTTTGTCCCGCTTGGCAGGGGCCTTGCCTCTGTCTGGGTTGGCGGTCCCCTTCTCGCCTTTCCAGTGGCGTTTAGATGGCCCAGTTTTGGCACGAGCCTGTGACTCCGAAGCCTCGGAATCGTAGTCCTGGTGTTGGACTTCAGTGGGGTCATTAAGCTGATCGGCAGAGGGCGTCATAACCCTGGAGAAAGCCTTCTCCATCGATGCAGCAATGGCCTCATTAATCATGGCCTGAAAATGTGCAGCGCTCTGATCCATGGCCGCGCTTGTCAAACAGCACACTTGGCACAGGGCAGGTCGGCTAGGGGTCAGTATGTATGGAGATGGTACCAGCAGTACCTATAACCCCAGCAGGGTATATTGGGATTTTTAGTCACTGGGCAGCACCCAGGAAATAGAGGATGTATAGATCACACCTCTGCAGCAGCAGTAAGTTAGGGGCCTCACCCCGAAGCACAGGGTAGTGAGCCCTATAGTGCTGAGGTCTGGACACACGTTCACTGACCTGGAGACCCCTGCCTAGTCCGCCTGATAGGCTTAGCCAGTCCAAAAACAACAGACGGGCAAACTGAGCCGCCGAGCGCCGCACGAACGGAGCCCAGGGGTACCTAAGATGGCGGCCTCAGATCTCGCGATACGAGATTGCGATGGTCTCCGTAGACGCCAGGAGGAGAACGAAACCCTGCGAGTGCCGGCAGAGCGAATGCGGTGAGAGACCGCGAGGTAGGGTAAGTAGACGGGGTGAACGTTACCCCAGAGAAAAGAAGGTGAGCGATCCGCCGATGAACTGCACGGCGGACCGATCGGAGAACTCGCCGAGAAGCGGGAGAGACAAAAGGGGAGCGTGCAGGGACGGGAGACCCTTCCAAGGAAAATCACATTCACGGGGATAAAAAAGAAACCCAAGCAGAGTAGAAGACCCTATGAAATACAGAATAGGTTAGAAGAAACCCTTAAGTGAAAACATACATCCAATCTCATACATAAAAGGAAGAGCTGGAAACTCTGACCTGTCTGCTGATGGAGCAGTAAAGAAAGAGGAGGAGGAGTTTCACGGCTGTGCATACTATACCTCCTATTGCATTTTGATTGGTTACTGTTTTTAACTGTTTCTTTACTGCTATGTGGAGTAAGTAAAGAGAGTTATATGCAAAATAGGAAGCCTCCTGTCATGTGGTAAAATTGAATTACGTTAATAACACAACAGCACGGTGGCTCAGTGGTTAGCACTGGTGCCTTGCAGCGCTGGGGTCCTAGGTTCGAATCCGACCAAGGGCAACATCTGCCTGGAGTTTGTATGTTCTCCCCGTGTTTGCGTGGGTTTACTCCAGGTACTCCGGTTTCCTCCCACACTCCAAAGACATACTGATAGGGACCTAGATTGTGAGCCCCATTGGGGACAGTTGGATGATAATGTTTGTAAAGCGCTGCGGAATTAGTAGCGCTATATAAGTGTGTATAATAATAATAATAACACAAATGAGATACAGTAATGTAATTTAAGCTTGCTGTGTGTTTTCCCTTGATGGAAGAAAATGCTTTATAAAAGCAGATATGTTGTTTAACCCCTTCATTACCAGTTTTCATTTTAAGGACTAGACCGTTTTTTAGAAAACTGACATGTGTCACTTTATGTGGTAAAAGCTTTTACTTATCCAAGCAATTCTGAGACCGTTTTCTATGTTTTTATCTTGGATAGTAATATCTCATAAAATGGTTATTACTTAAAGAGGACCTGTCACCAATAAATGACAGTACCATGTTGTATATCAGGATATAGAATATATATATATATATATATAGTGAAAAGATTCCATAAAACGTGTAATTTATAAATTTACAACTCTCTTTTTTACCTTCTGTGAGAAGCATCGGTACAGGAGGAAGGGTTATCAGTGATTGATAGCATTGTGTCTATAAGTTTGCATAGAGAGATAATTTTCAGTCACTGATAGCACCTCCTCCCTGTACCAATAAGACCTTACAGAGCTGCTGCACTCCCTTTTCTTCTGCCAGCATTGCACTGCACTGTGATCTGACGATACAGAGCTAGGACACAGCACAGCAAGTGTCCAGAAGAAGACCAAGGAGAGGTGAGTACAGCCAGCGAAAGAAATTATATATATATATATATATATATATATATATATACACACACACACACACACACACATATACATACACACACACACACACACACACACACACACACACATACACAGATTAGACAGATAGTATAGACCCCAAAAGAGCAGTGCATGAAATATTGCCCAGAATGGGAAGACTTTTGCTAGGAAGAATGGATGAAAAATCCCTCAAATAAGAACAAAAAAAAAACCTCTTAGCTGGCTGCAAAAACAATTACAAACTGTGATACTTGCCAAAGGGGCTGCTACTAAGTACTAACCATGCAGGGTGCCCAAAATTTTGCTTTGGGCCCTTTTCCATTTTTGTTATTCTGAAAATATAAAAGATGCAAATAAAAATGTTTGATTAAAATATACCGTAAATGGAATGTGTCATCTTTAACTTTTGGAGATCTTCAACTTGCTTAAATGTTTACAGTAACAGAAAATTGTGAACGGGGTGCCCAAACTGCATGCCAATATATATATATATATATATATATATATATATATATACACACACTCATACAGAAAACATGGATATATACAGAAGACGTGGTACAGAGCTGGAAGAAAAAAGGAAAAAGCAAAAAGTGCCAACAACAGGGAAATGAATAGGATTAAGCACTTAGGAGGTATGGATTAGGGATCTGTAACTGCTACAAATCAACAAAAAAAATATAACTACACTAAAACGAGATTTCCTATTTTTACAGAAGCACAGGAGAAGCACTGAACATTGCTGTGGTGGTGTACCACAAGTACCAGTAAGCCAGCCAACAGCACAGAGGGGCACAGAACCTCTGTGCACGCAGTCAAAGAGTCGGCTAGAATGGCTGCCTTGACCAGCCAATCACAGCCATTGGGACTGCAGAGGGGAAGTAAAACCTTCCTTGGCCCTTAGTTAGGATGGCTGCCTGTCAGGCAGAGCAGAGATCTTGGCAAGATGAACAGTTTCTGTTGTTCCATACATGTACAGCACAGGAATTTAAGCCACTGTACACAGTGATGTACAACGCTGGGACTCTACAGGTTAAAAAATATACATTCCTGCGTTTGCCGCACCCAAAACGCACCACCATTGTGGCAGCACCCTAACTCACTAATTGTGTACTTACATGTGCCAGCTGAGCAGGCAATTATCAGAAAGCAGTTATCATTGCTGTGTTACATATACAGGTCCTTCTAAAAAAAATTGCATATTGTGATAAAGTTCATTATTTTCTGTAATGTACTGATAAACATTAGACTTTCATATATTTTAGATTCATTACACACAACTGAAGTAGTTCAAGCCTTTTATTGTTTTAATATTGATGATTTTGGCATACAGCTCATGAAAACCCAAATTTCCTATCTAAAAAAATTAGCATATTTCATCCGACCAATAAAAGAAAAGTGTTTTTAATACAAAAAAAAGTCAACCTTCAAATAATTATGTTCAGTTATGCACTCAATACTTGGTCGGGAATCCTTTTGCAGAAATGACTGCTTTAATGCGGCGTGGCATGGAGGCAATCAGCCTGTGGCACTGCTGAGGTGTTATGGAGGCCCAGGATGCTTCGATAGCGGCCTTAAGCTCATCCAGAGGGTTGGGTCTTGCGTCTCTCAACTTTCTCTTCCCAATATCCCACAGATTCTCTATGAGGTTCAGGTCAGGAGAGTTGGCAGGCCAATTGAGCCCAGTAATACCATGGTCCGTAAACCATTTGCCAGTGGTTTTGGCACTGTGAGCAGGTGCCAGGTCGTGCTGAAAAATGAAATCTTCATCTCCATAAAGCTTTTCAGCAGATGGAAGCATAAAGTGCTCCAAAATCTCCTGATAGCTATCTGCATTGACCCTGCCCTTGATAAAACACAGTGGACCAACACCAGCAGCTGACATGGCACCCCAGACCATCACTGACTGTGGGTACTTGACACTGGACTTCAGGCATTTTGACATTTCCCTCTCCCCAGTCTTCCTCCAGACTCTGGCACCTTGATTTCCGAATGACATGCAAAATTTGCTTTCATCCGAAAAAAGTACTTTGGACGATTGAGCAACAGTCCAGTGCTGCTTCTCTGTAGCCCAGGTCAGGTGCTTCTGCAGCTGTTTCTGGGGAATGTGGCACCTGTAGCCCATTTCCTGCATACGCCTGTACACGGTGGCTCTGGATGTTTCTACTCCAGACTCAGTCCACTGCTTCCGCAGGTCCCCCAAGGTCTGGAATCGGTCCTTCTCCACAATCTTCCTCAGGGTCCGGTCACCTCTTCTCGTTGTGCAGCGTTTTCTGCCACACTTTTCCTTCCCACAGACTTCCCACTGAGGTGCCTTGATACAGCACTCTGGGAACAGCCTATTCGTTCAGAAATTTCTTTCTGTGTCTGAGTTTTTAAAAGCCTCAGGAATCTTTTGCAGGTGTTTAGAGTTTAGTTGATTCAGATGATTAGGTTAAGAGCTCATTTAGAGAACCTTTTCATGATATGCAAATTTTTTGAGATAGGAATTTTGGGTTTTCATGAGCTGTATGCCAAAATCATCAATATTAAAACAATAAAAGGCTTGAACTACTTCGGTTGGTGTGTAATGAATCTAAAATATATGAAAGTCTAATGTTTATCAGTACATTACAGAAAATAATGAACTTTATCACAATATGCTAATTTTTTTAGAAGGACCTGTATAATGGAGCTGCAGCCTGATTCCAGGTCACTGGCTACTAGTCTTCTAGCTCACATTTAATTTGTAAGCCCAGCCCTCAACCCTCCTGCTCTGAGACAGAGAAACTACATATTCAAAACTCACAAGGATTATACTAGCAAGGATGTACAAACACATAGACAGCTTGCAATTCGCTGTTTGGGTAAGATATTCAGGTTATTTTAGAAATATCACTAGCTCTCTATTTCTTTAAGGAAGTCTCCTTCTGCTTTACCCATATTGAAATGAAAGTTTGCATCCTGCAAATCACTAAAAGGCTGATAAACAGCATAGAGTATTATATTTTTTATTCTTGGGTAGAAACGTGAAGTTATACATTGAGGTTTCAACTGAAGGCATGATTTGACAGAGAATGCCAAACTATTAGGGTACTCAATAATTTATCATTGGTTATTATCCAAACTGGTTCTTCAGTTAGAAGTCAACTCAGCTTTTCTCCCCGGACTTAGGGCTCGTTCACATGACAGTGTGAAGCCCGTGCCCGTATTGCGAACCACATACACGGGTCCCGTTCCGTCTCCATTCTGCATAATTGATGTGGACCCATTCATTTCAATGGGTCCGCAAATCCGGACATGTGGAACGGAGTGCTTTCTGAAGTTCTGTTCCGTGCTTCCGCACCGCAAAAAAATAGAGCTTGCTATCTTTTTGTGGAACGGAGGGATCGCGGACCCATTCAATTTGCAGTCCACAGCACGGGCACGGGCTTCACACTAGTTGTACCTAAATGTATTCATAAATTAGAAAGATATTAATATGAAAACATTTCTGACACACACCAAATTGTATTTTTTGGTAGCATTTACACTGACCAAAAGGATGCAATACCACTGGTGGGAAAAAATTGCCACAACCTTACAAATAATATTTAAAAGCGTAAAATAGCCAAACCAATTTTTACGTATGTTACATGCATCATTCCACTTTAACGATGGAAATAAAAAGTTCAACATCAAGAAAATGCTAAATTCTCAAACTTCCATACCTTGCTTAAATTACTAAGCTTCAATTTAATCCTCAATTTCCAATGTACTAGTGTTCTTAGCATCAGATTCCTGCTGACAAAAAGTAGCAAGAGGTCTGCTTATAAAGCATCCTGATTGGCATCAAACTGCTAACATTTATTTGTGCCCACGCATATATCAGTAGCATTGTGTTTTTTCACCAGATGTTCAATATGCCACTAATGTGAAGGGAACTCCCACCTACTCACTTAACAGTTTTGCTCCTAATAATTTTCATACACATCAAACCTTTCTAAATTCCAAACGATCCAAGAAGTCATAATGCAGCATCGAGCAATGAAGAACAGGCCAACCTTTTACTGGCTGCAGTGATAATATATTGATATAACCAATGATTGCTTTCCGCCTTGCTGCTAAATATATGCAAAAAGTCAAACAGCTTTTAAAAGCTGTATTTAATTGACCTCTCAACTGCAAAAGTTTAGTAAATTTTGACAACTCTACTTAGTATCGAATAAGAATAAAGTATGCCAAACATACTTATTTAACCCTTTCAGCCCTTAAGTTTTTTTTTTTTGCATTTTCATTTTGCGCTCCCTCACTTCCAAGAGCCATAAGTTTTTTATTTGTCTAATCACATAGCCATATGAAAGCTTGATTTCTGTGGACAAGTTGTCATTTCCAAAGCCATAATTTAATATTGCATATGATATAGTGGGAAGCGGGAAAAAAAAATTCAAATGGGGGGAAATTGCAAAAAAAAACAATTCCATCACAGCTTTACGTTTTTTTATTTACGATGTTCAATATATGATAAAACTGACTGGTTACTTTTATTCTACAGGTCAGTATGAATCTGGCGATACCTTATATATATGGTTTTTCTTGCGTTTTGATAGTGATAAAAAATAAAAAAGTGGGGAAAAAAATCATATTTTGACTCCTGTAACTTTTTTGTTATTAAGTGTACAGAGCTGTATGGGGGCTAATTTTTTTGAGGGTCGATCTGAACTTTTCATTGATACCATTCTGGGGTGTGTATAACTTTTTTTATCACTTTTTATTTATTTTTTTGGCCATTTGGACGCTTTTTTATGTTTTGCTGTTTGCTGTATTTTTATATTATGGGCGTTTTTGCACATTGCGACACCCATGATGTGTATTTTTTTATGTTTAAGTTCTTTTATTTTTATTTTTGGAAAAGGGGGGTGATTTGAATTTTAATTTTTTTTTTTTACACTTTTTTTATAGTTCCCATAGGAAACTATAACATGCAATCAATAGATTGCTATTATCATAGACTCCAATGCACTAGAATTGGAATCTATGATGATTTAACTAGTTTCCTATGGAGCCCTATTACAGCCAAGGGCTCCATAGGAAATACTATGAAGCAGCCTCCTGTCATTCACAAAGACAGGGGCTGCTGGATACACACTCTGGCTCCTCCGATCGGCACACTGCGGAGACAGAGCACGACTGAAAGCGTGCACTTTCGGTTTTAAGCACGCCGAGGGATTAAATGGATTGACCACGGCATCTGAGGGGTTAAATGTCTGCGATCCGCTTACTGCTGGTTGCGGACATTAACCGGGGGTGTCTGCTATAAGAAGCAGGCGACCACCCATGGCTATGGAGCCCGCAGCTCTCAGGAGTGGGTACCATCTTTAAAGACCCGCCCAGCGCCATACTATTACAGCGCTGGTTGGGAAAGGGTTAAAGATTGACTACAGAGCCTCACAATTGTCTGTCACTTTGCAGCAATCATATCATTATCACCACAAAACAAAATAAACAAAAGTTAATTCCTTTATTATGCAGATGGTTGTCAATAATGCAGCATCCACCATTAACAGTAGGTAATGGTCACAACTTATATCCTCCCCCTCCCTGCACAATGACTGATGCACAGGTCACAAACATGCCTAGAACACTTTCTTTAAGAAGGCATCTCCAGAATACAGATACATTTACAGTATGCCTGTGAGGCTGCTATTTACAGAGCACTGTTTTGCTAAGATAGACGCCGTCATAATCATGCACAGAAAGTACAGATTATATTAAAAAATATATAATGTCTAAATTATTTTTGGGACATTTGAAAACCTTTGAGAAGAAAGGGGATGTGATAAAACAACTAAATAACCACTACACATAGAAAATCCACTACCATTCTGGGCTTTCTCACTGTCCTGCAATGATGACATTGTGACCACCTGCATGTGACTGCTGTAGCCATCGTGGGTAGGTGGTTGTAAAATCATCACTAGAGGGAGCATCAGATTGGCAGTGCTAGAATAGGAGAATAGTAATACTTTGTCATTTTATCATTTATTCTCCAAGTTTTTAAATGTCCTAGACAAACCCTTTAGGGTTAGTTCATACTTTTGTACTTTTTATAGCAGTTCATTGATCCAAAGAAAGAAGTAGGTTGGAAGGGAATTAAAAATCTAAAGAAATTACTTTTCCCCCCTTGCTGTATCGAGTTCTTACAGCTGCTTTTTTGCACCATTTCACTTTTTTTTTTTTTTTTTTTATATAATCTAAATAAAAACAACATAGTAGGCAGAAATCTTACTGCAACAATACTGCAATAGTACCAAAATCAATTGTCAATGTTTTTAGAAGGGGAAGGATATTTTAAGCACCTCTGTCTTAAAGTTACAGAAAACATGCTTTCAATTTTGCAATAACAGTTCCATAATTTCTGGGTCTGTGTACCAAACCTGTGACTTTTCATTTAGGAAAATTGTGAGTTTTCATTGGGCCTCATAATATGGTCTGGAATACAGAAGGGTAGAAAACTAAAGAACCAGGCCTCATCTTACAAGAGGCAGATTGTGGGTTCTAGCAGCAGCAGCCATCCAGGCAGTAGTAGTAGTGGTGGTAGGCAACAGTTCTCCTTGGCTTCAGAAAGGCACAAGATAATTATTCAGGATAAAAAGAAGGAGATTATGGCCTCCTTTTCTCAGTCACAGCAGGATGATGTAGATATCACTTCTGACTCTGACACTATGCCTTGGAACCAGGGGTCACAGCATTCCTTCTGCTACTCCTCCTGGCCGCCCCAGATAAGTTTTTCAGTTGCTTCGTCTGTGTCTTTACTGTCACCTCCTAGTAGCAACAAAACCCCATCACTATGGCAGATAGTCAACAAAATCTCCCTTTTGATGACCTGTGTAAAAGCAATCAGCGTTTGGACTGTTATAAGGAGGAGGTTCATGCAGAATGTGTGTGTGTGTATGGGGGGGCATGAATAGCTGTGTTAGTGGTAGTAGCGATGGCTCTTGTAGCCATGGTGGTGTTGGTAAGGGCAGTAGTAGCAACAGTGGCAGTTGGGGCAAATACAGGGCATGGAATAGGGTGGGGGGCCAAGTTGTTCCCCATGAGATATCACAGTCTGATAAAAGTGTTAGGGACGATGAGGATTCTGATGATCATTGTTTGTTGCACAGTACCTTTTAGCTGGATTGGGGAGCTGGGACGGATGTAACATCAGGGGAGGAGGGTGGTGGTGGTGGCAGAGGCAGCAATAAATAGTAGAGGTTATGCACATCCAGAACCTCCCAAAGAACTATCCGGGCCAGAGCTGCTTTGGGAACTGGTGATGATGTTAATACTGTGAGTACAGCTGACCTAAAACGTGCCAGAGCTAAGCCAAGCTTGGCTGCTGCTAGTTCTACACACATTTCTACAATATGGCAGTTTTCTTCTGTGCTGCAAGACAACAGCATTGCTATGTGCAAGATCTGCAAGAGTAAAATAAGTCATGGGCAGTTAAACACAAACTTAGGCACCACAGCTCTACAGGGAGTGCAGAATTATTAGGCAAATGAGTATTTTGACCACATCATCCTCTTTATGCATGTTGTCTTACTCCAAGCTGTATAGGCTCGAAAGCCTACTACCAATTAAGCATATTAGGTGATGTGCATCTCTGTAATGAGAAGGGGTGTGGTCTAATGGCATCAACACCCTATATCAGGTGGGCATAATTATTAGGCAACTTCCTTTCCTTTGGCAAAATGGGTAAAAAGAAGGACTTGACAGGCTCAGAAAAGTCAAAAATAGTGAGATATCTTGCAGAGGGATGCAGCACTCTTAAAATTGCAAAGCTTCTGAAGCGTGATCATCAAACAATCAAGCGTTTCATTCAAAATAGTCAACAGGGTCGCAAGAAGCGTGTGGAAAAACCAAGGCGCAAAATAACTGCCTATGAACTGAGAAAAGTCAAGCGTGCAGCTGCCAAGATGCCACTTGCCACCAGTTTGGCCATATTTCAGAGCTGCAACATCACTGGAGTGCCCAAAAGCACAAGGTGTGCAATACTCAGAGACATGGCCAAGGTAAGAAAGGCTGAAAGACGACCACCACTGAACAAGACACACAGGCTGAAACGTCAAGACTGGGCCAAGAAATATCTCAAGACTGATTTTTATAAGGTTTTATGGACTGATGAAATAAGAGTGAGTCTTGATGGGCCAGATGGATGGGCCCATGGCTGGATTGGTAAAGGGCAGAGAGCTCCAGTCTGACTCAGACGCCAGCAAGGTGGAGGTGGAGTACTGGTTTGGGCTGGTATCATCAAAGATGAGCTTGTGGGGCCTTTTTGGGTTGAGGATGGAGTCAAGCTCAACTCCCAGTCCTACTGCCAGCTTCTGGAAGACACCTTCTTCAAGCAGTGGTACAGGAAGAAGTCTGCATCCTTCAAGAAAAACATGATTTTCATGCAGGACAATGCTCCATCACACGCATCCAAGTACTCCACAGCGTGGCTGGCAAGAAAGAGTATAAAAGAAGAAAATCTAATGACATGGCCTCCTTGTTCACCTAATCTGAACCCCATTGAGAACCTGTGGTCCATCATCAAATGTGAGATTTACAAGGAGGGAAAACAGTACACCTCTCTGAACAGTGTCTGGGAGGCTGTGGTTGCTGCTGCACGCAATGTTGATGGTGAACAGATCAAAACACTGGCAGAATCCATGGATGGCAGGCTTTTGAGTGTCCTTGCAAAGAAAGGTGGCTATATTGGTCACTGATTTGTTTTTGTTTTGTTTTTAAATGTCAGAAATGTATATTTGTGAATGTTGAGATGTTATATTGGTTTCACTGGTAAAAATAAATAATTGAAATGGGTATATATTTGTTTTTTGTTAAGTTGCCTAATAATTATGCACAGTAATAGTCACCTGCACACACAGATATCCCCCTAAAATAGCTAAAACTAAAAACTACTTCCAAAAATATTCAGCTTTGATATTAATGAGTGTTTTGGGTTCATTGAGAACATGGTTGTTGTTCAATAATAAAATTAATCCTCAAAAATACTGATATGGTTCTGGATCTGACTCCAATAGTCAGTGATGTATTGTTGATGTATTGCTCCGAATGATATAAAATAATTGGCATACGTACGCCTTGAAAGAGATCACACACAGACTGTCACAGAGAAGTCAGTCAATGCAAGATGCTGCGTTTATTGAGATTACATGATATTTTATAGCAAAAAAGAGGAACTTTATGACTCGGCTAATTTGATGATCTAATTGTCACATTACTAAGTCCCATGACAAGGTATCACATTATCACTCCATACTTTAGCAATGTCAGCACTATGTCAGCAATTTCAATATCATAAAGTGTTTAGTAAGGGATTATTAAGGGAGCTGGCTGCTACTTCAGGGGCCATCTTGTTTGTTAAGCAAACTGTTAGATATAATACAAGCAAGTATACATTTGATACTAGATATATAGATATATGATTCCACAACAGTCCCCCCTTGTAGACTTGATTGTAGACTTGATTGTAGACTTTCCCTAAACCTAGCGAATCCCCTGGCATACCATTCGTATCCTCTTCACCCACAGTGGCGACAACTTATCCCTTGTGAATAAGTTCCCGATTGAGCGGACTTCTGGTAATACCCTGGGATTCATTTGTCCCTAATTCTCATCATCTCTTGGATCTTCAGGTCTGGGTGGAGGAGCTTCATCCGCGGGAGTTGGAGAAGGCGGGGGTGTCGGGAATGTAGGGGGTGTCGGGAATGCAGGGACGACATCCACATCTATTGCGGTGCTAGCCATTTGTTCATAGAGAAGTAGTATGGCTTCTTCAGCAGGCTTCTTTCTGTTGGTGATACGGTTAATGCAGGAAACAACAAATTTGATAAATATGTAGATTACCATCAATATTAGGGCTATCTGTAATATTCCCTGAATTATTCCCATCGTCCATCCACTAATTCCCTTGAACCAGTTACTGGGATTAAGGAATGAGAAAGTGTCAGACCACCATGTTGACTTATCTGCACTGTGAGACTCTAGCCATTCATCACGTATCTCACTCATCTTTTCCAAACCAGCTTTTACTTGTAGATTACCTTGTGGATCGATATAATGGCAGCATGCAGTACCTACTACCTGACACATACCTCCATCCTTTGCAGTCAAGTAGTCTAATACTAAAGTGTGTTGATTAGTGACTATGATGAGCTGATTCTGGACAACATTAGATGTATTCATCAGTTTCATAATTTCCCAAATCTGATCATCCAAGTAGTCGGTAGCCATTACTAGTTTGTCATATGTTTGTGTAAGCATAGGATAGATTAATAGAGTACTAAAGAACTTGTTGGCACCACTCATTTCCACAAGATGGGGTTTTCCATTTGGTCTAGGAATGTTATCTGCGGCTCTTTTATATAAGGTGTGTTTGGGGATAGCATTGACATTTAATTTTCCATGAGGCAGTGTAAAAGTGGCTGGTGTGAGCCTAGCAATTGTACATAAACCTTTGAAATCCGAAGGGAGCCATTTATATGCCCTGTGTCCACATACTAGGTATATATTTTTTGGGACCGAAACCACTGTGCTATTGAACAAACGAGTGATTAAGTGGGCTAGTTTGATACCTTCTGCCAGTTTTTGACCCTTTTCTTGACCCTCTGTGGTTTCACTAGTCATCCCTATTGTCAAGTCCTTTACACTGCGCCGGGCGCAGGCCAGATCACCACTTGCTTCAGCATATATACCAATGCACTGTACTGGACTGTCTGGGTTGGAATCATTACAGCCTGATCTGTTATGGGAACTGAAAACCATACCATGGGTTTGTACCTGTAGGCAGTAACAGTGGGTCCAATTTGGGAAGCAGGATACATTGCTCCACATATAGTCATTCCAGGGCATATTGCTATTCTGAGCTGAGGGTCCTGTTCTGTTTATCATTAGCCATGGGGACCCATCCCATGCTACTACTATTAGGGAAGCTTTTCTGTTGCCATTTTTGGTATTAACCTCTTTTATGCTAGAAAGGAAAACAGCTGATCCTGCCAAATCTCTTATCTCTTGGAAGGTTAGGGGCACAGCTAAATAAGGCATAGGCTCTAGCATTTACTGGGCCATGTGTACATATCCAACAATCTTTTAGTGAAGAGGTGGTGGTGTCAGAATCACCTTCCTTCAGACTTTTATACAACACTTGATGATGTTTGACAAACTTATTGTCCCACCCGTCATCATCCATTTCCGCCGGGGGAGGAATGTATGCACTGGTGAGTGTCATCAGTGCTAGCAGATAAAAGAAAATCATTTTGTTATTTCTGAATCTGGCGGGTTCCTTATCCTTTTGCAGTGAGAGGCGTGGATCCAGGTGGATCTCCCTTCGAGCTTTACAGAAGTTGGAGTGGTCAGTAGTACTTGGTAAGGCCCCTCGAAGCGTGGTTCTAGGGTACTTCTGACGTGTTTCTTGACCACTACCCACTCTCCTGGTTTCAGAGTGTGGCTGCCTTCTAGGGAGTCAGGATCTGGAATGGAAGAAAAGACTTGCACATGGATGTTAGACAACTGTTTGCTCAAAGCTATCACATACTTTGCAACAGATTCATAATGCATTTGCAACTGTTGAGGGAAGTACAGCCCCATCCGGGGTCCCGACCCAAACAATATCTCATGTGGAGTCAGCTTATGGGGAGGTTTGGGAGTGTGTCTGACTGCAAAGAGTGCTATTGGTAAACACTGAACCCAATTGAGCCCTGTCTCCCTAGTCATTTTCAGCATTTTTGACTTTAATACCCCATTCAGTCTCTCGACTTTGCCGCTACTTTGGGGTCTGTAAGGGGTGTGGAATGCCAGGTGTGACCCTACCATCTTCCAGACCTCTTGGGTTAGGTTAGCAGTGAATGCTGGGCCCTGATCACTCTCAATGACCTCAGGTACCCCGTACCTACAGACAGTTTCCTGTATCAATTTTTTAGCAGTAGTTGTTGCTGTCTGATTCCTGACGGGGTAGGCTTCTGGCCACCCAGAGAACATGTCTACCACTACTAACACGTATTGAAACCCTTGGCACATTGGCATCTGGATATGATCAATCTGGATCCTCTGGAAGGGGTATAAGGCTTTTGGGAGACATTTTTTGGGCGTGGGCTCAGTCCTACCTGGATTGCATTGGGCACAGATTAAACATGACTGGACATATTTCACTAGTACAGGAGTGATTCCTGGGGCTACCCATATTTTATCGATGAGCTCTTTCATTATTGTCTTAGATTGATGAGTGGGCCCATGGGCCACAGAGGCTATTACAGGATAGAGTGCTCTAGGCAAGCACACTTTCTTCCCTTGTGTCCAAAGTCCGGATTCTTCTTCCAGGGCTGACTCCTTTAACCAGGTTTCCTTTTCTGAGCGGGTGGCTTGCTTCTGCATCTGTTTCAGTAGATCCCATGATATTTCTTGTTGCTTGACATTTGGTTGTGCTAACATGATTTTATCTGGCTGTGCTCTTTCCTCTTCCATTGCTGCCTGTTTGGCTGCTTGGTCCGCCAATGCATTTCCTTTGGCTTCTGGTGTGTCAGCACGGGTATGTGCCTTTACTTTGATTACTGCTACTTTGGTGGGCAGGAGTACTGCAGTCATCAAAGCCTCCACTGCTAAAGCATGTTTAATTGGGGTTCCTGCTGCTGTAATGTAATCTCTGGCCTTCCATATTATTCCGAAATCATGAACTACTCCAAAAGCATATCTGGAGTCTGTGTAGATGTTAGCAGTGGAGTCTTTTGCTATGAGGCAGGCCTCAGTAAGGGCTATGAGTTCAGCCTCTTGTGCTGACTGGTCTGGGCGCAATTGCCTTGCACACAGTACTTCATACTCACTAGTAACTGCCATGCCTGTATGGAATTTCCCTTTGTCATCGGCATACCTTGAACCGTCTACAAAGAGTGTCCAGTGTGGGTTTTGCAAAGGAGTATCCTGTATTGATGGTGGAGTTCCTACTTCAGCTTCCATCATTGTAATGCAATCATGTTCTTGTTCTTTGTAAAGAGAGTCGGTTGAGGCCCATAGTTCTTCTTCCTGAAGATCTTCTTCAGCACGTAGATCAATAAAATCTGCAGAATCTCCATCTGCAGTACACTCCCCCCTTGGGAGAGGAAGGAGTGCAGCAGGATTGAGGATGTGGCATCTCTGGATGGTGACATTATCTGGCAGAAGCAGGCTACACTGGAGCCTGAGGTGGCGTTGTGCAGTGAGGTGTTTAGGTTGTGTTTGTTGCAGGATAGCTGAGATGTCATGGGGAGCCATGATGGTGAGTGGGTGTCCCAGGACGATGTCAGCTGTAGCGTTCAGGAGAGAACTAGCAGCATGAACGGCCCTGACACAGGAAGGGGTGGCTCTGGCTACAGGGTCTAGACGTTTTGAGAAGTAGCCTAGAGGTCTACTACGACCCCCATGGCTCTGGGTGAGAACTCCAGTGGCATGACCCTGACGTTCCATGACATAAAGGCAAAAGGGAAGCTGATAGTTAGGGATGCCAAGAGCTGGGGCAGTGACAATGATTTGTTTGAGAGATTGGAATGCTTTTATGGCTTCTGCAGTCATTTGGAAAGGAACAGTAGCAATACGGGGTATGCAATCAAATAGTGGTTGCATTAGAACGGATGCATTAGGGATCCATGGTCTACAGTATGAAATGAGTCCCAGAAAGGTTTGCAGTTGGTGAGGGGTATCTGGCAGTGGGATGTCTGAGACTGCTTTCTTTCTGGCATCCGTAAGATGCTTACTGCCTTGAGAGATGCAGTGACCTAGGAAAACAACTTTTGGAAGACACAACTGTAATTTAGAACGTGAGACTCTGCACCCAGCATCCGCCAGGTAGGCAAGAAGTGAGGCAGATGAGTTCAGGCAGACGGGGTGTGAGTCAGCACAGAGGAGTAAATCATCCACATATTGTAAGAGTTCCACCTCTGGGTGATCTGCTTGCCATGGTTGTAAGATGGATGCCATTGCTTTGCTAAAGCAGGAAGGACTATTATGAGCTCCTTGAGGCAACACCGTCCAGGTGTATTGTTTTCCATCATGTGTAAAAGCAAAGAGAAATTGGGAGTCTTCATGTAATGGGACAGAGAAAAAGGCATTTGCTAGATCAATGACAGTAAAGATAGCAGCCACAGGAGGAATGCTAGCCAGCAAAGTGTGGGGATTTGGTACAATGGGGGTTTCAAAGACCGTAGCCTCATTAACTGCTCTGAGGTCTTGTACCATGCGATATACAGGAGGCTGTCCCTTCACACTCTTCTTTTTAATTGGGTATAAGGGAGTGTTACATGGTGAGGTGGTAATTTTAATAGCTCCATTTGCAAGAAGAGCCTGTATCTGGAGGGTGATAGCATCTCTCTGGGAAATGGAGAGAGGGTATTGTGCTTTATAAGGCAGTAAGTTAGGATTCTTCAAGGTTACAGTGACTGGCGGGACTTTGAGACGCCCAATGTCTTGGGGACCTTTGGTCCAAAGGGTATTAGGGATGAGGTGCAAAATGCTTTGCAGCGAATCCCCTTGTTCATGTGATTCAAGTGACTGGGATTTTAATGCCATTAGGAGGCAGGTTTCTTCAGGACTCAATGCCGTACCTAGAACAACTGTACCATTTTCCTTGAACTGGATGTTGGCACGTATTTTCTGAAGAAAATCTGAGCCTAATAGGTTATAAGGACATGTCTGGCTTACAACAAATTGTGACATTACTCCAGTGGGCAGATGTAACTGTGGAGATTGGCTTTGGGATTTAGTAGAGGGAGTAATCAAGAGAGGCTTAGTAACAGGGTTGTGCTGGGTGACCCCTTCTAAACCAGAGCAGGGTAAATGCATATCTGTGAGCCAGGAAGGGAGTATGGCGGTCTCACATAACACACTGCGGGCTGCACCAGTGTCTACAAGGAATGAGAGTTCCTTCCCTGCCACATCGAGGGTGATTCGAGGGGCGGGGCCTGCAGGAGGGGCAGAGACTGCCATACACGGGGTGTCCCCTCCCAGCAACACTGGTTTGCCAACGTCCTAGTGGGATGGAGCTGGCCATGGAGGAGGAGTTCCTCTTTGGCTCTGATCTGCTGGCCACAGATGTTTGGAGCGACAGTTTCTCTTAATGTGCCCTGGTTTGCCGCACCCATAACAGACACGGGGGGGCGGGGGTCTTTCCTCTCTTTCTTCTCCCGTCATGACTGCCATGACTGATATGCGGGATTTCTTTGTACTACTCTCCAGCCCTTTTGCAACTTGTTCTAAGATTTCCAATGTTAATGATTTCCATTCTGGGCGACAGGTTACAAGAGCTTTGTTCAGATCTGGCCTAAGGCCATCTACAAATGACCGTGCTAGGAGTCTTAAGTGCACAGGTTCATTTGGACTGAATCCCATATCTTTATAGTTTTGTTTAACTCTTTGTACAAACTTTTCTACTGACTCTGCTTTATCCTGCACCATGTCTTGCAGGGTCGTGGACTGCTCTGCTAGTCTGTCTTTCGCCCACTTATATAATTGCTGAATGAAATCACGGCCAGATTCTGAATCACGAGTGTCATAATTTGCTCCAGGGAGTTCTGGTTGGCGTATGTGATCCATTATAAGTGAAGAAAATTCACCAGTTTTATTTTGTACAATACTTTGCAAGTCTGACCAAGTACACCCGTAGGTTTGATAAACTTGTGCCAATTTTCTATAAAAGGGCATAGGGTGTGTATCTGGGTCAGGCATGAGGTTCACTATGGTGAACAACTGCTGGGGGGTAAAGGACACATACCTAGGTGGCCCGACTGGGCGAGTGTTCAAGTATATTTCCCTTAAGGCTTCAAGATTTCCTTGTCCTATGTTATGGATCTCTCTTTGCAGCTCTGTAATTTGGTTTTGAAAAGACTCATTCATTGCTCTTGCTGCACCCTGCTGACTACTTAGGGTAATATCAGAAAATTGTCCAAGGTGCGGTGGGGGGCTGCGATATCCCGGGGTTTGTGCTGCAGTACCAGGTGCATAGTCCACTGTCTGCTGTGAGTCTTCCCCTGCATCTTCCTTTTGTTTCTCCCCATCCTCATCTTCCTGATCTACAGCACCACTTCCTCCTACCATTATATGAGCTGGAGCTATGGGCTGACTGGGTAGCATGTAGGTGCCGTCAGGATTTACAAGTGGGTATATAGCAGTGACTTGTGGCATGACAGAAAGAGCAGGGTTTGGGGAGATTACAAGTCCAGCCTTGGGCGTTGGCTGAGGACAAGATGGCGTCACTGCTGGGACTGGTGAGACGTGCTGGGGGGCTAAAAAAGCATGATTATGTGGGCGTGGAGCACCACAGGCTAAGCACGTATCACGGGGGGCAGGGTTCTGCTGACCACAATGTGTACAAGTCCAACTTCCCCTTTTTCTTTCAGCTGCGCCACTGTTATAGGGCGGTGGCTGTTCCTGTACTAAGACTGGGCCAGGCCGATAGTAATGGAGTCCTGATTTTTCATCAAACATTGCTTCTCCTTTTGTCTGTTCAAACTCTTTGCTACAGTCCAGCCATACCCTGACTGTATCTATCAACTTATCATCATTCAATTTGCCTCTTTTCTCAGTCAACAATGTCTGCCACACAGCAGAACACAACACACCTCCTTTTGCAATACCATAATTCTTTTCTAACTTGCTTAGTCCTTTGACATAACCTTTTCCTCTCCGGTCCGCCACGTACTGTTCAGGTGAACAATAGCCCTTCGGGACACTATTTCGGTTACCCATCTTTTCAAAACAACACGTTCTGGAGCCTTCAACACTTTCTGGAGCCTTCAACACTTTCTGTCTCTGATAGTTGGATTAGCACAGACACTGACAAACAAACACCTTGAGCTTGAGATTAACACACCACTGGGTTATCAGCAAGCCGTCTCCTTCCCTTCTACTATTTCTTGGGGTTACACACCAGGGTTACCCCTCAATGTAGGCACTTTAGGAGACTTCTATTGTTCTGTCAGTCTATGCCTCTCCTTTCTCCCAGAGACCAGAGAAACCAACCATACACAAAAAAATAATAAAACACAATACATCAAGCTTATCAATACAATGGGGTTCTTACTTTCATGCCCCTGAGGATGCCTCACTGTCGGTGCACCCCTCCCTAGAACAAATATGGATAGACTAAGCCAAGGGACACAGAATAGGTAAGATGAATATATTTTCTCACCTCTTATTACGGGCCGCGGTCCCGGTGTCCGTTGGCTTGTCTCTCTGGGTCCAGTCTCTGGGGGTACGCCAGCAGGAGGTCCAATCCTCAGGCCCCACGTTGGGCGCCAACTGATATGGTTCTGGATCTGACTCCAATAGTCAGTGATGTATTGTTGATGTATTGCTCCGAATGATATAAAATAATTGGCATACGTACGCCTTGAAAGAGATCACACACAGACTGTCACAGAGAAGTCAGTCAATGCAAGATGCTGCGTTTATTGAGATTACATGATATTTTATAGCAAAAAAGAGGAACTTTATGACTCGGCTAATTTGATGATCTAATTGTCACATTACTAAGTCCCATGACAAGGTATCACATTATCACTCCATACTTTAGCAATGTCAGCACTATGTCAGCAATTTCAATATCATAAAGTGTTTAGTAAGGGATTATTAAGGGAGCTGGCTGCTACTTCAGGGGCCATCTTGTTTGTTAAGCAAACTGTTAGATATAATACAAGCAAGTATACATTTGATACTAGATATATAGATATATGATTCCACAACAATACAACTTGCCTAATAATTCTGCACTCCCTGTATTTAACCACATGAAGCGACATCAACCTGAGTGGGAAAAAAAACAGTTACCGGTAATCGGATTTTCCTGACCCCACGACAGCACCTTAGAGAGATGGCTCCGCCTCCAGGACAGGAAACCTGCAGCATGAAAAAAGGTGGAGCCACTCTCCCACCTCAGCGAGTTTTCAGAGCATGAGAGGGACTCCCCATTGCGTTAGTTTAAATTTCATACATATATACACTTTTTTTGTGACACCCGTGAACACACAGCCCTACACCAAAGGGAGAGAATAAAGAGGTGCTGTCGTGGGGTTAGGAAAATCTGATTACCGGTAAGTGTAATCATCATTTTTCCCCTCCCCCACGGCAGCACCTTAGAGAGAGATTTCAGAGATCATCCTCAGGGTGGGTGACAGTGCCCAAGATCTTTGTGCCAAAGAGTAGGTCAGAAATAGAATCGAGCTGAAGCCTATAGCGCTTATAGAAAGTGGATGGAGAAGACCAGGTAGCTGCCTGACAAATCTGTTCTATGGATACGCTGGCCCTTTCCGTCCAGGAAGTCGACACCTCCCTCGTGGAGTGTGCTCTCACAGAAACAGGAGGAGAAACACCAGATACTGAATATGCCAAGGATATGGCTTCTCCAATCCAGCAGGCAATAGATGCCTTAGAGGCCGTATTACATTTTCTAACCCCACCAAATAGTACAAATAAGGCAGAGGATTTTCTCCAATCTTTAGTTACTTCCAGGTACTGTAAAATCCACCTCTTGACATCAAGAGAATGCAGCTCCTTTTCCCTGTCATTCTTCAGTTCTGAAAAGAAAGCTGGAAGAACTACCTACTGAGACCTATTTGACCTAGAAGGGACTTTCGGCAGAAAACCTGGATCTGGGGTCAGCACTACTCTATCCTCTCTGACAGTCATAAAATGGGGGTTAATGGAGAGGGCTTGAATCTCACCAAACCTCCTGGCTGACGTTAAAGCTACTAACAAAAACAGCTTAAGGGTAAGCAATTTAGCTGAGCAAGAATCTAGTGGCTCTAAAGGATGCTTGGTTAAATCATTCAATACTAGGTTTAGATCCCAGGGAGGAAATCTGGTGCCCTTTACTGGTATTACCCTGTCAACTGCCTTAAAAAAAACTAATCACCCATAGGTCCATGGCTAAATTCCTTCTCCCTAAGAGTGACAATGCTGACACCTGCACCTTCAGTGAACTCTTTGCCAACCCAAGGGACACCCTCTCTGGAGGAATTCTAACACCTGTACAACTGAGAATTCTAAAGGCCAATAAACTATCTACACCTAGAAAGGATAAGAACCTTCTCTAGACCCGCACATAGATAACGTTAGTCACTTCTTTCCTACTTTTCATCAAAGTGGAAACAACTTCTTTCAAAAATCTCTGACTGGCTAAAAATTACCTTTCAAATTCCACGCCGAAAGGTGTAGAGACTCTACTTCCGGGTGGAATACTGGACCCTCAACAACAGGTTTGGGATCTCTGGCAGAATCCATGGGTCTGAAACTGACATGGCTCTCAACAGGGAAAACTTCGGCCAAAAGGGCATTATTAGAATCACTCTCGCTTCCTCGTACTTGATCTTCCTTATCACTAGTGGAATTAACTGCAGAGGGGGAAAAGCATATCCCAGAGGGAAGTTCCATCTCTGGAGAAAGGCATCCACTCCAGATGGGTACTCCCTTGGACTGAGGGACTGAGGGAAAAGAACTTCTTGACTTTTCTGTTCTCCCTTGTGGCGAACATGTCTACTGATGGAAGACCCCATAAATCCACTATCTGGGAAAATACTTCTGGATTCAGAGACCATTCCCCCTGACGTATTCTTGACTCCTCTTATGTGTATGGCTGAAAGATGTAGAACTCTCCCTTCTATTTCCTTGAAAATCTACTCCGTCTGTCTCAGTAAGGAATCTGACCTGACTCCCCCTGATTGAGGTACGAAACGACCGACCGATTGTCGGACATCACTCTTACATGCCTGTTCGGGATTTTTGGTAGAGCTGCTCTCAGAGCTAGTAAGACCGCCAGTAGCTCTTTTCGATTTGAAGAAAAACATCTGACCCTGGGACCATTCTCACTGAAAAAGCTGATCCTCCACATGCGCCCCCCCCATCCCCACGGGCTGGCGTCCGTAGTTACTACTACTGGTTCCGGAAAGTACCAGGGAACTCCCTGAGTTAAATTCTCTGTTTCCTTCCACCAGTTCAGGAATGAAATTGTTGGATCTGATAGCTTTATAATCAATTCCAGGGAAGTCCCTGACCATCTCGTGGTGGCCAGCATCTCTTGCCGAGAGTGCCTCTGAGCCCACTGGACCACTGGTATACAGGACATCAGAACTCCTAACAGGGACATAGCTTTCCTTATGGATAAGGCCTCTCCTGACTGAACCCTCTGAACTGCGTTCAGAACCCCGGCAACTTTGTGTTCAGGTGCTTTAAATTTATAATCGTCCGGTATAACCCATCTGTTTTTTTTTTTTTTCACTAGGAACAGAGTAGAATAGAATCCTCTCCCTTCCTATAACTCTGGGACAGAAATCAACACATTTTTGTTTGTTATTTTTTTTATTTCTTGCATTAATGCGAGAGAAGATCTCGAAATCAAAAATCTTTCTGTGGGATATCTTATGAACTCCAACCTTAGCCCTTCCCGCAGAAGTCCCACCAGCCATTTCCCTGCAATCTTTTCCAAAGCAGGTAGGAAGAATTTTAATCTTCCCCCTACTTGGATCAACCTGTTTCTCCATACGACCAGAGGCTGATCTGAACAAAAAACACTTATTCCCAGATCTAGGCCTTGTTCCCTGCTCTGTCTCCCGTCTGCTTTTTATTTTGGAATCTGGACAGGTTCCGAAAGGGTGGTTTATATTGCTTAAACTGGGTAAAGGACTCCTGAGGAAATCATTTCTGTCTGTCTGCAGCCTTTTCAAGCAAAGAGTCTAGTTCTGACCCGAAAAGAAATTGGCCGTCACGGGGAATGCTGCATAGCCTTAATTTTGAAGGCATATCTCCTCCTTTCCAGCTTTTAAGCCACAAGGCCCGGCGTGCAGAATTAGAAAGGGATGCGGCTCTGGCCTCCAGTCTCACCGCATCCACTGAGGCATCAGCAATAAAATCTGCAGCCTTTTGGAAAGTAGGTATGGATGCTAATAACTGCTCCCTAGGGCATCTGTCCCTGATCTGCCCTTCCAGTCTATCTAGCCACAGAGACATTGATCTGGCGGCCACTGTGGCGGCTATAATAGGCCTGAAAGCAGACGCAGAAGACTCCCAAGTACTTTTAAGTAAAGAATCTATTCTTTTAAGTAAAGGGTCTCTTAAGAAACCCATATCCTCAAAAGGCAAGGAGGATCTCTTAGACATTTTTGAAATAGCTACATCTATCTAGATGCTTCCTCCTCAAAGGGGTATTTCCATTTAAAGGTCTTTGATATAAATGGCTTCTTATCCGTTTTTTTCCATTCCTTCTCTACTACCGCTAAAATAGACTTGTGTACTGGAAAACATCTACGCTTATTTTCCCTCAGACTCTCAAATACGAAGTCCTCCACTGATCTATCCTCCTTGGTGTCCTCTAACTCCAGGGTAGATCTAATAACTTTTAGTAATTTGTCCGTATCTTCAGCCGGGAATAGGAATTTTCTTTCTCTCCCTTCATCCTCTGCAGAAGGAGACTCGCTGTCTTCAGACTCCACATCCGACTCCTGCCTCACCACTTTTCTCTTCTTTCTACCAGCTTTAAGGGACACTTTAGAGACTTCAAATCCCTTGGAATACCCGGAGTCTCTGCCGCCACAGTTTTTTCAATGCACTACTGACAGAGCTTCTTAGTATACGAAGATGTCAGCGAACACTTGCAGATAGGGTATTTTTTTTTTCTTTTTCTTGGCCACAACTTTCTTAGGCACCGTCTACAGAGAGGAAACATACCCATATCTAAGGAAACAGCCTTGACCTTTTAAGGACCAAACATTAGAACTACCAGTGGCAGGATTTCAATGTCTGCACTTTCAGACCTCCTTTCTTCCTCCATTATTGTAGGTAACCCTACATACAATCAATATTATAAACGATTACCATGTGCCACCAGAGTGCCCCTCTCACCTGAGAGATCCAATGCATCCTGCAGACCCACCACACCACAGACACCACTGAGACAGAAATTCTGCTGTCTATCTCCGGACAACTTCACTCCGACCCCTCCGGATCTCTGCCATACCTGCTGCCGCTCTTGAAGATGCCGAAATGCCTAACTTCCGGTCACCTGACCAGAAGTGCACGGCCGCAAAATGCATTGACTTCCTATATGATGTCACCATTCTGCGCCCACGTCCTGTGGCATCCTGGATGGCCTGCGTTTTGCTCGGGCCTTCTGGCCACACCTGCTACGATGGTGTGGTCCTCCTCACATGAGGGACAAACACCTCCTGCCTGCTAGAGAGACCTGCGGACTCCTTGACAGCTGCTGCTCTCTCCTGTTCCTCCAGCCCCAAACCTATGGGAGAGGAACCTGTGGCAGGTAAGAAATCTTGCTGTCACTGACCCTCCAATATCTACCGGGGCTTCCAGGTCATGACAAACCCGAACTGTAGGCTTCCCACACCAGGACAGGAAACCTCACTGAGGTGGGGGAGTGGCTCCACCTTTTTATGCTGCAGGTTTCTTGTCCTGGAGGCGGAGCCATCTCTCTAAGGTGCTGTCGTGGGGGAAACTAGCCGTGTCCACCAGCTAGCACATCAAGAATTGCCACATCCAAGGGTAGTACTGTGTCTCTCTCATCATCATTATCATCACATATTACTCTCCCACAAACTTCATCTTCTCCGCTCCATTGTCAGCCATTTTAGATGCCCAGCACTCCATTATTTAGCAAGCTTAACTCCCACCTAGCCAATTTGCTGGTAGTGCAGTCACTGCTGTACCATTTAGTAGAGTCTTCTTCCTTTTGAGAGATGATTACTGGTACTCAGGCTCACTGAAAGATACCTATCCAGCATTATGTCTCCCAAAAAGACATTCCTGCCTTGTACTCTTACATGGAGGACAAAAATTTAGGCCCTTCCTTGCAAGTCTCACTATGGCAAGGTACATGCCATGGTGGACACCTGGAACAGCCCTTTCACAACCCACTGGCTCAATGTTTTTCATGGTAGCTGTGAAGCAGATCCCCAGCAAACACCATCCCCGCTCAAGCAAAACCAGGTCCATTTGACACCTCCATGTTTGTGTGGCCATGGTTCCCACACCAGGCACTTATACGCCTTCTCCACCTCCTCCTTAATGTAAATCCTCTCGTCCCCACAAGGAGGTCAGACTGTTGCTCCTAGTCCCCTTCCGTCCTATTACGTATAAAGTCAAGTGTTGTCATGCAGTTATACAGCTGATCGGCCTTGGTGACAGAAGTTACATAGCCAATCCCTTACTAAAGTGCATCAAGCAGCAAACATTCTGCTGGCTGTTCCGCCAGTTCAAACTTGGCAAGATGCTCAGCAACAACAGATGCAACATTGTGGCCATGCCTTCTGCTCCCTGATGATGCATGTGATAAAAAAATAAAAAAGTTTTGCACAACTAGGTTTAAGTACTGTACATTTGCTTGTGCAAGATGCTAGCAAAGACCGTCTTTGCATTTCAACTATTCTTAATGTGGCAACAAACACCCTCGTGGACTTGCAACAACAGAGCTCAATGCAGTCACCCAACTTAATCTGCAACATTCCAACTCACTGGAATTCAACAATGTACATTCTAGACTGTCTGTACGAACAGTGGAAAGTCATGAATGATTTTGTCATGCACCAGACCACCTCAGCAGGGAAAATGTGTTGTTTTGAGGTAAGAGAGTGGCTGCTCAGACACTTGTCCCGTACTGGAGCCCTTTAAACAGGCTCAACATTTGTCAGTAGAGACAACTGTGGCTCCCTGATATTTATCTTAGAACAGATGCACATGCTTATGCGACAGGGGACAACGTCAAAATATAAATATCTAACACATCTTGCTGCCAGCCTTGTAGTTTAGGACCCACAATGAGAAAGTTGCATGGTGGAGGATGAGGAGCTGCCATTGGAGGAAAAGGAGTAATTGGAGGCGGAGGAGCAGGAGGAAGATGATGATGACACCGACCATCTCAGTGACGGGGAAGAGCTGGAAAGAACTAGCCATGATTTTATGTCTTCGCTATCAAAGAAAAAAGAGGGATTGTTTTCCTCCTGCAAAAATGGAGGCCAAATTACTTTATTACCCGGAAACACTGTGGGGTAGATTTATCAAAATTGGTGCAAAAGAAAACAGGCTTAGGTACCTGTAGCATCCAATCAGATTCCACCTGAAAAATGAAAGGTGGAATGATTGGTTGCTAGGGGCAACTAAATCAGTTTTACTTTGCATCAGTTTTGACAAATCCCCCAGTGTATGCAGCTTGCTGCAGCTTTCAAAGAGCAGATGCTTGCCACTAGCTTATCTGAAAGAGATTCCCTTCTCCACCCCATGCAGTTTCATCTCACCATAAGCAGCAGAAGCCACACCAGCAGCCAGTTCAGTCTCCTCAACATGATGGAACAGTTTTTTTACATGTGGCACCAGGGTGAGACAAATGAATAAATCTGGCCTTGCTGATGATGCTCCATCTTGTCACTGCTGATTTCTGCCTGCCTACCATCATGTTTACTGCCTACCATAATGTTCCTTACTATATGGCTGCTACTGCCATCATGTAACTGCTGCCATCATGTCTGTAAAATTAGCTCTACAAAATTTCCAGACTTTATGGCAAAATGTATTATGTACGAAACGCTCGTTCATTGGGTAATATGATACTTTGTGCTGTCACCAAAATAATTGTTTGCCATGCTGTCTAAACAGTGTCTGCTGACGGCAAACAATGATTCGGTAAGGGGATGAGCGATGGCATTTGTGATTGCTACTCCCCATACTGTGAACGAGATCTCTGCATGCAAATGCAGTGTTCTCCTTCACTGACGAGCAGGCATTTGCCTGGAATGAACCCTTCCTTCCCGACAATCACCTGCTAAATTGTTAAAGGGGCCTTTAGTCATAATGAGTGATACCAAAGTACATCCTTTTTTCTGAGACATTTTTTTACGTGCAGATGCAATATTTTATAACAGAAAATTTCATTTGCATTGTTTTCTCATCAAGAGAAACATGTTACTATTTGCAAGCTACGAGCTCTGCACCAAATGGGACGACTGTAATAAATGTAACCTGATTTTAAAACATTCTACACATTAAGTATTTGAATGTCCTAATCATCAGCAAATGCAAGGATGTCAAGCAGATGTTATTTTCCTTAGAAACATAGAGATGTCTGGAATAGAGCAACTCATATATTAGAACCTATGGTATGATAGGTCTTATTTTTCTCATAAATTCCACTTATATATTATTTACGTATTTGCTTCTGCAATGCATTCTGGGAAGGGCATTGTGCCCTTTATGTCATTAAGGTCACTGAATGTAGAAATCAAACTGCAGAAGGCTATGTGTGAAATGCATTTCAGGTGATGGATGGCAAATAAACTGAAAGTGACCAGATAGGAATGCATCAGTAAAACTAAACCTAATTGCTATGAGCCTTTTTTACTTGTATTTGCACACTATCAAAATTAAAAGTTTCTATCTCACACACCAGTATCATTGTCACAAATTAACATATTGCGGATCTTCTGACTCAAACTGACTGCCTCATAATGTTTTATGAGGCATTTAGTTCCTATCTGACATTATCATATGAGTACAGTAAAATAGACCCACTTTTATATAAGAACTGACTGCATCATAAAACGCTATTGCAGTTACAGTTGCAAGAAAAAGTATGTGAACCCTTTGGAATGATATGGATTTCTGCTCAAATTGGTCATAAAATGTAATCTGACAATTACAGTCTGCTTAAACTAATAACACACAAGCAATTGAATGTTACCGTGTTTTTATTGAACACCATGCAGGTGGAAAAAGTATGTGAACCCTTGAATTTAATAACTAGTTAAACCTCTTTTGCCAGCAATAACTTCAACCAAGCGTTTCCTGTAGTTGCAGATCAGACGTGCACAACGGTCAGGAGTAATTCTTTCGGTTCAGCAATATTCTTGGGATGTCTGGTGTGAATCACTTTCTTGAGGTCATGCCACAGCATCTCAATCGGGTTAAGGTCCAGTTTGTGGGAGATGATCAGGAAGTACTGAATATGGGCAGCTCTTTAGGAGCCTGTGACTTTTTAACAAAAACTTCGCATAGAACTTGTGACTTTTCATGAGTCTTGTAATGTCTGTAGGTAGGGACAGACACAGACAGTGAGCCCTGACCTGGAACCCACCCCACTTTACCTACCTACTTGCAGCTCAATGCCTAGGTATCAAGACAGCAACTGGTCGACAGTCCCTACACACAGGGAAAGTTGTAAGAAAATGTGTCAGAAAGAGGCAGACAATATAATACAAAAACTATAGACAGTAGTCAAAAAACAAGTCCAATTGAATCCAAGAACCAGGAACCTAGCTAGTAATCCCAAACAAGACTATTGCTGCCACTTGTATATGAACAGGAAGGGGTAGAGCATGGAGTCCCTGAATCAGAACCTGAAAGGTCATTACTTGGTGCTCCATTATTAAGAAACACCAGCACACAGGAATAGAGCAGCTAAGCAATCATCCCACTGCTAGTTTCCTCCAGCAAACCCCCGCTGTTGCTAAGGACGCTGTCAAATCACCAGGAGGGCATGGATTAGCAACAGGTCTCTCCCAATGCGGTCTCACCGTTGGAGCCCGGACAGGTACGTTTGTGATACGTTTATATTTGTTTGGGGTACACTTACAACATCGCTTATATTTGCACCTTTTTTCTGATAACATACTCATATGTGATGGTCCTAACACAACTATGTTAACCATGCCCACTTTTCTTGTCAGATTTCTATTTTGGTGTGAATAGGTGCATTGGTATATGATATATGTGCAAACTATTATTAAACTATTATTACTATTAAAGTTCATTATTGTGACAGTTTGCACTACTTTTTTGGGTACAGATTGATTGATAAATCTCCCCCTATGAGTCCACCTGGCAGTTATATCATGCAACATTATTTACAGTCAGGTCCATAAATATTGGGACATTGACACAATTCTAACATTTTCGGCTCTATATACCACCACAATGGATTTGAAATGAAACAAACAAGATGTGCTTTAACTGCAGACTGTCAGCATTAATTTGAGGGTATTTGCATCCAAATCAGGTGAACGGTGTAGGAATGACAACAGTTTGCATATGTGCCTCCCACTTGTTAAGTGACCAAAAGTAATGGGACAATTGGCTTCTTTGCTGTTCCATGGCCAGATGTGTGTTATTCCCACATTATCCCAATTACAATGAGCAGACAAAAGGTACAGAGTTTATTTCAAGTGTGCTATTTGCTTTTGGAATCTGTTGCTGTCAACTCTCAAGATGAGATCCAAAGAGCTGTCACTATCAGTGAAGCAAGCCATCATTAGGCTGAAAAACAAACAAAACAAACCCATCAGAGAGATAGCAAAAACATTAGGCGTGGTCAAAACAACTGTTTGAAACATTCTTAAAAAGAAGGAAGGCACCGGTGAGCTCAGCAACATCAAAAGACCCGGAAGACCACGGAAAGCAACTGGTGGATGACCGAAGAATTCTTTCCCTGGTGAAGAAAACACCCTTCATAACAGTTGGCCAGATCAAGAACACTCTCCAGGAGGTAGGTGTATGTGTGTCAAAGTCAACAATCAAGAGAAGACTTCACCAGAGTGAATACAGAGGGTTCTATACAAGATGTAAACCCGTGGCCAGTCATGTCCCAGGCGGTAGCTCTACCCACTAGGCTACCGTCTCTCCTTGGACTATTCTCTAGCTAACTTCTATTACCTCTCTTGTCCTTGCCTTGACCTGCTGATTATTCAAATCTCTTGCACCTGCTACTTCCCTATAAAACCCAGCCCTTGAACCCAGCCCTTTGCTGGTTATTGTGCCTCCAAGCCTGTAGCAAGCTTCCTCTCTGTTCCTCCACCACTATCCACCACGATTTACCATTGTTGCCAACCCGGACCGTTTGACGTCGCTGATTTGCCGCCTGCATCGACTCACTGCTTATCATCGACCACACCTCCGTCTACTCCTGCTGTTACCTCCCTGCTATCTCTGCTGCCGACCCGGACTGACCGACCACGCTACCTGCCTCCTGCTTCCGTGGGCCTTTGCCACTGGACTCCATACTTCCAGCTCGGGTGTCCTCTTACTCAGGTAAGCCTCGATTAACACTACCATCCATAACAGTGAGCCTCAAAAATAGGAAGAACAGATTAGAGTTTGCCAAACAACATCTAAAAAAAGCCTTCACAGTTCTGGAACAACATCTTATGGACAGATGAGACCAAGATCAACTTGTACCAGAGTGATGGGAAGAGAAGAGTATGGAGAAGGAAAGGAACTGCTCATGATCCTAAGCATACCACCTCATCAGTGAAGCATGGTGGTGGTAGTGTCATGGCGTGGGCATGTATGGCTGCCAATGGAACTGATTTATTGATGATGTGCCTGCTGACAAAAGCAGCAGGATGAATTCTGAAGTGTTTCGGGCAATATTATCTTCAGCCAAATGCTTCAGAACTCATTGGACGGCGCTTCACAGTGCAGATGGACAGTGGCCCAAAGCGTACTGCAAAAGCAACCAAAGATTTTTTTAAGGGAAAGAAGTTGAATGTTATCCAATGGCCAAGTCAAAGACCTGACCTGAATCCGATTGAGCATGCATTTCACTTGCTGAAGACAAAACTGAAGGGAAAATGCCCCAAGAACAATCAGGAACTGAAGACAGTTGCAGTAGAGGTCTGGCAGAGCATCACCAGGGATGAAACCCAGTGTCTGGTGATGTCTATGCATTCCAGACTTCAGGCTGTAATTGACTGCAAAATATTTGCAACCAAGTATTAAAAGTGAAAGTTTGATTTATGATTATTATGTCCCATTACTTTTGGTCCTGTAACAAGTGGGAGGCACATATGCAAACTTTTGTAATTCCTACACCGTTCACCTGATTTGGATGTAAATACCATCAAATTAAAAGCTGACAGTCTGCAGTTAAAGCACATCGTGTTTGTTTAATTTCAAATCCATTGTGGTGGTGTATAGAGCCAAAAATTTTAGAATTGTGTCAATGTTCCAATATTTATGGACCTGACTGTATATCATAATAACAAGCTATGTATCAGGCAGTGGATTCACTAACCATGACCCTAGTTGAATGATTTTTATTTAAGTGTGTACAAAAAGGAATTCCCTAAATATAAATCATAGATGTTAAATTGTCAATAGTAATCTTTCTCTATCCACAGATAAGTAATTTATATGTTCTATATTATTCAAGTCAATTTCCAGTGAATTACTATTAAGTGGCTTCTTTGTTGAAATGGTACTTACTCAACTGTGTATCAATGTGACTTATAAGACCTTTATCATCACTGGCTTCATTCCCAGAAATTCCTTTTGTCCTCTCCTTAACTGTAATTATATTTATTTTAGTATTCTATTACTCAGTTTATCCTATTATTTCTCAGCCTACAACATGCTAAAGACCAATTGCTTGAAACCACTGCATGTAAAGTTGCATGGTATTTATCCACCGGTATATTAATGTACTTATTTATAGGGTAATAAATGACTGTTTAGTCTTAGCATCTGGAGCTTAGGATTCTGAAGCATATTATTGGGTAAAAAGCTGGGTGATATAAAAGTATTGTACTGCATTTTTTTTTTAACTATTGCATTATATATAGAGTTGAGCGAACACCTGGATGTTTGGGTTCGAGAAGTTCGGCCGAACTTCCCGGAAATGTTCGGGTTCGTCCCGAACCCGAACCCCATTGAAGTCAATGGGGACCCGAACTTTTCGGCACTAAAACGGCTGTAAAACAGCCCAGGAAAGGGCTAGAGGGCTGCAAAAGGCAGAAACATGTAGGTAAATCCCCTGCAAACAAATGTGGATAGGGAAATGAATTAAAATAAAAATTAAATAAATAAAAATTAACCAAAATCAATTGGAGAGAGGTCCCATAGCAGAGAATCTGGCTTCCCGTCACCCACCACTGGAACAGTCCATTCTCAGATATTTAGGCCCCGGCACCCAGGCAGAGGAGAGAGGTCCCATAACAGAGAATCTGGCTTCATGTCAGCAGAGAATCAGTCTTCATGTCATAGCAGAGAATCAGGCTTCACGTCACCCACCACTGCAACAGTCCATTTTCATAAGTTTAGGCCCAGCACCCAGGCAGAGGAGAGAGGTCTCGTAACAGAGGATCTGGCTTCATGTCAGCAGAGAATCAGTCTACATGTCATAGCAGAGAATCAGGCTTCATGTCACCCACCACTGCAACAGTCCATTGTCATAAATTTAGGCCCAGCACCCAGGCAGAGGAGAGAGGTCCCGTAACAGACAATCTGGCTTCATGTCAGCAGAGAATCAGTCTGCATGTCATAGCAGAGAATCAGGCTTCACGTCACCCACCACTGCAACAGTCCATTGTCATGTATTTAGGCCCAGCACCCAGGCAGAGGAGAGAGGTCCTGTAACAGATAATCTGGCTTCATGTCAGCAGAGAATTAGTCTGCATGTCATAGCAGAGAATGAGGCTTCACGTCAGCCACCACTGCAACAGTCCATTGGCATATATTTAGGCCCAGCACCCAGGCAGAGGAGAGAGGTCCCGTAACAGACAATCTGGCTTCATGTCAGCAGAGAATTAGTCTGCATGTCATAGCAGAGAATGAGGCTTCACGTCAGCCACCACTGCAACAGTCCATTGGCATATATTTAGGCCCAGCACCCAGGCAGAGGAGAGAGGTCCCGTAACAGACAATCTGGCTTCATGTCAGCAGAGAATCAGTCTGCATGTCATAGCAGAGAATCAGGCTTCACGTCACCCACCACTGCAACAGTCCATTGTCATAAATTTAGGCCCAGCACCCAGGCAGAGGAGAGAGGTCCCGTAACAGACAATCTGGCTTCATGTCAGCAGAGAATTAGTCTGCATGTCATAGCAGAGAATGAGGCTTCACGTCAGCCACCACTGCAACAGTCCATTGGCATATATTTAGGCCCAGCACCCAGGCAGAGGAGAGAGGTCCCATAACAGACAATCTGGCTTCATGTCAGCAGAGAATTAGTCTGCATGTTATAGCAGAGAATGAGGCTTCACGTCAGCCACCACTGCAACAGTCCATTGGCATATATTTAGGCCCAGCACCCAGGCAGAGGAGAGAGGTCCCGTAACAGACAATCTGGCTTCATGTCAGCAGAGAATTAGTCTGCATGTCATAGCAGAGAATGAGGCTTCACGTCAGCCACCACTGCAACAGTCCATTGGCATATATTTAGGCCCAGCACCCAGGCAGAGGAGAGAGGTCCCGTAATAGACAATCTGTCTTCATGTCAGCAGAGAATTAGTCTGCATGTCATAGCAGAGAATGAGGCTTCACGTCAGCCACCACTGCAACAGTCCATTGGCATATATATAGGCCCAGCACCCAGGCAGAGGAGAGAGGTCCCGTAACAGACAATCTGGCTTCATATCAGCAGAGAATTAGTCTGCATGTCATAGCAGAGAATGAGGCTTCACGTCAGCCACCACTGCAACAGTCCATTGGCATATATTTAGGCCCAGCACCCAGGCAGAGGAGAGAGGTCCCGTAACAGACAATCTGGCTTCATGTCAGCAGAGAATCAGTCTGCATGTCATAGCAGAGAATGAGGCTTCACGTCAGCCACCACTGCAACAGTCCATTGTCAGATATTTAGGCCCAGCACCCAGGCAGAGGAGAGAGGTCCCGTAACAGAGGATCTGGCTTTATGTCAGCAAAGAATTAGTCTGCATGTCATAGCAGAGAATCAGGCTTCACGTCACCCAACATTGGAACAGTCCATTGGCATATATTTAGGCCCTGGCACCCAGACAGAGGAGAGGTTCATTCAACTTTGGGTAGTCTCGCAATATAATGGTAAAATGAAAATAAAAATAGGATTGAATGAGGAAGTGCCCTGGAGTCCAATAATATATGGTTAAGGGGAGGTAGTTAATGTCTAATCGGGACAAGGGACGGACAGGTCCTGTGGGATCCATGCCTGGTTCATTTTTATGAACGTCAGCTTGTCCACATTGGCTGTAGACAGGCGGCTGCGTTTGTCTGTAATGACACCCCCTGCCGTGCTGAATACACGTTCAGACAAAACGCTGGCTGCCGGGCAGGCCAGCACCTCCAAGGCATAAAAGGCTAGCTCTGGCCACGTGGACAATTTATAGACCCAGAAGTTGAATGGGGCCGAACCATCAGTCAGTACGTGGAGGGGTGCGCACACGTACTGTTCCACCATGTTAGTGAAATGTTGCCTCCTGCTAACATGTTGCGTATAAGGTGGTGGTGCAGTTAGCTGTGGCGTGCTGACAAAACTTTTCCACATCTCTGCCATGCTAACCCTGCCCTCAGAGGAGCTGGCCGTGACACAGCTGCCTTGGCGACCTCTTGCTCCTCCTCTGCCTTCGCCTTGGGCTTCCACTTGTTCCCCTGTGACATTTGGGAATGCTCTCAGTAGTGCATCTACCAACGTGCGCTTGTACTCGCGCATCTTCCTATCACGCTCCAGTGCAGGAAGTAAGGTGGGCACATTGTCTTTGTAGTGTGGATCCAGCAGGGTGGCAACCCAGTAGTCCGCACAGGTTAAAATGTGGGCAACTCTGCTGTCGTTGCGCAGGCACTGCAGCATGTAGTCGCTCATGTGTGCCAGGCTGCCCAGGGGTAAGGACAAGCTGTCCTCTGTGGGAGGCGTATCATCATCATCCTGCCTTTCCCCCCAGCCACGCACCAGTGATGGACCCGAGCTGCGTTGGGTGCCACCCCGCTGTGACCATGCTTCATCCTCATCTTCCTCCACCTCCTCCTCATCCTCGTCCTCCAGTAGTGGGCCCTGGCTGGCCACATTTGTACCTGGCCTCTGCTGTTGCCAAAAACCTCCCTCTGAGTCACTTCGAAGAGACTGGCCTGAAAGTGCTAAAAATGACCCCTCTTCCTCCTCCTCCTCCTCCTGGACCACCTCCTCTTCCATCATCGCCCTAAGTGTTTTCTCAAGGAGACTTAGAAGTGGTATTGTAACGCTGATAACGGCGTCATCGCTACTGGCCATGTTGGTGGAGTACTCGAAACAGCGCAACAGGGCACACAGGTCTCGCATGGAGGCCCAGTCATTGGTGGTGAAGTGGTGCTGTCCTGTAGTGCGACTGACCCGTGCGTGCTGCAGCTGAAACTCCACTATGGCCTGCTGCTGCTCGCACAGTCTGTCCAGCATGTGCAAGGTGGAGTTCCACCTGGTGGGCACGTCGCATATGAGGCGGTGAGCGGGAAGGCCGAAGTTACGCTGTAGCGCAGACAGGCGAGCAGCAGCAGGATGTGAACGCCGGAAGCGCGAATAGACGACCCGCACTTTATGCAGCAGCTCTGACATGTCGGGGTAGTTGTGAATGAACTTCTGCACCACCAAATTCAGCACATGCGCCAAGCAAGGGATGTGCGTCAAATTGGCTAGTCCCAGAGCTGCAACGAGATTTCGCCCATTATCGCACACCACCAGGCCGGGCTTGAGGCTCACCGGCAGCAACCACTCGTCGGTCTGTTGTTCTATACCCCGCCACAACTCCTGTGCGGTGTGGGGCCTGTCCCCCAAACATATGAGTTTCAGAATGGCCTTCTGACGTTTACCCCGGGCTGTGCTGAAGTTGGTGGTGAAGGTGTGTGGCTGACTGGATGAGCAGGTGGAAGAAGAGGAGGAGGAAGCCGAGAAGGAGGAGGTGGCAACAGGAGGCAAAGAATGTTGCCCTGCGATCCTTGGCGGCGGAAGGACGTGCGCCAAACAGCTCTCCGCCTGGGGCCCAGCTGCCACTACATTTACCCAGTGTGCAGTTAGGGAGATATAGCGTCCCTGGCCGTGCTTACTGGTCCACGTATCTGTGGTTAGGTGGACCTTGCTACAGATGGCGTTGCGCAGTGCACACTTGATTTTATCGGATACTTGGTTGTGCAGGGAAGGCACGGCTCTCTTGGAGAAGTAGTGGCGGCTGGGAACAACATACTGTGGGACAGCAAGCGACATGAGCTGTTTGAAGCTGTCTGTGTCCACCAGCCTAAATGACAGCATTTCATAGGCCAGTAGTTTAGAAATGCTGGCATTCAGGGCCAGGGATCGAGGGTGGCTAGGTGGGAATTTACGCTTTCTCTCAAATTTTTGTGAGATGGAGAGCTGAACGCTGGCGTGTGACATGGTTGGGACGCTTGGTGACGGAGGTGGTGGTGGTGGTGTTGGTGGTACATCCCCTGTTTGCTAGGTGGCAGGTGCCAACGTTCCTCCAGAGGCGGAGGAAGAGGCCGAGGCGGCAGCAGCAGAAGAGGCCGAGGCGGCAGCTTCAGAAGAGGTAGCAGGGGGAGCCTGAGTGACTTCCTTGGTTTTAAGGTGTTTACTCCACTGCAGTTCATGCTTTGCATGCAGGTGCCTGGTCATGCAGGTTGTGCTCAGGTTCAGAACGTTAATGCCTCGCTACAGGCTCTGATGGCACAGCGTGCAAACCACTCGGGTCTTGTCGTCAGCACATTGTTTGAAGAAGTGCCATGCCAGGGAACTCTTTGAAGCTGCCTTTGGGGTGCTCGGTCCCAGATGGCGGCGGTCAGTAGCAGGCGGAGTCTCTTGGTGGCGGGTGTTCTGCTTTTGCCCACTGCTCCCTCTTTTGCTACGCTGTTGGCTCGGTCTCACTACTGCCTTTTTTCCTCCGAACTGTGAAAGTCAGTGGCACGACCTTCATTCCATGTGGGGTCTAGGACCTCATCGTCCCCTGCATCGTCTTCCACCCAGTCTTGATCCCTGACCTCCTGTTCAGTCTGCACACTGCAGAAAGACGCAGCAGTTGGCACCTGTGTTTCGTCATCATCAGAGACGTGCTGAGGTGGTATTCCCATGTCCTCATCATCAGGAAACATAAGTGGTTGTGCGTCAGTGCATTCTATGTCTTTCACCGCTGGGGAAGGGCTAGGTGGATGCCCTTGGGAAACCCTGCCAGCGGAGTCTTCAAACAGCATAAGAGACTGCTGCATAACTTGAGGCTGAGACAGTTTCCCTGGTATGCATGGGGGTGATGTGACAGACTGATGGGGTTGGTTTTCAGGCGCCATCTATGTGCTTTCTGCAGAAGACTGGGTGGGAGATAATGTGAACGTGCTGGATCCACTGTCGGCCACCCAATTGACTAATGCCTGTACCTGCTCAGGCCTTACCATCCTTAGAACGGCATTGGGCCCCACCATATATCGCTGTAAATTCTGGCGGCTACTGGGACCTGAGGTAGTTGGTACACTAGGACGTGTGGATGTGGCAGAACGGCCACGTCCTCTCCCAGCACCAGAGGATCCACTAACACCACCACGACCATGTCCACGTCCGCGTCCCTTACTAGATGTTTTCCTCATTGTTATGGTTCACCACAACAACAAAAATATTATTTGGCCCAATGTATTGTATTCAAATTCAGCGGGATATAAATTTGAGGCCTAGTATTTAGGCGCTGGGTGACCGGTATGGATTTAGTGACAGAATTAGACTTGGAAATGCACAGTAGCGTGTGTGTGAAGTTATTCTGAATGACCCTATGTGCACCTTGAATATTATATACCCTTTTAGGGATAGATTTCAAATAGCTCTGATATAGCAGAAACCACTAAATTATGAAATTGCTAAATTGGGAATTGTATTTCAACCCAGAACAAAACATGTGCTTTGACGGACACTAAATAACTTTCCCATCCACAACAGGACAGCGGTAACGAGAGATTTAGCGGGATATAAATTTGAGGCCTAGTATTTAGGCGCTGGGTGACCGGTATGGATTTAGTGACAGAATTAGACTGGGATATGGCCAAAAAATAACCACACTATTGCTGGTTAAATGCACTTGGTGTGACAGCTTGACCAACCACACTACTGAGGGTTAAATGCACTTGGTGACGGGCGCAGCTTGCCCCTGATTTAGTATATGGCCAAAAAATGAACAGACTATTGCTGGTTAAATGCACTTGGTGACGGGCGCAGCTTGCCCCTGATTTAGTATATGGCCAAAAAATGAACAGACTATTGCTGGTTAAATGCACTTGGTGTGACAGCTTCACCCTGATGTAGGCTTTAGCCAAAAAACAACCACACCATTGAGGGTTAAATGCACTTGGTGACAGGCGCAGCTTGCCCCTGATGTAGTATATGGCCAAAAAATGAACAGACTATTGCTGGTTAAATGCACTTGGTGTGACAGCTTGACCAACCACACTACTGAGGGTTAAATGCACTTGGTGACGGGCGCAGCTTGCCCCTGAAGTAGTATATGGCCAAAAAATGAACAGACTAATGCTGGTTAAATGCACTTGGTGTCACAGCTTGACCAACCACACTACTGAGGGTTAAATGCACTTGGTGACGGGCGCAGCTTGCCCCTGATGTAGTATATGGCCAAAAAATGAACAGACTATTGCTGGTTAAATGCACTTGGTGACGGGCGCAGCTTGCCCCTGATTTAGTATATGGCCAAAAAATGAACAGACTATTGCTGGTTAAATGCACTTGGTGTGATAGCTTGACCAACCACACTACTGAGGGTTAAATGCACTTGGTGACGGGCGCAGCTTGCCCCTGATGTAGTATATGGCCAAAAAATAAACAGACTATTGCTGGTTAAATGCACTTGGTGTGACAGCTTCACCCTGATGTAGGCTTTAGCCAAAAAACAACCACACCATTGAGGGTTAAATGCACTTGGTCGCAGCTTGGATGCACTTGGTCGCAGCACCGCACAAGACACAAAATGGCCGCCGATCACCCCAGAAAAAAGTGACTGACAAACGGTCTGGGCAGCCTAAAAACAGTGAGCAATTGAGTATCAGCAGATCAATGATCCACAGCTGCAGATCGATCAAATAATCAAGTGCTTTGGAGGAGTTAATCTGCCTAATCTCGCCCTACTGTCGCAGCCGCAACCTCTCCCTACGCTAATCAGAGCAGAGTGACGGGCGGCGCTATGTGACTCCAGCTTAAATAGAGGCTGGGTCACATGGTGCTCTGGCCAATCACAGCCATGCCAATAGTAGGCATGGCTGTGACGGCCTCTTGGGGCAAGTAGTATGACGCTTGTTGATTGGCTGCTTTGCAGCCTTTCAAAAAGCGCCAAGAAAGCGTCGCAAAAGCGCCAAGAAAGCGACGAACACCGAACCCGAACCCAGACTTTTACGAAAATGTCCGGGTTCGGGTCCGTGTCACGGACACCCTAAAATTCGGTACGTACCCGAACTATACAGTTCGAGTTCGCTCATCCCTAATTATATATATATATATATATATATATATATATATATATACACAGTACAGACCAAAAGTTTGGACACACCTCATTCAAAGAGTTTTCTTTATTTTCATGACTATGAAAATTGTAGATTCACACTGAAGGCATCAAAACTATGAATTAACACATGTGGAATTATATACATAACAAAAAAGTGTGAAACAACTGAAAATGTCATATTCTAGGTTCTTCAAAGTAGCCACCTTTTGCTTTGATTACTGCTTTGCACACTCTTGGCATTCTCTTGATGAGCTTCAAGAGGTAGTCACCTGAAATGGTCTTCCAACAGTCTTGAAGGAGTTCTCTTCACTCTGCGGTCCAGCTCACCCCAAACCATCTCAATTGGGTTTAGGTCCGGTGACTGTGGAGGCCAGGTCATCTGGCGCAACACCCCATCACTCTAGTTCATGGTCAAATAGCCCTTACACAGCCTGGAGGTGTGTTTGGGGTCATTGTCCTGTTGAAAAATAAATGATGGTCCAACTAAACGCAAACCGGATGGAATAGCATGCCGCTGCAAGATGGTGTGGTAGCCATGCTGGTTCAGTATGCCTTCAATGTTGAATAAATCCCCAACAGTGTCACCAGCAAAGAACCCCCACACCATCACACCTCCTCCTCCATGCTTCACGTTGGGAACCAGGCATGTAGAGTCCATCCGTTCAGCTTTTCTGCGTCGCACAAAGACACGATGGTTGGAACCAAAGATCTCAAATTTGGACTCATCAGACCAAAGCACAGAATTCCACTGGTCTAATGTCCATTCCTTGTGTTTAGTTGGACAAGTCTTTTCTGCTTGTTACCTGTCCTTAGCAGTGGTTTCCTAGCAGATATTCTACCATGAAGGCCCGATTCACACAGTCTCCTCTTAACAGTTGTTCTAGAGATGTGTCTGCTGCTAGAACTCTGTGTGGCATTGACCTGGTCTCTAATAGTGTTGATCACAAATATTCGAATTTCAAATTTTTATCGCGAATATAGGTACTTTGAAAATTCGCAAATATTTCGAATATAGTTATATGTATTCGTAATTTCTAATATTCGAAAAAAATATCCATTTTTTTTCCGATTTTTTTATTTTATTTATTTTTTATCAGTACACATAATCCCTCCCTACTTCTAGCTTGTGGGCCAATAAGAAGGCTGCAATATACTTGACTTTAGGAGTAGTAGTGTTTGCGCATTTTGCTCTATATTATTTTTTTTGAATATTCGCTATATTGCTATATATTATTGTTTTAGAATATTACGAATAATCGAAAAAACGAAGTTATAGCAATATAGGGAATATTCTCCAAAAAATTATATGGAGCAATTTAGCTAATATAGTGCTATAATCTTTTTTTTATAGTTGTAATTTTTTTCAAATCTGAACTTCAGATGAGAAAAAAATTGCAACTATTAGACAAAGAAGATTATAGCACTATATTAGCGTAATTGCTCTATATTTGTTTTTTGAATATTTGCTATATATTTGTGTTTTAGAATATAAGGAATATTCGAAAAAATGAAGTCATAGCAATATAGTAAATATTCGAAAAAAACTAATATAGAGCAATTTAGCTAATACAGGTCCTTCTAAAAAAATTTGCATATTGTGATAAAGTTCATTATTTTCTGTAATGTACTGATAAACATTAGACTTTCATATATTTTAGATTCATTACACACCAACTGAAGTAGTTAAAGCCTTTTATTGTTTTAATATTGATGATTTTGGCATACAGCTCATGAAAACCCAAATTTAAAAAAATTAGCATATTTCATCCGACCAATAAAAGAAAAGTGTTTTTAATACAAAAAAAGTCAACCTTCAAATAATTATGTTCAGTTATGCACTCAATACTTGGTCGGGAATCCTTTTGCAGAAATGACTGCTTCAATGCGGCGTGGCATGGAGGCAATCAGCCTGTGGCACTGCTGAGGTGTTATGGAGGCCCAGGATGCTTCGATAGCGGCCTTAAGCTCATCCAGAGTGTTGGGTCTTGCGTCTCTCAACTTTCTCTTCCCAATATCCCACAGATTCTCTATGGGGTTCAGGTCAGGAGAGTTGGCAGGCCAATTGAGCCCAGTAATACCATGGTCAGTAAACCATTTGCCAGTGGTTTTGGCACTGTGAGCAGGTGCCAGGTCGTGCAGAAAAATGAAATCTTCATCTCCATAAAGCTTTTCAGCAGATGGAAGCATGAAGTGCTCCAAAATCTCCTGATAGCTAGCTGCATTGACCCTGCCCTTGATAAAACACAGTGGACCAACACCAGCAGCTGACATGGCACCCCAGACCATCACTGACTGTGGGTACTTGACACTGGACTTCAGGCATTTTGACATTTCCCTCTCCCCAGTCTTCCTCCAGACTCTGGCACCTTGATTTACGAATGACATGCAAAATTTGCTTTCATCCGAAAAAAGTACTTTGGACCACTGAGCAACAGTCCAGTGCTGCTTCTCTGTAGCCCAGGTCAGGGGCTTCTGCCGCTGTTTCTGAGGAATGCGGCACCTGTAGCCCATTTCCTGCACACGCCTGTACACGGTGGCTCTGGATGTTTCTACTCCAGACTCAGTCCACTGCTTCCGCAGGTCCCCCAAGGTCTGGAATCGGTCCTTCTCCACAATCTTCCTCAGGGTCCGGTCACCTCTTCTCGTTGTGCAGCGTTTTCTGCCACACTTTTTCCTTCCCACAGACTTCCCACTGTGGTGCCTTGATACAGCACTCTGGGAACAGCTTATTCGTTCAGAAACTTCTTTCTGTGTCTTAATGATGGCCTTCTGGACAGCTTTTGCAGGTGTTTAGAGTTTAGTTGATTCAGATGATTAGGTTAATAGCTCGTTTAGAGAACCTTTTCATGATATGCAAATTTTTTTAGATAGGAATTTGGGGTTTTCATGAGCTGTATGCCAAAATCATCAATATTAAAACAATAAAAGGCTTTAACTACTTCAGTTGGTGTGTAAAGAATCTAAAATATATGAAAGTCTAATGTTTATCAGTACATTACAGAAAATAATGAACTTCATCACAATATGCTAATTTTTTTAGAAGGACCTGTATAGTGCTATAATCTTCTTTGTCTAATAGTTGTAATTTTTTTTCTCATCTGAAGTTCACATTGGAAAAAGAAATTACAACTATAAAAAAAAAGATTATAGCACTATATTAGCTTAATTGCTCTACATTCATTTTTTTTCGAATATTCGCTATATTGCTATATATTCTTGTTTTAGAATATTATGAATATTCGAAAAAACTAAGTTATAGCAATATAGCGAATATTCAAATCGAATATAGAGCAATTTAGCTAATATAGTGCTATAATCTTCTTTGTCTAATAGTTGTAAGTTGAAAAATTCACAACAAAAAATTTGAATCGGAAAATTCGAATTATGAAAATTTGCATATTACACAATCATTACCTTAGCCATTTTTCGAGTAAAAAAAAAAATTGTGAATATTCGAATTTGCGAATATTCGCTGAATATTCTAAAAAATATTCACAAAATATTGCGAATTCGAATATGACCCCTGCCGCTCATCACTAGTCTCTAATCTGAGCTGCTGTTAACCTGCGATTTCTGAGGCTGGTGACTCGGATGAACTTATCCTCCACAGCAGAGGTGACTCTTGGTCTTCCTTTCCTGGGGCGGTCCGCATGTGAGCCAGTTTCTTTGTAGCGCTTGATGGTTTTTGTGACTGCACTTGGGGACACTTTCAAAGTTTTCCCAATTTTTCGGACTGACTGACCTTCATTTCTTAAAGTAATGATGGCCACTTGTTTTTCTTTACTTAGCTGCTTTTTTTCTGGCCATAATACAAATTCTAACAGTCTATTCAGTAGGACTAGTAGCTGTGTATCCACCTGACTTCTCAACAACGCAACTGATGGTCCCAACCCCATTTATAAGGCACGAAATCCCACTTATTAAACCTGACAGGGCACACCTGTGAAGTGAAAACCATTTCAGGTGACTACCTCTTGAAGCTCATCAAGAGAATGCCAAGAGTGTGCAAAGCAGTAATCAAAGCAAAAGGTGGCTACTTTGAAGAACCTAGAATGTGACATATTTTCAGTTGTTTCACACTTTTTTGTTATGTATATAATTCCACATGTGTTAATTCATAGTTTTGATGCCTTCAGTGTGAATCTACAATTTTCATAGTCATGAAAATAAAGAAAACTTTTGGTCTGTACTGTATATATATATATATATATATATATATATATATATATATGTTATTTTACTTGTAAATAATATTTGGCTACATATTTAGCATTGATTATACAAGTAGTTGTGTAGAGCAGGGACCATGTAAATTATAAGGGCAGATATTATACAAAATAAGAATGTAAGCAAGTGTATATTCTACATTTAATGGTTTAGAGCGAAATTGCTCCTTGAGTAATTTATTTATTTTTATTTCTTAAGTTGTGACCATAAACCTGCTTTCGAATGCAGTGTCTGTTGAACCAATGCTTATCTGATAAACTGTGATAAAGAGGCCTGACTGGAAAAGAAGTCATAGCAAAATTACAGATAAAACCCCAAAGTGGCAAGTGCTTTATTACTAGAGTGGTATGCAATCCTGGGTAATCTGGTCTGCCAACAATAGACTGCAGGCTTAGAAGTGTTTCCGCTATATTGTTTTATGACATGCTATCTTGGAATATGTAAATAAGTTATTTGTTTTTCCTCAGTACTGCAGGAAACCAGCAGTGTTATATTAATTCCCAAAGTTATCATGCCCCACAGTAATCTACGGTATATGTTTACAGTCAGTGGGATTTCTTCAGGCTACATCTTGTCAAGTTTTCATCATGATACCATTAGTTTGTTGCTAGCGCCATTCCACGTTAATTTGCTTAATGTCTACCTTCTAAATTTTCCTGTAAACCAAAAAGTTGTTTGCAAACTTTTAGTAATATAAATTCCTTCTATTATTCCAGGCCCAACAAATCATCATAGCCAGTCAACACTTCGGCCTCCGCTTCCTCCTCCTCACAATCACACTCTCTCTCATCACCATTCTTCTGCAAATTCTCTAAATAAGAATTCCCTTACCAACCGAAGAAACCAGATTCATGCACCAGCACCAGCTCCAAATGATATGGCCACAACTCCAGAATCAGTTCAGCTTCAGGACAGCTGGGTACTCAACAGCAATGTTCCACTGGAAACCAGGTACAGTGTATATCCTAGAATAAGGTACAAGTCAAGGATTCTTTTTTGTTTGTTTGTTTTTAGTCACTTCTGTGGGAGAGATTTCAAATTCCACTTTTTATTTTCCAAAAGAGCTGTGAAAAATGAAAGGTGGACTCTGATTTGATTCTATGGGCAACTAAGCCAGTTCTACTTTACACCAGTTTGACAAATCTCCCCTGTAGCTATTATTATACGATCTGAGAGCACAGAAGCAGAACTGGATCCATTTCTCTAGTCGTTGGTTTCATGTAAATGGGATTTTCCTCCTTTTGTACTATCAGTGGTTATGTTTTGTCAGTTAATCAGACTGGAACACTGCTTTAGGATCCATTACCATGTCCACAAAATGGGTCCAGATTGTTGCAGAACAGATCTGGACCCATTCATTTTCAATGGGGCCGGAAAAGATGCGGACAGCACACAGTGTGCTGTCCGCATCCGCACTTCTGTTCTGCAAAAAATTTAATATGTCCTATTCTTGTCTGCAGACTTGGACATGAAAAGGCATTTCTATTTAAAGTGCCGGCCATGTGCGGTCCGCAAAATGTCGAATGCACATCGCTGGAGGCTGTGTTTTGCGGATCAGCAATTTGTGGACCTCAAAACACTTGAGGACATTTGAATGGACCCTTACTGTGCTGGTACCTCCAGTGTAGTTTGTTCATAAAGAAAGAAAATATGGATCAACAGCCCTGCACCTCTTATACAATCATTGATCTTTTTTAAATATGTTTATCAAATTACAATTATTGGAGGCTTAATATCCAAGAGCCATTTTGGAAAAAAACAAACATTTTATGGGACTGATTGTGAGAAAGCTAAAAATCTGCTACAGAATATTTTCCAGTATGCAGGTGAGGGGTTACAGTATCTGTCCTTCCCCAGAGGAATGAATATTGGTGGGATCAAGTGACTGGGCAGTTTTGCTCCAATTGTTATTAGTATTTTTGATATAGTTTTGCCAGCTTGACCTTGCGGAGCCATTATTCTCTTACTTAGTGAGTTCTGCAGGCACCAATACAGCTAAAGTAACTTTCCAGGGAAAGTACATTACCAAAAAACACTGATATTTTTTAACTCATTTTTTAATTGAGTAATGTCTCAAATGCTGAAATGTAGAACCAGAGCTATGCAGTAACAACGACTTACTGCAAATGTGGAAGGCTTTGATTTAAATTTTAACACTACCATACATTAAAAAATAAATTTAATCCAAATAGTGACTGCCATAAAAAATTAAAATAAAATAAAATTCCCAGTGCCAGAATTGAAATTTTGGGCACTTTACCTTCCCCAAAGTTGAAAGTAACCCAAAATTGCAAAAAATAAATAAACTGAATATGACTACACAAAGCTAAATTTATACATCATTAAAACTTATCAAAACTATATTTGGTATCGCCATTATTTACTGACGTGCAGAATAAGGTTATGTCTTGTCATTTTTACCTCATAGTGAATGTCATAAAAACAAAGCCCAACAAACAATTGTGAAATGGTGAATGTCATAAAAACATAAAAAAAACTCTGTGTTGCTCAGCAATAGCCCCAAAACCTGACAGATCTAGAGGAGATCTGTGTGGAGGAGTGGGCCGAAATCCCTGTTACAGTGTGTGAAAACCTGGTCAAGAACTACAGGAAACGTTTGACCTCTGTAATTGCAAACAAAGGCTTCTGTACCAAATATTAACACAGATTTTCTCAGGTGTTTAAATACTTATGTTCAGCAGTGCAAGACAAATACATTCTTTAAAAATAATACAATGTGATTTCCTGAATTTTATTTTTAAATTCTCAGAGCGAGAATGCACTTACAATGTGAATTTCAGACCCCTCCATGATTTCTAAGTGGGAGAACTTGCAAAATCACAGGGTGTTCAAATACTTCTGTTCCTCACTGTATGGCAAATGTAGGGTCTTTAAACATTGCATCAACTCAGAAGCTGAGTGGGCATCATAGCAGACTGTGGCATTTAAGGGGTCAATTACCAGGAGTGCAGCACTCCTGATAACTGAAATGTTCCCCCACAATAAGATTGCTGGAACCAATAGTTGCTATGGCAGTCTCAGGCCTTCTAATGGTTCTGAGGCCTATCATAGGAAGGCAAATATCAAGTGCTGCCTGATAGGAACATAGTAAATTTCTTATAGGCTGCAATGGTAAATCATTGCATTCTATGGGAGAAACGCTAAGATGACGACATGTTATAGTACACTAGGGGGACAAAAAGTGAAAGAAAATTAAACAGTTTTTAAACTGTAAAGGGGGAATATTAATCACCAATATTATGCAAATATCGATAATTAATATTCATAAATAGGAGCCGCCTATTGATGACTCCGCCTATTTATGCCTTTATATAATAATAACACAATACTTTTGCTATGCTTTACACTAATCATTACGCTAACTGCATGTGTCTTACTAAACTAACTATCGTTAACAACAACGCGTTACACGGATAGTTGTACATAAAACACAGTATTTATTAATACCTAATACACTAAGCACGCAATACACTAACAATACCTCACTAAATATACAATCCTAAACTACACGTTCCCAAATTCCACCCATAAACTATTTATACAATTCACACATACAAGTAATATTAACAACCCACCCATCTAGTTCTATACTATCCCTATGGGGTACGCCGAGGGGTTAAACACAACAATAGCTCTGCAGGGGTTAATACCTGCAGGCCAAGAAATACAGGGTAAAAGGATTGTTTGCAGAGCAGAGGCATGCTCCACAGAGTACAGCAGGGTAGGGGTTGAGGACAGCAGCAATGCTGCTGAGGTTACTGTAGGGGTTAATGGTAAGGGTATCACGGGCACAGAATCAGGGGCACAAAATCAGGGGTGTAAGGGTTAAATCAGGGGATCAGGGGCACAAAATACCAGCAGGGGAGCTGGGGTTCTGGCAGGGAAGGGGTTGAGGCAGGGCTTAACAAGGGGGATCAGGATAGTGGTATGGATCGTTGGTGGGATAGGGGATGCTCAGCAGGGCAGGGTAAAGGGTTAATCAATGGGGGGATAGGGGTTGATACTTATTCCAGCCAGCGGGAAGTCGCAGAGAGGCCGGTCAGGGTCCTTCAGGAGGGGGGGTCCGGTCACGGCCTAAGCGCAGGAAGCGCTCTCCTCTCCAGGTCAGTGGGGGGGGTCCAGCTTTCCTTGAGCGCCAATCGCGCTCTGGGGTCCAGTCGGGCTCTTCAGCCGGAGGGGGCGGGAGCCGCGCTGTACTGAGCGCCGATTGAGCTCTCAAGGTGGGGGCCCGATCCTATCCTCTTCCGGAGCGCAGGACGCGCTCTCCTCAAAGTGGGGGGCCCTGATCCTCACTCTCTGAGTGCCAGGGCCGCCGGATATTTAACCCCGGCAGCCCGCACTCCCGCGCCGCCCACCAGGGGGCATGCGCCCGCCCATCATCCACGTGGGCCGGCGCAGTGATATGAGGTTACTGCGCCGGCCCGCACATCGAGGACGTGCGGCAGCCAACAGGCGGGAGATGCCTTTGATCTCCCGTCTGTAGCCTCTAGCATTCCGGACAGCGAGATGTTAATTTCGCTGCCGGAATGCGCATAATAGAAGGAGGGGAGGCTTCTCCCCTTCTTCTATCATGCATAATTATCTCCAATGGCGCTGGAGATAATTAGAACAAAGGACTCAGATTCTGTTGAACCTCAGTCCTTTGTAGTCATCAGGATGACCGGACCTTTGTCCGGTCATTCTGATGCAATCAACCAGATTCTATCAGTGTGAATGCTTGGGGCACATTCAGACTTATGCACCTGGTTGCAGATATTGGGGCATGTATCTTATTATTATAAGGGGGATCTACAAGGGCACATATATATTATAAGGGGGCACAACCCATACATTATAAGGGGGCACGGCCCCTACATTACAAGGGGGCACGGCCATATATAAATATATACACATGTACACTAAGGGGGCACATATTTCCCACAGGGGCCACCATGAGCCCCTGGGGATCACCATGGGCAGACGTGCGCAGATGCTGGGCACATCTGCGCACATCGTCCCATGATGCTGTGGTAATGTATGCATATATTCCATACATGCCCGCATGTGTTTGCAGGCATGCATGGATATATATGCATACGTCTCAACCCTTCCTCAACATAAACATTATAAAAAAAAAATAATAATAATTCTGCATTTTAAAAATAAAAACAAACAATAAAAAATGAATATCTTTAGTATTGCTATATCGCAAAATGTTCCTACTATTAAAATATAAAAGTATTTATCCCTTATGGTGAACGGCGTAATGAAGTAAAAAATAAGTCTTATTCACTATTTTTTGGTGACTTTGCCAAAGTTTAATAAAAAAAAGGTATAGAAAAAGTTACACACCCTCAAATTATTTCAATAATAACTAAAGATTACATCTAAAAAAATAAGCCCTTATACAGCTCTCTAAACAAAAATATAAACATTTTGGGTGATCGGAATATAACAATGTAATGAAGTTTTTAGAAGTATTAAAACACAAGAAAAATATATAAATGTGGCATTTCAGTAAGCATACAAACCTGCAGTTCTGACAGCATAAACATGAAAAAAAAACTGGCATAATTGTGTTTTTTTCTAATTCCACTCCAATTAGAATTTTCTTCCAGCTTCTCACTTCATCATATGCAAAGTTAAATGGTGCCATTAGAAAATACAACTTGTTTCAATAAAAAAACAAGCCCTGATATGGCTATGTGGATTGAAAATTTAAAATATTATGGCTAGAGATGGGTTATGGAAAATTCAATTTGGTTGCATTGGCAAATTTCACACAGAAATTTGCTTTATGACAAATTATTTTGTCACAAAGGTCATTTCTTTGTATGTAGCAGAGGCAATGACGGGAAATGGCGAAGCCCCCTGTCATTGTACCCCTTGGATGCTGCATTCATCAGTGATCGTGGCATCTGAGACTACCATTTAGGCCTTTCAGGGATTATTCAGGGTTAAAAAAATATATATATACATACTCACCTCACCCATTTGCACTTGAAGAGGTCATCATGGCCATCTTGATTGAAGACACCGCATGAAATCTCACATGGTGACGTCATATGTCAGTGCGCAAGAGATTTCACAGGGTATCTTCAATCAAGATGACCATGATGGCCTCTTCACGTGCAAATGGATGAGATGAGTATGTATTTTTTTGTGTTTACCGCCATTTCAGAGAAAATGGATTCATTACTCTGAAGCACGAGGAAATCCAGCTTCGCTTCCTCAGGACCGAAGCCAAATACGGCTTCAAATTTAAGAGGTTTTCCAAAAAATGTATTAGCCAATGGAAGCATGGTCACATGACCCTTATCAGCCAATAGAAGCTCGCAGGCCGTTAGCCTCCACATGCAGTTTTACTCCAGGTTTCTATAACAACCCAGCCATTTTTCTTCACTGCTGTAAGTCAGCTTTAAAATAAATCTATCACAGGATAATCACTATTGAAATAAAGCCGTAGCCTAATAGCACTTAGTAAATTTTTTCCAGATGTTCCTTTGTTCCATCAATAGATGTTTTTTATCCTCTGACAATCCAGTTTATTTGGTAGGCAAAGGAGCCAGTAAGGTGCTCAGTGAGGTGTCGTTCTGGCAGGAAGGAGACCAGGCATGCCTCCACCCACCCCTCCTACATCACATTACCATAACTCTGCCCCCAGCATGAGGGCATGCCTGGGCTCCTTCCTGCAACAGTAACGCCCCTCTTGGCACCTTACTGGCTCATTTGCATACCAAATAAACAGGATTTTCAGAAGATAAAAAACATATATTGCGGCCCACAGTCCAAGAAGATATAAGTGAAGGACATGAAGATGTGGAGTCACTGTAGGTAGAAATACATCGAGGCAAGAACAATAATAAAATACTAATAGGAGTTTATTATAAACCACCTAATATACCAGAGTCCACAGAAAATCTGCTACTAAACGAGATAGACAAGGCAACAGATCATAATGAGGGTGTTATTATGGGGGACTTCAACTACCCAGACATAGATTGGGAAACTGAAACCTGCACATCTCATAAAGGAAACAGGTTCTTGGCAATAACCAAAGACAATTACCTTTCCCAACTGGCTCAGGACCCAACTAGAGGGACAGCCATCCTGGACTTAGACTAATAGACCTGACAGAACAACAGATGTGTAGGTCGGGGGACACCTGGGAAATAGTGACCATAAAGTAATAACTTTCCAATTGTCATTCAAAATAGTGTTTCTTCAGGGAGGAACAAAAATACTGAACTTCAAAAAAGCTAAATTTAGCCAAATAAGACATGCCATAGGCCTAACTAACTGGGACAAAGTTCTCAAAAATAAAAATACAGTCACAAAATGGGATATTTTTAAAAGCATCCTAAAATCTAAGTGAGAGGTACATACCTTATGGGAATAAAAGGTTAAGTTACAAGAAAAAAACAATGTGGATAAATAGAACTATAAAGAAAGCAATAAATTACCAAAAAAAGCATTTAAATCATGAAAACAGGAGGGTAGCGAGGAAGCACTGAAAAATTATAAGGAAAAAAAATACAATATGTAAAAAACAAATAAAAGCAGCCAAACTAGAGACAGATAGTGTCGATCACGAATATTCAAATTTTGTGAATCTCTAGAATATAGTGACATATATTCATAATGTCGAATATTTAAGATTTTCAGTACACATGATCCCTCTCTGCTTCTAGCTTGTGGGCCAATAAGGCTGCAATATCTTTGACTTTAGGAGTAGTGTTGATTGCAAATTTTCATAATGCAATTTTTAATTGCAAATTTTTAAATGCCGATTTCCGCAATCAAAAAAATAATGACTAGAGATAACAAATTCTCGAATTTGCAAAATATCACAAGTTCGAATATTGCCCCTCCCACTCATCCCTAGAGACAGAGATTAATTGCCAAAGAGAGCAAAACTAAACCTAAAATGTTATTTAATTATATAAATGGTAAAATGCAGTTGCAAAGACCGGTGAGGAGAAAGCAAAGCTATTAAAATATTTTTTTCTCCACTGAGGAAAATAAACTTTCGGATGAAATGCAGAATGTAAAAGTAAATTCCCCATTAAAAGTGCCCTGTCTGACCCAGAAAGAAGAACAGTGGTGGCTTAAAAATGTTAAAATAGACAAATCGCCAGGACCAGATGGCATGCACCGCCATATCCTAAGAGAATTAAGTAATGTCATAGCCAGACCCTTATTTCTGATATTTGAGGACTCTATACTGACAGGGAGTGTTCCACAGGATTGGCAGATAGAAATTGTGGTGCCAATATTCAAAAAGGAGTCCAAAAACAGAGCCCGGAAACTATAGGCCGGTAAGTTTAACATCTGTCATTTGTAAACTGTTTGAAGGTTTTATAAGAGATGCTAATTTGGAGTACCTCAATGAAAATAAGCAAATAACGCCTTATCAGCATGGCTTCATGAGGGATCGGTCATGTAAAATTAATTTAATCAGTTTCTATGAGGAGGCAAGTTCTAGACTTAACAGTGGTGAATCAATGGATGTCGTATATCTGGACTTCTCCAAAGCATTTGACACTGTACCACATGAAAGGTTAGTATATCAAATAAGAATGCTTGGACTGGGAGAAAATATCTGTATGTGGATAAGTAACTGGCTCAGTAATAGAAAACAGAGGGTGGTTATATTTGTACACACTCAGATTGGGTCAATGTCACTAGTAGAGTACCTCAGGGGTCAGTATTGAGCCCTATTGTCTTCAATATATTTATTAATAATCTTGTAGAAGGCTTGCACAATAAAATATAAATTTTTGCAGATGACACTAAACTGTATAAAGTAATTAACACAGAAGAGGACAGTATACTGCTACAGAGGGATCTTGATAGATTGGAGGCTTGGGCAAAGAAGTGGCTGATGAGGTTCAACACTGACAAATGTAAGGTTATGCACATGGGAAGGAATAATGCAAGTCATCAGTACATGCTAAATGGTAAAATACTGGGTAACACTGACATGGAAAAGGACCTAGGAATTCTAGTGAACAGCAAACTAAGCTGTAGATACCAGTGTCAGGCAGCTGCTGCTAAGGCCAATAAGATAATGGGTTGCATCAAAAGGGGCATCGATGCCTGTGATGAGAACATAGTCCTGCCACTTTACAAATCACTAGTCAGACCGCACATGGAGTACTGTGTACAGTTCTGGGCTCCTGTGAACAAGGCAGACATAGCAGAGCCGGCGAGGGTTCAGAGGAGGGCAACGAAAGTAATAACTGGAATGGGGGGACTACAGTACCCGGAAATATTATCAAAATGAGGGTTATTCACTTTAGAAAAAAGACAACTGAAGGGAAGATCTAATAACTCTGTATTAATATATCAGGGGTCAGTACAGAGATCTCTCCCATCATCTATTTATCCCCATGACTGTGACAAGGGGACATCCTCTGCATCTGGAGGAAAGAAGGTTTGTACACAAATATAGAAGAGGATTATTTACAGTAAGAGCAGTGAGACTTCTGGAACTCTCTGCCTGAGAAGGTGGTGATGGCGAGTTCACTAAAAGAGTTCAAGAGGGGCCTGGATGTATTTCTGGAGAGTAATTAGGTTATAGCTACTAGAGAGGGGTCGTTGATCCAGTGAGTTATTCTGATTGCCTGATTGAAGTCGGGAAGGAATTTTTTCCCCTTAAGTGGGGAAAATTCTCTTCTACCTCAAAAGTTGTTTTCCCCTTCATTTTCCATAATACAGTTAGGTCCATATATATTTGGACACTTACACAATTTTATTTTATTTTTCTACTTGTTTACTAAATCATATTCAAGTTATAGTTATATAATGGACATGGACATAACGTCCAGACTTTTAGCTTTCATTTGAGAGTATCCACATTAAAATTGGATGAAGGGTTTAGGAGTTTGTTAGGAGTTTCAGCTCCATTACCTTTTTTTTTAGGGACCAAAAGTAATTGGACAATTGACTCAAATGCTGTTTCATGGATAGGTGTAAGCAATTTATTATTTTATTCTCAATTAAGCATATAAAATGCCTGGAGTTGATTTGAGGTGTGGTGCTTGCATTTTGAAGATTTTGCCAATAAGTAATCATGTGGTCAAAGGAGCTCTCCATGCAGGTTAAACAAGCCATCCTTCATCTGCGAAAACATAAAAAAAGAACATCCAAGAAATTGCTACACTATTAGGAGTGGCAAAATCTACAGTTTGGTACATGATGAGAAAGGAAAAAAAAAGTGCTGGTGACCTCAACAATGCAAAAAGACCTGGACGCCCATGGAAAAAAAAAAATATATAAAAAAACCAGCATACTTCTGGAAGAACATTCTTTGGACAGATGAAACCAAGATCAACCTCTACCAGAATGATGGAAAGAAAAAAAAGTATTGTGAAGGCTCATGATCCAAAGCATACCACATCATCTATAAAACATGGCAGAGACAGCGTGATGGCTTGGGCATGCATGGCTGCCAGTGGTACTGGGTCCCTAGTGTTTATTAATGATGTGACACAGGACAGAAGCAGCCAGATTAATTCTGTGGTTTTTTAAGAGACATACTGTGTGCTCAAATCCAGCCAAATCCAGCCAAACTGATTGGTCGGCATTTCATAATACAAATGGACAATGACCCAAAACATAAAGCCAAAGAAACACATACGTTTATTAAAGCAAAGTAGTGGAATATTCTTCAATGGCCAAGTCAGTCACCGATCTGGACCCAATAGAGAATGTATTTCACTTGTTAAAGACTAAACTTCAGACAGAAAGGCCCACAAACAAACAGCAACTGAAAACTGCTGGTAATGAGAACCTTAACTATTAGGGGTACAGATAGGACAATTTGTCACAAAGACAGGGATTGTTGAATGATGTGTGTTTGAGTTTGACATATCGTAGATCAAATTGATAGATTACTGGGACTGGGAGGGGCTGGCGAAGACCCAGTGGTCATGGTGAACATTGGAATCAGTGACAAAATTTAAAATGATTTCAGGGAGTTCAGTCACCAGTTTAGGGCAAGGACCTCAAAGGTAGTATTTTCTGAAATACTACCGGTACCACAAGCCACACCAGAAAGGCAGCGGGAGATTAGGGAGGTAATCAATATCAAGTAGCTCAACAATTTGGTGCAGAAAGGAGAGATTTGGGTTCTTGGAGAACTGGATTGACTTTTGTGTTGGCTACAGGCTCAATTGCAGGGATGGGCTGCACCTCTATAGGGAACATGCAGCTGTGTTAGGGAGAAGATGGCTAGGAGGTTGGAGGAGTGTTTAACTAGGTACTGGGGGGTAATTACATTATAGGTGGGGAAGAATTAACCTGGGACAAGGTAATAGAACTGGAGGAGGAATGGAGGGAGAAACTAGATAATGAAAGGTGTAGGGTAAAAAATATAAAAAAAACTTTTAGGCTGAGTTCACACTTCAGTTATTTCCTTCAGTTATGCTGAACCAAAATCATTAGTGAAGCCTTCTCCGAGATCTGGAATGGAATTATACTATGTTTTTGACCTGAACCTGGTTTTAGTTCAAAATAACTGATTGAAATAACTGATCAAATAACTGAAGCGTGAACTCAGTTTCCCATGGATGCCATGGTAACCTCCCTGCTGTACTGTGCATGAGACACAGCTCAGCAAGGAGCATATCCAAATGCTTTTCACCCTAATTGATCTCTATTAGGGTGAATACAACAAGAGATCAAAATATCTCAAATTCAAGACCCTTAACAGGGTTAAAAATTGTGACTGTAAAAGTAAAGATAACAATTTTAGTGAAGGCTAGCAAAGGCCCAAAAATTTGGCATTCACCTGACAAAAAGAACAAGTGATTATATGGTTGAAGTTACATTAGGTGTTCACTGAATAACAATTTTACTGTAGGCCAGTGGAGTACAGGCCCACAAAATTAGGTTTTCACCTGACAGAAAAGGCCTTTTATGCCGCTTGTGGGGGATTAGCTCTTCTTCTGGGGTCATTCTCACAGGTTACTTCATCAGACATGGATATAATGTCCAAACAGTGCATTTATTGTGCAACACCAACAAAATTACAAAATAATAAACACTCGCCCGTCCAGGCTCTAACTAAACAAATAGATCCCTGACTCACCTAAGACCCTGTTCACACCCTGTGAACACGTGCGGCTTTCTGAGCCAATGTCCCCCAGCCTTCTGGCTGTACAGAGCACAGTACGCCCACTGTTTCCAGTCCAATGTCTCTTGGGGAATCGTGGTCACTCAGCCCTCCTGGCTTGGACCACACTGACAGAGCCTCCAGGCCTCTGTCCACAGACAACACACTCCCCCTTGCTGACACTCTGGGAGGTGCTTTGTGCCAGCCTGATTACTTCCAGCTGGTCTTGCCTGTGGTGGAATAGGGGTGTGGACCGAACTATCCACCCCTTCCTTGCCTCTACCCTGCTTGAGACCTGTCAGTCTCACACGCTGTATATACAAAAGACAAGGGCCATTCTTTGTTCTGGGTGGTGGCAGATATGTGTGGGCTGGCATGAGGAAATTCAATTACATGTGGTCATCATAGGTTATTGAATTCCTCTAAGATTAATGCCTCATTCATTATTAGAAATGTGAGGTAGTCCATACTGTTGTGAACTAGGCGAGAGCGGTTATTGATCACGATCCCCCCTGCTCTAGCTAAACATCCTTTCGGACAGGAAACTCGACAAGGGGCAAGTTAAGAGTTGCATGGCAAAGTAGTGGTAGGGGTTTCTTCGCTTCTCAGAGCATCCACATCGGCCGTTAACCCGATGTAGTCAGACACCTGTCGGTCTAGGCGTTCCCTAAGGCTGGATCCAGAGGATGGCTGTCAATGGGTTGGTTGCAAGAATGATCTCATATCCGAAGTCACCAACACATCTTCAAACTGCTATCTTCTTGCAGGCACGGTAGGATTGGTACTCGCACCTGTTTTGCTATGGGTGGAGATTCCTCTGCCAGCGCCCGCAACAGCAGAATGCAGCATCTCTCGCAGCAAGGCCTGGAAATTCTGCGTTCTGCCAGCCCTCTGTGATGCTGGAACATGTCTGCCATTTTGTGTTTGTACCAAAGGTCTAAGTTTGATGCCACCCAGTACTGGACCTTGCCCTTTATGCTTTTTATACGGGGGTCCTTCTTCAAATACTGGAGCATGAAGGCCTTCATTTGCACTAAATTGGAAGTGGTGGAGTGCCCTGGCTCTTGCTCATCACCCAGGAGAATGTCGTCCTCTGTTTCCTCCCTCCAGCCACGGACAACACCAGGGATCTGTGAAAAGTTTAAAGTCCCCCTCAAAGCCTGGTCTTCTTGCTCCTCCTCCTCCCCCCAGCCACCTGCCTCCTCTGACTCCTCTTCATACTCCTGCTGACTTGCCCCCCACTGGGAATTCATATAGCATTGCGACTTCCTCATCTTCCAGCTCCTGCTACTCGATGGCTTGATCAATGACACAAAGCAATACATGCTCCAGAAAGAAGGCATAAGGTACAATGTCACTGATGGCGCCCTGGCTGCAACTGACCAGTTTGGTGATCTCATCAAATGGCTGCAGAAGTCTGTATGCATCGCGCATGAGCAGCCACTGGTGAGGTGAAAAGAAACCAAGCTCCCAGAACCTGTCCTGCTGCAGAGTTCATACAGGTAGCCATTAACAGCACGTTTCTGCTGGAGCAGCCTATAAAGCATATACAGTGTGGAGTACAAGAGCGTCGGGCTGTCACAAATGAAGGGCAGGTGGTTTTGCGGGGTTAGCCACTGATTGCTGAGCTGAAATCAGTGCAGGACCAGTGTGGCTATTGGCTTCCAGGCACAATAGCCGCAGCACAACATGGCAACATCTCACCTGGCACGATAAATAGGTTCTGGGAATTTTCTGGGGAGCTTGGGGGGTGCAGCGGAAGAGGCGGTGACAGTGGAAAAGCAGGAGTCAGCCGAGGAGGAGATGGAGGATCGAGTAGGAGGAGGATAAGAAGAGGCAGGCCTGCATGCAATCCGTGGCGGTTACACCAAATCCACACGGGTGCCATGGGTTACATGCTTGACGGCCATCAGAAGGTTCACCCAGTGGGCAGTAAAAGTTATGTATTTTCCCTGCCCGTGTCTGCTAGACTACGTGTCTGTAGTCAGATGTATCTTGGCACCGACCAGAGATATATTCACTTGCTGCTGAACGTGGCCATATAGCTCTGGGATGCCCTTCTGGGAGAAATATTTCCTTCCAGGGACTTTCCATTGCGGTGTACCATTGGCCACAAATTTTCTAAAGGGCTCCGATTCCACCATTTTATATGGCAGTAGTTGGCGGGCTAGCAGTTCCAACAAGCCAGCGGTCAGCAGTTGGGCAAGAGGGTTATCGGGCATCATCAACTTTTTATACTCTAATATTTGGACAACAGAAGCCTGCCTTCTGCCAGATGAATGCGACAATGGCACAGTGGAAGGTGGAGTGGAGGACAAATGGGAGGAGAGAGGAGAAAGAGAATAGACAGGACATGGAGCGCCAGAAATGTGGCTTTGTGGGTTCTGACGGTGTTGCTCCCAGTAGGCTCGGTGATGGAAGGCCAGGTGCCTTCTTAAGGAGGTTATCCCTAGGTGAGTGTTGGGCTTACCGCGACTTATGTTTAGACAGCACAGGCTGCAGATGGCAACACTATTGTCAGCAGCTGACACATTGACAAAAGCCCACACTGCGGAGCCATGTGCCGGCATCCTGGGAGCGCAAGATGTAATCATGCATGGTGGATGGCTTGTTCCTGATGCAGTGCACAGGAGGCGAAAAGTAGACTGCAAATGTGAGTTCTGCCTGCTTCTCTTCCTTCTCCTCCGCTGCTCTGTCTCTCCTTCTGAACACCCCATCTCTTCACTTCTTGTGGGCACCCATGTGGCGTCCATTGAAACATCATCATCATCAGCTTCACCACCACTGACATTAGAGATCTTGGAGTAGGCAGCAACAGCGGGGGACCACCCTCCTTGGGCTGATCTGGGTACTGTCATCAGACCGCTGGGTGGCGGCCGTTGCTATCTCCTCTTCCTCACCTGATGCCAAGAATAACTGCACATCGGTAAGGTCTGGGAATAGATGGAAAAATAATTCCTCTGACTTGAGTGGAGGGGTTATGGTGATGGTGGTGTCTTTAGGGGTGCGCACAGCAGAGAGTGAGGAGGTTGCTGATACAGAGGATAAGGAGGGTGCAGAAGTGGAACGCTGAGTTAGCCACTGTTCCAACTCTGGTGACGTAATTGCACGCACCTTCTCCAACTTCCCACTTAGGCTCCGGCCAGGTGCACCTTCCTGACCCCTAGCACCCCTGTTTAACGGCCTGCCTCTACCTCTGCCTGTCATTGTCAAAATGACCCTGTGCCACTGTTTGGATGCAGTCATGAAAGAAACTGCAGCACTCTTCAGCCTTATTCTTTCACAGTTTAATTCACCAATACAATGCGACGTTTCGATCTGTGCGATCTTTCTCAAGCAATTGCTTGAGAAAGATCGCACAGATCGAAACGTCTCATTGTATTGGTGAATTGAACTTTGAAAGAATAAGGCTGGAGAGTGCTGCAGTTTCTATTATGATTGCATCCGAAGTTGGGGAAGTTCAAGACTGGCTTCTGACACAGCGGGCACCACCACAGTAAGGAACTGAAAACACACTTTTTTTTGTTGTGCTGCTACAATTTTATTTTTTTTTCCTGTGCCACTGTTTGTCATCCACGTCCGTGATCCGTGGTTCCAGTCCGTCAAAAAAATATAACCTGTCCTATTTTTTTTTCACTGAAATAGGTTTGCGGACCCATTCAAGTCAATGGATCCGTGAAAAAATGTGGAGGTACACAAGATTGTCATCCGCATCCGCGTCCTTTTTTTTCCCTATCATTTGCATGGCAAACTTGACTTAGACTTTTTTTTTACTTTCCTTCATTTCTGGTGATCCTCCAAAAATAAAGGAAGACACACGGAAACAAAAATGGATCACGGAACCCCATTTTGCGGAACGGAACACAACAACGGTCGTGTGCATGAGGCCTAAACCTGGTGTTAAAATAGCTCCAGGGTAACAGGCATCTGTGGATGAATTGTGCTTCAACAATTCATCAGCACAAATGAATAGAACATTGTTCAGATACTCACAGGATGCATTATCCACCACTATTAAAATGATACTAGAAATAAAGATGGTAAATTAATATATGTATAATTTCCAACATCAATAATAATAAATAGCATCCTGTCTCCTATTTAAACCTGTTGGAAATCTAGTCTCAAGCATAAAAATCCAAAAGGTTTCCCTTGCCAATAACTTTTTCCTATGATTGCTCCTTCTGTATGGTTTGAATTCCACAGAAGGTGGACATCAAGAAAATGTTGAGAAACTGAAGAGGCATTTAATGCCTTTTCATTGTTTGCATTGGATAAATGTTTCCAAATCCTCCTTTTTAAGGTATTAGTAGTGCACCCCACGTACTGCAGTCTACAAGAGGTGCAGCAGATGAGGTACACAACGTATTTCGTATTGCAGTTAATATAAGAGGATATCTTAGGGTACTTTCACACTAGGGGCAGGACGGATCCGACAGGCTGTTCACCCTGTCGGATCCGTCCTGCCGTTATTTCACTGTGCCGCCGTACTATTAACTATAATGAGGACGGGGAAGGAGCTCCGGCGCAGCACAGCAGTTCGCGGTGAGAGGCCGCCGGACTAAAAAGTCGGACACGCAGTACTTTTAGTCTGGCGGCCTTCCGCTGTGCACTGCCGTGCTGCGCCAGGGCTCTGCCCCGGTCACCATTATAGTCAATAGGGACGGAGCGGCGGTCCGGCGAAATAGTGTCAGGGTGAACAGCCTGTCGGATCCGTCCTACCGCTAGTGTGAAAGTAGCCTTATAAGTGATGTTAGTTTTATACAGTATGATGAAAAGGTCTTTGTTGTTTAGCACTATTCAAATAGCCACTGGGGCTTATAACCTAACTTGACCCAGACTAAGATGTAAAGTAACTAAAATGTAAATTTTACTGTTATTTCTGAGAGATCTGGACTAAGTGCTAACATGCTAATACACGAAGCTGAACTGAGTTTTACACAGTTGAACACATCTAAAACCTAAACCTGTCCCCCAACATGTTTCGCCAGTGACCTGGCTACCGGGCAGACTTAAGGGGGCAGGTTTAGGTTTAGATGTGTTCAACTGTGTACTGCTCAGTTCAGCTTTGTGTAGAATCGCTGCTGTAGGGTGGAGAGGGTGCACCTCCCCACTGTAGACAATAATTGCAAATAAGCAATCTGTACTCAGGGAACAGTTATTTTAAAACACTTTATTTAGGGCTCACAGTTTTAGAAATAACAATAAAAGTTACATTTTAGTTAGGCCGAATGCACACGGCCGTTGTTCACGGCCTTGAGCGGTCCGTGGAACCGCGGCCTGGATTCCTGCTGAGTGCAGGAGCGCACGCCGTCATGGGTTGCCATGACGTAGTGCGCTCCCTGCTGCTGCCACAGTACAGTAATACACTGGTATAGATCATACCAGTGTATTACTGTACTGTGGCGGCAGCAGGGAGCGCACGGCGTCATAGCAACCAATGGCGCCGTGCGCTCCTGCTTTCAGCAGGAATCCAGGCCGCGGTTCCACGGACCGCTCACGGCCGTGAACAACGGCCGTGTGCATTCGGCCTTACTTTACATCTGTTAGTCTGGGTCCTTTACCCAAATTAGGTCCTTTGTGTTTGTGAGTAAGGTTTTTGTTGTTGCACCAAAGTTGCAACACTAGCAAAACTTGTGTCCACACCTATAAATTCCTTTTCAACCAAGTACATGATGTTTTTTTTAGAGAGGAGCCCCCTACAGATACAGTAGGGGCCTCCAAAAGCATAGATGCTGGCGCATAAACCCTATATGTGCCGTGTTCAGCACTGATCACGGCATGTGCGATGTGTGTGGAGGGTCCCCGAGCTGCGATGACAGGAACCCGATGGCTGGGAAGGCAGCCTGATGCCTTCCATGTAAGCCTGTGAGACCTAGCCCTCTGGGTCTCATAGGAAAGCAGGCTGTAAGTGTATTGCACTGTGTAATACACTTAAAGCCAATACATTGCAATACAGATGGGAGTTTCCACTATAGTGGTTAATCAGGGGGTCTTCAAATGTGACATGGCAACTTAAATGTATTCCAGCGACATCTGCCATCCGAAATCCATTTGGCATTCCATTCCCTCTCAACTCCATTTTCCTTTAATTCTTGTGGAACACCTAAAAGGTTAACAAAGTTTGTAAAATCAATTTTGAATAACATGTAGTTTCTAAAATGGGTCAATTTATGGGTGGTTTCTACTATGTAAGCCTCACAAAGTGACTTCATAACTGATCTGGTACTTAAAAAGTGGCTTTTGGAAATTCTTAAGAACTGTTTTTCTAAACCTTCTAACTTCCTGAAAAATAAAATAACATTTTCAAAATGTTGCAAACCTAAAGAAGACATCTGGGAAATGTACAGTAACAAATATTTTATGAGGTATCACAATCTGCTTTAAAAGCAGAGACATAAAAAAAAAATGTAAATTTCACAAAATTTTCTGTCAATTATGGATTTTTTTACAAATAAAGATTAAACATATTGACTCAAATCTAACACTAACATGAAGTACAATATGTCATGAGAAAACAATCTCGGAATTGCTTGGATAAGTAAAAGCATTCCAGAGTTATTAATATATAAAGTGAAACATGTCAGATTTGCAAAATGTGGCTAGGTGCTAATGGTGAAAAATGGTTGGTCTTGAAGGGGTTAAATGTCCAGCCAGTGATGTACTAGTACAGCGCTGGTCAAAAAGCTGTTAAAGGGGTTCTCCAAGATATTTTTATTGATGACCAATCCCCCACTAATGTTAGAAGTCCTCACAGCAAATCACAAGTGTGGGCCTGAATAGTCAGTGACAGAGAAAAGTGGTTGGCTGCAGTATATTGAGCTATATTTTGAGACAGCACATAGACAAATCAATGCACAGATACACTAGCAGTATAGCTACAGTGTCGGCCAACTGTACTTTCTGCAACATTTAGTCAGTCACATATTACATACCATATTACATACCAGCAGAATGACCCAACTTCGCATGGGTATATTTCAACAATTTCATTTAATGTTTGCGGTTAAAACATATCCACAGTGTCCCCCATAACAGTGACCTCAATAGTGGCCCACCCCGTTAACATTGACCTCCACAGGGCTCTGTCCCTTTAACAGTGACCTTCACAGCGCCCTACCTCCTTAAAATGTGACCTCCACAGCACCCCACCCCCTTAATTGTGAACTTTACAGCACCCCACCCCTTCAGTGAGATCCACAATGGCCCTGCCCATTAACAGTGACTTCCCAATGGTCCACCACCTTAACAGTGATCTCCACAGCACCCTGCCACCTTAACAGTGACCATTAAAGCGCCTACCTCCTTAACATTGACCTCAGCAGTCAGCCTCTAACAGTGATCTCCATATTAACAATGACCTTAACAGAATCTCGCCCCCTTAATAGGGACCTTCATAGGGCCATGCCCCCCCCTTGACATTGACCTCCATAGTGATCCACTTCCTTACCAGTGACTTCCACAGTGGCCTACCCCCTTAACAGCGATCCCCAACAATGCTCGGTAACAGTGACTTTTACTGCACCCTGTCCCTTTAACATTGATCTCCGCAAAACCCCATTCCTTTAATAGTGACCTCCACAGTAGACCGTCCCCTTGACAGTAACCTCCATATCAACAGGCCCTTTAAAATATGACTTCCAACCCCTTAACAGTGACCTCCATAGTACTCTAGCCCTTAACAGTTACCCCTAACAGCACTCTGCCCCCATAATTGTGACTTCCAAAGTAAACCCACCTTAACAGTGACATCCACAGAGGTCCACCCCCTTAACTGTGACCTCCAAAAAGCCTCACTCACTTAACAGTGACCTCCACAGCACCCACCCTCTTAACTTTGACCCTCACAGCACACGTTCCCTTAACAGTGGCCTCCATAGCAGCCCACCTCATTAGCAGTAACTCCTCAGAGTTCCCTGCCTCCTTAACTGTGACTTCCAAGGTAATCCATCTCCTTAACAGTGACCACCACAGTGCCCTGCCCCTTAATAGGGACCTCCACAGTGGCCCACCCCCTTAACAGCGACCCCCACAACACTCTGCCTCTTAACAGTGACTTCCACAGCACCCCTTCCCTTTAACATTGACCTTCACTGCCCCATCACCTTAACTGTGTCCTCCACAGCACACATTAGCTTAACAGTGACCTCCACAGCAGCCCACTCCGTTAACAGTGACTCCTCACAGCACCCTTCCCCCTAAACTGTTACTTCCAAAGTAAACCTACCTCCTTAACAGTGACCTCTACATTGTCCCATCCCCTCAACAATGACCTCCACAGCACTCTGCCCCTTAACAGTGACCTCCACAGTGGCCCATCACCTTAACAGAGCCCCCCACAGCGCTCGACCCCTTAACAGTGACTTCCACAACACCCAACCCCTTTAACATTGACATTGACTATTACAGTGATCTCCACAGCGGCCTTCCCCCTCAACAGTTACCTTGCACAGCTCCCCAACCCCTTAACAGTGACCCCTCACAGCACCATGCCTCCTTAACTATGACTTTCTAAGTAAACTTGCCTCCTTAACAGTGACCTCTACAGTGCTCTGCCCCTTAACAGTGACCTCCACAGCACCCCACCCCTTAACAGTGACCTCCACTCCCCTAAAATGGACCTCCACAGAACCCCACCCCCTCAACACTGACCTGCCCAGTGCCCCACCTCTTAACATTAACCTCCACAGCATCCAACCACCTCAGTGCAGAAAGAACAGGACAGAAATATATATATATATATATATATATATATATATATATATATACACAAAACACAAATAGTGCAGCAGCACAGTCAGAGCCAATGGACTGGGTGCAAATCCCCACAGAGGCAGGCCGCTCCTCCACGGTATATAGTAAACGAAAAAACGAGGCAGCACTTCCAGCTTCTAGTGTACGGGTGAAGACCCCAAACTTTAATCCAAGCGACGTTTCGGCCTACTCAGCTTGAGAAAGGCCTCATTGAGTAGGCCGAAACGTCGCTTGGATTAAAGTTTGGGGTCTTCACCCGTACACTAGAAGCTGGAAGTGCTGCCTCGTTTTTTCGTTTACTATATATATATATATATATATATATATATATATACACACTCACATAAACAATTATTAGGAACACTATACTAATACGGTGTTGGACCCCCTTTTGCCTTCAGAACTGCCTTAATTCTACGTGGCATTGATTCAACAAGGTGCTGATAGCATTCTTTAGAAATGTTGGCCCATATTGATAGGATAGCATCTTGCAGTTGATGGAGATTTGAGGGATGCACATCCAGGGCACAAAGCTCCCGTTCCACCACATCCCAAAGATGCTCTATTGGGTTGAGATCTGGTGACTGTGGGGGCCATTTTAGTACAGTGAACTCATTGTCATGTTCAAGAAACCAATTTGAAATGATTCGAGCTTTGTGACATGGTGCATTATCCTGCTGGAAGTAGCCATCAGAGGATGGGTACATGGTGGTCATGAAGGAATGGACATGGACAGAAACAATGCTCAGGTAGCCTGTGGCATTTAAACGATGACCAATTGGCACTAAGGGGCCTAAAGTGTGCCAAGAAAACATCCCCCACACCATTACACCACCACCACCACCACAGTGGTAACAAGGCATGATGGATACATGTTCTCATTCTGTTTACACCAAATTCGGACTCTACCATTTGAATGTCTCATCAGAAATCGAGACTCATCAGACCAGGCAACATTTTTCCATTCTTCAACAGTCCAATTTTGGTGAGCTTGTGCAAATTGTAGCCTCTTTTTCCTATTTGTAGTGGAGATGAGTGGTACCCAGTGGGGTCTTCTGCTGTTGTAGCCCATCCGCCTCAAGGTTGTGCGTGTTGTGGCTTCACAAATGCTTTGCTGCATACCTCGGTTGTAACGAGTGGTTATTTCAGTCAACGTTGCTCTTCTATCAGCTTGAATCAGTCGGCCCATTCTCCTCTGACCTCTAGCATCAACAAGGCATTTTCGCCCACAGGACTGCCGCATACTGGATGTTTTTCCCTTTTCACACCATTCTTTGTAAACCGTAGAAATGGTTGTGAGTGAAAATCCCAGTAACTGAGCAGATTGTGAAATACTCAGACCGGCCCGTCTGGCACCAACAACCATGCCATGCTCAAAATTGCTTAAATCACCTTTCTTTCCCATTCTGACATTCAGTTTGGAGTTCAGGAGATTGTCTTGACCAGGACCACAACCCTACACGCATTGAAGCAACTGCCATGTGATTGGTTGACTAGATAATCGCATTAATGAGAAATAGAACAGGTGTTCCTAATAATTCTTTAGGTGAGTGTATATATATTATACAGTGATTGAATCCTAGCAACTGACAGTCAGTTATAATCTGCTATGTGAAACATAACACTGAGGGGTTAAGAACAGCAAGCCTGCTGAGTTGTGAAGTCAAAACTCAGGAGCATTTAATAATACTAGCACTGAGAAAGTGAAGGATTGTTGTTTTAATTTAAAAGGTCTTATTAGCTGTAATAAAAGTTAAAGGGGTTTTCCGAGATACCTGTTTGAGAAGGCATGGCGTCTGCGGTAGTTCCGCTGCTTTCCGTAGACCAGTGAGGACAAATTAACCCACCACATGGCCTAAGCGCAGCTTACCATAAAGAAGTGATACTTAGCACAGCCGCTATACAATGTACGTGTCACCATCAGTGGGGGGGGGGGGGGGGGCTCCACACTAAACACAGGAGGGAAGGGGAACAGTAACTGGGCCTGGAAACTAGGGAAGAAACAGGTCACCTCCTAGATAACCCTTATCCGGGCCCTAACTATCAATAAAAATTGACCCTGAAGGTAGGAATATTCATATGCAGGATAGCTAGGCCTTTATATCCCTATTAGGCCCTGGAAAAGGTTAGAACCAGAGGCAACCCATTCCTCCCCAGATGGATCAATGGGAGTCTCTGTCTCAGGCCCAGATACAACAACAGGGAATATAACAACTACAAACAAACGCAACACTTAACTTCTGTAGAGATGGAAGAACCGGAACACCAGAGACGACCTCAAAACAACTCATCCAAACCCAAATGAAGCTATCTACCGCATAGTCAGAAGGGTGGGGTGAGACTATAAAAGGGTAGAAGTGATGACCACTGAGCAACAGCTGAGAAGGGAAGTGATCATTAACCCTATCAACATTGAATCAAGAGAAATCAAGGAAGCTGTTAGATTCCTCCACGCTCAGCCAATCTCCGCAAGATTAAGTGCTTGATTTCTTGCCACCTGCTTTTTTTTTTTTTACACATACTAGCATTTTCTTCATATTGGTATTCGCACATTAGAGAAGATGTTAAAACGCCTGGAAAAATGCATGCTGTGTTTTTACGAGGAGCCAGAAAGACACAAAACATGGCCAAATGAACAATACTAGTACCAAAAACACTTAAATTATGAAAGGATCACAGAAATACAATAAAAACATGTAAAACTATTCACTAAACAATAAAACACTTCTTAAGATAACTGGACACTTAAAAAACTGTCTTAGGCTACTTTCACACTGGCGTTTTGGCTTTCCATTTGTGAGATCCATTTGGAGCTCTCACAAGCGGTCCAAAATGGATCAGTTTTCCCCAATGCATTCTAAATGGAAAATGACCCGCTTAGAATGCATCAGTTTGACTCTGTTCCATCTCTATTCTGCTTGGGAGCTTGCAGCGTTTGGTGTTCGTCTGACGAAACTAAGCCAAACGGATCCGTTCTGACACACAATGTAAGTCAATGGGGACGGATCCGTTTTCTATGACACAATCTGGCAGAATAGAAAACGGATCAGTCCTCCATTGACTTTCAATGGTGTTCAAGACGGATCTGTCTTGGGTATGTTAAAGATAATACAATCGGATCCGTCCTGAACAGATGCAGATGTTTGTATTAACTGAACTGATCCGTCTGTGCAGATTCATGACAGATCCGCACCAAATGTGAGTGTGAAAGTAGCCTTAGACTCAAATGATGCAGCCCGGAGTATATAATTAAAAAGAGACAAACAAGGTCACATGATCGCATTGGTGCATCATCTTATCAGGTTGCGTGCAGAAAGGAAACAAGTGTTGAGTCTGTACTGAACTTTACGATTTTTGGTACCCGGACCCAAATCCAAACTTTGCCGGAAAAGTTCAAGTTCGGTGTTTGGGCATTTAATAAAGCTTGTTGAAAGGCTAATGGCATGGCTGTGATTGGCCGGTGCATCATGTCACCCAGCCACTATATAAGCTGGATCACGTGTAGCACTGCCCATCAGCTCTCAGTAGTGAAGGGACAGAAAGCAGGCAGCTGAAGCGAGGGACAGTGTCAGTGCGATTTTTTGTGGGTGCAATACACCATCTTTGCACCCCTGACACAGAAAGCTAATCATAAATCTGGCTGTTAATTCTGTGGGTGACCTACAGCTATTTTTTTTTGTGGGTGCAATACACCATCTTTGCACCCCTGACACAGAAAGCTAATCATAAATCTGGCTGTTAATTCTGTGCGTGACCTACAGCGATTTTTATGTGGGTGCAATACACCATCTTTGCACCCCTGACACACAAATTTAATAGTTAATCCGTCTGTTAGTTAGGTGCACGTCATATACCCATTTATTGTGTGAAGTACACCTGCACTGCATACGTGACAGGGAAATTGATATAGTTAATCAGTCTGTTAGTTAGGTGCGCGTCATATACCCATTTATTGTGTGAAGTACAACTGCACTGCATACGTGAAAGGGAAATTGATATAGTTAATCAGTCTGTTAGTTACGTGCGCATCATATACTCTTTTTTTTTGCGTGAAGTACACCTGCACTCAGGGCCGTCTGTCATATTGATGGGACCCTGGGCAAAAATTTACTTGGGCCCCCTGGATCCTGCCTTCCCACACCCTAGCAAGCAATCGGGTCCTCCACCACAAAACACACACAAAAAATCCACACATCTGGTAGAGTACAGTGAATGACTGTAAATACTTATAGTTCTGAAGACTCCAGCGGCTCAGGATCAGTGCTCTGGGCAGCTGGGCTCAGGCTGGAAGTGGGCACCGCTCTGCAGGAAGGAGACCGGGGCTCGGCTTACCCTAGTGTTACAGTGCACCCCAGCACCCCATAGTATGCAGTATAGCACCCTATAGTATACAGCACCACACAGTATGCAGTATAGCACCCCACACTATACAGTACCCCACAGTATATAGTAGAGCAGTATAGCAGGCTACAGTATACAGCACCCCACAGTATACAGAACTCCACAGTATACAACACCTCACAGTATACAGTAGAGCAGTATAGCACCTCACAGTATACAGCACCCCAAACTATACACGATACAGCCCCCCCACTATACAGTACAGCAGTATAGCACTCCACACTATACAGCACCTACAGTATACAGTACACAGGCCCCCCCACACTATACAGGCCCCCCCACACTATACAGGCCCCCCCACACTATACAGCCCCCCCACACTATACGGCCCCCCCCCACACTATACAGGCCCCACACAGTTCACAGCCCCACACAGTAGACAGCCCCCCACACAGTATACAGCCCCCACAGACTATACAGGCCCCCCCACAGTATACAGCCCCCCCACACAGTATACAGCCCCCACACAGTATACAGGCCCCCACACAGTATAGAGCCCCCCACAGTATACAGCCCCCCCACAGTAAACAGCCCCACACAGTATACAGCCCCACACAGTATACAGCCCCCCACACAGTATACAGCCCCCCCATTATACAGTCCCCCACACAGTATAAAGCACCCCACTATACAGTAGTTTACAGTATATTAGCATAACAGCCCCTGTCACCTTTTTCTGATGTAATCTTCACAAAAAAAAGCTCCGCAGATAAGGCAGACTTCTCCTGCAGCAACACTCCTGCTAGGACCTGTGATGACCTCATAGCCATGTGACCAGTAATATTGCTAGGTTACTGGTCACATGGTGATGATGTCATTAAGGTCCTAGATCACAGCTCTCACAGACACAGTACGCTGGCTGGAGTGCCGGCAGGCATGGCATTGCACCACCCCCTGTGTAGCTGACAGCCTGACACCTTGGGCCCCCCAAGAGCAACTGGGCCCGGGGCAGCTGCCCCTTTTGCCCCTTGGTAAAGACGGCCCTGCCTGCACTGCATATGTGACAGGGAAATTGATATAGTTAATCTGTCTGTTAGTTAGGTGCACGTCATATACAAATTTATTGTGTGAAGTACACCTGCACTGCATATGTGACAGGGAAAAAAATATATTTAATCCGTCTGTTAGTTAGTTGCACGTCATATACCCATTTATTGTGTGAAGTACACCTGCACTGCATACATGACAGGGAAATTGATATGGTTAATTCATTTGTTAGTTAGGTGCATGTCATATACCCATTTTTTTGCGTGAAGTACACCTGCACTGCATACATGACAGGGAAAATAATATAGTTAATCTGTCTGTTAGTTCAGTGGGTGGCCTCAAAGAATGAGGAGAGCTTTAAATAAGGGACGTGGCCCTGCTTGTGGTGCTGCTGGAGTTGGTGGAGCTCCTGTTGCAGGGAGAGGACGTGGTCGATCTGTGCAAGCTACACGCCCAAATGAAACACCTTCCTCAGGTGCACATAGGCGACAGAACGTTTAGCGTTATTTTGTAGGCCTGAATACCGGTGTACGACTGGTGAGGCCAAAACAAGTAGAGGCGGTAGTAGATTGGGTGGCAGACAGTGCCTCTAGTTCCTTCACCTTGTCTCCCACCCAGTCCCCTGCTGAAGGCAGGCCATGAGCATCTGTCTTTCACCTCACCCCCTTGTAAATCAGCCAAGCAGTCTGATCCCCAAGTCATGCAGCAGTCTCTTATGCTTTTTGATGACTCTGCTGGCAGGGTTTCCGAGAGCTGTCTACATAGCCCTGCTCCAGAAGTGGAAGAGATTTAGTGCACTGATGCCCAACCACTTACAGTTGCAAGAAAAAGTATGTGAACCCTTTGGAATGATATGGATTTCTGCACAAATTGGTCATAAAATGTGATCTGATCTTCATCTAAGTCACAACAATAGACAATCACAGTCTGCTTAAACTAATAACACACAAAGAATTAAAGGTTTGCTTTTTTTAAATGTTTGCTTTTTGTCTATAAATGGAGAAAGTTCAGCACTGCTGCTACTCTCCCTAGGAGTGGCCGTCCTGTAAAGATGACAGCAAGAGCACAGCACAGACTACTCAATGAGGTGAAGAAGAATCCTAGAGTGTCAGCTAAAGACAAAAGTATCTGGCATATGCTAACATCTCTGTTAGCGAATCTACAATACGTAAAACACTAAACAAGAATGGATTTCATGGGAGGATACCACAGAGGAAACCACTGCTGTCAAAAAAAAACATTGCTGCGAATTTACAGTTTGCACAAAAGCACCTGGATGTTTCACAGCAGTACTGGCAAAATATTCTGTGGACAGATGAAACAAAAGTTGAGTTGTTTGGAAGAAACACACAACACTATGTGTGGAGAAAAAGAGGCACAGCACACCAACATCAAAACCTCATCCCAACTGTGAAGTATGGTGGTGGGGGCATTATGGTATTAAAGCATAGAAGTAAATCAACAACAGAATGGCCTAAACAGAAGAAAATACGCCTTCTGGAGTGGCCCAGTCAGAGTCCTGACCTCAACCTGATTGAGATGCTGCGGTATGACCTCAAGAAAGCGATTTACACCAGACATCCCAAGAATATTGCTAAACTGAAACAGTTCTGTAAAGAAAAATGGTCAAGAATTACTCCTAACCGTTGTGCACGTCTGATCTGCAACTACAGGAAATGTTTGGTTGAAGTTATTGCTGCCAAAGGAGGTTCAACCAGTTATTAAATCCAAGGGTTCACATACTTTTTCCACCTGCACTGTGAATGTTTACATAGTGTGTTCAATAAAAACATGATAACATTTAATTTGTGTTTTTTTTGTGTGTTATTAGTTTAAGCAGACTGTGAATGTCTATTGTTGTGACTTAGATAAAGATCAGATCACATTTTATGACCAATTTGTGCAGAAATCCATATCATTCCAAAGGAGTCACATACTATTTCTTGCAACTGTATGTTTCAGGATGTGGACATGGGAGGACTACTGCAGCACATCTCTGATGACGAAACACAGGTGCCAACTGTGGCGGCTTTCAGCAGTGTGTAGATCGGCAAGGAGGTTAGGGGAGAAGAGTGGGTGGAAGATGATGTGGAGGATGATGAGGTCCTAGACCCCACATGATATCAAGGTCATGTGAGTGACATGTGCAGAATGAAGGAAGAGGTGGTGGTCACACAGCACCAGCCGCACAGCAAAAGAGCAGTGTGCAAAAGCAGAGTGGCCGTCCCCTAGCCAGTACGCCTGCTACTGCCTACTACACCCAGGGACTGAGAACACCAAAGCCAGCTCCAAGAAGTTCCCTGTCATGGCAGTTCTTCAGACAATGTGCTGATGACAAAATGTGATTGGTTTGCGTGCTGTGCAATCAGAGCCTGAAGCGAGGCATAAATGTTCTAAACCTGAGCACCACCTGCATAACCAGGCATCTAAATGCACAGCACGATCTACAGTGGATTAAACACCTCAAAAACCACAAAAGATCTCAGGCTTCTCCTGGTCCCTCTTCTGCTGCAGTCTCAACCTCTTCCTCCCCCTGTGCCACCCCGCAAACAAAGAATGTGGCAGCAACGCCACCACGTCCATCACTTTCACCAATCATCTCCACAATGTCCCATGGAAGCATTCAGCTGTCTAGCTCCCAAACACTGGAGAGAAAGAGGAACTACCCCCCTACCCACCCACGATCCCTGGCCCTGAATGCCAGCATTTCAAAATTCCTGGCCTTTGAAATGCTGTCATTCCGTCTGGTGGAGACGGAGACTTTAAAGAAACTTATGGTGGTGGCTGTCCCACAGTACGTGGTTCCCAGCCGCCACTACTTTTCCAGGTGAGCCATCCCTGCCCTGCACAACCAAGTGGTGGACAAAATTAGGTGTGCACTGCACAACACTATCTGTGGCAAGGTCCACATAACCACCAATACATGGACCAGTAAGCATGGGCAGGGACGTTATATCTCCATGACTGCATGCTGGGCAAATGCAGTGTTGGCTGGGCCTGAGGAGGATAACAGTTTGGCGCATGTCATTCCGCCACCAAGGATTGCAGGATGTTTCTCTTTGTCTCCTGTTGCCTCCTCCTCCTATTCCTCCTCTACTGCCTCCTCATCTGGTCAGCATAGCACCTTCAACACCAACTACAGCACAGCCAGTGGGAAACGACAGCAGGCTGTTTTGAAACTCATCTGTTTGGAGGAAAAAACCCACACCGCGCAGGAGCTGTGGACAGGCATGGAATAACAGACCGATGAGTGGTTGGTGCCACTGAACCTTAAGCCCGGCCTGGTGGTGTGCAATAATGGGCAAAATCTCGTAAAAGCTCTGGGCCTAGCCGGTTTGATGCAAATCCCTTGCCTGGCGCATGTGCTGAATGTGGTGGTGCAGAGGTTCCTGAAAAATTACCCCGATATGTCAGAGCTGCTGCATAAAGTGCAGGCCGTCTGTGCGCGCTTTTGCCGTTCTCACCCTGCTGTTGCTCACCTGTCTGCCCTGCAGCATAGCTTCGGCCTTTCCGCTCACTGCCTCATAGGCGACGTGCCCACAAGGTGGAACTCCACCTTGCACATGCTGGAGAGACTGTGCGAGCAGCAGCAGGCGATAGTAGAGTTTCAGCTACAGCACGCATGGGTGAGTCGCTCTGTGGAACAGCACCACTTCACCACTAATGAGTGGGCCGCCATGTGGGACGTTTGTGCCATGTTGAGCTGTTTTGAGTACTCCACCAACATGGCCAGTGCCGTTGATGCAGTCCTCGGTGTTACTATCCCACTTATATGTCTCCTTGAAAAAACGCTTCAAACGATGATGGAAAAGGATGTGGCACAGGAGGAAGAGGAGGTGTAAGAGCGATCATTTCCACGGCTATCAGGCCAGTCATTCACAAGTGGCTCGGAGGGTGGGTTCCTGCACCAACAGAGGCCAGGTACACAATTGTCTACCAACAGCGCAGTTCTGGAGGATGAGGAGGAGGATGAGAATGAGGAACCGTGTTCACAGCAGGGTGGCACCCAAAGCAGCTCATGGGCATCACTGGAGCGTGGCTGGGGGATACAGAGGACACAGACCATACACCTCCCACAGAGGACAGCGTGTTGTTCCCTCTGGGCAGCCTGGCACACATTAACGATAGTGATGAGCGGCAGGGGTCATATTTGAACTTGTGATAATTAGCAAATATTTTGTAGAATATTCATCGAATATTCGCAAATTCAAATATTCGTTATAATCTACATAATTTTTTTAAACGCAAAAATCGGCATGTAATAATCGCATATTACGCGATCAATACAGGCGTGGGTTAAAAAACTAATATATAGCACTATAGAATATAGTCATGATTCCTCCCTGCTTAAGTTGCTTGTGGGCCAATGACTCATTGGCCCACAAGCAAGAAGCAGTGAGGAATCATGTGTTCAGATGGAAAAAATTATGAATATTCGAAAAACGAATATATAGGACTATATTTGAAATGTTTGCGAATTCTCGAAGTGCCGATATTCGCGATTAAAATTTGCAATTTGAATATTCGCGCTAATGAGCGATTACATGCTGCAGTGCCTGCGCAACGACGAGTTGCCCACATTCCAACTTGTGCTAATTACTGGGTGGCCACGCTGCTGGGTCCCTGCTACAAGGACAGCAGAGCCTACAAGTCGTACTGTGCCGCTACAGAGGACACACCTAACCGGTGGCAGATGCAGCAGAGCCTGCAAGTCAATTACTGCGCTGCAGTCCAGTACAGTAAGGCCTAACAAATCTATAACCTTAACTAGCTAATACAAGGCCTAGGCTAGTCTCTGTTACTTTAGGTGCCAAACATTAAAGTACAATTGGTAATCAGGTGTACTGACCTGCGTCCGTTCTGGGCCCTAGGATGCCGCTTACCCTGGATGGCCACCAAGCTCTCAGCAACCGTGTGGTCTTGCTTGATGCTAAGGTTTTCTGTCCATACACTGGAACTAGTCTTCCTGGGACAACCTCTCTTTCAAAGTGCTGGATCCTGACAGGGGACAGCAGATACTCTCCTTCCTTTGAGTATCCATTCACTGCCGGACATTCGCAAGCCAGGATGGAATCTGATTCAGTCCCTCACAGCACAATCCTTCCACCATGTCATCACTTCCTGGTTCACCCAGAAGCATGCTGACTGTGCTGCAAAACAGTGGCCTCTAGTGCCCGGAATGCCAAATGACAGCTCCAATACAATTTAAACATAAATATACAGTCAGAGCTTCTCCACAATCTCATACTTTCATGCTCCGCTGTTATCCTGAGCGGCATTTACACTTTCGGCTTTTATTTCATGTCTTATGCTGCATCCGCACGTCCTTACTGTACTGCATTTTTCTACTCTTGGTTCGTATTCACTCAGATTGGTCTCACATTCAAGCTGCGCTCACCTGTTGGCTGTTACATCTCATTCCGTCCCCAGCCGACAGCCGGATCCGTATTACATGCCTGTTATTACATGTTATATTACATATACTCGGCTCACAGCCATAGCTGCTACTGTTACTCCGTTTTCATGCTCTGGACGCACCACCCTGGTGTTCCCACCTTGCTCCACTCACAACCAGAGCTGCGTTTATACCGATTTTCATGCTCTGCTTATACCCAAAGTTGTGTTCACACTTCTACTGCTACACCAGGTTGTATACCCCACTCACTGCCACTTTCCATGTCTGCGGTCACATCAAGTTAATATTCCGTTCACATCCAAAGCTGCGTCCGCATGTCTGCTTTTCACATCTTGTCCTATACTCCTTTCACTACTAGAGCTGTGTCCACGTGTCTGCTTTCGCATCACGTCAATACTCTGCTCACTTTCAGGTTGCATTTATACGTCTGCTTTATACCATGATTTTCGTGCGCTACCCATACTCAGAGCTGCGCCCATACCATGTTTTTAGGTACCACTCACATCCAAAGCTGCATTCACCCATTTGTTGTTACATCATGTGTTGTACTCTGCTCCCACTCAAAGCTGCAGTCTCCTGTTTATTGCTACATCATGGTTTTGCTCAATCTCACCGGGGCAGTCTGCACCCACCGCTCTAGCACCTCTCTCCTGACAAACATAACTGCGCTCTTTTCAGGCTTACGTTCCCTTCCTCTGTGGTCTGTTACATTCTATAGGCCTACTTTCTGTTTAATCTTGGTTCGTAATCACTCAGACTGGTCTCCTGTTACTTCTGGTTCGTATTCGCTCAGATTGGTCTCCTGCCCCAGTTCACCAAACAGCTCCTCAGCGGAGGTCAGTGGGCCGATAGGAGTAAGTTACCTGCAATGTTTTCACAAGCCGTTCATTTGTAGCGAACTTGCAATGCCCCAGGCATTCCATGTTTACGTTTATGGTTCGCGGTAGTTAGTGTTTTATGTACGCACGCGCTTCGGATTACTAATGTCTATATTTTTACCGCCTGTTGGCAGTCATGTTCCTTAGGCCACCTTCCAGCCAATCCAATCATTCAAGTCGCTTCATATGCCATCAGGTCCGGCTTACGTTTTAATTACTTATCGTCACCGCAACGTCATCCCTCTGGCTTCGGAGGCCCTATGACTGATCCGGCCTCATGGCTCCGGGGGCCCTATGACCGTTTTTTCATGTTTTGTTTGTTAAGGGTACAACATGGTTGTAGGCTGGTTAGTGTCCCAAGTTTCTGTTGGAGGGGGTCATGGTTATGCAAGTCCTTGTCTTTGTCTTTCTAGGTTATCAAGTCCCGGTTGCTTACTAAACCCGTTGGGTTAAGCACCAAGATTTTCCCCAGCCATCCTTAATTCTAAGGTTCGCATCCCGGCGGCTGCCCGGCCCCATGGGCCCCTGGTGGTTGCTTCAGCCCCATGGCTTCAGGGGTCTGACCAATGGTTGTCTGTCCACCTGTGCAGCTATGCTTTTGAATGACTCATATCTTTACCTGCTTGCCAGCTTATGTTATTAATTTTAGTTAATGTCCGTTATTCTCTCCATTTTCTGTCACTTTTCCCTTCGTCTTTTCAGGTCATGCAGTTGAACTATTGGGGTCACCTTCCACGTCGGTCAGGTCTCGTTCCTAACAATATTTCGCCTTGCATGTTATGCAGGCCACGTAGTTTATCTTGGGTATCGCCTGCCACATTGGTCAGGCTCATGGTTTAATTTCACCTGCACCTTACTCATGTCACTTTTCATAGTTATAATTCTTTAAAAAAAAAAAACTCGGCCCCATGGCTTCGGGGGCCCGACGACTGCTTCGGCCCCATGGCTTCGGGGGCCCGACGACTATTTTCAGTCCTGCTGGGCTGATTGCCTGGTTGGTTGTGCATCTAGGTTGATTTGGCCCCTATGTATCGCATACATACCTGCTTCCCTAATTTCCTAATAATCCATGTTGATCGCTCACTTTGTTTTGACCGCAAACTGGTCCGGTTCGCCCTACAGCATCATTGTCATGTCTTACGCAGATATTTCATCTTTCTTTAATTGTTCATGCTTTCGTTCAGGTCCTGCCAGAGGAAGAACAAGTAGGGCAATTCGCTCTAGCATTTCAGTCTCTGATTGTAGTCGATCATATCTTGTCAACCAGGTCCCCGCGCAAAGTCTTTGCCTTTTTACCATGATCAGGAATCCATTTTCGCCAGTAGCTTCATTGCATTGCATTCCCTCACTCATGGGAGGGCATAGACAGAATCTTGTATATTATGGCTTCATAGCTTCTTGCTGCACTAACCTCCGACTCCCTACAACCACGTTGAATCGGATTTGGGACAAAGTCCAGCATTTCCTCACGGTAGAAGATTCAGATAGTAGGTCGGTCTTCACGTCTCAAGCGTAAAAACAATTCTCAGGGGCGCACAGTAGAACAACGCGCGGATAGCTGTTGTCTGGGGAACTATTCAAGGATTCTCTTCCTATCTACATGGTTCTTTTTGGCGCTCATTCCTGCATAGTCTAGGCAGTTAGGTTTTGGTCACACGATCTCCTGACGCTAGGGCATTGCCAGTACTCGCACTAGAACCAAACTTTACAAGTTTCAGTTGGTTTTTATGATCCATTTCACACAAACGTATTCCCGGTCCTCCTTTCCGCTTTGGGGCAGTATCCGCAATATTGAGCATCATGTCTCTGGCCTTGTCATCCACAAGATGGGTTGTAGGTTTCCTACTGGTCTTGCCTCACATACCCCGAATTTTCGCTCTAGATCCCGGACGCCTTGCAGTTGGCTTGGGGATTAGTTTGTACATGCCATTCAAATTCCTTTTCTACCCTACTTGGCTTGGTTTTTGCCCACTTATAGGCCTACCCACGATCATGGCTTAGGGCACACAACAAGCCATTTAGTCAGGTCAGCTAAGACACGCCTAGCTGGGTTAGATTGTTCCCGTTGTTTTCTCCCTAGGGTTCTTTGGATACCTCTTGGCCGTAGCCATGACCACAAGTTGGTAAGGCTGATTATTCAGCCTGCATTTGTGGGAGGGACGGAGGCTCTTCATATACGAGCCACACCCTCACTCACAGGTGTGTGTTTTCAGGTGCCCCATCCTCCCTCCCTTATCTTCTCATTTCCACAGGGTATGCCCACTTATAGGCCTACCCACGATCATGGCTTAGGGCACACAACAAGCCATTTAGTCAGGTCAGCTAAGACACGCCAAGCTGGGTTAGATTTTTCCTGTTGTTTTCTCCCTAGGGTTCTTCAGATACCTCTTTGCCGTAGCCATGACCACAAATGAAGTGTTTAGGAAAGCCAAAAATCTCACTCAGGCTGTAAGTCTCCTTCAAAGGAAATGAGAGACTAACAGGAAAACCATATGTCCTAACTTTCATCCACCACCTATAGTAGCGATCATAATATAGTTAGGATTTTATCAAAACATTGGCATATCCTTAAGATCCTTCCCTACCAGCCTCATCTTATTTATAGGAGGGCCAAAACATACAAAAAAAATCTCGTAACTAGAGTTGAGCGAACACCTGGATGTTCGGGTTCGAGAAGTTCGGCCGAACATCCCGGAAATGTTCGGGTTCGGGATCCGAACCCGATCCGAACTTCGTCCCGAACCCGAACCCCATTGAAGTCAATGGGGACCCGAACTTTTCGGCACTAAAAAGGCTGTAAAACAGCCCAGGAAAGAGCTAGAGGGCTGCAAAAGGCAGCAACATGTAGGTAAATCCCCTGCAAACAAATGTGGATAGGGAAATGAATTAAAATAAAAATTAAATAAATAAAAATTAACCAAAATCAATTGGAGAGAGGTTCCATAGCAGAGAATCTGGCTTCCCGTCACCCACCACTGGAACAGTCCATTCTCAGATATTTAGGCCCCGGCACCCAGGCAGAGGAGAGAGGTCCCGTAACAGAGAATCTGTCTTCATGTCAGCAGAGAATTAGTCTGCATGTCATAGCAGAGAATGAGGCTTCACGTCAGCCACCACTGCAACAGTCCATTGGCATATATTTAGGCCTAGCACACAGGCAGAGCAGAGAGGTCCCGTAACAGACAATCTGGCTTCATGTCAGCAGAGAATCAGTCTGCATGTCATAGCAGAGAATGAGGCTTCACGTCACCCACCACTGCAACAGTCCATTGGCATATATTTAGGCCTAGCACACAGGCAGAGCAGAGAGGTCCCGTAACAGACAATCTGGCTTCATGTCAGCAGAGAATCAGTCTGCATGTCATAGCAGAGAATGAGGCTTCACGTCACCCACCACTGCAACAGTCCATTGGCATATATTTAGGCCTAGCACACAGGCAGAGCAGAGAGGTCCCGTAACAGACAATCTGGCTTCATGACAGCAGAGAATTAGTCTGCATGTCATAGCAGAGAATGAGGCTTCACGTCAGCCACCACTGCAACAGTCCATTGGCATATATTTAGGCCCAGCACCCAGGCAGAGGAGAGAGGTCCCGTAACAGACAATCTGGCTTCATGTCAGCAGAGAATTAGTCTGCATGTCATAGCAGAGAATCAGGCTTCACGTCAGCCACCACTGCAACAGTCCATTGTCATAAATTTAGGCCCAGCACCCAGGCAGAGGAGAGAGGTCCCGTAACAGACAATCTGGCTTCATGTCAGCAGAGAATTAGTCTGCATGTCATAGCAGAGAATGAGGCTTCACGTCAGCCACCACTGCAACAGTCCATTGGCATATATTTAGGCCTAGCACACAGGCAGAGCAGAGAGGTCCCGTAACAGACAATCTGGCTTCATGACAGCAGAGAATCAGTCTGCATGTCATAGCAGAGAATCAGGCTTCACGTCAGCCACCACTGCAACAGTCCATTGTCATAAATTTAGGCCCAGAACCCAGGCAGAGGAGAAAGGTCCCGTAACAGACAATCTGGCTTCATGTCAGCAGAGAATCAGTCTTCATATCATAGCAGAGAATCAGGCTTCACGTCACCCACCACTGCAACAGTCAATTTTCATAAATTTAGGCCCAGAACCCAGGCAGAGGAGAAAGGTCCCGTAACAGACAATCTGGCTTCATGTCAGCAGAGAATCAGTCTTCATATCATAGCAGAGAATCAGGCTTCACGTCACCCACCACTGCAACAGTCAATTGTCATAAATTTAGGCCCAGCACCCAGGCAGAGGAGAGAGCTCCCGTAACAGAGGATCTGGCTTCATGTCAGCAGAGAATCAGTCTGCATGTCATAGCAGAGAATGAGGCTTCACGTCACCCACCACTGCAACAGTCCATTGGCATATATTTAGGCCTAGCACACAGGCAGAGGAGAGGTTCATTCAACTTTGGGTAGCCTCGCAATATAATGGTAAAATGAAAATAAAAATAGGATTGAATGAGGAAGTGCCCTGGAGTCCAATAATATATGGTTATGGGGAGGTAGTTAATGTCTAATCTGGACAAGGGACGGACAGGTCCTGTGGGATCCATGCCTGGTTCATTTTTATGAACGTCAGCTTGTCCACATTGGCTGTAGACAGGCGGCTGCGTTTGTCTGTAATGACGCCCCCTGCCGTGCTGAATACACGTTCAGACAAAACGCTGGCTGCCGGGCAGGCCAGCACCTCCAAGGCATAAAAGGCTAGCTCTGGCCACGTGGACAATTTAGAGACCCAGAAGTTGAATGGGGCCGAACCATCAGTCAGTACGTGGAGGGGTGTGCACACGTACTGTTCCACCATGTTAGTGAAATGTTGCCTCCTGCTAACACGTTGCGTATCAGGTGGTGGTGCAGTTAGCTGTGGCGTGTTGACAAAAGTTTTCCACATCTCTGCCATGCTAACCCTGCCCTCAGAGGAGCTGGCCGTGACACAGCTGCCTTGGCGACCTCTTGCTCCTCCTCTGCCTTGGCCTTGGGCTTCCACTTGTTCCCCTGTGACATTTGGGAATGCTCTCAGTAGCGTGTCTACCAACGTGCGCTTGTACTCGCGCATCTTCCTATCACGCTCCAGTGCAGGAAGTAAGGTGGGCACATTGTCTTTGTAGCGTGGATCCAGCAGGGTGGCAACCCAGTAGTCCGCACAGGTTAAAATGTGGGCAACTCTGCTGTCGTTGCGCAGGCACTGCAGCATGTAGTCGCTCATGTGTGCCAGGCTGCCCAGGGATAAGGACAAGCTGTCCTCTGTGGGAGGCGTATCGTCATCGTCCTGCCTTTCCCCCCAGCCACGCACCAGTGATGGACCCGAGCTGCGTTGGGTGCCACCCCGCTGTGACCATGCTTCATCCTCATCCTCCTCCACCTCCTCCTCATCCTCGTCCTCCTCGTCCTCCAGTAGTGGGCCCTGGCTGGCCACATTTGTACCTGGCCTCTGCTGTTGCCAAAAACCTCCCTCTGAGTCACTTCGAAGAGACTGGCCTGAAAGTGCTAAAAATGACCCCTCTTCCTCCTCCTCCTCCTCCTCCTCCTGGGCCACCTCCTCTTCCATCATCGCCCTAAGTGTTTTCTCAAGGAGACATAGAAGTGGTATTGTAACGCTGATAACGGTGTCATCGCCACTGGCCATGTTGGTGGAGTACTCGAAACAGCGCAACAGGGCACACAGGTCTCGCATGGAGGCCCAGTCATTGGTGGTGAAGTGGTGCTGTTCTGTAGTGCGACTGACCCGTGCGTGCTGCAGCTGAAACTCCACTATGGCCTGCTGCTGCTCGCACAGTCTGTCCAGCATGTGCAAGGTGGAGTTCCACCTGGTGGGCACGTCGCATATGAGGCGGTGAGCGGGAAGGCCGAAGTTACGCTGTAGCGCAGACAGGCGAGCAGCAGCAGGATGTGAACGCCGGAAGCGCGAACAGACGGCCCGCACTTTATGCAGCAGCTCTGACATGTCGGGGTAGTTGTGAATGAACTTCTGCACCACCAAATTCAGCACATGCGCCAAGCAAGGGATGTGCGTCAAATTGGCTAGTCCCAGAGCTGCAACGAGATTTCGCCCATTATCACACACCACCAGGCCGGGCTTGAGGCTCACCGGCAGCAACCACTCGTCGGTCTGTTGTTCTATACCCCGCCACAACTCCTGTGCGGTGTGGGGCCTGTCCCCCAAACATATGAGTTTCAGAATGGCCTGCTGACGTTTACCCCGGGCTGTGCTGAAGTTGGTGGTGAAGGTGTGTGGCTGACTGGATGAGCAGGTGGAAGAAGAGGAGGAGGAAGCCGAGAAGGAGGAGGTGGCAACAGGAGGCAAAGAATGTTGCCCTGCGATCCTTGGCGGCGGAAGGACGTGCGCCAAACAGCTCTCCGCCTGGGGCCCAGCTGCCACTACATTTACCCAGTGTGCAGTTAGGGAGATATAGCGTCCCTGGCCGTGCTTACTGGTCCACGTATCTGTGGTTAGGTGGACCTTGCTACAGATGGCGTTGCGCAGTGCACACTTGATTTTATGGGATACTTGGTTGTGCAGGGAAGGCACGGCTCTCTTGGAGAAGTAGTGCCGGCTGGGAACAACATACTGTGGGACAGCAAGCGACATGAGCTGTTTGAAGCTGTCTGTGTCCACCAGCCTAAATGACAGCATTTCATAGGCCAGTAGTTTAGAAATGCTGGCATTCAGGGCCAGCGATCGAGGGTGGCTAGGTGGGAATTTACGCTTTCTATCAAATGTTTGTGAGATGGAGAGCTGAACGCTGGCGTGTGACATGGTTGAGACGCTTGGTGACGGAGGTGGTGGTGGTGGTGTTGGTGGTACATCCCCTGTTTGCTGGGCGGCAGGTGCCAACGTTCCTCCAGAGGCGGAGGAAGAGGCCGAGGCGGCAGCAGCAGAATAGGCCGAGGCGGCAGCAGCAGAAGAGGTAGCAGGGGGAGCCTGAGTGACTTCCTTGGTTTTAAGGTGTTTACTCCACTGCAGTTCATGCTTTGCATGCAGGTGCCTGGTCATGCAGGTTGTGCTCAGGTTCAGAACGTTAATGCCTCGCTTCAGGCTCTGATGGCACAGCGTGCAAACCACTCGGGTCTTGTCGTCAGCACATTGTTTGAAGAAGTGCCATGCCAGGGAACTCCTTGAAGCTGCCTTTGGGGTGCTCGGTCCCAGATGGCGGCGGTCAGTAGCAGGCGGAGTCTCTTGGCGGCGGGTGTTCTGCTTTTGCCCACTGCTCCCTCTTTTGCTACGCTGTTGGCTCGGTCTCACCACTGCCTCTTCCTCCGAACTGTGAAAGTCAGTGGCACGACCTTCATTCCATGTGGGGTCTAGGACCTCATCGTCCCCTGCATCGTCTTCCACCCAGTCTTGATCCCTGACCTCCTGTTCAGTCTGCACACTGCAGAAAGACGCAGCAGTTGGCACCTGTGTTTCGTCATCATCAGAGACATGCTGAGGTGGTATTCCCATGTCCTCATCATCAGGAAACATAAGTGGTTGTGCGTCAGTGCATTCTATGTCTTTCACCGCTGGGGAAGGGCTAGGTGGATGCCCTTGGGAAACCCTGCCAGCGGAGTCTTCAAACAGCATAAGAGACTGCTGCATAACTTGAGGCTGAGACAGTTTCCCTGGTATGCATGGGGGTGATGTGACAGACTGATGGGGTTGGTTTTCAGGCGCCATCTGTGCGCTTTCTGCAGAAGACTGGGTGGGAGATAATGTGAACGTGCTGGATCCACTGTCGGCCACCCAATTGACTAATGCCTGTACCTGCTCAGGCCTTACCATCCTTAGAACGGCATTGGGCCCCACCATATATCGCTGTAAATTCTGGCGGCTACTGGGACCTGAGGTAGTTGGTACACTAGGACGTGTGGATGTGGCAGAACGGCCACGTCCTCTCCCAGCACCAGAGGGTCCACTAACACCACCACGACCATGTCCACGTCCGCGTCCCTTACTAGATGTTTTTCTCATTGTTATGGTTCACCACAACAACAAATATATTATTTGGCCCAATGTATTGTATTCAAATTCAGCGGGATATAAATTTGAGGCCTAGTATTTAGGCGCTGGGTGACCGGTATGGATTTAGTGACAGAATTAGACTTGGAAATGCACAGAAGCGTGTGTGTGTGAAGTTATTCTGAATGACCCAATGTGCACCTTGAATATTATATACCCTTTTAGGGATAGATTTCAAATAGCTCTGATATAGCAGAAACCACTAAATTATGAAATTGCTAAATTGGGAATTGTACTTCAACCCAGAACAAAAAATGTGCTTTGACGGACACTAAATATCTTGCCCAGCAACAACAGTACAACGGTGGGTAACGAGAGATTTAGAGGGAATTAAATTTGAGGCCTAGTATTTAGGCGCTGGGTCACCGGTATGGATTTAGTGACAGAATTAGACTTGGAAATACACAGTAGCGGGTGTGTGTGAAGTTATTCTGAATGACCCTATGTGCACCTTCAATATTATATACCCTTTTAGGGATAGATTTCAAATAGCTCTGATATAGCAGAAACCACTAAATTATGAAATTGCTAAATTGGGAATTGTACTTCAACCCAGAACAAAAAATGTGCTTTGACGGACACTAAATATCTTGCCCAGCAACAACAGTACAGCGGTGGGTAACGAGAGATTTAGAGGGAATTAAATTTGAGGCCTAGTATTTAGGCGCTGGGTCACCGGTATGGATTTAGTGACAGAATTAGACTTGGAAATACACAGTAGCGGGTGTGTGTGAAGTTATTCTGAATGACCCTATGTGCACCTTCAATATTATATACCCTTTTTGGGATAGATTTCAAATAGCTCTGATATAGCAGGAACCACTAAATTATGAAATTGCTAAATTGGGAATTGTACTTCAACCCAGAACAAAAAATGTGCTTTGACGGGCACTAAATAACTTTCCCAGCTACAACAGGACAACGGTAACGAGAGATTTAGAGGGATTTAAATTTGAGGCCTAGTATTTAGGCGCTGGGTGACAGGTATGGGTTTAGTGACAGAATTAGACTTGGAAATACACAGTAGCGGGTGTGTGTGAAGTTATTCTGAATGACCCTATGTGCACCTTCAATATTATATACCCTTTTTGGGATAGATTTCAAATAGCTCTGATATAGCAGAAACCACTAAATTATGAAATTGCTAAATTGGGAATTGTACTTCAACCCAGAACAAAAAATGTGCTTTGACGGACACTAAATATCTTGCCCAGCAACAACAGTACAGCGGTGGGTAACGAGAGATTTAGAGGGAATTAAATTTGAGGCCTAGTATTTAGGCGCTGGGTCACCGGTATGGATTTAGTGACAGAATTAGACTTGGAAATACACAGTAGCGGGTGTGTGTGAAGTTACTCTGAATGACCCTATGTGCACCTTCAATATTATATACCCTTTTTGGGATAGATTTCAAAGAGCTCTGATATAGCAGGAACCACTAAATTATGAAATTGCTAAATTGGGAATTGTATTTCAACCCAGAACAAGAAATGTGCTTGAACGGACACTAAATAACTCGCCCAGCTACAGCACTAGGGACAGATTTAGCTGGATATAAATTTGAGGCCTAGTATTTAGGCGCTGGGTGACCGGTATGGATTTAGTGACAGAATTAGACTGGGATATGGCCAAAAAATGAACAGACTATTGCTGGTTAAATGCACTTGGTGTGACAGCTTCACCCTGATGTAGGCTTTAGCCAAAAAACAACCACACCATTGAGGGTTAAATGCACTTGGTGACAGGCGCAGCTTGCCCCTGATTTTGTATATGGCCAAAAAATGAACAGACTATTGCTGGTTAAATGCACTTGGTGTGACAGCTTCACCCTGATGTAGGCTTTAGCCAAAAAACAACCACACCATTGAGGGTTAAATGCACTTGGTGACAGGCGCAGCTTGCCCCTGATTTTGTATATGGCCAAAAAATGAACAGACTATTGCTGGTTAAATGCACTTGGTGTGACAGCTTCACCCTGATGTAGGCTTTAGCCAAAAAACAACCACACCATTGAGGGTTAAATGCACTTGGTGACAGGCGCAGCTTGCCCCTGATTTTGTATATGGCCAAAAAATGAACAGACTATTGCTGGTTAAATGCACTTGGTGTCACAGCTTCACCCTGATGTAGGCTTTAGCCAAAAAACAACCACACCATTGAGGGTTAAATGCACTTGGTCGCAGCTTGTGCTGGCGCACCACAAGACACAAAATGGCCGCCGATCACCCCAGAAAAATGAGACTGACAAACGGTCTGTGCAGCCTAAAAACAGTGAGCAATTGAGGATCAGCAGCTCAATGATCCACAGCTGCAGATCGATCAGTTAATCAAGTCCTTTGGAGGAGTTAATCTGCCTAATCTCGCCCTACTGTCGCAGCCGCAACCTCTCCCTACGCTAATCAGAGCAGAGTGACGGGCGGCGCTATGTGACTCCAGCTTAAATAGAGGCTGGGTCACATGGTGCTCTGGCCAATCACAGCCATGCCAATAGTAGGCATGGCTGTGATGGCCTCTTGGGGCAAGTAGTATGACGCTTGTTGATTGGCTGCTTTGCAGCCTTTCAAAAAGCGCCAAGAAAGCGTCACAAAAGCGCGAAGAAAGCGACGAACACCGAACCCGAACCCGGACTTTTACGAAAATGTCCGGGTTCGGGTCCGTGTCACGGACACCCCAAAATTCGGTACGAACCCGAACTATACAGTTCGGGTTCGCTCATCCCTACTCGTAACCCCAAGCAACTTACAATCCACCTCTCGGGAAGACCCTTTTCCAGCCATTATGTCTATATTAACATAACTCTAAAAGGTGAGCCTCCATTTGGAGTTTCATATATTTCCGTTTGTACTAGACGTACATACCCTATGGTGTACCTTTATTCTCTGTGTCCACAGTGAATTTGCCTTTTATCTGTGAAAGTCAGCTAAGCAAATCAATTTTATCTTGAGGCTTTCTGGTTCTGTTGTCTTTCTAGAAAGAGACCTAACTTGCATGTCTTGTTGAGAGAAGCATAAATTTGGGTGGGATATTCTAGTTCTTCTGTCCTTTAGAGAGAGACTTGGCTTGTAGGTCTCATTTTTAAAGTAGTAGGGTTGATACAGTATGATTTCATTTTAGGGAGCTTATGGAGTCATATAGGGTGTAAACTTGCTTCACAGACTTTGTATGGGTGGTGGAATGCTTTGATTATAGTATATAGGTGAATCTGATATACCTTTTAGCAATTCAAGTTCCTAAATGCCCCCCACCCCACATCCCCTCTCCCCTTCTAAACTCATATTTATTTGATGACAATTTTCAGAAAAAAAGTCTGGGATGCTGTAAGGTTTAAGCCCCTTTCACGCGGGCGAGTATTCAGCGAGGATGTGATGAGTGAGTTGAACGCATTGCACCCGCACTGAATCAGGACCCATTCATTTCTATGGGGCTGTGCACATGAGCGGTGATTTTCACGCATCAGTTGTGCGTTGCATGAAAATCGCAGCATGCTCTATATTGTGAATAGAAGTAAATGGGGCTGCGTGAAAATTGCAAGCATCCGCAAGCAAGTGCGGATGCAGTGCAATTTTCACGCACTGTTGCTAGGAGACGATCAGGATGGAGACCCGATCATTATTATTTTCCCTTATAACATGGTTATAAGGGAAAATAATAGCATTCTGAATACAGAATGCATAGTACAATAGCGCTGAAGGAGTTAAAAAAAATAAAAAAAATTAACTCCCCTTAATCCACTTGTGCAGCTCGGCATCTATTTTGTCTGTCTTCTGTGCTGTATGCAGGAAAAGGACCTGTGGTGACATCACTACTGTCATCACATGATCCATCACATGATCCATCATCATGGCAAAAGATCATGTGATGGACCATGTGATGACCGGAGTGACGTCACCACAGGTCCTTTTCCTGCACACAGCACAGAAGACAGATAGAAGAGATGCCAGGCTGCGCGAGCAAGTGGATTAAGGTGAGTTAAATTTGTATTTAATTTTTTTAACCCCTTCAGTGCTATTGAACTATGCATTCTGTATTCAGAATGCTATTATCTTCCCTTGTAACCATGTTATAAGGGAAAATAATACAATCTACAGAACACCGATCCCAAGCCCGAACTTCTGTGAAGAAGTTCGGGTTTGGTACCAAACATGCCGATTTTTCTCACGCGCGTGCAAAACGCATTACAATATTTTGCACTCACGCAGAAAAATCGTGCATGTTCCCGCAACGCACCCGCACCTTTTCACGCAACGCTCGTCTGAAAGAGTCCTTAATATGTCAATCTTCAGCTAATTGAAGCATATTTGATTCATCTACAATTTATTTGGGTCCAAAACTAATTTCAAAAAGTTCACTCATCTCTAGATCTACACCCCCTTGTTTAAAAGACTTCTAGAAGTTAAGGAGGGTTTAGTACTACTGTTAATAACATCTCAGACAAGATGGCTGCCCACATAATCATCTTTAAGAAATAGAATAAAATACTATACAATCAGAAAAAGAAAAACTGATTTGTGAAAAAAATGAAAGCTTGACAATTATTAAATATAAACAATGGCGTAACTAGAAATGACTGGGCCCCACAGTAAACTTTTGAACCCCCCCAACCCCCACTCCTGTGGCTAGTCAAGATTAGTGATGAGCGGCAGGGGCAATATTCTAATATTTGGTCAAATATTTGTCATATATTTGCATATGGGAATTTGAGATTATTTTCTTGATCGCAAAAAATCAACAATGTAATATTCGCGCAATGCGCGCAAAATACAGGCGTGGGTCCCTATAGCTAAATTTTTCAGGCTGCTAAGATTCCCATGTGCTATGCCAGGAGTAAGTTATTTGTTTGGGTGGCACGGGCAGGAGCAGCAATATGCTCTCCTGTTCGTACTCACAGCGCTGCTGTGGCCCAATTCATAAAATGTGTACTGATTTTTAAGCGCACAGTGAAACTTTAGGCAGGGAAAAGTATAGTAAAAATTGATTAATAAAGTACAGGGTGGGCCATTATTATCAAGATGCGAAAGGACGGCTCTGGATGCGTATAGAGATCCTCTAAAACTTCTCCTTTATTTGTAGATAATAATAACAGAAAACATATCCACTAGTACACAAGTTCAGTTGACACATTTCGGAACTATTTCCTTAGTCGTAACAACGTAACAAAATGTAGCACCATATTTAAATGCATTTCTAATCCTCCTTCCCACATTTTCAGGGAGGGGAAGTTGACATCATTGGTTGCTGCATTAACGTTAACACCCCTCACACCTAGCACATCTAATCCAATCAAAGTAGAAAATGACTTTCACATTGTGTGGATACCTTAAGCCCTTTAACCCTTTATACTCAATGGTCCTGGTTTGTTGAGATCCATGTGGAGGGCAAAATGACAAAAGGCGCAGGAAAAACGCACAATGTGAACGACGTGGAACATAAAAACAGGTAACTTTCATTAAAACTAGTTAAATACAGCCTTCCCTTTATTGCTATACCTTTTTCACCATACAGAAATATTATGTTATATCATATTATATTATATTATGTCATGGATCCATAACCATATAACAGAGCATGCCACTTATACATGAAAACAGAACCTGGTAATACATGTAGAATGTATAATATACAACATTACTCTCAGATTTATTGGTAAATATACATAAGCTCCTGTAAATTTAACCCTGTAGGGACCCTGCTACTCAATCTGAAAATCCAAAATGCCTCCCGCAAGAGGAGTTTTTTTCGGTGGTAACCACCTCTTGCGGGTGCAGATACCTTTTCTATCGCAAATGCAGTAAACTTGCTGACTCCACGAGCATGAATCTGTATAAAATGTTTTGCTGCATTTGAGACACCCAAGGCATTGGGGTTGCTAATATAATTTAAGTGCTCCAAGAGTCTGTTTTAAAATTTTTGCATGGTGCTGCCTATATAAATTAAATCACACTCTGAACAACGAATAATGTATACAACTCCCACCGAGTTGCAATTGATATAATTTTTGTTGGAAAAACTACAGGAGTGGTCTGAAGATTCAAAGTATTGAGTGGGAGTCACATATCTGCAGCATTTGCATGGATTGCTCCCACATCTGGTGAACCCTCTATATCTAAGCCAGTTGGATCCCTTTCTGTCATTTTTGGATCCGGTGCTCGATGTGAACAGAGACAGTGAGTTAGACAAAGTAGGGGCTCTCCTTGGCACTATTTGACAACCTGATTTCAATGCATTATATAGGATTTTGTCTTTATATAGAATAGGGAGACACCCCTTGACAATTGAGCATATTTTATTAAATTCCTTGCTATATGCTATCGATAAAATTGGAGTTTTTCTCTTCTTCTCCTCTCCGTGTCGGCTCACATCCAGCACCTGGCTCCTCTCATCACATTTATATTCCTTGGGTCCAAAGAGCATGTTATGCCTATTTCTTTGAGAGGCTATTTTTCTGCCTCTTTGCAGCATCCAGTCCGGATAATTTCTAGCTTTTAACCTCTTGTCCACCGCACAAAATTCCTCCTCTAAATGTATACGTAGGCTGCAATTCCTTGCAGCTCGTATGTACTCCCCCACAGGGATCGCCCTTATTACATGTAAGGGGTGATGACTTCTGGCATTCAGTATGGAATTGCCTGCTATATTTTTCCTGAATGTTCGTGTGTGCATCCGTAAAGTGTCAAGTCCAAAAAGTCAATCTTGGATTTGTTGACTATACATGTGAAACACAAATTGTAATCATTGCTATTTTTTTTTTTTTTTTTTATAAATTCTTTATTTTCAGAATTTTCAATAGAAATATAAACAGAAGTATCCAGTAGACAATCAATTACCTCCACATAAGGAGGGATTACAGAATCCAGGCATGGCATTTTAAATATCGCATAACAATATCATAGTTATTTGAACAGCTTTGACTAATCAAAGGCATCCTGGCAATATGGCAATGAGGATGTCATACATTACATTCATGCAGCAAAGATCTGGACAGTGGCATGAAGAAATAATATGAATAGCAGACAAAGAGAAAGAAAAGAATAGAAGGAAAAGAAAAGAAAAGAAGAAAAAAAGAAAGAGAGGAGAAAAACTGGGGGGGAGGGGGGGAGGGGAAGTACATTGGCGCCTACCACAAATGAGTCCGTCAATATCCTTGAACAACTTGCAGCTGTTTTCCCTGTTGGTCACTCACTGATCTTTGTCTCCAGACCTACTCTCAGGACAAGCACGCCCACCCTCATTCAGTTTCTTCCAAGGTTGCCAAGTTTTTAGATATCTCTCGTGGTTTCTGTTGATCCAGCTTGTCATTTCTTCGAATTGGGATATTAGGTTAACTTTGGCCTCCCACTCCTGTATGGAAGGGGTGCTGGTATCTTTCCAATGGAGAGGGATAATGGCCTTAGCTGCCGAGATGAGATGGGTCACTAAGTTACGCTTTGATGACCTATATGTGTCAGTTGGCAGGGAGAAGAAAACCATTTCCGCAGTGAGCTTAAATTCAGGGGTGGTAACTTTTTTAATTATCTTGGTGATGTTATCCCAAAATGGTGTGATCAGTGGGCACGACCACCAAATATGAGACAGTGAGCCTGTGTCTTTGCCACATCTCCAGCACAGTCGATCAGGGGCCACACCACATCTATGCAAGAACTCTGGAGTTCTATACCATCTGGTAAGAAGCTTGAAGTGGTTTTCTTGTAGGCGTATACACGGTGAAGTTCCATGTGAAAATGCTAGAATCTTTTTAAGATCGTGATCAGAAAAGACAGTGTTAAGTTCTTTCTCCCATTCCCTTATATATAGTGGTTTTTTCGCCTCGCCCTCGGCTCCCACCAAGGTATAGAGTGATGCGATCCTCCTCTGGTTAGGGAGGGGGGAGAGTATTGCTTTTTCAAAATCGGTTAAAGATCTACTTGGTGTGCACCTCTTTCCCAATCCACCGCACAGTGCACCTAAGTATGCCCTTGTTAGAAAGAAACCTGGCGAGTCTTTAATTCGCTCCGGTATTTTGCTTAAAATGGTCTCTTCAGTGTTCAGAGATAAGTCACCTATCCTAGTTTGAGTCAAGGAGGCCCATATTTCGGGGTGAATATCACTACTCTTACCTAATAAGTCGGGAATAAGGTTTGCTGGCATCAGCGGAGATGGGTTAGGAGCTAATGTATTATTTAGTTCTCTCCAAGTCTCTCTGATCCCTTTCAATAAGGGGTCAAGATCCTTGTCCCTACCTGACCTTGTTTCGGGCAGCCAGAGGAGTCTCTGGAGCATAGGACCCACATTTTGTTGCATTAGGTCATACACATCTGGTCGTCTCTTAGGGTCAACGGATTCTAGCCATCTATTTAGTTGCATTGCCTGGTAGTACTTTGCCACATCCGGGAGGCCCAGCCCACCCCTAAGTTTATGTCTAATTAAGAGGGAATGCAATATCCTAGATCGCCTACCGTTCCATAAGAACTGTGAAAAAAGTCTCCTAATCTCCTGGAAAAATGTTTTCGGCAAGTGGATCGGGACCATTTGCATTACATACAGGATCTTAGGGAAAACATAGGCTTTGATCACGTTCTTTCTACCCATCCAGGATAAGTATGGCAGGTTGTATTTTTGTAGTAGTCAAGCAGTGTCGCTTTTGAGGGGAGTGAAGTTACATGCAAATAATTCCTCTAGGCTATTAGGTATAAATATCCCGAGATATTTTAAGGGGCCTTTGGTCCAGTGGAAGGGCAGTTGGGTCCGGAGGGAAGCTGCTCGTGCTTCAGGGAATGAAATATTTAATATTTCGGATTTAGAATGATTGACCTTGAAGTCTGAAATGTGGCTAAAGATCTCTATTTTCTTGGTCAAGTGGTCTAATCCTATCTCAGGGTTGGTCACCAGGAATAATAGATCATCAGCGAAAGCAGTACATTTCAAGTCTACCCCGCCCCGGCTTGCTCCTTGGATCTCAGGTGTCTGTCTGACTAACTGGATAAGCGTTTCCACAACCAAGATGAACAGAGAGGGGGACAATGGGCACCCCTGTCTGGTACCGTTTGAGATCTCAAAGGTTGGAGACAGCGTTCCATTAACCTTCAACCTGGCATGGGGTTGCTGATAGAGAGTGAGTATTGAGTGAATGAAAGGTTCTGGTATGGCAAACTTTTTTAGCACCATTTCCATAAAGTTCCAGTTGACTCTGTCAAATGCCTTTTCCGCATCTATGCTTAACAGAGCCAACTGGAACCTCTTTGTCTTGGCTGCATGGATTGCATGGAAGATTCTATGGGCGTTATCTTTCCCTTCTCTACCTTGGATGAATCCTGACTGTTCTGGGCCTATTAGGTAAGGAAGTAGCTTGCCTAGTCTGGTTGCTAGGATTTTGGCCCATATCTTTAGGTCCAATTTCAAGAGGGAGATTGGCCTGTAGCTTCCACAGTTCTGAGGATCTTTGCCTTCTTTATGTATGAGAGTGACATAAGATTCTTGTGTCTGTCTGGGTAGCTGACCTCCTTGTAAGAGTGTGTTGCATATGTTAGTGAGTCTGGGTAATAGGATGTCTTGGAAAGTCCTATAATAGAGGAGGGGCAGACCGTCTGGTCCAGGGCTCTTCCCTGGTGGGAAACTGCTCACAATGGATTTCACTTCTGCTAGTGTAATTGGGGTAGTCAGGGATTCTAAATCGGCTGAGCGTACTACCGGGAGCTCTAGTGAGTCCAAGAAGTTTTTGATCTGCATCCGCCTAGCATCACCATGGTTGAGGGGAATATATTTGTTTAGATTATAGAGCTCCTCATAAAATTTTTGAAAAGCTTCAGCTATTTCCGGAGTCTCCTGGGTGACAGTACCATCTACCTTTCTTATCTTGGGGATATATGACAAGTTTTTAGCCTTTTTTAGAATTGCCGTCATCATTTTACCCCCCTTATCGCCATGTGCGTACACCTTGTGCTGGAAGTGTAACCACTGTTTCCTCACTTTCTGAGTTAACAGTTTTTTAAGCTGGGTTCTCAGTTCCAATAAGTCTGCCTGTTTTTTTTTACAAGAAGATAATTTGTTAAGTTTTTCAATCTTAGAGATCTGGTCTAGAATGGATTCTAGGTTCTTCTGCTGCTCCTTTTTGACCCGTGTCCCAATAGAAATGAAGCAGCCCCTAATGTATGCTTTATGGGCCTCCCATTCTATAGGTGAGGTGCTATGTGCGGTGGAATTGGTCTCGAAATACAATTCCAGTTGAGATCTAACCTGGTCGATATGAAGTCTGTTGTTCAATAGGGATTCGTTTAGTTTCCAATTCCATTCTCTCCTTGGTAGGGAGGCGAGGGCAAGGGTCACGTGGCAGGGAGCGTGGTCAGAGATGGTGATGTTCCCAATCTCGGCTGCACTGGAGACAGGCAAAAGAGAGGCAGAAATTAGTATGTGGTCAAGTCGTTGATAGGAGCCGTGCGGAATGGAGAAGAAAGAATAGTCTTTCACAGAAGGGTTGCTAGTCCTCCATATATCAATCAGTTTCAGTTTTTGTAGCTTTTTGTGTAGCCTGCTAATGTGTTTCTGGGCAATGTGTGATTTTGTGGTAGAGGAGTCCAGTTCAGGATTCAGGACCAGGTTAAGGTCAGCGCCCAGAATCACTTGGCCCTCTGCATGTTGCTCAATGGTATTCAGCGTTTTAAGCAGCCATTGGACCGTAGCCTTGTTAGGTGCATATAGGTTAACTAAAGTATATTTTCGGGAAGCAATCTCACCTTTCAGGATTAGGAGTCTACCCTCATCATCCTTGTGCTGCTGGTGTAGTGTGAAAGGTATTGAATGATGGATGGCAATGGAGACTCCCTTGGAAGCTGAAGTAGGGTGGGCGCCATGAAACCATTGGTCAAATACCTGGCCCCTCTTCTGAGGCGAGTTGAGGCCCTTTATGTTAAATGTTGTTATTTTTACTTCCGCCATTATCTCCCAAGTGACAGATCTCTGGTTGTCTATACACTGTAGTTAAATCGGTCTACAGGTGGGGTAGGAGGGGGAAGGAGAAAAAAGAGGAGGGGTAGTAGAGTTAAACAGACAGAAGGGGAAAGAATAGGAAAAAGAAAGATAGATTGTTTATGGAAGAAAAAAGGAAAAGAGAAAAAGAGAAAAAAAAAAGTAATAAACAGTACTACAAAATCTAGTGTATGCGAGTTAGGAGGGTGTAAGAGGATGGACTTATCCCTCGCACTTCAAGCCTGCAAACCAGTCCATCTATCAGAGGCTGGTTGGTGATCCCACTAACATGTCTTTCCCTACTTCTAGGGATGGAGAAACGAATCTCTAAAATCAATAACCTGATAACCTGATAACGTATCAGAACCTTATATGAGGCAAATATTAGACGTAAACCACTGTATTTTAATTTCGTCATCTACATGCTAGGATAATATAAGCCTTTTTTTTTTTTTTTTTTTTTTTTTTCTATAATGTAGAGACACGTGCATTTGGGGAAGGGAGGTAGGAAAGAAGGGAGGGGGGGTGGGGAGATGGGGGAAACGGAGATGGGGGGGAACGGGGCGAGATGCTAGTGGTACTATGTCTAGATGGCACACGAGCGCCACACAATAATGGGGCGATGACAAAATGCGAATATTGTCACTCATCTATTCGCATACAGTGTTAGTATATCATAAGGCCTATACTAAATTTGCAGGCCCCATTTTTGGGGCAAGCCACAGAGTCTTAGTGACTCACCCTCTGACATATGACGTTAGAGAACAAGTGAATAAACATATTAAACATTCAAAAACATTAGAAAACATTAGAAAATAACTCCGAGCTCAAACCCTGTAAGAGGTATTCGCTCGTTGGAGATCTGGAGTCAGGTATTACTTCTCTGACCGTCCTTCATGAAACCAGGATTGTGACCTGCAGATCTCCTTCAGGTCGGTGAGGAACTCATCTCGGCCGACGCTCTGTTTGACTTGGACTTCTTCTTCTGGATCTTTCTCCAGGATTCCATCTGCGGGAGGCTCGGTAAGTCTGTAGATGGTATCAGCGGCATCCAGGAGGCGACTTCCACTGGGCGAATACCGATGGCTTCCCAGGCTCTTTCTAGGTCATCTGGGGTGTGGATCGGGATGCGTTTTCCATTTTTTATTATCGCAAGTCCGAATGGGTATAGCCACACGTAGGGAATCTTGTGTGCTCTCAGTTCGTCCAGAAGTGGCTTCATCGTGCGTCTTTTTGCAAGTGTGGTAGGCGCGATATCCTGGTATAGGGCTATTTCTGCTCCATCATAGATTATTTGCTTTTTATCTCTCGCGGCCGCCATTATGTGAGCGGTATCCACAAATGAGAGCAGTCCACATATGACGTCTCTGGGCCTTTCAGCCGGTTTTGGGGCAGGTCTCAGCGCCCTATGGATCCGCTCTATTATTATCTCTCCAACGGACTCCTCACCCAGGAGATCGGCGAATATTTCTAGGGCGACTTTGCGCAAGGATTCAGAGGCCCAGGTTTCGGGTAACCCCTTAATACGAACATTTCGCCTCCGGCTTCTATTCTCTTGATCTTCGAGCATTAGCATTGCTCTATTGATCTCTGTGGTATGGAAGTCCAGATATTCCGCTACTCCCGCGGAGTGTGCCACTATCTCCTGTGTTGCGGTTTCTAGAGACTCCGTAATCATTGCTATTTAAATAGGTCTGTAGGTCTGGGACGGCAGACACATCGCCCGCCCATATCATGAGCAGGTCATCGATGTATCTGCCGTACCAGAGCATAAATTGTGTTCAATGTGTTGCCCATTGTGTTGGATTGTCAATGCAACCCTCTTCTCCCACTCTTCACACACTGATAGCAACACCGCAGGAGAAATGCTAGCACATACTTCCAGTATCCGTAGTTTCAGGTGCTGCACAGCATATGCTGTGAAGATACGAGATGTGCAGCACCTGAAACTATGGATACTGGAAGCCTGTGCTAGCATTTCTCCTGCAGTGTTGCTATCAGTGTGTGAAGAGTGGCAGAAGAGGGTTGCATTGACAATCCAACACAATAGGCAACACATTGAAAATATTTTATAAGTGGTCAGAAACTTGTAAATAACTCATGAAAGAATAAAGTTACGTTAAAACCAAGCACACCATTGTTTTTCTTGTGAAATTCCCAGTAAGTTTGATGTGTCACATGACCCTCTTCCTATTGAAAAAAACAAAAGTTGGATTCAAAATGGCCGAATTCAAAATGGCCGCCATGGTCACCACCCATCTTGAAAAGTTTCCCCCCTCACATATACTAATGTGCCACAAACAGGAAGTTAATATCACCAACCATTCCCATTTTATTAAGGTGTATCCATATTAATGGACCACCCTGTATATTAGAGATAGTTTTATTAAGGCAGTAGGGACAACATATTAAAAGTTTAAAAAAAGTTTTAGTTACTCTTTAAGGTATTTGCATTATTTCCCTAATTATTCTCACTGAGAGTTTGTATACGCACTATTCAATTTATTTTTATTTTCAAGGCCAGTAGTGAATAGTTGCACAAGCAATAAATCACCAGATCATACACATTAAAGAAGCTGGTAAAGCTACTCGTATATATATATACATATATATATATATATATATATATATATATATATATATTTAGAAGCACATGTCTTTTCCACAAACGTTATTGTTACATACTGTGTACATTGGACTTCAAACTTTGGATTCCTCACCAGAGGCTTATATTGTAGTTCCCGTGCTGTGCCCGTCTAGGAGCAGATCATACAAGTGGCAATGGATGAAAGTAGTAGTTTAATAGGCACTATTGCTGTGATCCGACAATAAGATTCTCCATCATTCTCTGAGCCAGCAGGGATATTTCAAACATAAAGTCATGTGACACTGAAATGCTGGAGGGTAAAATACATGTTCTGCAGAAATAACAATTCATTTCTTTAAGCACTTTGAAGTAACAGAATTGAGGATCTCACCAATTTCAATCATGCCTAAAAATCAATGTACACTGCAATAATGTGTATGGATGCAATGCTGCAACTTTACCGTCATGTTGACTGCAGAGAAGGTGTACAGTCACAGGTGTTTGGGTAAAAGATATTTGCATCGGTGCTAACTACAGTGTGCTTTCAGTATATCACATACTAGATTAGCAAACCAATAATGAGCTGTTGTGCACTAGAGGCATTTGAGAAGTGTTCCTCCTGTGGCATGGCATTTAGGAGTTCCTGGAAAACATTAATTGAAACCCTTAATTACTAGAGTGACATTGCAATCCGTAATGACAAGTTTACCTGCAACCTTTGTTTTTCTCTTTATAAAGACAAAAAAAAAAACATTGCAGAAACGGAAGCTGTTGAATTATTTCTCGTTGTGGACTATTTGGTCTAGGAATATCATCAAACTTTAAATGCTGTATTATGTTTTTTTCTTTTTTGACTCCAGTGAACTTTTTTCCTCAACAAGGTGTGTTCACACCATGTGGCATGGTGTGCCAGAAGTTGCATCATTTCTACTGCATGGTAAAACGATTAGCTGTGTGATTTCACCCTCAAGATTTAGGTTGGGGGCATATGGCTGTGACAGCTGTGTAGAACTGGAGCCACTGAATTAAATACACTCCACACTGAACACAGAAGGGAAGGGAAAAGGTATTTGGCCTGGAACTTAGGGTAAGAGAAAAGGTCACACCTAGTGAGTCTCTACTCCAAGCTCTGACTGCTATCAGTATGAACAGACCTTGATGGTAGGAATGTTCATATGTAGGAACCTAAGCCCAATCTCATCCTAACAGGGCCCTGCAGGTAGTGTCAGGACATGGATGGCCTATTCCTCCCCAGATGAAGGAATAGGAGACCATCTCAGGCCTAATATCAGGAGGTAGGGGAAAACAACAAACAACAAAGAAGATACTCTTAACTTCCAGAAGTATGCGGATGAACAGAAACTCAGAGAGAACCAACACCAGGACTTCCACAAATAAGGAGTTATCAACCGCATAGCATGATTGGTGAGGCGAGACTAAATAGAGGAGAAGGAATGACCACGTACGCTACACCTAAGACAAGAGGTGTGCCCATCCCCAGCAACAACACAGAAAGGTGAAACCATGAAACCAAAGAGAATGTCAATCACGTGCAGCCAGTCTCCTCGATCTTGTAGTCCCTGTCACAGGCGGGACCGTGACAGCGACTTGCAAGTTCCTACGACACCAGGATTGCAAAAAAAAAAATCTAACACTGCTTAGCTCAGCGGCTAAACTTCCACACAGTGATCTCTGTTGTATGTCATGGACAAGTTCTCCATGTGACCCTTATTCACATTATAGTTACTTGTCATGAATCACAGTGAATCATGAACATGCGCTGTTCTCCAAGTTCTCCCCAGACAGTAGATGTATTGACCTGTCCTTTCTTCCGTGTTCTTTAGTTCAAGTAAGTAAAAGGAAGCCTTCATTAGTTTGATTTGTTTCCAGGCTCATACAAGTCTTTGTGTCTGTAGAAACCACATCTGTGTGAGGTCCAGTTTTCACAGATCGTTGCTAAGAGAAGCTCTGGAAATTCCTTTTGCATGGGGATTGACATATATTTAAAAAAACAGACATGGAACAAAAACTGACAACATAAAGACTGTTTTATTTCCACGGATGTCTGAATAAGGCCTTAGGCTGGGTTTACACATTTAGGTTTTTATGTAGCTTTTGAAGCCAAATCCAGTAACAGATAATTAGCTAAGGACATATATAGGAAAGGCTGAATATTTAACCCCTTAAGGACACAGGGCGTACAGGTGCGCCCTTGTGCCCTGGTACTTAAGGACACAGGGCGTACATGTACACCCTGTGTATTTTCGATCACCGCCGTGCGGCCGGTGGCGATCGGAACCCCGTGCCTGCTCAAATCATTGAGCAGGCACTTGGGGCAAATGCGTCGGGGGGTCCGGTAACCCCCCCATGTATGCGATCGCAGAAAACCGCAGGTCAATTCAGACCTGCGGTTTTCTGCGTTTCCGGGTTATTCGGGTCTCTGAAGACTCGATAACCCGGAACAGGATGGTGATGGTGGTGTGATTTCACCCCACCAATCACCATCCAGCGATCCTGAGTGGTGATGGTGACATCACCACTCAGGATCGCTTTCTGATTGGTCGGTGGGCGGTCCGGCGCGATATTCAAAAGAGGCATGCGCTCCTCTCCTCCTCCTTTTGTATTCCGGAGAGTTACACACACGCATATATACACGCAGACACACACTCCCCTATGGCCCGTCGGACGTTCTCGGGCCAGCTTGCCTACGACTCCCAGAGTCCCAGTGAGGATGAGGATGACCCCACATTCCTGTTGTCATCCGCATCCTCCTCATCATCTAGCGATGATAATGAGCCCCCAAGGCGGCGGAGACGCCGCCAGGCGGAGCAAGGGGACCGCCATGTTAGGGACCCTGTGGCCCACACTAGTACGAGCAGCTCTGGGGCTCGTACTGGTTTCCCGGCCCACCAGTTAAATCCACCGGAGCACCCTGCCGGTGAACTAGTCTGGTGTAGCCCAGAGCGATACAAGCCTGTGATTCCTGATTTTGTAGGCCAATCAGGAATCCAGATTTCCACAGTGGGCTACACTGAATATGACTTTTTTTGTAATTTTTTCAGTGAACCACTGGTAAATATGATGGTGGAGCAGACGAATCTGTACGCCCAACAGTTTGTCGTCTCAACACCCGGGCTCCTTTTTGGCCAGGCCCGGTGGCTGGACGCCGGTCAGTGCAGCCGAAATGAGGACATTTTGGGGCCTCGTGCTGCATATGGGCCTGGTCAAGAAACCCAGTGCCAGGCTGTATTGGAGTGGGGACGTCCTATACCAGACCCCACTTTACAGTACTGCCATGACACGCTCCCGGTTTGAGGCCATCCGGAAATGTCTGCACTATTCCGATAATGCAGCATGTCCCCCCCGAGGTGATCCTTCCCATGACCGTCTGTATAAGATACGGCCGGTCATCGATCACTTTGGGGCCAAATTCATGGAGGCCTATGTACCTGGAAGGGAGGTTGTGGTTGATGAGTCTCTCATTGCGTTCAAGGGGAGACTCATTTTCCGCCAGTATGTGCCTTCCAAGCGGGTGAGGTATGGCATGACGCTATACAAAATTTGTGAGAGTACCTCAGGGTACACTTACAAATTTTGTGTATACGAGGGGCGAGATTCCTGGATTCAACCCCCAGAATTTCCCCCCACTCTGGGTGTTACCGGGAAACTTGTGTAGGACCTTATGCACCCACTGCTGGATAAGGGTTACCACCTGCACGTGGATAACTTTTATACCGGTATCCCCTTGTTCCAGTCCCTTGCCGCCAGATCCACGTCCGCTTGAGGGACCGTGCGGAAAAATCAACGCGGCCTCCCTGCCCACCCCCTCCAGGTACCTATCCCCAAGGGTGAGACCCGTGCCCTTACCACTGGAAACCTGTTGCTGGTCAGGTATAAGGACAAGAGGGATCAAGTCCTCAAGCCATATAACGCCATGCGCAAAACCCGGGCATGGTACAAAAAAGTTGCGGTCTACTTGGTACAGGTTGCCACGTACAACTCTTTTGTACTATCCCGAAGTGCTGGCAGCACAGGGACATTCCTCCAGTTCTATGAGGCAGTCCTCAAGGCCCTGACCTTGCAGAGTGTATAGCAGGAGGAGGATACAGAAGAACACGACTACTCAGTGCGACACGTGCCCCGATAATCCGGGCCTCTGCATTGACGGTTGCTTCAAGGAGTATCACACTTCCATGGAGTACTAAATTTATATCCCAATTTAGCACTGACATCGGATAAAAGAAAACTGGTTCTCAGACTTGAGACACCCCAAAAAACTAAAATAATTTATTAAAAGTAAACATATTAGGTATTGCCGCGTCGGTAATAATCTCCTCTATAAAAATGCCCCATGACCTAACCCCCCAGATTTACACGGTCCAAAAAAAAAAAAAAAAAAAAAAAAAGGGCAAAAAAGTTTTTTTTGTCACCTTACATAATAAAAAGTTTAATAGCAAGCAATCAAAAAGTCATATAGCACCCAAAATAGTGCCAATAAAACTGTCGTCTCATCCCGCAAAAAATGAGCCCTCACATAAGATAATCGGATAAAATAAAAAAAATAGAAAATGACTCTTAGACTTTAGAGATACAAAAAAAATGTTTGGGTATCAAAAAGGATAATATAGTCTAAAACCTAAATAATTGTAAAAAAAAAGGAGACTTATTAGGTATTGCCGCGTCTGTAAGAATCTCCTCTATAAAAATACCCCATGACCCAACCCCCCAGATTAACACAGTCAAAAAAAAAATATAGCAATTTTTTTTTTTTTTGTCACCTTATATAACAAAAAGTTTAATAGCAAGCGATCAAAAAGTCATATAGCCCCCAAAATAGTGCCGATAAAACCGTCCGCTCATCCCGCAAAAAAATGAGCCACCACATAAGATAATTGGATAAAATAAAATAAAAAAATGACACTTAGACTTTAGAGATACCCCAAAAAAAATTGTATCAAAAAAGATAATATAGTCAAAAACCTAAATAATTGTAAAAAAAAAAGCGTATTAGGTATTGCCGCGTCCGTAAGAATCTCCTCTATAAAAATTTCCCCTGACCTAACTACCCAGATTAACACGGTTAAAAAAAAAAAAAAACGGTGCCAAAACCGCTATTTTTGGCACTTTTCCATTTCAATCCGTTTTTTCCGGTAACAAAACAAGGGTTAACAACCAAATAAAAGTTAAATTTATTACCCTGATACTGCAGTTTACAGAAACACCACATTTGTGGTCGTAAACTGCTGTATCAGTAAAAGGGAGGCCGCAAAAGGAAAGGACTGACATGGTTTCTGGAAGGCCGATTTTGATGGCCTTTTTTATTGACACCATATCCCTTTTGAAGCCCACCTGATGCCCCCCTAGAGTAAAAACTCCCTAAAAGTGACCCCATCTAAGAAACTACACCCCTCAAGGTATTCAAAACTGATTATACAAACTTTATTAACCCTTTAGGTGTTCCTCAACAGTTAATGGCAAATGGAGATGAAATATCAGAATTTAAATTTTTGGTAACCTTGCTTCACAAAAATGTAATATAGAGCAACCAAAATTCATATTTACCCTAAAAATACTCCCCAAAAAAATGCCACTTTATCCCGTAATTTCCAAAATGGGGTCACTTTTAGGGAGTTTCGATTCCAGGGGACGCATCAGGGGGGGTTGAAACAGGACACGGTGTAAATAAACTGGTCCATAAAAATCAGCCCTCCAAAAACCAAACGGCGCACCTTTCACTCTACTCCCCGCTGTGTGGCCGTACAGTAGTGTACGGCCACATATTGGGTGTTTCTGTAAACGGCAGAGTCAGGGTAATAAAGATACAGTCTTTTTTGGCTGTTAACCCTTGCTTTGTTAGTGGAAAACATGGGTTAAAATGGAAAATAAGGCAAAAAAATGACATTTTCAAATTTCATCCCCAGTTGCCAAAAACTCTTGTGCAACACCTAAAGGGTTAACGACGTATGTAAAATCAGTTTTGAACACCTTGAGGGGTGTAGTTTCTTAGATGGGGTCACTTTTAGGGAGTTTCTACTCTAGGGGTGCATCAGGGGGCTTCAAATGGGACTCTACGCCCCGCTGTGTGGCCGTACAGTAGTTTACGGCCACATATTGGGTGTTTCTGTAAACTGCAGAGTCAGGGCAATAAAGATACAGTCTTGTTTGGCTGTTAACCCTTGCTTTGTTAGTGGAAAAAATGGGTTAAAATGAAATATTAGAAATATGAAATGAAATATTAGACTAAAAAATGAAATTCTCAAATTTCATCCCCATTTGCCAATAACTCTTGTGGAACACCTAAAGAGTTAACAACGTATGTAAAATCTGTTTTGAATGCCTTGAGGGGTGTAGTTTCTTAGATGGGGTCATTTTTGGGTGGTTTCTATTATGTAAGCCTCGCAAAGCGACTTCAGACCTGAACTGGTCCCTAAAAATTTAGTTTTTGTAAATTTCTGAAAAATTTCAAGATTTGCTTCTAAATTTCTAAGCCTTATAACATCCCCAAAAAATAAAATACCATTCCCAAAATAATTCAAACATGAAGTAGACATATGGGGAATGTAAATTCATCACAATTTTTGGGGGTATTACAATGTATTACAGAAGTAGAGAAACTGAAACATTGAAATTTGCTAATTTTTCCAGATTTTTGTTAAATTTGGTATTTTTTGGTGCAAAAAAAATAATTTTTTGACTTCATTTTACCAGTGTCAAGAAGTACAATATGTGACGAAAAAACAATGTCAGAACGGCCTGGATAAGTCAAAGCATTTTAAAGTTATCAGCACTTAAATTGACACTGGTCAGATTTGTAAAAAAATGGCCTGGTCCTAAGGTGTAATAAGGCTGTGTCCTTAAGGGGTTAAATGTTAAATCAACTATTTACTTTTGCTTTAAAAAATGCATTAAAAACTTGACTATGGAAACTCATCTATAAGAATATGATGGTTTATCGTATTTTGAATACGTTAATGAAGTTGTACAGAATTTGAAGCTGCACCACAAATCTCTTTGGGTTTTGTCTAGTATTGTAAACATATTTTCTTTCCGTGTCCATTCAATTTTTTTTGCGGACCGTATGCAGAACCATTCACTTAAAAAAACGGAAGTTACTTCATTTGCATTCCGTTTTCGTATGTCTGTATTTCCATTCTGCAAAAAAATAGAACATGTCCTATTGTTGTCCACATTACGGACAAGGAAAGTACTATTCTATGAAGGGCCAGCTGTACACATGGATGTCCTCCTTACTTTTTGCAAAATACATATGGTCGTGTGCAAGAGGCATTAAAGTGAGTGGGGCTGAGCTGCAGTACTACGCACAACCTTGTGGACAGATGTGCCACTTTTTTTGGTGAAAGCAGCCTTCTTTTTTCAAGTATGTATTTAAAGTGTAAATTTACATGAACACTACATTGGGAAGTGCAGGCTTACTTGTCAGTGGCACATGACCATATGGTTTTGCGGTCAGTTTTAAACTGATCCATTTTTCCGTTTTATTGGATTCTGTAGTGTTTCCGTTCCGCTTCTGTTCAGTTTTTCCATTTGGTTTCTGTTTGTGATCCGTTTTTTGCGGATCACAAATGGAAACAGAGCATACAATGATGTTTAACCCCTTCAAGACCAAGACAGTTTTTACCTTCAGGACCAAGCCACATTTTGCAAATCTGACATGTTTCACTTTATGTGGTTATGTGGAACTTTGAAACACTTTTAGGGCTTGTTCACAGAAACGTATTTTGCGTTTCATATACGGACCGTTTTATTCGTTCCACATACGGTCCGTATACGGAAATATTAATTTCAATGACAGAACTCTGTGCTATGTTCCGTGGCCCTGCAAAAATGATGAGTCCTATTTTTGTCCGTTTTGCGGACAAGAATAGGCATTTCTATAATGGGCCTCCTGTTCTGCTCCACAAATTGCGGAAGGCACACGGGTGTCATAGTTTTTTTTCGGATCCGCAATTTGCGGACTGCAAAAAAACTGAACGGTCTTGTGGACTAGCCCTAACTTATCCAAGCCATTCTGAGAATGTTTTCTTGTGACACATAGTACTTCATGTTAGTGATAAATTAGAGTCAATATGTTTTACCTTTATTTATAAAAAATCCCACATTTACAGAAATTTGGGAAAAAAATTCTGACAGATAGTGGTACCTCATAAAATAGTTATTACTCTACATTTACCATATGTCTACTTCATGTTTTCATCATTTTGTAAATGTTATTTATTTATTATGTTAGAAGTAGGGATGAGCGAACTCGAACTGTATAGTTCGGGTTCGTACCGAATTTTGGGGTGTCCGTGACACGGACCCGAACCCGGACATTTTCGTAAAAGTCCGGGTTCGGGTTCGGTGTTCGTCGCTTTCTTGGCGCTTTTGTGACGCTTTCTTGGCGCTTTTTGAAAGGCTGCAAAGCAGCCAATCAACAAGCGTCATACTACTTGCCCCAAGAGGCCATCACAGCCATGCCTACTATTGGCATGGCTGTGATTGGCCAGAGCACCATGTGACCCAGCCTCTATTTAAGCTGGAGTCACATAGCGCCGCCCGTCACTCTGCTCTGATTAGCGTAGGGAGAGGTTGCGGCTGCGACAGTAGGGCGAGATTAGGCAGATTAACTCCTCCAAAGGACTTGATTAACTGATCGATCTGCAGCTGTGGATCATTGAGCTGCTGATCCTCAATTGCTCACTGTTTTTAGGCTGCCCAGACCGTTTGTCAGTCACATTTTTCTGGGGTGATCGGCGGCCATTTTGTGTCTTGTGGTGCGCCAGCACAAGCTGCGACCAAGTGCATTTAACCCTCAATGGTGTGGTTGTTTTTTGGCTAAAGCCTACATCAGGGTGAAGCTGTCACACCAAGTGCATTTAACCAGCAATAGTCTGTTCATTTTTTGGCCATATACAAAATCAGGGGCAAGCTGCGCCTGTCACCAAGTGCATTTAACCCTCAATGGTGTGGTTGTTTTTTGGCTAAAGCCTACATCAGGGTGAAGCTGTCACACCAAGTGCATTTAACCAGCAATAGTCTGTTCATTTTTTGGCCATATACAAAATCAGGGGCAAGCTGCGCCTGTCACCAAGTGCATTTAACCCTCAATGGTGTGGTTGTTTTTTGGCTAAAGCCTACATCAGGGTGAAGCTGTCACACCAAGTGCATTTAACCAGCAATAGTCTGTTCATTTTTTGGCCATATACAAAATCAGGGGCAAGCTGCGCCTGTCACCAAGTGCATTTAACCCTCAATGGTGTGGTTGTTTTTTGGCTAAAGCCTACATCAGGGTGAAGCTGTCACACCAAGTGCATTTAACCAGCAATAGTCTGTTCATTTTTTGGCCATATACAAAATCAGGGGCAAGCTGCGCCTGTCACCAAGTGCATTTAACCCTCAATGGTGTGGTTGTTTTTTGGCTAAAGCCTACATCAGGGTGAAGCTGTCACACCAAGTGCATTTAACCAGCAATAGTCTGTTCATTTTTTGGCCATATACAAAATCAGGGGCAAGCTGCGCCTGTCACCAAGTGCATTTAACCCTCAATGGTGTGGTTGTTTTCTGGCTAAAGCCTACATCAGGGTGAAGCTGTCACACCAAGTGCATTTAACCAGCAATAGTCTGTTTATTTTTTGGCCATATACTACATCAGGGGCAAGCTGCGCCCGTCACCAAGTGCATTTAACCCTCAGTAGTGTGGTTGGTCAAGCTGTGACACCAAGTGCATTTAACCAGCAATAGTCTGTTCATTTTTTGGCCATATACTACATCAGGGGCAAGCTGCGCCCGTCACCAAGTGCATTTAACCAGCAATAGTGTGGTTATTTTTTGGCCATATCCCAGTCTAATTCTGTCACTAAATCCATACCGGTCACCCAGCGCCTAAATACTAGGCCTCAAATTTATATCCCGCTAAATCTCTCGTTACCGCTGTCCTGTTGTAGCTGGGAAAGTTATTTAGTGTCCGTCAAAGCACATTTTTTGTTCTGGGTTGAAGTACAATTCCCAATTTAGCAATTTCATAATTTAGTGGTTTCTGCTATATCAGAGCTATTTGAAATCTATCCCTAAAAGGGTATATAATATTCAAGGTGCACATTGGGTCATTCAGAATAACTTCACACACACCCGCTACTGTGTATTTTCAAGTCTAATTCTGTCACTAAACCCATACCTGTCACCCAGCGCCTAAATACTAGGCCTCAAATTTATATCCTGCTAAATCTCTCGTTACCGCTGTCCTGTTGTAGCTGGGAAAGTTATTTAGTGTCCGTCAAAGCACATTTTTTGTTCTGGGTTGAAGTACAATTCCCAATTTAGCAATTTCATAATTTAGTGGTTTCTGCTATATCAGAGCTATTTGAAATCTATCCCTAAAAGGGTATATAATATTCAAGGTGCACATTGGGTCATTCAGAATAACTTCACACACACCCGCTACTGTGTATTTTCAAGTCTAATTCTGTCACTAAACCCATACCTGTCACCCAGCGCCTAAATACTAGGCCTCAAATTTATATCCTGCTAAATCTCTCGTTACCGCTGTCCTGTTGTAGCTGGGAAAGTTATTTAGTGTCCGTCAAAGCACATTTTTTGTTCTGGGTTGAAATACAATTCCCAATTTAGCAATTTCATAATTTAGTGGTTTCTGCTATATCAGAGCTATTTGAAATCTATCCCTAAAAGGGTAGATCATATTGAAGGTGCACATAGGGTCATTCAGAATAACTTCACACACACCCGCTACTGTGTATTTCCAAGTCTAATTCTGTCACTAAACCCATACCTGTCACCCAGCGCCTAAATACTAGGCCTCAAATTTATATCCCGCTAAATCTCTCGTTACCGCTGTCCTGTTGTAGCTGGGAAAGTTATTTAGTGTCCGTCAAAGCACATTTTTTGTTCTGGGTTGAAGTACAATTCCCAATTTAGCAATTTCATAATTTAGTGGTTTCTGCTATATCAGAGCTATTTGAAATCTATCCCTAAAAGGGTATATAATATTCAAGGTGCACATTGGGTCATTCAGAATAACTTCACACACACCCGCTACTGTGTATTTCCAAGTCTAATTCTGTCACTAAACCCATACCTGTCACCCAGCGCCTAAATACTAGGCCTCAAATTTATATCCTGCTAAATCTCTCGTTACCGCTGTACTGTTGTTGCTTGGAAAGATATTTAGTGTCCGTCAAAGCACATTTTTTGTTCTGGGTTGAAGTACAATTCCCAATTTAGCAATTTCATAATTTAGTGGTTTCTGCTATATCAGAGCTATTTGAAATCTATCCCTAAAAGGGTATATAATATTCAAGGTGCACATTGGGTCATTCAGAATAACTTCACACACACCCGCTACTGTGTATTTTCAAGTCTAATTCTGTCACTAAACCCATACCTGTCACCCAGCGCCTAAATACTAGGCCTCAAATTTATATCCTGCTAAATCTCTCGTTACCGCTGTCCTGTTGTAGCTGGGAAAGTTATTTAGTGTCCGTCAAAGCACATTTTTTCTTCTGGGTTGAAATACAATTCCCAATTTAGCAATTTCATAATTTAGTGGTTTCTGCTATATCAGAGCTATTTGAAATCTATCCCTAAAAGGGTAGATCATATTGAAGGTGCACATAGGGTCATTCAGAATAACTTCACACACACCCGCTACTGTGTATTTCCAAGTCTAATTCTGTCACTAAACCCATACCTGTCACCCAGCGCCTAAATACTAGGCCTCAAATTTATATCCCGCTAAATCTCTCGTTACTGCTGTCCTGTTGTAGCTGGGAAAGTTATTTAGTGTCCGTCAAAGCACATTTTTTGTTCTGGGTTGAAGTACAATTCCCAATTTAGCAATTTCATAATTTAGTGGTTTCTGCTATATCAGAGCTATTTGAAATCTATCCCTAAAAGGGTATATAATATTCAAGGTGCACATTGGGTCATTCAGAATAACTTCACACACACCCGCTACTGTGTATTTCCAAGTCTAATTCTGTCACTAAACCCATACCTGTCACCCAGCGCCTAAATACTAGGCCTCAAATTTATATCCTGCTAAATCTCTCGTTACCGCTGTACTGTTGTTGCTTGGAAAGATATTTAGTGTCCGTCAAAGCACATTTTTTGTTCTGGGTTGAAGTACAATTCCCAATTTAGCAATTTCATAATTTAGTGGTTTCTGCTATATCAGAGCTATTTGAAATCTATCCCTAAAAGGGTATATAATATTCAAGGTGCACATTGGGTCATTCAGAATAACTTCACACACACCCGCTACTGTGTATTTTCAAGTCTAATTCTGTCACTAAACCCATACCTGTCACCCAGCGCCTAAATACTAGGCCTCAAATTTATATCCTGCTAAATCTCTCGTTACCGCTGTACTGTTGTTGCTTGGAAAGATATTTAGTGTCCGTCAAAGCACATTTTTTGTTCTGGGTTGAAGTACAATTCCCAATTTAGCAATTTCATAATTTAGTGGTTTCTGCTATATCAGAGCTATTTGAAATCTATCCCTAAAAGGGTATATAATATTCAAGGTGCACATTGGGTCATTCAGAATAACTTCACACACACCCGCTACTGTGTATTTTCAAGTCTAATTCTGTCACTAAACCCATACCTGTCACCCAGCGCCTAAATACTAGGCCTCAAATTTATATCCTGCTAAATCTCTCGTTACCGCTGTACTGTTGTTGCTGGGCAAGATATTTAGTGTCCGTCAAAGCACATTTTTTGTTCTGGGTTGAAATACAATTCCCAATTTAGCAATTTCATAATTTAGTGGTTTCTGCTATATCAGAGCTATTTGAAATCTATCCCTAAAAGGGTATATAATATTCAAGGTGCACATTGGGTCATTCAGAATAACTTCACACACACCCGCTACTGTGTATTTCCAAGTCTAATTCTGTCACTAAATCCATACCGGTCACCCAGCGCCTAAATACTAGGCCTCAAATTTATATCCCGCTAAATCTGTCCCTAGTGCTGTAGCTGGGCGAGTTATTTAGTGTCCGTTCAAGCACATTTCTTGTTCTGGGTTGAAATACAATTCCCAATTTAGCAATTTCATAATTTAGTGGTTTCTGCTATATCAGAGCTATTTGAAATCTATCCCTAAAAGGGTATATAATATTCAAGGTGCACATAGGGTCATTCAGAATAACTTCACACACCCGCTACTGTGCATTTCCAAATCTAATTCTGTCACTAAACCCATACCTGTCACCCAGCGCCTAAATACTAGGCCTCAAATTTATATCCCGCTAAATCTCTCGTTACCGCTGTCCTGTTGTGGCTGGGAAAGTTATTTAGTGTCCGTCAAAGCACATTTTTTGTTCTGGGTTGAAATACAATTCCCAATTTAGCAATTTCATAATTTAGTCGTTTCTGCTATATCAGAGCTATTTGAAATCTATCCCTAAAAGGGTAGATCATATTGAAGGTGCACATAGGGTCATTCAGAATAACTTCACACACACGCTTCTGTGCATTTCCAAGTCTAATTCTGTCACTAAATCCATACCGGTCACCCAGCGCCTAAATACTAGGCCTCAAATTTATATCCCGCTGAATTTGAATACAATACATTGGGCCAAATAATATATTTGTTGTTGTGGTGAACCATAACAATGAGAAAAACATCTAGTAAGGGACGCGGACGTGGACATGGTCGTGGTGGTGTTAGTGGACCCTCTGGTGCTGGGAGAGGACGTGGCCGTTCTGCCACATCCACACGTCCTAGTGTACCAACTACCTCAGGTCCCAGTAGCCGCCAGAATTTACAGCGATATATGGTGGGGCCCAATGCCGTTCTAAGGATGGTAAGGCCTGAGCAGGTACAGGCATTAGTCAATTGGGTGGCCGACAGTGGATCCAGCACGTTCACATTATCTCCCACCCAGTCTTCTGCAGAAAGCGCACAGATGGCGCCTGAAAACCAACCCCATCAGTCTGTCACATCACCCCCATGCATACCAGGGAAACTGTCTCAGCCTCAAGTTATGCAGCAGTCTCTTATGCTGTTTGAAGACTCCGCTGGCAGGGTTTCCCAAGGGCATCCACCTAGCCCTTCCCCAGCGGTGAAAGACATAGAATGCACTGACGCACAACCACTTATGTTTCCTGATGATGAGGACATGGGAATACCACCTCAGCATGTCTCTGATGATGACGAAACACAGGTGCCAACTGCTGCGTCTTTCTGCAGTGTGCAGACTGAACAGGAGGTCAGGGATCAAGACTGGGTGGAAGACGATGCAGGGGACGATGAGGTCCTAGACCCCACATGGAATGAAGGTCGTGCCACTGACTTTCACAGTTCGGAGGAAGAGGCAGTGGTGAGACCGAGCCAACAGCGTAGCAAAAGAGGGAGCAGTGGGCAAAAGCAGAACACCCGCCGCCAAGAGACTCCGCCTGCTACTGACCGCCGCCATCTGGGACCGAGCACCCCAAAGGCAGCTTCAAGGAGTTCCCTGGCATGGCACTTCTTCAAACAATGTGCTGACGACAAGACCCGAGTGGTTTGCACGCTGTGCCATCAGAGCCTGAAGCGAGGCATTAACGTTCTGAACCTGAGCACAACCTGCATGACCAGGCACCTGCATGCAAAGCATGAACTGCAGTGGAGTAAACACCTTAAAACCAAGGAAGTCACTCAGGCTCCCCCTGCTACCTCTTCTGCTGCTGCCGCCTCGGCCTATTCTGCTGCTGCCGCCTCGGCCTCTTCCTCCGCCTCTGGAGGAACGTTGGCACCTGCCGCCCAGCAAACAGGGGATGTACCACCAACACCACCACCACCACCTCCGTCACCAAGCGTCTCAACCATGTCACACGCCAGCGTTCAGCTCTCCATCTCACAAACATTTGATAGAAAGCGTAAATTCCCACCTAGCCACCCTCGATCCCTGGCCCTGAATGCCAGCATTTCTAAACTACTGGCCTATGAAATGCTGTCATTTAGGCTGGTGGACACAGACAGCTTCAAACAGCTCATGTCGCTTGCTGTCCCACAGTATGTTGTTCCCAGCCGGCACTACTTCTCCAAGAGAGCCGTGCCTTCCCTGCACAACCAAGTATCCGATAAAATCAAGTGTGCACTGCGCAACGCCATCTGTGGCAAGGTCCACCTAACCACAGATACGTGGACCAGTAAGTACGGCCAGGGACGCTATATCTCCCTAACTGCACACTGGGTAAATGTAGTGGCAGCTGGGCCCCAGGCGGAGAGCTGTTTGGCGCACGTCCTTCCGCCGCCAAGGATCGCAGGGCAACATTCTTTGCCTCCTGTTGCCACCTCCTCCTTCTCGGCTTCCTCCTCCTCTTCTTCCACCTGCTCATCCAGTCAGCCACACACCTTCACCACCAACTTCAGCACAGCCCGGGGTAAACGTCAGCAGGCCATTCTGAAACTCATATGTTTGGGGGACAGGCCCCACACCGCACAGGAGTTGTGGCGGGGTATAGAACAACAGACCGACGAGTGGTTGCTGCCGGTGAGCCTCAAGCCCGGCCTGGTGGTGTGTGATAATGGGCGAAATCTCGTTGCAGCTCTGGGACTAGCCAATTTGACGCACATCCCTTGCTTGGCGCATGTGCTGAATTTGGTGGTGCAGAAGTTCATTCACAACTACCCCGACATGTCAGAGCTGCTGCATAAAGTGCGGGCCGTCTGTTCGCGCTTCCGGCGTTCACATCCTGCTGCTGCTCGCCTGTCTGCGCTACAGCGTAACTTCGGCCTTCCCGCTCACCGCCTCATATGCGACGTGCCCACCAGGTGGAACTCCACCTTGCACATGCTGGACAGACTGTGCGAGCAGCAGCAGGCCATAGTGGAGTTTCAGCTGCAGCACGCACGGGTCAGTCGCACTACAGAACAGCACCACTTCACCACCAATGACTGGGCCTCCATGCGAGACCTGTGTGCCCTGTTGCGCTGTTTCGAGTACTCCACCAACATGGCCAGTGGCGATGACACCGTTATCAGCGTTACAATACCACTTCTATGTCTCCTTGAGAAAACACTTAGGGCGATGATGGAAGAGGAGGTGGCCCAGGAGGAGGAGGAGGAGGAAGAGGGGTCATTTTTAGCACTTTCAGGCCAGTCTCTTCGAAGTGACTCAGAGGGAGGTTTTTGGCAACAGCAGAGGCCAGGTACAAATGTGGCCAGCCAGGGCCCACTACTGGAGGACGAGGAGGACGAGGATGAGGAGGAGGTGGAGGAGGATGAGGATGAAGCATGGTCACAGCGGGGTGGCACCCAACGCAGCTCGGGTCCATCACTGGTGCGTGGCTGGGGGGAAAGGCAGGACGATGACGATACGCCTCCCACAGAGGACAGCTTGTCCTTATCCCTGGGCAGCCTGGCACACATGAGCGACTACATGCTGCAGTGCCTGCGCAACGACAGCAGAGTTGCCCACATTTTAACCTGTGCGGACTACTGGGTTGCCACCCTGCTGGATCCACGCTACAAAGACAATGTGCCCACCTTACTTCCTGCACTGGAGCGTGATAGGAAGATGCGCGAGTACAAGCGCACGTTGGTAGACGCGCTACTGAGAGCATTCCCAAATGTCACAGGGGAACAAGTGGAAGCCCAAGGCCAAGGCAGAGGAGGAGCAAGAGGTCGCCAAGGCAGCTGTGTCACGGCCAGCTCCTCTGAGGGCAGGGTTAGCATGGCAGAGATGTGGAAAACTTTTGTCAACACGCCACAGCTAACTGCACCACCACCTGATACGCAACGTGTTAGCAGGAGGCAACATTTCACTAACATGGTGGAACAGTACGTGTGCACACCCCTCCACGTACTGACTGATGGTTCGGCCCCATTCAACTTCTGGGTCTCTAAATTGTCCACGTGGCCAGAGCTAGCCTTTTATGCCTTGGAGGTGCTGGCCTGCCCGGCAGCCAGCGTTTTGTCTGAACGTGTATTCAGCACGGCAGGGGGCGTCATTACAGACAAACGCAGCCGCCTGTCTACAGCCAATGTGGACAAGCTGACGTTCATAAAAATGAACCAGGCATGGATCCCACAGGACCTGTCCGTCCCTTGTCCAGATTAGACATTAACTACCTCCCCATAACCATATATTATTGGACTCCAGGGCACTTCCTCATTCAATCCTATTTTTATTTTCATTTTACCATTATATTGCAAGGCTACCCAAAGTTGAATGAACCTCTCCTCTGCCTGTGTGCTAGGCCTAAATATATGCCAATGGATTGTTGCAGTGGTGGCTGACGTGAAGCCTCATTCTCTGCTATGACATGCAGACTGATTCTCTGGTGACATGAAGCCAGATTGTCTGTTACGGGACCTCTCTCCTCTGCCTGGGTGCTGGGCCTGAATTTATGACAATGGACTGTTGCAGTGGTGGGTGACGTGAAGCCTGATTCTCTGCTATGACATGCAGACTGATTCTCTGGTGACATGAAGCCAGATCCTCTGTTACGGGACCTCTCTCCTCTGCCTGGGTGCTGGGCCTAAATTTATGAAAATGGACTGTTGCAGTGGTGGGTGACGTGAAGCCTCATTCTCTGCTATGACATGCAGACTGATTCTCTGCTGACATGAAGCCAGATCGTCTGTTACGGGACCTCTCTCCTCTGCCTGGGTGCTGGGCCTAAATTTATGAAAATGGACTCTTACAGTGGTGGGTGACGTGAAGCCTGATTCTCTGCTATGACATGAAGACTGATTCTCTGCTGACATGAAGCCAGATCCTCTGTTACGGGACCTCTCTCCTCTGCCTGGGTGCTGGGCCTAAATATCTGACAATGGACTGTTGCATTGGTGGCTGACGTGAAGCCTGATTCTCTGCTATGATATGAAGACTGATTCTCTGCTGACATGAAGCCAGATTGTCTGTTACGGGACCTCTCTCCTCTGCCTGTGTGCTAGGCCTAAATATATGCCAATGGATTGTTGCAGTGGTGGCTGACGTGAAGCCTGATTCTCTGCTATGACATGCAGACTGATTCTCTGGTGACATGAAGCCAGATCCTCTGTTACGGGACCTCTCTCCTCTGCCTGGGTGCTGGGCCTAAATTTATGAAAATGGACTGTTGCAGTGGTGGGTGACGTGAAGCCTGATTCTCTGCTATGACATGCAGACTGATTCTCTGGTGACATGAAGCCAGATCCTCTGTTACGGGACCTCTCTCCTCTGCCTGGGTGCTGGGCCTAAATATCTGACAATGGACTGTTGCATTGGTGGCTGACGTGAAGCCTGATTCTCTGCTATGACATGCAGACTAATTCTCTGCTGACATGAAGCCAGATTGTCTGTTACGGGACCTCTCTCCTCTGCCTGGGTGCTGGGCCTAAATTTATGAAAATGGACTGTTGCAGTGGTGGGTGACGTGAAGCCTGATTCTCTGCTATGACATGAAGACTGATTCTCTCCTGACATGAAGCCAGATTGTCTGTTACGGGACCTCTCTCCTCTGCCTGGGTGCTGGGCCTAAATTTATGAAAATGGACTGTTACAGTGGTGGGTGACGTGATGCCTGATTCTCTGCTATGATATGAAGACTGATTCTCTGCTGACATGAAGCCAGATTGTCTGTTACGGGACCTCTCTCCTCTGCCTGGGTGCTGGGCCTAAATTTATGAAAATGGACTTTTACAGTGGTGGGTGACGTGAAGCCTGATTCTCTGCTATGACATGAAGACTGATTCTCTGCTGACATGAAGCCAGATTGTCTGTTACGGGACCTCTCTCCTCTGCCTGGGTGCTGGGCCTAAATATCTGACAATGGACTGTTGCATTGGTGGCTGACGTGAAGCCTGATTCTCTGCTATGATATGAAGACTGATTCTCTGCTGACATGAAGCCAGATTGTCTGTTACGGGACCTCTCTCCTCTGCCTGTGTGCTAGGCCTAAATATATGCCAATGGATTGTTGCAGTGGTGGCTGACGTGAAGCCTGATTCTCTGCTATGACATGCAGACTGATTCTCTGGTGACATGAAGCCAGATCCTCTGTTACGGGACCTCTCTCCTCTGCCTGGGTGCTGGGCCTAAATTTATGAAAATGGACTGTTGCAGTGGTGGGTGACGTGAAGCCTGATTCTCTGCTATGACATGAAGACTGATTCTCTGCTGACATGAAGCCAGATCCTCTGTTACGGGACCTCTCTCCTCTGCCTGGGTGCTGGGCCTAAATATCTGACAATGGACTGTTGCATTGGTGGCTGACGTGAAGCCTGATTCTCTGCTATGATATGAAGACTGATTCTCTGCTGACATGAAGCCAGATTGTCTGTTACGGGACCTCTCTCCTCTGCCTGTGTGCTAGGCCTAAATATATGCCAATGGATTGTTGCAGTGGTGGCTGACGTGAAGCCTGATTCTCTGCTATGACATGCAGACTGATTCTCTGGTGACATGAAGCCAGATCCTCTGTTACGGGACCTCTCTCCTCTGCCTGGGTGCTGGGCCTAAATTTATGAAAATAGACTGTTGCAGTGGTGGGTGACGTGAAGCCTCATTCTCTGCTATGACATGCAGACTGATTCTCTGCTGACATGAAGCCAGATTGTCTGTTACGGGACCTCTCTCCTCTGCCTGTGTGCTAGGCCTAAATATATGCCAATGGATTGTTGCAGTGGTGGCTGACGTGAAGCCTGATTCTCTGCTATGACATGCAGACTGATTCTCTGGTGACATGAAGCCAGATCCTCTGTTACGGGACCTCTCTCCTCTGCCTGGGTGCTGGGCCTAAATATCTGACAATGGACTGTTGCATTGGTGGCTGACGTGAAGCCTGATTCTCTGCTATGATATGAAGACTGATTCTCTGCTGACATGAAGCCAGATTGTCTGTTACGGGACCTCTCTCCTCTGCCTGTGTGCTAGGCCTAAATATATGCCAATGGATTGTTGCAGTGGTGGCTGACGTGAAGCCTGATTCTCTGCTATGACATGCAGACTGATTCTCTGGTGACATGAAGCCAGATCCTCTGTTACGGGACCTCTCTCCTCTGCCTGGGTGCTGGGCCTAAATTTATGAAAATGGACTGTTGCAGTGGTGGGTGACGTGAAGCCTGATTCTCTGCTATGACATGCAGACTGATTCTCTGGTGACATGAAGCCAGATCCTCTGTTACGGGACCTCTCTCCTCTGCCTGGGTGCTGGGCCTAAATTTATGAAAATGGACTGTTGCAGTGGTGGGTGACGTGAAGCCTCATTCTCTGCTATGACATGCAGACTGATTCTCTGCTGACATGAAGCCAGATTGTCTGTTACGGGACCTCTCTCCTCTGCCTGGGTGCTGGGCCTGAATTTATGACAATGGACTGTTGCAGTGGTGGCTGACGTGAAGCTTGATTCTCTGCTATGATATGAAGACTGATTCTCTGCTGACATGAAGCCAGATTGTCTGTTACGGGACCTCTCTCCTCTGCCTGGGTGCCGGGGCCTAAATATCTGAGAATGGACTGTTCCAGTGGTGGGTAACGGGAAGCCAGATTCTCTGCTATGATATGAAGACTGATTCTCTGCTGACATGAAGCCAGATTGTCTGTTACGGGACCTCTCTCCTCTGCCTGGGTGCTGGGCCTAAATTTATGAAAATGGACTATTACAGTGGTGGGTGACGTGAAGCCTGATTCTCTGCTATGACATGAAGACTGATTCTCTGCTGACATGAAGCCAGATTGTCTGTTACGGGACCTCTCTCCTCTGCCTGGGTGCCGGGGCCTAAATATCTGAGAATGGACTGTTCCAGTGGTGGGTGACGGGAAGCCAGATTCTCTGCTATGGAACCTCTCTCCAATTGATTTTGGTTAATTTTTATTTATTTAATTTTTATTTTAATTAATTTCCCTATCCACATTTGTTTGCAGGGGATTTACCTACATGTTGCTGCCTTTTGCAGCCCTCTAGCCCTTTCCTGGGCTGTTTTACAGCCGTTTTAGTGCCGAAAAGTTCGGGTCCCCATTGACTTCAATGGGGTTCGGGTTCGGGACGAAGTTCGGATCGGGTTCGGATCCCGAACCCGAACATTTCCGGGATGTTCGGCCGAACTTCTCGAACCCGAACATCCAGGTGTTCGCTCAACTCTAGTTAGAAGGCTTAAAAGTTTGATTCCTTGGAAGATAATGTATATTTTTTATTTCTCAAATAAAAAATGTTATTAAAAGTTTAGAAGCAAATTTAAAAAAAATTTCAGAACATTTCCAAAACCCAATTTTTAAGGACCAGTTCATGCCTGAAGTCATTTAGTGGGGCTTATATGATAAAAAAACACCCAAAAATTACCCCATTTTAGAAACTACACCCCTCAAGGTATTCAAAACTGATTTTACAAACGTTGCTAACCCTTTAAGTGTTCCACAAAAATTAATGGAAAATGCAGGTGAATTTTTAAAATTTAACTTTTTTGCAGATTTTTCAAATTAGATCCATTTTTCTTGCAACCCAGCCTGGGTTGACAGTACAATAAAAATCAATATTTGTTACCCTGATTCTTAAGTTTACAGAAACACCCCACATGTGCTCTTAAAGTTCTAGGGGCTCAGAATGAGAGAAACACTGTGTTGCTTTTGGAAGGCAGATTTCGCTGGAATAATTTTCAGGCACCATGTCACATTTGAAGACACCCTGAGGCACACCGACAGTGAAAAAAAAGTGACCCCATTATGGAAAATACACCCCCCAGGAATTTTTCAAGGGATGCACTGACCACTTTGGCCCAGTAGCCTTTTCATTCAATTTAGAAAGACTTGGCAGTGAAAATGAAAAATTTCTTATTTTACAAGAATATCTTGCTTTAGGCCCAAATTTTTCCTTTTAACAAGGGGTATCAGGAGAAAATGCACCCCATAATCTGTTACCCATTTTCTCCAGAATACGTCAACACCCTATGTGGTTGTAAAGTGCTGTATGAGCACAAAGCAGGGCTCAGAATGGGAGGAACACCGTGTGGCTTTTGGAAAGCAGCTTTCGCTGGAATAATTTTCAGTCACCTGCAAAAACAAGGCTCTAGAGGTGCAAGAACAAAAAAGGAAATTGAAGAAATGCCTCATTTAATAAAATTACGCCTTTCAATGTATTCATCTAGTCAGTGCTATTATGGAAATTATTATTTTATTTTTTTTTGGGGGGGGGAGCTATTATTGGATTGCCAAATGGGAAAATGCTAAACTGAAAATGTCATCCTATGGATTAATTAAGAAATTATTGAAATGGACTTAATGGGTATCAGTGGAGGTGTGATAAACTTGAAATCACTCTCCAATGCAGAAGCCCAGTTTAGAGGGGCAGGTCTGACAGTAGTGAGTGGTGTCTTTCCTAACCCCTTTAACCATGCAAACTCAACACCTTTTTTGGGGTTGCATTTTTTTTTTCTGTGAGGGGAAGTACTCCAGGGAAATGCTGCCTACGTATTATTCTTGAGGTCCCAGAAGCACTGCTGGCTGAAAAACTGCCCTCTCCTTCCTGAATGCCAAAAATCAATTTTTTTTTATATTTTCTTCCTGAAATTCCAAGAAGGTCCCCCATGATCAGCTGTTCTGTGGATGACAAAGGCGTTATATAGTGACACTTGGGTTAGATATATAGCTAATTTTTTGTACCACACCTTAGATTTTCTTAAGGCACTGTACCTGGTCTGAAAGATCCACTCCATCCATGAACGTGTTGTAATCCTGGATACACACAGGCCTGATGTTCTGCTCTGTGGTTTCTCTGACTGGGACTGGGGTGGATCAATCTGCATGGATGGTAGTTAACACAAGAACATCCCATTTTTCCTTGTATTTTAGAAGCATCAAATTTTCTGAGAAAACAGCCCTGTTTTCCCCACGACGCACTGTCTGGTCTATAAAATATTTAGGGAGCCCTTTTTGATTTCTTCTAATTGTGCCACATGTGCCTATGCCTCTGGCAGCAAGACACTTCAGGAGAGGGACACTATTGTAAAAGTTGCAAAATGTAGATGGTATCTGGGGTCCAGCAGGTGGTGGACTAAATCCCATACTATCTTCCCACTTATACCCAGAACCAGGGGACAATCGGGTGGCTCAATTTTGGAATCTTTTCCCTCATAAATACGACCGCGCAATGTATACCCAGATACACTTTCACAGGCCTTATACAACTTCATGCCATACCTAGCCCTTTTATTGTGCAGGTACTGGCGGCAATGTAATCAACCTTTGAAGTGGACCAATGATTCATTCACTGAGGGGCATTTTTGGGTCTATATACTTGACCAAATTTGGAATTGTAGTGGTCAACCACTGGCCTAATTTTAAAGGGCAACCGGGGCAAGACAGTGAACAGGGGTGTGATAAATAATATCTTTGTTCCAATACAAATGTATTTTTTTTTTTTATAATGCCCATGCTTAGGAGAAGCCCCCAAAACCTTTGCATTTCAGTCATGTTAGTAGGGGTCCATTTGTGTGGCCTTGAAAGATAACTGTCTGTATGGGAGGCAATAAATTGCTCTGCATATATATTTGCTTGTTCCACTATCAAATTAATTAGGTCATCAGTGAAGAATAAGTGGAAAAAATTAATTTCACAGAAACCTGTGGTATCTACATTGATGCCTGTAGTGGCTCGAAATTCAGGCACCTGGGGCACATAGTTATTTGCAAGGGTCCATGAAGAGTCACTTGTATGGGGCTGTGGCTGTGCACTACCCCTAGGACGCCTACGAGGGGGTTTATCATCAGATGAATCATCTGAGGAAGATGAAACTAAGTCTACTTTCACACTTGCATTCGGAGCGAATCAGTCTGGTGTCTGCACAGACGGATCAGCTCCTATAATGCAAATGACGGTATCCGTTCAGAACGGATCCGTCTGCATTATATATAAAAAAAAAAAATCTAAGTGTAAAAGTTATTCAGACGGATCCGTCGAGACTTTGCATTGAAAGTCAATGGGGGACGGATCTGTTTGAAATTGCACCATATTGTGTCAACTTCAAACGGATCCGTCCCCATTGACTTACACTGTAAGTCTGGACGGATCCGTTTGGCTCCGCACGGCCAGACGGACACCCGAACGCTGCAAGCTGCGTTCGGGTGTCTGCCTGCTGAGCAGAACTGAGGCCAAACGGTGCCAGACTGAGGCATTCTGAGTGGATCCGCATTCACTCAGAATGCGTTGGGGCCGTACGGATCCGTTCGGGGCCGCTTGTGAGAGCCTTCAAACGAACTCACAAGCGGAACCCCGAACACTAGTGTGAAAGTAGCCTTAAAATGTCACTTCATCTCCACTGTGGAGTCAGTGTCCTCGAAAAACATACAATATGCCTCTTCGGCAGTGAAAAGCCGTTTAGTCATTTTAAACTGTAAACTAACGTAGATTTTTTGGTCTTTTAAAAAAAAAATATATATTACAGAACAGCAAACTAAAATACTGTATATCCTTTAGGATAGGATACAAACTCCCCGAGTCACTTGGCAGTTATTGACAGGTGTCACAGGTAACACAGATGGCTGGCGATGAGCCAGGGGTCTAGTATGGGGCACAGAGTAGTGCCAATATCCTTACTGGGACAGAAAAGGGGTTAATTAATGTAATGTTTTACAGTTATAGGTGGTACATATCCACATGGGGCATAAGAGACTTGAATTTTACAGAATGGTGCCACTCAAGCCACGAGTATGTACTGTGGCAATGTGAACATTGAGGTGTTGTTTCCGCAGGTTCCAGTCCGGGACTTGAGGCATGTTCATGTCTAGGGATCCTATTTAATCCTGCTACTGGATCTTGGGTGTGTCTCACTCTGGAGTGTCTTGTGAAGCAGAGTCCTGGTGAGGCTCTGTGTGAGTGGTCTCAGCAGGGTGGGCTGAGGGGCCACAAGGCTTGGCGATAGCCTGAACTTTGGGGGATGTGGTGATGCCTGTGAAACAAGGATCATGAGGCCAGAGTCGGGAGGACTACTGGGCCACAATCCCCCAAAAGGTATTGAAGTGTCACAGCCTGGAGGTTGCTGGACTGAATGGCTGAGGAAAGCCACATTTGTGTTCCAAGTGTGAACAGGGCTCTCTAGGTGAGTCAGGGATATGCTTATGTGTTTAGTTAGTCTAGCCAGGCAAGGGTTTGTTATTTTGTGTGGATGTCACACGTGATAAGTTGAAGCTGCGACTTCTTAACCTCTTTGCTAAAGTGTCTGAAATAAAGCAAGAGTTTGGACATTATAATCGTGTCTGTGAAGATATCTGTGAGTGTGACCCCCTGAAAAGAGACGATCCCTTGCAGTACACACAGGAGGATGGTACACATAGTGACAGGGCTATTCTTTTTTATTTTTTATGTAAGGCTACTTTCACACTAGCGTTTGATCGGATCCGTTCTGAACGGATCCGATCATATTAATGCAGACGGAGGCTCCGTTCAGTAAATTTTAAGTCCGAAAGTAGCCGGAGCGGATCCGTTCAGACTTTCAATGTAAAGTCAAAGGGGGACGGATCCGCTTGAAGATTGAGCCATATGGTGTCATCTTCAAGCGGATCCGTTCCCATTGACTTACATTGTAAGTCTGGATGGATCCGCACGCCTCCGCACGGCCAGGCGGACAGCTGAACGCTGCAAGCAGCGTTCAGCTGTCCGCCTGGTCGTGCGGAGGCGAGCGGAGCGGAGGCTGAACGCCGCCAGACTGATGCAGTCTGAGCGGATCCGCATCCATTCAGACTGCATCAGGGCTGGACGGAAGCGTTCGGGTCCGCTCATGAGCTCCTTTAAACGGAGCTCACGAGCGGACAGCAGAACGCTCGTGTGAAAGTAGCCTAACTTGGGAGTGTGTGACGGGTGTCATGACGGATGGACAGGCTGGAGTGACAGGTGTCTTGATGGACGGACAGGCTGGGCTGACAGGTGTCTTGATGGACGGGCAGGCTGAAGTGACAGGTCTCTTGACGGATGGACAGGCTGGAGTGACAGGTGTTTTTATGGACGGACAGGCTGGACTGACAGGTGTCTTGATGGACGGACAGGCTGGAGTGACCAATGTCTTGACATACTGGAGTCACAAGTGTCTTAATGGACGGACAGGTGTCTTGATGGACGGACAGACTGGACTGACAGGTGTCTTGATGGACGGACAGACTGGAATGACAGGTGTCTTGATGGACGGACAGGCTGGAATGTTTTGATGTATTTTATTTTATCTATATGAATATACTTGCTTTTGAATCCCAGATTTTTTATATTTTATCCTATTAAATATTTTGCACGATTATTGTGTTTCCATATATGGGCCTAGATATTACGTGTGCCTAACACATATTCTTTCAAAATTTCTATATTTCAATAGAGTCTATGGTAGTTAGAGCACCCTATTCCATATTACCTAGAGGGTGAGCCATTCTGATTGAATTACAAAAACAGGAATTGCCATGGGCAAATGCTTAAAATTCCCCTTGCTCTATTTTTTTTTTTTTTCTTTAGAAATGGGCCCTAGCCAGTCCCATTCTCTGTTATTGGTGATAAGAACATATGCAGAACTTCTTGTAGAAAGGAACTTCATTGTTAGGATACTTTCACAGCTCCGGTGTGAAACTCCGACATGGCCATTCCGACAGACAAGCAGAGGAATAGTCAAACACAAACCGCAGCATGCAGCAGTTTGTTTCTGGCCAGTTCTTGGCTTGTATGCTGCAATGCATACGGATCTCTGCCAGACCCCATTATACTTAATGGCGCCGGTGGAAATTCCATCCATATCCGGCAGCGCCAAATCCAGAGCATTCTGGCAGGCTGTTCTCTGCTACAATAGCCTGCTGGAATGCAAACTGGAGGTGTGAAAGTAGCCTTTGAAAAAAAGACAGCATGGTCACAGAAAATGTATGGCTGGAGAAAAAGAACACCAGTAGGCCTTCTGTCCTGAATGGAAACATTTGGCACAGTAATGTGTAACACATTTCAATGTGTTATAAGGAATACTCTCTCTTCGATGTACAGTACATAACTTTGATTTTAGTACCAGGAGCTTTCCTGATTGGAAGAGTTTGGTCAAGATCATGGTATAAACAATGACAGAATAAAAAAGAAAGGAAAGTTATTTGTTGCACATGAACTAGTGTCAAGATTCATAGCTGTAATATAACCTTATCACCAGACTGGTATTTATCACAGCATTCTGTACATCTTAAAATGACAAAATGATTGAAAAACATCAAAGAACACCCTTGACCTTGACCTCTACTCCTCCCTGTGTCATTGAGTTGCATATAAGTAATTCACCATTTTATAGTTATTACTTCTTCCTTTTGACTTATTATCACTTTGAAATGGTATTTATCTTTCACTGTTCTCTGAGGACACACTTTTTCAAAGGTCTCTAAAAGAACCAAAACACTCTTTGTACACCACTCACAAATAATATTATTCTTCAAAGGGAAACATTGAGTTTTATGCAGAACATATCTTAACTCCATCTTTTCTGCCTACCCAAAAAGGACTAGAAACAATCCAGAAGACTGCTCAAATGTTAATTAAGTGTTCTTGCATGGCAAAAACCACTTGCTGTTATCATATATATATATATATATATATATATATATATATATATATATCATTTTTTTTTAATATATATGTAATGCTTTTGTTCATCATCTCCCTGTGGTTCTCACAGATGTACGATTGTCAATGAACTATTCATATCTGTGGAATACACATTTACTAATGTTACTAAACCTGGACCTTCTCAAAAAAATGCAATAAAACCTGCGGTCCTGTCACTCACTGCTCAGCTCCCATCACTCCTCCCCTCCTTCAGGCCGGTGGTGCAGAGAATGGTGAAGCAGGAAGACTTCTCCTCGCTCCACCATTCAGCCTGCAGCCCGAAAATCTGCATAAGCTCTACCCACACCGTGCTGCAGAGCGATCTGTAGAGTAGAGAAGAGAGATATGTGAGCTTCAGGAGTGGGATAAGGTGAGTAGTTACTGTGTTTTTTTGCTTTTCTTAATACAGAGGGGGCACAGTGGGCATTACAACTGTGAAAGAGCACAGAGAGGACATAGCTACTGTGTAACAATGCGGCATAACTACTGTGAGAGGGCACAATGTGGTCATAACTACTGTGAGGCGGCACAAGTCTGTACAAAACTACTGTGAAGGTTGTATAATGAGGGCAATACTACTGTGAGGGGGTACAATTTTTTTTTAAGTATTGGGGGGTGCACAATTTATTTATTTTTAAGTATTGGGGGTGCCAAAGAAAGGACCCTCCCCAGGTGCCAAACACCCTAGGCATGCCACTGGCTCCAGGCTTGCTAAGAGGACATTGTTTAATGTAAAAGGATCATGGCCCAATAAGCAACATTTTGCACAAAAAGTGCAAAATAATTTTGGCACAAAATTCTGGCACAAAATAAGCCAACTAATAGGTGGTATACAGTTAAACAAAAGTGTCTATTCATGTACCATATTTATTATCCAAGATTTGGAGCATCTGCAGCGTCTAAGTTTACACTTTCTCCAGATCTTACCAGATTAGTAAACTGTACCCATTGTGTCTCATAGATCTTACAGTCCTTGTCAGTTTCACCAAAATGTATTTATGCATGTATGCAGTCAGCATGGATTAAGCTGTCCACTTACCAAATCCTAACTACTGTAAACTGTCTGGAAATGGAATGTTGCTTTTTAACCAGTACAAACTGGTGGTGAATATTATATAGCATCAGAGATAATTAGTTGTTTGTGGCTGGGGCATAAATGAAGACAACACTACCACTCATAGCTTTTCTTAATGAATGACACTTTTCCTTAAAGTCAATAAGTACCAGGGCGGCGTGATGACGTGAGGGACGCGTCTCGCTCTCCCTCTGCCCTAGCCTCCTCCCTCCATGCTCCTGTGCCGAAACAGCTGATGCCCTGACGCTGAGTCCTGGCGCGGCTTACCTTCTTCTCCTGCTCCACTGGCTTGTTTGTCGGCCGTTCCGTCCGCTGCTGGCTGGGGGTGTGCTCTCCCGGCCTGTGGTTCCGGCTGGCCCTGGGGGTCCCCTGGTCTTCTCCTCCGGCGGTTTCTGGTTCTCTGCCCTGGTGTGCGGTGGCTGCCGGCGCTTGCTCGAGTCGGCTGTTTCTTTGCAAGTTCGTTGCCTGCCCTCTGCTGGTGGTCCCTGGAACTTCATCCTCGTTCCTCCCCGCTGCTTTCTCTTTGCTGGTCCGGGTCTCTGCCCTGCAGCTGGAGCCAAGTACCTGGATTCGCGGATTTTCTGGCCCATCTATTATCCGGGCGACCAGCAATCTACTACCCGGTGACCTGTAAAGACTCCTCGCTTCCTCTCTTCTGGCCGGCCATGGACTTCCTGCTTGATCTGTGGCGTACACTGGGATTTTGAGCGTATTGGACACGTGAGAATATTGTTATCCGCCATTTGTGACTTTATCTTTTATTTTATTTTTCTTGCTTTGTTAAGCCCCCTGCTAAACGGGCGCAGAATTTTTCTGGTCTTGTCCCTTTCCTCTCGTGTAGTTTGGAGAGGAGGGGATAGAGGGTTGATAGGGAGAGGGAAGGGAGGAAAAGGGGAGGAAAGAGAACAAGAGGAAGAAAGAAAGAAGTAAGGAAAAGAGGAAAAAAAAAAAGAAGGGGAAGGGGAAAGGAAGGAAAAAAAAAAAAAGGGAAGAAAAATGCCCCCAAAACGACGGTCAGTGGATTCCTCTGTAGCGAAGATGGCGTCTAAGACTCGAGAATAAAAATCGATAAATTTTTTAAATCACCCTTCCCAAATGAAAAGAATATAGCTAAGACAAAATTGTCTGCTAATTTGAAGAAACCCGCAAAAATCCCCCAAACTGATGAATCTTCTGATGATGAATCAGCGGAGGCAGGTCAGGTGGTAGATGAGGAAAGTCTCTCTGCACAAACGCAAGCTGCACAAATGCGAACTGAATATGACCCTTTAGTTTTGAATAAAATCTTGGGTGCCGTGGAAAATAACGGCACATTAGTACAAGGGATGTCTATTCAGCTGGGTTCGGTGCAGAGCGATATTTCCTTAATAAGAGAAGATCTAGTAAATATCCGGGACCGAGTCCATAATGTGGAAAAAATTGTGGACTCTTTGCAAACTGACATAGATATTTTAAAATCTAAAACCGCCCTGTTAGCTTCAGAAAATCAATCACTACAAAATAAGCTGGAGGATCTAGAAAATAGGGCAAGGCGAAATAATGTTCGTAAAATTGGTTTTCCAGAAGGAGCTGAAGGCCGACAGCTAGAGGAACAACTTAAAGACGTAGTTTTGAACAATCTTGGTAGTGACTATTTTTCCTCTACGTTTCAAATAGAAAGAGCCCACCGAATACCAGGAGGGAAACCTATCCCAGGGAGGTCGCCGCGAGCAATCTTAATGAAATTATTATTATCTGCCGATAGAGACATGATATTGAGAAGAGCAAGAGAATGTACATCTATTGAATATCAGGGCACCAAACTGCTTTTTTTTCCAGACTTTGCTCGGCAGACTCAGGAAAAAAGAAGAAACTTTATAGAGATAAAGAAACGCTTGGCGTCTAAGGACATTAAATATTCTTTACAATATCCAGCAAAATTAAGAGTGATTTACAACGGGACTTCCCAATTTTTTGAAAAACCACAACAAGCGTTAGACTGGATGGAGCAAATGGGAAATTGTGTAATATTATCATGGAGGGGAGGTGGGGTTAGGGCAAGGGAGAACAGCCGGAGGTTAGAGGTTTGCTGATTAGATCGAGCGGACCAATGGAGAGGGGAGAGGGGGGGGGGGAGGGGGCAACCCACCTTGCAGGCATGTTTTTTTTTTTTTTTGCTGTAGTGAAGGATGTCCACTAGAATTGTAACTTGGAATATTAGAGGGCTTGGGGAAAGGGTTAAAAGACAAGCTATTATGGATGCATTAAAGCGATACCTTCCAGCAATTATTTGCATGGTAGAAACTCATCTTACTAAAGAAACCGTGTTCCGCCTGACAACGGGATGGTATTCTCAATCCTATCACTCCACTTTTAGTAGTTCCTCTAGGGGCGTCTCAGTTCTGATTCATAACTCTGTGGATTTCACCCTTATAGAATCTTATATAGATGACCAAGGCAGGTTTATCTTTCTGTATGGTAAGCTGTATGGTTGTAGCTATATTCTTGCTTTTTTTTATATACCCCCGCCCTTCTCAATGTACCCACTGATCCAGCTAACACGTTTCTCTGAAGGGAGATCAGAATGCCGGCTAGTTCTGATGGGGGACTTTAATGCGGTCATGGACCCCAATAAAGATAGATTCACACTAGATGCAGAACGGATGAGGAATGCATGTAATTCACCGCTGCCACAGTTCTGCTCTGAGGTGGGACTGGTGGATATATGGGAACATCTTGGTGGGGGAAAGAGAGTATACTCTTGTGTTAGTAGGGGTGGTAGAGCAATGTCCAGGATCGACTTAGCATTTACTAATGAGAGCAATCTGAGTAATATCCGGAAGATACGATATGGGGTAAGAACAGTTTCGGACCACTCACCCGTACTGGTTGAGGTCTGCACGGGGAAGAATAAGGAGAATCGGGGGTTAGGATTTAGGCTGAATCCATACTGGCTTACTATTATGGATAATCCTCAGTCCATTAAATCTCTGATGTCCTCCTTTTGGGAGGTTAATCTTCCCTCTGCGAACATCAATGTAGTATGGGATGCCCTGAAAGCATATCTGAGGGGGGTCTTTATAAGCGAGATTGTTGCAGCAAAGAGAACATTTAAAAAAAAAGAGGAGGAACTGGCCAAGGCTGTTGCAGACACAACTGAGGGATTTACCAATCAACCTACTGAGCATAATAGGGAAGAGATGCAGAAGGCCAGCTGCTCCTTGGGAAAACATATAATAGCGAAAGCAAACCATAGAGTATTTTTTAAGGGCCTAAAATATTTCTCGGAGTCTGGACGTCCTGGTAGGCTGCTAGCTAGGATAATCACACAACAAGACAAGAAAAATCAATCTATTGTCTCTATTCGCAATATAGCGGGGGAAATTATAACGGACTCAGAAGGAATTAGGGACACCTTTTTACAATACTTTACTCAGATATATAGCTCCTCTTTTGGCTTGTCACCCGAACTGGCGACGTGGTTCCTGGAGAGGATTCCACTTTCCACTTTAAATGAAGCCCAAATAGAATATCTGGAAGAGGAGCTATCTCTTTCGGAGCTCCAGGAGGCCTTGGGATCGGTCTCTGGGAATTCGTCGCCAGGGATGGATGGCCTTCCATATGAGGTTTATCGTAAGTATAGTGATGTGATTCTTCCTCAGCTGTTAGAGGTTTTCTCCCAGGCAATACAGGGAGGGAGCCTACCATGCTCTATGATGGAGGCTCTTATTGTTCTAATTCCTAAAAAGGATAAAGACCCGATAGAAATGAGTTCTTATAGACCAATTTCGTTATTAAATACAGACGCTAAGTTATTATCAAAAGTCTTGGCTAGGAGGCTTTCACGGGTGATATCCTCTATTATCCACCCAGACCAAAATGGCTTTATGCCAAAAAGGGGTACCCATCATAACCTGCATAGACTATTTATGAATATTCAGTCCCCGGGATGTGGTACCCGCTCCATCCTGTCGCTGGATGCCACCAAAGCATTCGACAGGGTGGAGTGGACCTTTCTCTGGGAGGTAATGAAAAAAATGGGCTTTGGCCCTAGATTAATGGCGATGGTTCAGCTATTATACAGCTCCCCAGTTGCTAGGATTAGGATTAATGATACGATCACTGAGAGCTTTACCCTAGGAAGAGGTACCCGCCAAGGCTGCCCTCTCTCCCCTCTCTTGTTCAATATTTATATCGAACCCTTAGCAGCCAGTATAAGGCAGGATCCGCAAGTGGCCGGTTTCGGCATAATGGGGAAGCATGACCGTGTATCTCTCTACGCAGATGATATCTTGGTTTTTGTTCATCAAACAGAAACCACTCTCCCTCGTATAATGGATCTGGTTGTCTCTTTCTCTGCGCTGTCTGGTCTGGAAATCAATTGGGAGAAGACGGTTCTCCTTCCTATAGACGAGTTGCGAGGCGACTGGGATAACCAATTAACAGTCTCTGACTCAATAAAGTACCTGGGGATTTCAGTTTCTGCCAAACCTCAGGAATATTTACAACTCAACTTGATTCCCCTGCTGGTAAAACTGAGGGCTAAAAATAAGATATTGCAAAAAATTGTACAGGCAAGAGCGGATAGAATCTCTTTAATAAAAATGTTAGTACTGCCCCAGGTCCTCTATGTCCTGCGCAACTCGCCTGTATGGATCGCAGACAAGTATTTTAGATTGATAGAGCAGATGCTCAATGATCTATTATGGGGGAGGAAGCGCGTGAGATTGAAGACACTCTATTTCTCCATGCCTTATAATCAGGGAGGCCTTAATCTCCCCTATTTTAGGGGTTATTTTATGGCCTCTCAACTTTGCTTTTTTAATGATTGGGAAAATAGCCATTTCTGCAATAGGGTAGTGAAAGACTCAGGTTTTACGGACTTCTTTACTGTATTGGAGTCCGACTATTTACTAAATATAAAGTATACACCTTTTTGCAGAATGGCTATAAAGTCCTGGCTGGCTATTAGGAGTTGGTGTGGAATCAAGGCATCACTTATTTGTACTCCATTGTGGCATAACACAAAGCTTTTGAATTTAAGGGATTTGAATTGCTGCCAGTATTGGAGGACTAAGAATGTTCAGTACCTACATCAGAGTTAGGGCAAAGGGTAAATTTGGGTGAGGTGGCTTGGTATGCATATTTTCAATTGAGGTCAGCACTCTCTAGCACTTTGAATAGTCACCTTCTGTTTATAGATACTCCTGAATTTTTACATGATTTAATTATTAAGAAAACTGTCACGAAAATTAAAATATCACATTGCTATAGACACTTAATGAAAACATTTTTTGGGGGTCTTCTTTCTCCAGGACAGAAATCCTGGTCATTGACACTCTCAGAGGTGGGCCCCCCAGATTGGGAGAACATAGGGGAAAGCTTAAAATTTGTTTCACAGAATTTTAATCACACAGTTGTACAATTTAATATTTTGCACAAAATATATGTGACACCTATGTGGTTATATAGGAGAGGACTCAGAGTCTCCTCTGACTGCCCACGTTGTGGCGACTCCGAGGCAGATCATCTACATCTGTTTTGGGACTGCCCGCTGGTGGGTAGCTATTGGAGATCGGTCCAAAGTACCTTGGCTCGTAAATTTAACATTGTTATTCCTTTGTCCCCCAGGATATGGGTCCTGGGAGACTTATCGGAGGTTAACTACCAGCCCATAAAACGCCAACTACTGATTAAGGTTATGTTTTTGGCCAGGCTTCTGGTTTCTAGACTATGGTTTTGCTCCTCTGCTCCAAATTTATGAGAGGATTCTGTATAAACAAAGAGGATCCTATCTAAAGTGGTGCAAACTGTGTGAAGATTGGGACATGGGTAATTAATTAATTTGGAATTGTTCCTTTTTTTTTTTTTTTTTCTCCTGCAAGGTGGGGGGGGGGCATGGGGGGGGGGCATGGGGGGGGCGGGTTGGGGATGATCTTATTAGTCCGTTTTTTCTGTATGTACTGCAATTGGTGAAGGATGTGAAGTTGCATCTGAATATTGGAGTATCTCTAGGAACGCTGGAGGACGGCGGGACTCTCAGGCACTGAACAATGGCTAAAGTTTTTGCTAGATCAGGGCACTGTGCGTTTTACGGGCGGGGACCTGGGGCTTGGGACTCTGGGCGGCCTGGTGACCGGGTGCGCCCCAAAATGCGGCTCTCTCTGTTCGATATGTGGTTGGACTGCAGGCAGCGATACGATACATGCTGTATGGGTGCAATTAGGGGACAGTGCCGGCTTTTGGTGGTGTTTCTGTCCACATTTCTTTTAAACGCCGGTGAGCGTTGAGCGATACTTGATTTGAGTCCCCTCGCACCTGAGATACTGGTGTGATTGTATGCGAGGTATGGTTGAGTTGGGCACGAATTTTCAATCTTAACTATATGGGGATGAGGCAGTAAAATATGCTGTGGTTTTCTGTTTCTTTTTTTTTCTCTCCACTGTGATAGAAGACTGCTGGACCCCCCCAGGTTGCTCCAAAAAATGCCTGCGGTTAAAGATCGCTTTAAGCCCGCTATGTATGGTTAATGTGAGCACCAGGTGAATGGATCTAAGATTGTTAATCCTGCCGTTTTCTGTACCCATATTCGGGAAAGGACGCGTGGAGCGCGTGCTCGCTCCCTGATGGCCGCCCGGACCGTGGGTCTCCGACCTCTGCCCTTTTTTAGATATTGACATGTTAAGTTAGATGCTTTGTGTGTCTGCGAGTCCCGCTTCCCTCTTAGAAAGTGAGATCTCCATTTGATTTGTTTTATCTCCATAAGTATGGTTCCCTTACGTCCTCAACAGCAGCACAGATGGGGTTAACTGCCCCTGTGGACTGGTAGGACCGGCGGAATTTTAATGAGCCCAAGAACCAATAAACGATCTTCAGCTCCCTGAAAGGGAGGAGATCACCCCCCAGCCCACCGTGTTTTTTTCTGTCCTCTGGACAGGTGGACTGGCGTGTCGTTCCCTCTTTGGGAGCTGAAGATTGCTTAGGGGTTCTTTTTTCCCTCCTTAAAGCTTAGCTCGCTTTCTATGCATCTCAGTGCCTTTATTTTAGGCCTGATCATGGCGATTTCGGTCTGGGGTACCGTTGGGGAGGGGGGCGTCCCCTCCCCTCTTCTTTCATCATCTGTAGACGGTGCTCCGTTCCTCCGTTACCGCATGTGTGCGGCGCTATGGTCACCGCCATTTCCCGGAAGTGACGCGCCTTAGGTGCGCTACGTCACTTCCGGTTTTCCGAAGCGATGCGGTGATGTATAAAACTCACCCTTTCTTAAACTGGCTCCCTAGAATGACATCATGGACTTAGGATTAGTCTGGGGAGACAATTTTTCGTTTAGGTAGAGCCAGTATAGGCTCTGGTTTTTCTGAGTGCTTGCTTTGGCAGCACATATACAAAAAAAAAAAAAAAAGGGAGTGGTGCTGATCTCGTTTCAGGAACCCGCCCATTGGGCGGGGTTTCCTCCTTTTAAGCGCCCAGAGCCCATCAGTCAGTGCTCTGGTTGCGTTGCTTTCACAAGTTAGCTCCAGAGCTCTCCTGTGCTTTGTGATATTCCTGCAGTATTGCTTTGCTTGGGTTTTGTACTTCCTCTTCTTTCAGCTCTATTTCTTCTAGTGCTGGTGGGCCCCCTTAAGGTCTGGTTTTCTCCACCTCCTGATGTTGTAGGTGTTATGACCTGTTTTGTTTCTTCCATTACAGACTATGGCTTCCCCTAAGGAGGATCAGCGGAAGGCTGGGGCCAAGAGGAAGCATTTGGCATGTTACGAATGTAACACACCCCTAGTTGACAGCTGTCCTTACTCCAGATGTGAGAGTTGTCGCACGGCATCCACGGAACCCACGATGCAGGAGATGTTCCAATGGACCAAGACATACGTGGATGATTCCATCAAGGGAGTAGTTCAGCTACTTAATGAGAGGCTACCAGGTCCCTCTCAGACTCCCATGGAGGTGGTCGCACCGGTCGAAAGACCTACCCCCTGTTCAGTGGGGTCTTCTTCTTCTGAGGAAGAAGAATCTACTTCTTGCTTTTTTCCTCCAGAAAAGACGCAGAAGTTACTCAAGTCCATCAGGTCGGGGGACCAGGATGTTGACATGGGGGAGTCCTCCGATCCCGCCGGTCGGACACAGCGTGTCTTTAGAGCGGATGAGACCCTCCTCTCTGTGATGCGCACAGAGTGGAAGAAGCCTGAGAAGGGTCCAGTGCTTACCAGAAAATTCAGACTCATGTACCCGATGGCTAAACCCTTGGTGGAATCGTGGGGTTCCGTTCCCAAGGTGGACATGGCTATAGCCAAGTTGTCCCGGCGCACTCTAGTCCCTGCAAATGATGGGTCTAGCCTGCAGGACCCCCTAGACCGGAGGGCAGAGTGCACCCTTAGGAGGGGTTACGCGGCGGCCGCCGCCTCCGCATCTACTTCCATTGCGGCCACTGAGGTAGCCACCTATCTACGCTCTAGGCTTAATCAAATCCAGACGGATGTGGACCAGAGCGTATCAAGAGACGACATCCTGGCAGCCTTCAAGTCAGCCAACCTGGCTATGGACTTTTTAGTTGATTCCTCCCAGATGCAGCTAAAGCTGGCCGCCAAAACTATGGCCCTAGTTTCAGCTGCCCGCAGACCACTCTGGCTGAAACCGTGGATTGCGGATAACGCATCCAAGTTTAACCTTTGTGGGCTTCCCTTCGAACCAGATTATTCGGGTCCGAATTGGACAAAATAATGGAGGGGCTCTCCGATAAAAAAGGGAAGAGCCTCCCCCAGCAGCCCTTTCGGGGACGCCCCAGACAGGAAAAGAAGGGCGGAGGTCGTTCTGGGCAGCAGTCTAGGCGCAGAGATTGGGGGGGGCCATCTCGTAAATATCCGAGACGCCCCTGCAAACCCACCAGGGAGGCAAAACCCTCCTGACTATGGGCCTCCTCGAGGCTCTTGGATAAGCCCTGCTGCCCCTGCAGTGTCTCCTCTAGATTTTCCCGTACCCCTCCCCCAGATTCCCGTTTTCAAAGACTCTTGGAGCCGGTTGATTGCAGACCCCTGGGTCCAGGACATAGTTTCCGCCGGGTACCGGGTAGATCTTATCTCTCTCCCCCCAGAGAGATTCATCGCCACACGAAGCTTCGGGTCTGCCAAACAGGTGGTCCTAGAATCTTACATTCAGGACTATATTTCCAAGGGAGCCCTGGAGGAGGTACCGGCAGGGGAGAGGGGCCTACGGATTTATTCACCAGTGTTCCTGGTTCCAAAGAAGACAGGAGATCTCCGGATGATCATCGATTTGAGATTCCTCAATCGATTTATAAGGAAAACAAGGTTTCGCATGGAAACCATAAGGTCAGTCAGCCATATCCTCAATTCTGGGGACGTCATGGCTACTCTGGAACTCAAGGATGCGTACCTTCACATTCCGATCCATTCCGCTTCCCGGAAACTCCTCAGGATCGTGGTCCAGATCTCAGGGGTTTGCAGGCACTTTCAGTTCGCCGTGCTTCCCTTCGGAATCTCTTCTGCCCCCCTCATCTTCACCAAGGTGGTGGTTTCGGTGGTGGCAGCTTTGAGACTCCAAGGACTGACTATTATTCCTTATCTGGACGATTGGCTTTTCATAGCCTCTTCAGTTCCGATCCTTACCCACCATCTTCAGGTCGCAGTCTCCTTTCTCTTCCGCCTAGGCTGGATTATCAACTGGCAGAAGTCGAATGTGAGCCCATCGACTTCAATCCATTACTTAGGATTCGTGGTCGACTCTGTGGAGATGTCCCTCCGGTTGACTCCAGAAAGGAGAGCGCGGATTCAGGACCTGGCAAAGGTCCTTTATGTCCCTCGTCGAGTCTCTATCCGGACTCTCATGAAGATGCTGGGGCTCATGTCAGCGGCTGCGGATGCGGTCCCTTGGGCGTTATGGCACCTCCGTCCTCTTCAGTCGGAGGTCTTACACCTATGGAACGGCAGCCCTGCGGGGCTAGATTCCCTGTGCTCCCTGTCCGGTCAAACCCGAAATTCCCTCAGATGGTGGTTTCAGCTACCAGCAGGGAAGTCTATGACCCAACCAGCTTGGGTCATATTGACTACAGACGCGTCCCTTGTAGGCTGGGGCGCTCACCTGGACGGATCCCCAATTCAGGGATCTTGGTCTCCTCTGGAGCGGCATCTTTCCTCCAATCTTCGCGAGATGCGAGCTATCCGGCTAGCCCTCCTTCACTTTGCGCCTCAGATCCGGGGCAAAGCAGTGAAAGTCCAGTCAGACAATATGACTGCTGTCCTCTATATAAACAAACAGGGAGGCACAAGATCATTGCCCCTTCTGTCAGAGATCGGGGTAATTCTTCGGTGGGCAGAGCTGAACCTTTCCCATCTATCTGCCGTTCCTATCGAGGCTCCCTCAATATGATAGCGGACCGCTTAAGTCGAGGATTACCGACCATGGAGTGGTCTCTGCATCCGGAGATCTTCAGGCAGCTAGTTCACAGATGGGGTATGCCAGAAGTGGATCTCATGGCAACCAGGTTCAACGCCAAGGTGATGAGGTTCTGTTCCCTCTACAGGGAAGACAACCCCCTGGCGATAGATGCTCTGTCAATACCGTGGAGGTTCAGGCTGGCTTACATCTTCCCTCCCTTTTCCATGATACCGAGGGTATTGATGAAAATCCGTCAGGATCAGGCCTCGGTAATAGCCATCATACCGTTTTGGCCCAGAAGATCCTGGTTTACCCAGCTCATTCAGATGAGTCGGGGACAATACTGGAGACTCCCCCCGGAGCAGACCCTGGTGTCGTGGGACACTCACCTCTGCCCAGATCTGCACAGGTTCAACCTGACAGCCTGGAGGTTGATCAGTCCCTTCCCAACATAGAAGGGCTTTCCGAGTCGGTCCTGAGAACTTTGTCGCATTCCCGAGCAGAGTCTACAAAGAAGGCCTACTCCAGGATCATGAGAATCTTCGAGGCATGGTGTGATTCCAGACAGGTGGCGTCTGCAGATCCGCCCCTTCCTGCGATACTTCAATTTCTTCAGGATGGATTAGATAGAGGCCTATCTTCAGCTACCTTGAAGGTACAGGTTTATGCCATCTCGGCCTGTCTCAACAGGCCACATTCTCGGGACCCACTCATCAAACGCTTCCTGAAGGGAGCTGAAAGACTAAAGCCTACTATACTGAAACCTATCCCCCAGTGGGATCTTTCAGTAGTGCTCAGGGGGCTAGCATCTCCCCCCTTCGAGCCCTTGGAGGAGGTAAATTTTAAATTTCTGACTTTAAAGATGGTCTTTCTTCTGGCTATAGCTTCAGCCAAAAGAGTTTCTGAATTGCAGGCTTTTTCCGCAAATCACCCGTACATTATTTTTCTACAGGATAGAGTACTCCTGAAGTTTTTACCTTACTTCAGGCCTAAGGTGCCTACTTTCCAGAACATCAATCAGGTAATATCTTTACCAGTTTTGTTTACAGCCTCCTCCTCTGATACTCCAGCTAGAGACCCGCTGGATATTTCAAGATGCCTCCAGATCTATGTGGATAGATCTAGTGAGTTCAGGAAAGATGAGAATCTTCTTATCCTGTTTGCCGGTAAGTCTAAAGGCCGTAAAGCGTCTAAAGCCACCATTAGTCGCTGGATCAAGGAGGCCATTTTGGAAGCTTTCGTCTCCCAATCCTTAGATCCTCCCGAGTTTGTGAGGGCCCATTCTACTAGGGCGGTCTCCACCTCGGTTGCGGAGAGAAGACTCCTCCCCTTAGAGTTGATCTGTAAGGCGGCCTCCTGGAGCTCTGAGTCAACCTTCATCTCCCATTATAGGATAGATGCTAGGATGGCAGAGTTTTCGGCTTTTGGGCAGACTGTTCTTAGTTCTGCCAGGCATGAGGACCCTCCCTAGGGGATTCTTCTTGCTATCTCCCCATCTGTGCTGCTGTTGAGGACGTAAGGGAATCGTTAATTTCTAACGATAATTTGTTTTCCCTTAGTCCTAACAGCAGCACACAAATATCCCACCCTAAATACATTATGCTTGTTAAAAACACGGTGGGCTGGGGGGTGATCTCCTCCCTTTCAGGGAGCTGAAGATCGTTTATTGGTTCTTGGGCTCATTAAAATTCCGCCGGTCCTACCAGTCCACAGGGGCAGTTAACCCCATCTGTGCTGCTGTTAGGACTAAGGGAAAACAAATTATCGTTAGAAATTAACGATTATTTGTATGTAATTGGTACTAATTATGCTTATAAATCAGAAATTTACGGACTTTAGGATTTATAATACTACTAAGGTTATATGGATATTTATTTTTTGTATCACAAATAAAATGAAAAAAAAAATGAAAAAAAAAAAAAGTCAATAAGTACCACTTTGTAAGTACAGATTTCTGTGATCATTACATTTATGGTATAGAGGTATGCAGTGGCATCCAAAAGTTTGGGCACAGTTTGGTCAAAATTGCTGTTACTGTGAACAGTTAAACAAGTTGAAGGGATTTCCATCCATTCTTCCTCACCTTCTGTGAGATTCATGGACTCCTGAACTGAAATGTACTCCAGCCAGTAAGAGTAGATTTCTGGTGTAATGTTCTTAAATTAGTCAGGTGACAGAGGTTGTTCCTGTGACCCACTTTGCCCTGCCTTTTTGAAAAAGAAGCAAGAGTGTCAGAAAAAGCTAAAAAGTTGCAAATTTGTAGCAAGCAGTCACTTGCAGCAAAATTTGTGCCTTTTCTTCTTCATTAAAATATGTACAGTGTAAAGTGTGCAGTTATAATAAATGACCCCCTGTAGTTTTAGGTTTAAAGATGGACCAAATTTAATGAACAACATGTAACATTTGATAAATTTAGTGCAGACTGAAGCAAATCTGACTGCAAATATCACCCTTCTGACTGTATACTAATATTGTTTTATAAAACACAATATATTTAAACTGCTCTTGTTTACATAGGTAATCTGAATATTATGGTAGATCTTAATTAACCCCTTCAGGACCCTGCCAATTTTCACCTTGAGGTTCATGCCATTTTTGGGAAATTTATGTGTCACTTTATGTGGTAATAACTAGTGATGAGCGAGCATGCTCTGCCGAATACCGGTTCGGCTCGAGCATTGGTATGCTCGGCACATGGCGGTACAGCATGTGCTCGAGCGCCATGCTCGAGTCTCCTCCCCGCACATTTTTCAGCTGCTAAGCAGCCAATAAACGTGCAAGTAAGTACTGCCATCACTGTAATGCCAGTAGTCAGGACTACTGTGTGTGTGTGTTTTAGAGCAGCCATATATTTGTACCTGCGCTAAATTGATCAGTCTCCGGGACATCCATGCTGAGGAAGGGACAGATAGTTCAGGGAGAGAAATTTTCTGTTTTTACTACTTGAAGCTTTTCAAAGACCCCAAAGTCTTTTTAAGGACTACTGTGTGTGTGTTTGACAGCAGCAAGATATTTTTATTTAATACCTATTAGTGACATATACTGTACATCATCCGCAGACTGTTGTACATTTGGCCCTTGCACACAGCGTGCTTGAATAGGTCCTGAGATATTGTGCCCTGATTCCCAACCTCTTGAGCCTTCACAGTCTCAAGAAGATGACAGGTCCGCAACCATTACACCGAGCACCCCCATGCGTAAATCTTCCTTGCCAAGGGGTAGGTGTTCAGCAGTATGGCGCTTTTTTAAGGAAAGTGGAGATGGCAAAAGAGTCACCGGTAGTTTGCAACCTGTTCCATACCAAAATGAGCCAGGGCGTGAACACTAGCAACCTTACCACCACCAGCATGATCCACAACATGGCATCCAAGCATCCTAATAAGTCCGCAAATGCCTGGGTCCACAATCTGGGTCTGCGGATCATGCCACTGTCTCTCTTCTTCCACTGTGTTATGCACTGTTGGCCAATCCCCTGTTGAAGGTGCAGGCCTGGATGCCCCTCACCCTGCACTTGGACCTTCGCAGGAACCATCAGCAACAACATCCTCTTCCCTGTGCCAGTGCAGAGGCCAAATGTCCATAACACAGTCATTTGAACTCAAGCGCCAATACCCACCCACAGGCCATAGCACTTAATGAGCAACTTTTCAAATTACTGGCACTTTAGGCTTGTGGACACTGAGGACTTCCACAGCCTGATGTCGGCAGCCGTCCCTCGGTATGCAGTCCCCAGCCGCCACTATTTTTCACAGTGTGCTGTGCCCACCTTACACCAGCATGTGTCCCAGAACATCACCCGTTCCTTGACCAAAGCAGTTACTGGGAAGGTCCACTTAACCATGGACACATGGACAAGTGCTGTGGCCAGAAATGCTACATTTCTCTGACGGCACACTGGGTGAATGTTGTGGAGACCGGGAGTGAGTCATACTCTGGGATGGCACAGGTTCTACCTGACACACATTGCATGCCTAGCCCACATCCTAAACTTAGTGGTTAAGCGGTTTGTCGAAACCTACACCAATTTGCCAGAGCTACTAGTGAAGGCGTGCCGCGTGTGTGCCCATTTCCGTCATCCACAGCTTCAGCCGGTCTGTCAAAGCTGCATCAGCGCTTGCGGCTACCAGCTCACCGACTGTTGTGCGACATGAGTATGCGCTGGAACTCTATGTTCCACATTTTGGCCAGGCTTTGTGAGCAGCAGAGGGCAGTTGTGGAATACCAGCTGCAACATGGTCGTCGCCTTTCAAGTCAACTGCCACAAGTGAGGAGTGGGTATTGATGTCAGACCTCTGTGAGGTTTTAAAAAACTTTGATGAATCCACACAGATGGTTAGTGGCAATAATGCTCTTATCAGCATAACCATCCTATTGCTGTGTCTACTCAAACGATCACTGCTTACAATTAAGGATGACGCTCTGAATGCTGGCAGATGAGGAAATGGGGGAGGACATTACACAGGGTGATAGCCAGCCCACCCTCAGTTTGTCTTCTCAGCACGATTTGGACCATGAATAGGAGGAGGAGGAGAAGCTGGAGACAGTTGCCTCTGCTACAGATGGTAGTACCCATGGGACTTTAATTCCATCTGTTCAGTGTGGATGGGCAGAAGAGGAGGAGGAGGAGATGGAGAGTCTTCCTGATGTCGACATCTTGCTTGTTGGTACTCTGGCACACATGGCTGACTTCATGTTAGGCTGCCTTTCCAGTGACCCTCGTGTTATATGCATTTTAAATAACACGGATTACTGGGTGTTCACCCTTCTCAACCACCACTACAAAGAAAACTTCTCATCTCTCATTCCTCTGGTGGAGAGGACAAGCAAAATGGTGCAATACCAGAAGATCCTTGTTGGAAAATAGCTCCAACATTTTCCATCTGACAATGCTGGCGGCAGAGTCCGTACTTCCTTGGCCAACCAAGGCGGAAGACAAGGGGAACATACAACAGTTTCAACAGAGGAAGGAAACACTCTCCAAAGCCTGGGACAGCACCCTCACCCTGATGTGCGACCTACTGCCACAAGGAGAGAAACATTTTGGAAGATGGTGAAGGAGTACATAGCAGACCGTGTCAGTGTCCTCAATGATCTCTGAGTGCCTTACAACTACTGGGTGTCCAAGCTGGTCACGTGGCACGAACTGGTGCTCTATGCCTTAGAGGTGTTTCGCCTGTCCTGCCGCCAGCGTTTTGTCATAGTGGGTATTTAGTGCTGCTGGTGGTATTATAACAGATAAGCATATCCGCCTGTCAACTGAAAATGCTGACAGGTTGACTCTTATAAAAATGAAGAAGGCCTGTATTGACCATAACTTCTCAACTCCACCAGAGGAAAGCAGCTGAACATAAATGCACTTTAAATGTGTTGTTTATAATGTACTGAATACACTGTATTCACATGCACCCCTTCCTCCGCAATCTTCCTTTTCTCCTCCTCCTCTTCCGTCATATCAACATTCTTATTCATAACATATAACGCCCTCGAATATATGCCCATTGCATAAAATGTTTTACAGGGTTAGTTCACATGCAGACCCTTGCATATAATTTTTTAGAGCGTCCGCTCACTAGCAGGCCCTCACATCAAATTTTTTAGAGGGTCCGCTCACCAGCAGACTCTCACATCAAATTTTTTACAGGTTCCACTCACCTTCAGGCACACAACTCAAATCTTTTACAAGGTCAGCTCACCTGCAGGCCCAACCCTAAAATCTTTTAAAGGGTCAGATCACCTGCAGGCCGGCAATTCAATGTGAATGAGGCCCTCCTTTATGTGATATACAGGTTGTATCGGAGTGCCTCTTCCTTGTAATTTTTGCCAGCACTTGCACTTTATATACAAGTAAATATACAGGAAAGAATGCTTTTAATAAATTTTTCCTATAAGATAGATTTTTTTACTTTGGTTTTGTGCTTAAAACCTTAATTGGATTGTGGGCCTGGTGATCACTTTAAGCCCTTTTAAGCTGCATCATCAGCAGCATGGTGATAAAAATGAGTGGCAAGGTGACATGGTGTGGAGATGGCAGCATGAGGAGGCCACATAGTGGCACAGTGACTGAGTCTGAATAAAAGACTAAGGCCACAGATTGTTGAGAAAGATGCAGGTGGAAACAAATCTGTAGGGCTGTATGACGGTCACCTGCAGATTAATGCAGCCATCAAAATCAAGTTGGGTTTGTCGGTTCCACCTCAGCTCAACAGCAGGCCCGGACCTAAAATCTTTTACTGGGTCAGCTCACCTGCAGGCCCGCCACAAATCTATTACTGGGTCAGCTCACATGCAGGCCCGTGACTCAAATCTTTTACAGGGTCAGCTCACATGCAGGCCCTCGCATATAATGTATTACATGGTCAGCTCACCTGCAGGCACTAGCATGTAATGTTTTACAGGGTCAGCTCACCAGCAGGCCCAAACCCAAAATCTTTTACAGGGTCAGCTCACCAGCAGGCCCGCAACTCATGCTGCCTTGCTTTGAAGTAGTAGCCGTAGACGTTTATCAGGCTCCCTCTCCGAAATCGAACAATGATTCCCTGTTACCGGTGGTCACCATTTTAGGCGTTTAAAATAACATCGAAAGTTGATAGGGAAGATATCAAAATGGATTGTGGACATCACAGGGACGTGCGATCAGGCATAAGTTATCTAGAGTCAACAAAGCGGCAGCAGGGCCACTCCTGTATAATGTTTCATCATCCAAAATACTGCAGTGACATTCCCTGTAATTTTTTATTACTCATTCCAATAACAGGGCATCTTAAGAGTCCTGTATTGTTAATTTATCGTCACTACCTCCACGAGTCGGGAGTGTGTGATTTAAGCAACGCGTGCTTGCCTCCCTTGGATGCGTTAACCATTTCTCAGGCTCCCTCTCCGGCATCGAACACTGATTCCCCGTTACCCATGATCACCAATAGTAGGCGCAGGAAAGAACATCGAAAGTTGATAGGGCAGACATCCAAATGAATCGTCGCCATCGCAGGGAAGTGCAATCGTCCAGAGGTTATCTAGAGTCACCAATGCGGCAGCAGGCCCTAGCCCCTCATGTTTTAGATGGTCAGATCAGCAAGCCCTTGTTCCAAATGTTTTTGAGGGTCACCAGCAGGCCATCAATCATAATTTTTGAAGGATGTGTATGATGCCCTCCTTTATGTGTAACAAAGGGTGTTTTGAAGCGCCGGTTCCTTTTAATTTTTGGCAGCCCTTTCACTTAGTGCATAGGCTTTATGAGTGTAGGAGTCCCACTACCTGAGCAATTGTAACACAATGTGGATGAGGCCTTCCTTTATGTGAAATACAGGCTGTTTCGGAGTGCCTTTTGCTTGTAATTTGTTGCAGCACTTGCACTTTATATACAATTGAATATACAGGAAAGAATGTTTCCTAACAATTTTTCCAGTAAAATTGTTTTTTTTTTTTGGGGGGGGGGGGGGGTTTGTGAGTATTTTTGTCAGTCTGTAAAAGTGGCGTACAACTTGAACAACATGGTTCCCAGCAGCAACCTGGGAGTCCAAGATGCATCCAGACATTGTCCCCATGCTGTTCCAGATCAATTTCAGTGATGTTTCTGTCACTTTCTGACTTTTTCCAATGGACCAGGCACCCTCCTCTCTTCAGAGCAGGGGGTACCTGGTTGTCTTACATTGACTTCCATTATTCTTGGGTGCTCGGCCGAGCACACAAATATAGCAATGTGTTCGGGCTGAACACCCGAATACTATGGTGCTCGATCATCACTAGTAATAACTTTGCAATGCTTTTACTTATCCAAGCCATTCTGAAATTGTTTTCTCATGACACATTGTTCTTCATGATAGTGGTAAATTTCAGTCAATATTTTTCATTTTTATTAAAAATAAAATAGATATTATAAAAAGATTGAAAAGAATTCAAACTTTCCAAATTTCAATTTATCCGCTTTTAAAACAGATAGTGATACCTAATATAAGTTATTACTTTGCATTTCGCAATATGTCTACTTTATGTTATATAATAGTTATTACTTTACATTTCCCATATGTCTACTTTATCATTTTGTGAATGCCATTTTCTTGGGACGTTACAAGGTTTAGAAGTTTAGAAGCAAATCTTGACATTTTTCAGAAAATTTCAGAACCCACTTTTTAAGGATCAGTTCAGGTCTGAAGTCACTTTGTGAGGCTTACATAATAGAAACCACCCAAATATGACCCAATTTTAGAAGCTGCACTGATCAGGGTATTCAAAACTGATTTTCAAACTTTTTTAACCCTTTAGGTGTTCTACAAGAATTAAAGGAAAATGTAGATGAAATTTCTGAATTTCACTTTTTTGGAAGATTTTCCATTTTAATCCATTTTTCCAGTAACAAAGCAAGGGTTAAAAAAACTCAATATTTATTGCCCTGATTCTGTAGTTTACAGAAACACCTCATATGTGGTCATAAACTGCTGTACGGGCACACGGCAGGGCGCAGAAGGAAAGGAACACCATATGGATTTTGGAGGGCAGATTTAACTGGGATAGTTTTAAGTTGCCAAGTCACATTTAAAGACTAGCTGATGCACCCCTAGAGTAGAAACTCCAAAAAAGACCGCATTTTGGAAATTATGGGATAAGGTGGCAGTTTTGTTGGTACTATTTTAGGGTACATATGATTTTTGGTTGCTCTATATTACACTTTTTGTGAGGCAAGGTAACAAAAAATAGCTGTTTTGGCACAGTTTTTATTTTTTATTATATACAATGTTCATCTGACAGGTTATATCATGTGATATTTTTATAGAGCAGGTTGTTACAGACACAACAATACAAAAATAACCTTATTTGGGTAGTTTATTTCAGTTATAAAATAAAGCATAATAAAAGCATTTTTGAAAAAAATAATGAATTTTAATGTCTCCATATTCTGGGCAACTGTTTTATGTAGGGGTTCATTTTTTTTCGGTATGAGATGACAGTTTGATTGGTACTATTGGTACTGTTCACCTGAGGGGTTAGGACATGTGATATTTCACATACAGCAGGCACTTACAGACATGGCTATACCTAATATGTATGCTTTTGTATTTATTTAACCCTTTCATGACAAAGGGTCATCGATGCCCCAGTGTCCAGGTCAAAATTTACGAATCTGACATGCGTCAATTTATGAGGAAATTGCTTTGGAACACTTTTATTTATCCAAGCCATTCTAAAATTGTTTTCTCGTGACATATTGTAATTCATGATAGTGATAAATTTGAGTCAATATATTTCACCTTTATTTATGAAAAAATCCCCAATTTACCAAAAATTTAGAAAAATTCACAATTTTCAACATTTCAATTTCTCTGCTTCTAAGTCATACCTAATAAAATATTTATTACTTAACATTTCCCATATGTATACTTTATGTTGGCATAATTTTGGAAATGTCATTTTATTTTTTTAGGACGTTAGAAGGCTTAGAAGTTTAGAAGCAATTCTTAAAATTTTTAAGAAAATTTCCAAAACCCACTTTTTAAGGACCAGTTCAGGTCTGAAGTCACTTTGTGGGGCTTACAAAGTGGAAACCCCCCATAAATGACCCTATTGTAGAAACTACACCCCTCAAGTTTCTCAAAACTGATTTTACAAACTTTGTTAACCCTTTAGGTGTTCCTAAATGGAAGAAAGGGGTAGTAACGTATTAAAACCTAACATTTATTAGGATAATTTAGAAGTCCCACTGATGAAAAGAAAACCCCTACCAGACAAATAAAACACACAACTACAGGGGACCTGAGGTGGCAGATCGCCTGATGGTCAGATACACGTTCACGACCCCGAGAAAAGCGGGAGGTGGACTGTATGACCTATAGACATAAACAAAAAGTGGAGACCGTGGCAGGTCTGCCGTGGTCTATAAACAAGCCATAAGGCGAGATAAGGGTGGGTCTTACCGGTGGTGGACGAGAAGACCGACACGTCCAGTACCTCGGAGGAGGTGTTCTCGCGTGTGGATACGTCCTCCAGTTGGCGGCCACTTTGTACAGGAGGGCCACAGGGAAAAGTCTGTCCCTGGTAATGCCCTACTTGGCCTATTAAGCCCTAAAGTGCCTGCTAACACGGGGTCCTATCCCCGCAAGGGGTGGCCCTGTCCGGAACCTAGCCCTAAAATAGATGACCCTAGGTGACCCTGTGAGGACAGGGAAATGGCCCAATGGGGCTTACAGACCCGGGTAAGCTATTCAAATGGGGGTAAACTAGTATGGAGATATGCTCTAAGTCCCTACGCGTTTCGTTGGAGAGTATATCCTACTATATATATATCCTGCAGTAGGGGAATAAAGATGACTACCTATAACAGACCCCTTAACTCGTCAGGGGACAGGGGTACAAGGTAGAATGTGAACCCCCGCTCACAACCCATCTGTGTGGTTATAGCAGATGCAGGGAGGGGGTATGTATTAAAGTGGCACAGATTTAACAGGACTTGATAGTCCAGGATGACCTAGATTCCTACAAAGTAAAAAACATCAATAGGGGTACAGTCAGGCTGGGGCGCTCGCTACACTCAATACAATGGCATGTTATGTAATATTACTTACAGTTTGGCATGAGGGTCGTATGGCTTTCTTCATGGGGTATGGCAGGGTAGATGCACGTGCCGACTGCCTGCTGGCGTCTGACAGCGCATATAGGTTTAATGAAGGGGGAGAGGTGGCTGGGCGCATGCACGGTGGGTGTGGCCGCCGCTCACGCGATTTGATGAATGTCACGTGACGTGGCTGGTCGCGTCCTCACTAGCGCATGCGCAATTGCCAGAAAGGGCAGCAGCATCGCAGTGCAACCTCACCAGCGTCACGGTGCACCATACACGTCATATGATGGGGGCGTAGTTGTGGCAGGTCGCCGCGGCAGCTGTCCAGGAAAGGTGGCAGGTGTGGGAGTAGCCGGTGTGTGTGACAGTGCGGCTCCTACAACAGCACGCCTGCCGATGCTGAGGAGGACAAAAAACATCCCCTCCAGCACGGAACCTGAACAAGGACTTACTTGGCAGTTAGATCACGGGTAAAGACAGGGTGTGTTAACTCTTCGTGGTATCCGCTACTCATTGTAATGAAGAGATAGCGGCTGATGGTCACTGTAGGTTATAAAACAAAGAGGAGACATATATTGGTGTCTGCTCCCCTTTCTAATCTGGTCATAACCTCAGATTACCCTTAGCTAAGAAAGATGACAAAAGATGGGGGGGAAGTATTAGACCATTGTATTACGGTAGTGTATGGGGAGTGAAACCTGGACAAATGGTGGAGAAAAATAATGGGGATAATAAGGAAAAACCTCAATTATATATAGTCACAGGCGGAGAGACAGGATAAAATTGTAATAGATGGTAACTACAGCTAATCTTTGTTAGGAACAATTGGCACGTAGAAAGGGGAGGAACCACATGGTATTTGAGGAGTAAAAAGGTATTGAGATCGGGGCTCATTAAGGCAACTCGGGTGCCATAGATAATGTAAATGCCCTATGGTGCTCATACCTCCCTTTTTTCTCTCAGTCCCCTTAAGTGCATATGCCGGTGTTTTATTTAATTGGCTGACATACGAGTAGGTCACAAGAAACAGCCAAATTGTAACTGATCGTTCAGACCGAAGGGTTGGGTGGTTTTTAATTTGAAAATCCACCAACATTCTCTCTGGAGGATCTTTTTGTCACAGTCTCCCCCTCGTAGTGGCTTCCTGATCTTTTCTAGGCCTAAGAATGTTACAGCTGATGCCCGTCCCCCATGGACGGAGTGGACATGTCTTGCCACTGGGGTATCCCTGTTATTGTGGATATCACCCATGTGTTCGCTAATGCGTAGCCGTAGTTCCCTACGGGTCTTACCCACATATCTCATTCCGCGCTCACAGGTAAGGAGATAAATAACCCCTGTGGTGCGACAATTAATGAAGTCGCGTATATGGTGGGTAAAGTCTGTGGGGTCAGATGTTAGGGACTTACACTGCGTAACAAATTTGCAGAAAGCACAGCGACCGCACTTAAAACATCCGCTAACTGGTCTGTGCAGCCACATGCTTTTCTTGGGGGGATTGTAGTGGCTGTGGACAAATTGGTCTCTTAAGTTGGTCCCTCTCCTATAGGTCACCGATGGGTGGGGGCTGATCACATCGTCCAGATCTAAGTCCATCAGGAGGGTACCCCAGTTCCGTCCAAGAATTTCTTTAATTTGTGTGGCCACTGAATCGAATGTGCCTATGACCCTTAGTTTGTTTTGTCGCTCAGATTTCCGGTCCACGGTCAGATGTAACAGTCTAGTGCGTGTCATCTGTCGTGCTTGCTGATAGGTCTGTCTAAGTGTTGTCTGGGTATCCCTGTGTTAGAAAACGTTCTCTCAGCTCCTTTGCCTGATGTATGAATTCCCGCTGATCCGAGCAGTTGCGTTTAAGCCGTAAGTTTTGGCCAACGGGAATCCCCCACTTCAATGGGACAGGGTGGCAACTGTCCCATCGGAGCAGCGAGTTAGTCGAGGTTTTTTTTGCGGTATATGGTGGTCTGCAGAACCCCTTTGGTATCCCTGGATATGTATAGGTCCAGGAAAGGGAGATTGTTACGTGCGATGGATAAAGTGAATTTGAGGTTAATGGTGTTGTGGTTTAACTCCTCCACCAGCCTGCTGAAGTCATCCTCTGAGCCGCTCCACAGAATGAAAATGTAATCTATGTAGCGGGCCCAGAGGATGATATACTCCGTGTACCAACCGGGCACATCGCCAAAAACAGTGGTCTCTTCCCACCAGCCCAGGAGCAAGTTAGCACATGATGGTGCACAGGAACTGCCCATCGCAGTGCCCCTCAGCTGGTGGCAAATGCGACCGTCGAAAAGAAAACAGTTGCTTGTGAGCACAAAACTCAAGAGATGGACAACCAGCTTGTTGTGCGCAGCGAACTGTAATCCTCTAGCCCTCAGATAATGTGCAGTGGCTGTGAGACCCTTATCATGGGGATAGAAGAGTACAGGGCCTCAACATCAATAGATGCCAAGAACCAGCTAGGTTCAAGGTTGAGGTTCTCAAGTTTGGAGAGTAGGTCACCTGTATCTCTCACATACGATGGAAGGGACTGCACAAACTGACCCAATATGAGATCCACATAAATCCTGCAATTCTGTGGTAAACTGCCTACCCCCGATACAATCGGCCGGCCCTTACGGGGCAAGGTACCCTTGTGGACCTTGGGTAGGCAGTAGAATGTTGCCATTATGGGATGCGCTGGGTAGAGATATTCAAATTCTTCACCACTGATGAGTCTGTTTTGGCTTTCGACAAGATCTCCCTCAGTTCCCGCTGGAATCTGGGGGTTCGGGTCAGATGATAGTACCTCATAGCCTTGTTTGTCTCTAAGTAACGTGAGACACATGTCTCGATAGGCTAGGGTGTCCAAAATGACCACGTTACCCCCTTTATCAGAGGGCTTGATCATCATGTTACTATCATTTGACAACTCTTTAATTGCTTGTCTCTCCTTCCAACTGCAGTTGGCTCTCCTATGGTTGGGAGTTATCTCGGACAGTTCGGCAATGGTCTGTTTAAGAAAAACATCTACACATGAGATGTCCCCCACCGGAGGCATTTTAGTGCTCCTGTTCTTTAGGTCAGTGAAAGGGCCTGTGCCATCTGGGTAGTCCGGTGTACTATCCAGGTTGAACAGAAAGTGTACATCGCTAAGGATCTCCACTGGCACGCCCAGCTCACGGCTCTCCTTCTTGTCTTTAAGCTTAAAGTGTTTGTGCCACTTCAGCTTGCCGGCGAACAGGTGGAGATCCTTAATCCAATGGAAGAGGTCAAATTGGGTAGTGGGGACAAAAGATAGGCCTCGTCTCAGTACCCTGGTCTCTACTTCTGTTAAAGGACGTGATGAAAGATTAATAACCAGTTTGTCCTCAGTGTGCCCTACTGGTTGGGCGGAGGATTGATGTTTTGATTCCGTAGTGGATAGTGCCCTGTACTCTTCTATCCCCCATGATAAGGGTCTCACAGCGACTGCACATTATCTGAGGGCTAGAGGATTACAGTTTGCTGTGCACAACAAGCTGGTTCTCCATCTCTTGAGTTTTGTGCTCACAAGCAGCTGTTTTCTTTTCGACGGTCGCATTTACCACCAGCTCAGGGGCACTGCGATGGGCAGTTCATGCGCACCATCATATGCTAACTTTCTCCTGGGCTGGTGGGAAGAGACCACTGTTTTTGGCGATGTGCCCGGTTGCCATAGATGACATTTTCATTCTGTGGAGCGGCTCAGAGGATGACTTCAGCAGGCTGGTGGAGGAGTTAAACCACAACACCATTAACCTCAAATTCACTTCATCCATCGTACGTAACAATCTCCCTTTCCTGGAACTATGCATATCCAGGGATACCAAAGGGGGTCTGCAGACCACCATATACCGCAAAGAAACCTCGACTAACTCGCTGCTCCGATGGGGCAGTTGCCACCCTGTCCCATTGAAGTGGGGGATTCCCGTTGGCCAATACTTACGGCTTAAAAGCAACTGCTCGGATCAGCGGGAATTCATACGTCAGGCAAAGGAGCTGAGAGAACATTTTCTAGCACGGAGATACCCAGACAACACTCTTAGACAGGCCTATCAGCGAGCACGACAGATGACACGCACTAGACTGTTACATCCGACCGTGGACCGGAAAGCTGAGCGACAAAGCAAACTAAGGGTCATAGGCACATTCGATTCAGCGGCCACACAAATTAAAGAAATTCTTGGATGGAACTGGGGTACCCTCCTGATGGACTTAGATCTGGCCGATGTGATCAGCCCCCACCCATCGGTGACCTGTAGGAGAGGGACCATCTTAAGAGACCAATTCGGCAACAGCCACTACAATTCCCCAAGAAAAGCACGTGGCTGCACAGACCAGTTAGCGGATGTTTTAAGTGCGGTCGCTGTACTTTCTGCAAATTTGTTACGCAGTGTAAGTCCCTAACATCTGACCCCACAGACTTTACCCACCATATACGCGACTTCATTAATTGTTGCACCACCGGGGTTATTTATCTCCTTACCTGTGAGTGCGGAATGAGATATGTGGGTAAGACCCGTAGGGAACTATGGGTACGCATAGGCGAACACATGGGTGATATCCGCAATAACAGGGATACCCCAGTGGCAAGACATGCTCGCTCCGCCAGAGGGACGGGCATCAGCTGTAACATGCTTAGGCCTAGAAAAGATCAGGAAGCCACTACGAGGGGGAGACTGGGACAAAAAGAGACTCCAGAATGTTGGTGGATTTTCAAATTAAAAACCACCCAGCCCCTCGGTCTGAACGATCAGTTGCAATTTGGCTGTTTCTTGTGACCTACTTGTATGTCAGCCAATTAAATACACTACTGGCATATGCACTTAAGGGGACTGGAAGAAAAAATGGGGGGTATGAGCACCATAGGGCATTTATATTATCTATGGCACCCGGGTTGCCTTGATGATCCCCGGTCTCAATACCTTTTTATTTCTCAAATACCATGTGGTTCCTCCCCTTTCTACGTGCCAATTGTTCCTAACTAAGATTAGCTGTAGTTACCATCTATTATGATTTTATCCTGTCTCTCCGCCTGTGACTATATATAATTGAGGTTTTTCCTTATTATCCCCATTATTTTTCTCCACCATTTGTCCGGGTTTCACTCCCCATACACTACCGTAATACAATGGTCTAATACTTCCCCCAAGGGTAATCTGAGGTTATGACCAGATTATAAAGGGGAGCAGACACCAATATATGTCTCCTCTTTGTTTTATAACCTACAGTGACCATCAGCTATCTCTTCATTACAATGAGTAGCGGATACCACAAAGAGTTAACACACCCTGTCTTTACCCGTGTTCTCCCCAGCACCGGCAGGCGTGCTGTTGTAGGAGCCGCACTGTCACACACACAGTCACCTCCCACACCTGCCACCTTTCCTGGACAGCTGCCGCGGCGACCCTTTACGACCGCGCCCCCATCATATGACGTGTATGGGGCGCCGTGATGCTGGTGAGGTTTCGCTGCAATGCTGCTCCCCTTTCTGGCAATTGCGCATGCGCTAGTGAGGACGCAACCAGCCGCGTCACGTGACATTCACCAAATCGCGTGAGCGGCGGCCGTGCCCACCGCACATGCGCCCAGCCACCTCTCCCCCTTCATTTAAACTACACAGCGCGCCTATATACGCTGTCAGAAGCCGGCAGACGGTCGGCACGTGCATCTACCCTGCCGTACCCCATGATGAAAGCCATACGACCCTCATGCCAAACTGTAAGTAATATTACATAACATGCCATTGTATTGAGTGTAGCGAGCGCCCCAGCCTGACTGTACCCCTATAGATTTTTTTTACTTTGTAGGAATCTGGGTCATCCTGGACTATCAAGTCCTGTCAAGTCTGTACCACTTTAATACATACCCCCTCCCTGCATCTGCTATAACCACACAGATGGGTTGTGAGCGGGGGTTCACATTCTACCTTGTACCCCTATCCCCTGACGAGTTAAGGGGTCTGTTATAGGTAGTCGTCTTTATTCCCCTACTGTTAGGATATATATAGTAGGATATACTCTCCAACGAAACGCGTAGGGACTTAGAGCATATCTCCATACTAGTTTTTACCCCCATTTGAATAGCTTACCCGGGTCCGTAAGCCCTATTGGGCCATTTCCCTGTCCTCACAGGGTCACCTAGGGTCATCTATTTTAGGGCTGGGTTCCGGACAGGGCCATCCCTTGCGGGGATAGGACCCCGTGTTAGTAGGCACTTTAGGGCTTAATAGGCCAAGTAGGGCATTACCAGGGACAGACTTTTCCCTGTGGCCCTCCTGTACAAAGTGACCACCAACTGGAGGACGTATCCACACGCGAAAACACCTCCTCCTCTCGTCCACCGCCGGTAAGACCCACCCTTATCTCACCTTATGGCATGTTTATAGACCACGGCAGACCTGCCACGGTCTCCACTTTTTGTTTATGTCTATATGTCTTACAGTCCACTTCCCGCTTTACTCGGGGTCGTGAACGTGTATCTGACCATCAGGCCATCTGCCACCTCAGGTCCCCTGTAGTTGTGTGTTTTGTTTGTCTGGTAGGGGTTTTCTTCCCATCAGTGGGACTTTTAAATTTTCCTAATGAAAGTTAGGTTTTAATACGTTACTACCCCTTTTTTCCATTTAGTTTCAATTAACGAGTAGTTTTTTTGGGGGTGCCCTCGCACCACCCCCTAAGGGACCACCCCTTGTATTCCTTTAGGTGTCCCACAAGAATTAAAGGAAAATGGAGATTAAATTCTAAATTTCACTTTTTTGCCAGATTTTCCATTTTATAAAAAAAAAATCTTTAACACATTGAGGGTTAACAGCCAAACAAAACTCAATATTTATTACCCTGATTCTGTGGTTTACAGAAACACCCCACATGTGGTTGTAAACTGATGTAAGGGTGCACGGCAGTGCGCAGAAGGAAAGGAATGCCGTATGGTTTTTGGAAGGCAGATTTTGTACTGGTTTTAGATGCCATGTCCCATTTAAAGCCCCCCTGATGCACCCATACAGTAGAAACTCCCAAAATGTTACCCTATTTTGGAAACTAGGGGATAAGGTGCCAGTTTTATTGGTACTATTTTGTGGTACTTAAGATTTTTTATTGCTCTATATTAAGTTTTTTTGTGAGGCAAGATAAATGAAAAATGCCCCCTTTTTTTTTCCTTTTTTTTACAAGATTCATCTGACAGGGTAGATCATGTGCTATTTTTATAGAGCAGGTTGTTATGGACGCAATGATATCAAATATGTCTACTTTCTTTGTTTGTTTGTTTCAGTTTTACATAATAAAGCATTTTTGAAAAAGAAATTATGTTTTTGTGTGTCCATTTTCTGAAAGCCATATTTTTTTTTTTTTTTTTTTCTGCTGATCTTCTTGTGCAGGGGCTCGTTTTTTGCAGAAAGAGTTGAGGTTTTTATTGGTACCATTTTTGGGTACATAGGATTTTTTGATCATTCATTATTACACTTTATGCGGCAAGGTGACCCAAAAATTGCTGTTTTGGAACAGTTTTTATTTATTATTACAGCTTTTATCTGAAGGGTTAGGTCATGTGACAGTTTTATAGAGCAGATCATTACGGATGTGGCAATACCCAAAATGTATACTTTTATTATTTATTTAAGTTTTTTTCAGAATAATAGCATTTCTGAAACCAAACAAATGATGTTTTAATGTCTCCATAGTCTGAGAGCCATAGCTTTTTTATTTTATAGGCGATTGTCTTAAATAGGGTATAATTTTTTGATTGGTACTATTTTCGGCGTCATATGCCTTTTTGATCGCTTGCTGTTGCACTTTTTGTGATGTAAGGTGACAAAAATTGCTTTTTTGGCACAGTTTTTATTTTATTTTATTTTTTACGGTTTTCACCTGAGGGGTTAGGTCATGTGATATTTTTATCAAGCAGGTTATTTTGGATGCGGCAATACCTAATATATACATTTTTTTTTTATTTCACTTTAACACAATAATAGCATATTTAAAATAAAAAAAAAATATGTTTTAGTGTCTCAATGTTCTAAGAACTATAGTTTTTTATTTTTTGAGTGATTTTCTTATCTAGGGTCTCATTTTTTGCGGGATGAAGTGACAGTTTTATTGGTACCATTTTGTTTCATATACACCTTTTTGATTGCTTGGTGTTGCACTTTTTGTGATGTAAGGTGACAAAAATGGCTTTTTTTACACAGTATTTATTTTTATTTTTTATGGTGTTTATCGGATGGGGTCTGTCATGTGATATATTTATAGAGACGGTCGTTTTTTTGTTATTTTTTTATAGGAAAAGGCAATTTATTTATTTTATTTACATTTTTATTTATTTTTGCTTTTATTATTTTCTTTTTTTTTTCAAGTCCCTCTTGGATCTTGAAGATCCATTGGGGCTGATGGCTGTACTATACTTTGCAATGCATTGCAAAGTATAAAACTATCAGATGTCCTGTAGGTGGCAACACTGGCTGCTTTTGCTAAGCGTCCGGTTGCCATGGCAACCATTAGGCGCTGCCATCGCAGCGCGGCAGCCCCGATGGTTGAAAGAGGGAGCCCCCTCCCTCTATTAACCCCATGGATGCCACTGCCGCGGCATCTTAGGGGTTACAGCAGAGTGTCAGCATAGAGCTGACACTCTCTGCTGATGGCGGCGGCTCAGGAATGGGGCAGGGGAACGCACAGCAGGGGGACCGCACCGCATCGGGGGCAGCACTAGAAAGGGGGAGGGGGAAGCTACGGCCAGCATTGAGTGAGGCAGCACAAATGGGGGCAGGAGGAATGTATGGGGCGGGGGGGGGGGGCGGACCACATCAGGGCTAGCTGCATGAATGTGGATGGGAGCGGGGGGAACTGCATAATGGGCAGGCAGGGACAAGGGGGGGCTTGGAGGTGCACAGAAAGGGGTTCACAGATAGGAGGGCACGAGGAGACTACCTTATTTCAGGCTCTGATCTGCAGAGCGCAGATCAGAGCCTGGAACAGGCATTTTTTCACTGCCGCGATCCGATTGGTTAGTCTGCATAGACTAACCAATCGGATCGATTGCCGGCAAGGGGCCACTCTGATTGGTCCCTTGCCGGCATTACTGCACTGTATACTGTCCTTGACAGCAGCAGTGCAGGGGCAGAAGCTTTAATCCAAGAGCTTTGCAGCGCTTGGATTAAAGAGCTTCCCGACGTCTATACACGTGCTATCTGCACAGGGCATGTGCAAATAGCACATATATAGATGGATTGCAGTCGGGAAGGGGTTAAGTTTCATACAATAACAGCATTTATGAGTCAAAAAATAAATAAAAATCTTTTAGTGTCTCCATATTCTGTCTCCAGAGCCTGAGAGCCTTTTTGGGCGATTGTACTCGATGGGGTCTAATTTTTTGTGGTATGAGATGATGGTTTGATTGGTATGATATTGGGGCGCATATGGCTTTTTGATCGCATGGTATTACACTTTTTGTGATGTAAGTTGACAAAAAAAAGGCTTTTTGACACCATTTTTTTATGGTGTTCATCTGAGGGGTTAGGTCATGTGATATTTGTATAGAGCAGGTCGCTACGGACGTGGCAATAGTTAATATGTATACTTTTTAAGTTTAAGTTTAAGTTTTACACAAGAATATAATTTATTCAACAAAAACAATCATGTTTTAGTGTCTCCATAATCTGAGAGCCCAAGTTTATTTTACTTTTTTGTCGATTGTCATAGCTAGGGTATAATTTTTTGCGGGATGAGATGACGGCTTGATCGCTTGGTAATATACTTTTTGTGATTTAACCACCTCAGCCCCCCTAGCTTAAACCCCCTTAATGACCAGACCACTTTTTACAATTCTGCACTACACTACTTTCACGGTTTATTGCTCAGTCATACAACTTACCACCCAAATGAATTTTACCTCCTTTTTTTCTCACTAATAGTGCTTTCATTTGGTGGTATTTCATTGCTGCTGATATTTTAACTTTTTTGATATTAATTGAAATTTACCAAAATTTTTGCCAAAAAACGGAATTTTTCACTTTCAGTTGTAAAATTTTTCAATTAAAACTACATTTCTATATATTTTTTTTCTCAAAATGTATTGTCTTTGATAAAAAAAATGCAATAAGTGTATATTTATTGGTTTGGGTAAAAGTTATAGCGTTTACAAACTATGGTGCAAAAATGTGAATTTCCACATTTTGAAGCAGCTCTGACTTTCTGAGCACCTGTCATGTTTCATTAGGTTCTACAATGCCCAGACAGTAGAAACACCCCACAAATTACCCCATTTCGGAAAGTAGACACCCTAAGGTATTCGCTGATGGGCATAGTGAGTTCATGGAAGTTTTTATTTTTTGTCACAAGTTAGCGGAAAATGAATATTTTTTTTTTTACAAAGTCTCATATTTCACTAACTTGTGACAAAAAAATAAAATTTTACATGAACTAACCATACCCCTCACGGAATACCTTTGGGTGTCTTCTTTCCAAAATGGGGTCACATGTGGGGTATTTATACTGCCCTGGCATTTTAGGGGCCCTAAAGCCTGAGAAGTAGTTTGGAATCCAAATTTGTAAAAATGCCCTGTGAAATCCTGAAAGTACTCATTGGAAATTGGGCCCCTTTGCGCATCTTGGCTGCAAAAAAGTGTCACACATGTGGTATCGCCGTACTCAGAAGAAGTAGGGCAATGTGTTTTGGCATGTATTTTTACATATACCCATGCTGGGTGAGAGAAATATCTCTCTAAAAGTCAACTTTTCCCATTTTTTTTATACAAAGTTGTCATTATAGAGAGATATTTCTCTCACCCAGTATGTCTGTTAAGGTTCTCATTTATCCAGGTCATGGTATATATCTGTAAAGAATAAATCAAGGCAACTGGACGTACTGTAGATTTCTTGAAAACGTTTCACTCATTCTTCCAACGAGCTTTCTCAATTCTGAGTGACTGTACAAAACTTCTGGGAATAAATATGTAACTGAATCTACATCTGGCAATTATACCCAGCATTGGGTCAAAGGTGTTGATTCTATTATCCTAAGTGTCTACTTTACCCCACAACAACGAAAGTGTCTACCTTACCCCACAACAACAAAACAATATCACAGCCCAACATCACATCATATATGAACATATTTGTAACAACAGGTCCACAAGATGCAGTTCTCACTGGTTACTCCCCCTCAGTGAGAACCACCTGCACTTGCTCAGGCTCTCTTTCAGGTGCCTGGTTCACATTATAGGTCACACCACTTTCATCTATCTTGCACCCGAGCTCATTAACCATAGAACCCTGTGGAGACTGCTTATCTGCACCTAGTACATGTGGTACACCTTCTAGCATTGGGTCTGTGAAGGTTCTCATTTATCCAGGTCATGGTATATATCTGTAAAGAATAAATCAAGGCAACTGGACGTACTGTAGATTTCTTGCATATTCTCGTACAAGTTTAAGGGGTTTCCCCAAAAAATGTGTTGCAATATGTCTGTGAAGGTTCTCATGGTATATATCTGTATATATGTAAAGAATAAATCAAGGCAGCTGGACTTACTGTAGATTTCTTGCATATTCTCGTACAAGTTTAAGGGTTTTCCCCCCCAAAATGTGTTGCAATATGTCTGTGACGGCTCTCATTTTCTAGCCTTCTAGCGTTGCCTCACTTTCAATCAACATCCCTACCACATATACAATTAAACCAGCAGGGGTAGCTTTTTTTCTGATCACAGCCTGCAAAGGAAAAGGGGTGTTATCATTAGCACTTAATTTACATAACTTCTTCATTAGGCAATGCAGATAATTGACATCATTGGTTCTAGTTGTCACTTCAGTCCCAGCTGCCACCATAGTCTCATGTCCGGTGGGAACTATCTGACAGTCCTTTTTAATCGCATGTCTGTCCAGCATATTCATCACTATACCAGTCTTAGTTTTCTGTATTGTGCTACTCCTTACCCGGGCTAGCATAGGGTCTCTAACTTTCACGACCCCAAGCCTAGCCTTGGTCATGGGCATTTTGGGCCGCACAATACTCTTCTCCCCTGAGGGAGCAACCGCAACAGGCTTGCCTGCCTGTTCAGACGCTGTGGTTTCCATAGAGACACATCCCCTTACGACAGTTCCTTGACTATGGGACTTACCACCTGCCGGCCCAGCAGGTAGCAACTGTCGCCGGCGTACTATCCCGGGGTCTGCCAGCCCAATAATTACAGGAACGTTCTTACCACCTGACGTCGCGGATTCTGCATTCTCTGGAGATGAAGATATCCCAAGATCATCTCTCCTGAGATCTCCAGCCTTCTCTGGGTTCCTGGGACCATGACCACCAGCAGACTCCTTACTGAAATCTTTGCCACCGTAAACCACATGGCCTAGAGTCCAGACCTCTCCCAGACAGTCACTGGCGTGAAGGGGGCCATCTACGTAAAAATAGTGAAGCCAAGCTTGAATAGAGGTGGGGGGGTTAGACATCTATTGTCTGCCACATACAATGCTGTCTTGACACCTTTTTCTGGGAAGTCTTTATCACCTACTGACTCCAATTAGGATAATGGAATCAACACCTTTGACCCAATGCTGGGTATAATTACCAGATGTGGATTCAGTTGCATATTTATTCCCAGAATTTTTGTACAGTCACTCAGAATTGAGAAAGAAGAACGAGTGAAACGTTTTTAAGAAATCTACCGAACGTCCATTTGCCTTAATTTATTCTTTACAGATATACTCACCCAGTATGGTTATATGTAAAAAGACACCCCAAAACACATTGCCCTACTTCTACGGCGATACCACATGTGTGACACATTTTTGCAGCCAAGATGCGCAAAGGGGCCCAATTTCCATTTAGGAGGGCATTTTTAGACATTTGGATTCCAGACTTCTTCTCACGCTTTAGGGCTCCTAAAATGCCAGGGCAGTATAAATACCCCACATGTGACCCCATTTTGGAAAGAAGACACCCCAAGGCATTCCGTAATGGGCATGGCGAGTTCATAGAAGTTGTTGTTTTTTTGGCACAAGTTAGCAGAAATTGATTTTTTTTTCTCACAAAATCTCCTATTCCGCTAACTTGTGACAAAAATTCAATCTTTCATGGACTCACTGTGCCCATCAGCCCCTCAAAAGTGATCTTTTTATAGCACCGCAGCGATTTTACAGTGTTTTTGCAGTGATCAGAAAAAAAAAATTCTGTCACTGCGGTGGGGCGGACTGAACGCAAGTGTGCGCACAAGATCAAGCCTGATCGGGATAACACTGCGTTTTTTGTAGCGCCTATAGAACATGTCCTATTCTTGTCCACAATTGCGGACAAAAAAAGGCATTTTCTATATAGTTCTGGCAATGTGCGGATCCGCAAAATGCGGAAAGCACATTGCCAGTGTCCGTGTTTTGTGGATCCGCAGTGTCCGTGTTTTGAGGATCCGTGGATTTGCGGATCCGCAAAACATATACGGTCGTCTAAATGGAGCCTTACAGGGGGGTGATCAATGACAGTGGGGTGATCAGGGAGTCTATATGGGGTGATCACCCCCCTGTAAGGCTCTATTCAGACGTCCGTATGTGTTTTGCAGATCCGTGGATTCGCGGATCTGCAAAACACATACGGACGTCTGAATGAAGCCTTACAGGGGATGATCAATGACAGGGGAGTGATCAGGGAGTCTATATGGGGTGATTACCCCCCTGTCATTGATCACCCCCCTGTAAGGCTTCATTCAGACGTCCGTAAGTGTTTTGCAGATCCGCGAATCCACGGATCCTCGAATCCGCAAAACACATACGGACTTCTGTATGGAGCCTTACAGGGTGGGTGATCAATGACAGCGGGGTGATCAGGGAGACTATATGGGGTGATCACCCCCCTGTAAGGCTCTATTCAGACGTCCCCATGTGTTTTCCAGATCCGTGGATCCGCGGATCCGTAAAACACGTACGGACGTCTGAATCAGGGGTTAATAAGGGGTTAATAAGTGACAGGGGGGGTTGTAGTGTAGTGGTGCTTGGTGCTACTTTACAGAGCTGCCTGTGTCCTCTGGTGGTCGATCCAAGCAAAAGGGACCACCAGAGGACCAGGTAGCAGGTATATTAAACTCTGTAATCAAAACAGCTTCTAATATGCCTTTTAGGGGTTAAAAAATCACATCTACAGCCTGCCAGCGAATGATCGCCGCTGGCAGGCTGTAGATGCAGTCGTTTACCTGCCGATTCTGTGAACGCGCGCGCCAGTTTCACGCGTTCACAGGAAATCTCGCGTCTCGCGAGAGGACACACCGGCGTGTCCAGGAGGAATAACAGGGCCGCCGCCAGGACGCAATCCTGCGTGCGGCAGTCCTGTAGTGGTTAAGGTGACAAAAAATAGCTTTTTTTTACACCGTTTTCATTTTATTTGTTTTATGGTGTTCACTATAAAACAAATTAGGTCATGTGGTATTTTTATAGAGAAGTATGTTACAGATGCGGTGATACCTATAATTAATTTTTTTACATTTAACACAATAACAGCATTTTTAAACAAAAAAAAATGTTTTGGTGTCTCCATAGTCTGAGAGTCATAGTTTTTATAGTTTTTTGGGGGGTGATTTTTGCGGGATGAGGTGACGGTTAGATTGGTACTACTTTGGGTGGCATACGCCTTTTTGATCGCTTGGTGTTGCACTTTGAGTGATTTAAGGTGAAAAAAAAAGTTTATTTAGCACAGTTTTTTTTACATCTTTTGGACGGTGTTCATCTGAGGGGTTAGGTCATGATGTGATATTTTTATAGAGCCAGTCATTAAGAACGCGCAAATACCAAATATACAGGTCCTTCTAAAAAAATTAGCATATTGTGATAAAGTTCATTATTTTCTGTAATGTACTGATAAACATTAGACTTTCATATATTTTAGATTCATTACACACCAACTGAAGTAGTTCAAGCCTTTTATTGTTTTAATATTGATGATTTTGGCATACAGCTCATGAAAACCCAAAATTCCTATCTCAAAAAATTAGCATATCATGAAAAGGTTCTCTAAACGAGCTATTAACCTAATCATCTGAATCAACTAAACTCTAAACACCTGCAAAAGATTCCTGAAGCTTTTAAAAACTCCCAGCCTGGTTCATTACTCAAAACCGCAATCATGGGTAAGACTGCCGACCTTACTGCTGTCCAGAAGGCCATCATTCACACCCTCAAGCAAGAGGGTAAGACACAGAAAGAAATTTCTGAACGTATAGGCTGTTCCCAGAGTGCTGTATCAAGGCACCACAGTGGGAATTCTGTGGGAAGGAAAAAGTGTGGCAGAAAACGCTGCACAACGAGAAGAGGACCCTGAGGAAGATTGTGGAGAAGGACCGATTCCAGACCTTGGGGGACCTGCGGAAGCAGTGGACTGAGTCTGGAGTAGAAACATCCAGAGCCACCGTGTACAGGCGTATGCAGGAAATGGGCTACAGGTGCTGCATTCCCCAGAAACAGCTGCAGAAGCACCTGACCTGGGCTACAGAGAAGCAGCACTGGACTGTTGCTCAGTGGTCCAAAGTACTTTTTTCGGATGAAAGCAAATTTTGCATGTCATTCGTAAATCAAGGTGCCAGAGTCTGGAGGAAGACTGGGGAGAGGGAAATGTCAAAATGCCTGAAGTCCAGTGTCAAGTACCCACAGTCAGTGATGGTCTGGGGTGCCATGTCAGCTGCTGGTGTTGGTCCACTGTGTTTTATCAAGGGCAGGGTCAATGCAGCTAGCTATCAGGAGATTTTGGAGCACTTCATGCTTCCATCTGCTGAAAAGCTTTATGGAGATGAAGATTTCATTTTTCAGCACGACCTGGCACCTGCTCACAGTGCCAAAACCACTGGCAAATGGTTTACTGACCACGTTATTACTGTGCTCAATTGGCCTGCCATCTCTCCTGACCTGAACCCCATAGAGAATCTGTGGGATATTGGGAAGAGAAAGTTGAGAGACGCAAGACCCAACACTCTGAATGAGCTTAAGGCCGCTATCGAAGCATCATGGGCCTCCATAACACCTCAGCAGTGCCACAGGCTGATTGCCTCCATGCCACGCCGCATTGAAGCAGTCATTTCTGCAAAAGGATTCCCGACCAAGTATTGAGTGCATAACTGAACATAATTATTTGAAGGTTGACTTTTTTTTGTATTAAAAACACTTTTCTTTTATTGGTCGGATGAAATATGCTAATTTTTTTAGATTGGGTTTTCATGAGCTGTATGCCAAAATCATCAATATTAAAACAATACAAGGCTTGAACTACTTCAGTTGGTGTGTAATGAATCTAAAATATATGAAAGTCTAATGTTTATCAGTACATTACAGAAAATAATGAACTTTATCACAATATGCAAATTTTTTTAGAAGGACCTGTATCTGTTTTTGTATTTTTTTTTCTTCTTTTTTTTTTTACAATTTTATATGTTTTATTTTGGGAAAGGGCATTTGTTTTTACTTGAAACTTTATTTATTTATATTTTTTATAGAAAACACAGTTTTATTACTTTTTTTTTCTTTTTTTTTTCTCCCACTCTGGGACTTTAACTTCTGGGGGTCTGATCCCCTTTACAATGCATTACAAAACTTCAGTATTGTAATGCTTTGGTTGTAAGTGTGTTACTCAAAGTAATGCACTTCTTGCCTGCTTCCTGTGAGATCCAGGGGGCTGGATCTCACAGGCTCTCATGGAAGGCAGCCACGATGCCTAAGAAAGGCATTGGGCTGCCTTCCCTGCCATCGGGTCCTCGTCACAACAGCAACCGGCAGAATACCGAATGTGCGGTGGTCAGCACTGACTGCGGCAGAGCATGGGTTAATGCGCTAACATCAGTGTTCACCGATGCTGGCGTATGCAGCAGGGACCCGACTGTCAGTGAATGCCGGGTTTGTGCCATTGATCTGGCGGGGGCAGCTCCTGCACCCGGCCAATCAGCATGATGTACATGTGCATCACTGGACCTTAAAGGGGTTGTCCAGGTTCAGAGCTGAACCCAGACATTCCTCCATTTTCACCCAGGCAGCCCTCCTGACTTGAGCATCGGAACAGTTCATGCTCCGATGTTCTCCTTTGCCCTGCGCTGAATCGAGCAGGACAATGGCATTTTTTTTAGATCTGGTTACGTACCGGGCTCTCCATGGGGCTGCCATGAACACTGGTCATGTCACAGCACAGATGGGCAAGATTTAGAAACATAGAAACATAGAATGTGTCGGCAGATAAGAACCATTTGGCCCATCTAGTCTGCCCAATATACTAAGTACTATGGATAGCCCCTGGCCCTATCTTATATGAAGGATGGCCTTATGCCTATCCCATGCATGCCTAAACTCCTTCACTGTATTTGCAGCTACCACTTCTGCAGGAAGGCTATTCCATGCATCCACTACTCTCTCAGTAAAGTAATACTTCCTGATATTACTTTTAAACCTTTGCCCCGCTAATTTAAACTTATGTCCTCTTGTAGCAGTTTTTCTTCTTTAAAATATTCTTTCCTCTTTTACCTTGTTAATTCCCTTTTTGTATTTAAAAGTTTCTATCATATCCCCTCTGTCTCGTCTTTCTTCCAGGCTATACATGTTAAGGTCCTTTAATCATTCCTGATAAGTTTTATCCTGCAATCCATGTACCAGTTTAGTAGCTCTTCTCTGAACTCTCTCCAATGTATCAATATCCTTCTGGAGATATGGTCTTTTGCCTGTGCTTTAGAAGCTCTTATAACTTGTTTGGCCTCTCTCTGCCTAATTTTGTAAATTAGCCTGTCATCCTCGTTTTTTTTTTTTTGTTGTTTTTTTATAATTCCTAAATGCTATCTTTTTGTTTTTAATGATTTTGGCCACTGCTGCTGAGTACGACAGTGGTCTTTTCCTTTTTTTGCTTTTACTGACAAGCCTAATGCAATTTTCTGTTGCCTTCAATAGTGCCTCTTTTAAGTAGTCCAATTTCTCCTGGACTCCAATGAAACTGTTCCAATCTGATAGGGACTCGTATACCACTAATCTAATTAAAGAAAAGTCAGTTTTTCTAAAATCTAAAACTTTTGTTTTTGTGTGGTGTGACTCAGTCACTGTACTTATAGTAAACCACACTGACTGGTGATCACTAGATCCCAAGCTTTCCCCTACAGTAATATAATATACCAAATTCCCATTTGTGAATACTAAATCTAAAATAGCCTCCTTCCGGGTTGGCTCCTCAACTACTTGTTGTAGATATAATCCCAGTAGGGAATTTAGAATATCTGTACTCCTGGCAGAACTAGCTATTTTGGTTTTCCAGTTTACATCAGGAAGATTGAAGTCTCACATAATGATAACTTCCCCCTTCAATGTCATTTTAGCTATTTCCTCAACTAGTAGATCATCTAATTCTTTGACTTGGCTAGGTGGTCTATATATCACACCTACACGAGTTACCTTATTATTATCAAGCTGCAAGGTAACCCAAACTGACTCTAAATTGTTCTCGCTAACTTGTATCAAATTAGATTTTATGCTGTCTTTCACATACAGGGCCACCCCTCCCCCCTTATTGCCTTCTCTGTCTTTCCTGTATAGAGAGAACCCTGGTATTGATATATCCCAGTCATTACTCCCCTTGAACCACGTCTCAGTAACAGCCACTACATCTATATTCTCAGATGCCATTATAGCCTCAGGTTCATTGATCTTATTCACAAAACTGCGAGCATTTCTAGACAAGAATCTGAGTTTGTCATTTCTTAACCTTTGTCCTACTGGCATCTTCTGGCATTGTTCCGGGGGGCAGTCGGACTGCTGGATTATCACTCTTTTGCCCCACTTTCCTAGTTTAAATGCTCCTTAGCAAATACTTGGAACTGTTCACCGAGGACATTCGTTCCTTTGAGAGAAAGATGCAAACCATCTTTCTTGTACAGTTCTTTTCCATTCTAACAAGAGCTAACATGAGACACAAAGCCAAACCCTTGGTTCCGACACCATTCACCAAGCCATACATTGAATCCCTTAATGCACATCTTCCTGTCATGCTGAAGGTTATGCACAGGCAAAACTGCAGAGAATGAAACAGTTGATGCAACCTCCCGTATATCCTTTCCAAGTGTATGAAAAGCTTATTTCACCTTTGAAATCTCATTGCAAGCCAGATCGTTTGTCCCCAGATGGACAATAACATCCACTTCCTTTTCCTGTTTTGCTTGCCTAACAATATTAAGGATCCGTTGTCTATCCCTGCTAGCGGTAGCACCAGGGAGACATCTTACAACACCATTCTCCTCAAACTTCACACCTCTTATGATGGAATTGCCCACCAACAGTTGCTTACTATCAGTCCTCACCTTCTCCTTTTTGTCTTTGGCTGCAGTCTTGCATACTTTAGGCATGGGAGATGATTGTTTCTCACCCACTGTGCTTTAGCCACCCACCATGTTGCTCTTGCACTCTGAAAGTGCTGCAAATGAATTATGGAGAGCCACAGACTGTGGGACGTGTCTTCTATCCACAACCCTCAGTCTACCAGAACCTACAGTAACCCATCTTCCATTTCTAGGGGGCCTCTGTGGCAGTGGCATTGCAATGTTCTCAGTCTGAGTTTGCTTAATGGTTAATTTGAAAATCTCATAATTCAAAAAGGTAATTTCCTGTTGCATTATGGAGAGCTGTCTACAGATCAGACAGTATCCAAACCTCTGAAGAGTGGAACCTGAAATAAAAGCACAACAATTCCTGCACAGAACCAGGTCTGCCATTGCAAAGAGGGGGGGGGGAATAAAAATAAAATTTAAGCAAACAAATCTTACTTGTTTAGATTGTATATACCTACAGATTACCTCCTGAGTATCTCCTGAATATCTCCAATGCACTTGCAGATCAGCATTTGATTGGACCAGCACTAGATTAGCAGCCTTAAAAAGGCAGCAAGCTATAATTAGCAAGCTAATGCAATGTTGCAATATATACACACCCTCCCACAAAGGCTCCTCCCCAACAGCAAATTAACACCTTACCCACCTATGCTCATTTGCAATCAGACAATAGAGATACCGTGTCTAGCAAATTCCTTTCCTCTTGTGAAACAGTGTCTGAGTCTCCACCCGAAACACCACTGAAGTTCTGCTACAGTGGAAAAACTCAGAGTTAGACTAAGTTCTTCTCCTGAATATCTCCAATGCACTTGCAGATCAGCACTTGATTAGACTAGCACTAGATTAGCAGCCTTGAAAAAGCAGCAAGCTATTTAGTGCTGCCCTAGCCAGTAAAATGGCCGGTGAGCTGGTGACGCCACCGAACACACTGCCGAGCTGAATCTTCCGTCTGGCAGTGTGTTATTGTAAGCAAAAGAGCCAGTGCCCTGCTCAATTTAGCGCAGGCAAGGGAGTGCATCGGAGCATAAGATGCTCCGATGCTAGCCTCAGGGGGCTGTTTGGGTGAAAATAAGTTCTGAACCCGGATATCAGCTCTGAACCCGGATATCCCCTTTAAATCATGTCTGGATATGGCGTACATGCAAGGTATATATATGCATATACTTAGATTAAATATGTTCAATAAATTATGTATTCTACACTTTGGGAGATCTTTAGACATAATTCCTCTGGACAGCATCATGCCTTTGGGCAATTGTTTTATCTTAAAAATGTTTTTTTTTAATGCATTGCTATGTAGTTTCATGTAACTTTACAATTACTTTCAAAATAAAATAGAGATGACATAGTTGAATACACAAGTATTACAGTGGGTTCACACTAGCGTTAGGGATTCCGTTATGGCTTTCCATTATAACATAGTTATAACGGAAAATAACGGCATCCATAAGACGGAAGGACAGATCCGTTTGCTTTCTGTCCTAATAAAAGTCTATGGGAAAGCATAACTGATATGTCTGGGTCCCGTTATGCAAGACAGAAAACAAAGTCCTGTCGACAGGACACTGCTTTGTTTACTAATCATATAAGAAGTTCTTACGATTGATGCATTAATCATGTCTAAGGCTTCTTTAACATGGGCGTCACGCGTGAGGGTCGAATAAGGTGTGGGCGCGTTGCAGGAAAATGTGAGATTTTTCTGCGTGAGTGCAAAGCGTTTTACTACGTTTTGCACGTGCGTGAGAAAAATCGGCATGTTTGGTACCCAGACCCGAACCTGGACTTATTTTCCCTTATAACTTGGTTATAAGGGAAAATAATAGCATTCTTAATACAGAATACTAAGTAAATTAGGGATGGAGGGGTTAAAAAGAAAAACTGAAGCAATTAAACTCACCTTATCCACTGGATCGCGCAGCCCGACTTCTCTTCTTTCTTCGATTTGAGAGAAAAAGACCTTTGATGACTACACTTCGCTCATCACATGGTCCATCACCATGGTGATGGACCATGTGATGAGCGCAGTGACATCATCAAAGGTCCTTTTGCCAGGTCCTGAAGAAAGAAGAAAGAAAAGGGGATCCGCTACGAGACCAAGTGGATGGGTTGAGTTAAATTTGTTTATTTTTAACCCCTCAATGGACATTTTACTAAGCATTCTGTATTAAGAATGCTATTATTTTCCCTTCTAACCATGTTATAAGGGAAAATAATAAAGATCGGGTCCCCATCCCGATCGTCTCCTAGCAACCATGCATGAAAATGGCACCGCATCCGCAATTGCTTGCGGATGCTTGCGATTTTCACGCAAGCCCATTCACTTCTATGGGGCCTGCGTTGCATGACAAAATGCACAATATAGAGCATGCTGCGATTTTCACGCAACGCAAAAGTGATGCGTAAAAATAAACGCTCATGTGCACAGTCCCATAGAAATGAATGGGTCCGTTGACCTCGCACATTGTACCCGCACGAAAAAACTTGCCCATCTAAAAGAGACCTGATTCACTGATGTTCATAATGATTCTCTTTGTTCCATCTTAGGGTACTTTAACACTAGCAGCAGGATGGATCCGACAGGCTGTTCACCCTGTCAGATCCGTCCTGACGCTATTTCGGCGTGCCCCCGGAATGCTGCTCGGTCCCCATTGACTATAATGATGATGGGGCGGAGCTCCGGTGCAGCACGGCAGTGCATGGCGAGAGGCCGCCAGACTAAAAGTACTGCATGTCCGACTTTTTAGTCCGGCGGCCTCTCACCTCCCACTGCCTTGCTGCGCCGGAACTCCACCCCGTCCCCATTATAGTGAATAGGGACGGAGCGGCAGTCCGGCAGCACGGCTAAATAGCGGAAGGACAGATCCGACAGGGTAAACAGCCTGTCGGATCCGTCCTGCCTCTAGTATGAAAGTAGCCTTAAATGTGTGCTTAACGTGATTATTGTTCTAATTGTTACATTGTATTAGTATTGTGTGGTTCATGTGCATGAGCCCAAAGCCCAAAGCCGAACTGGTTAGTTGGCACAGTGGTTCCATACCCACTACCCATTACAATATTCTAAAAGGGTTATATACAGGCTTAGGAATACAAGATGGTAGAGTCCATTTTAGACAACATGGCCTTTAGAGTGTTCTGTTAGTTGGCAGTCATTAGTAGTGAGTCCTATCTGCCCCCTCTTTGGTTTACCTTTTCCAGTGAGTGTCTGACAGAATAATATACTTTGGCTCAAATATAACTGTGTCTATAATGTAAGAGCAGGGTAAGTTAAGTAATACAGTTGCTAATGTTTTCTAAAATAATCTGGGTGAATGATTTTCTGGATATAACTTTTTGTGGTCACTCTGTTTATTCTGCTTCTTCTCCTGTGTCTAACTTCCTCCTTTGTTTTTAAAGTAAAAATATATATTTTTACTGTGTTAGATTAAATAAGACTGAGATTCCTTAGTGGTTAATACCTTTTAATGGCTCGCTGAAAATGCAATTACAAAATTGTAATCTTTAGAGGCTACATGGGTCTCTTCCTTGGGCATCTCTTAAGAAAGCATCTGGAGATTCACATATTTATATACCAAAGTACATCGAAACAATGAGGTAGACAGCTCCTTCTACAAATGATATTAAGAACAGTGGAACAAGATAGCATCCTTACTTCTCATTTATTAGTAACATTAACATTTTCAAACCCATTGGGGAAGATATATCAAGGCTGGCAGATCCATCTGCCAATCTTGATCTCCCTGCCTTGGAGTGAGATGCGTCTGATTTGTTACTAGGCAGAAGCCTATTAATATATCAGGGACACCTCTTCCCTGCTGTGCGCCAGAAAGTGTGAGGTCTACGCTAACTACAGGCTGGCGTAGACTTGAGCTATAACTTCTGCCACTTTCTGTAGAAAAATATAGTAAATGTGGCCTGCAGCACGAAGCCACGCCACCTTTTCTCAACATTTCTGAAACCACAAAAAGTCATAAATTATTGTGCACAGATGCAGTGTGCCTTAGCTTGTGACTTTTTATGCCACAGTAGTGGCATAGAAACAATGATAAATATCCCCCATTTGTGCCTAAAACATTTACATAACATTTTTTGGTAATAAAATTAAAATATTATTTGCAATCTAATGCTTTAGACAATGTGCATATAGCTTACTGCAAAGCATACTGATGAAATGTAAAAAAAAACTTATATTATTACTGATATTTTTGGAACCTTTCACCTGTTAAGTAACTTATTAGTCATAGCAATGTACCTGGAAAGCTATTTCATAATTACATGTTTTTGTTCATTAGCAGTAGGGTATCTCAACAATTCTACACAGTCCATCCTCTGAGTCTGGCTAATTATGGAGATAGGTAATTACAGCAATTGAAACATGTCTGTCGTCTAGCAAAGCACTATGCTTGTCAAGCTATGCATAAGGAACAGCATGGTACCATCTAAATAACTTTTGAAAATAATCTTGAGACAGATGTTCTTAAATAGAATTTACAGGGTCATATTCTATTGTAATCATATATGCATGTCAGAAAAGCAGTAGGATTAGAAGTATTACACTGAAAGGTTTCTGTATCAGATGGTGTTTTCCAACATATCAGTCCCATAATTTCATAGTTGAACAGCTATTATTTCAGGCTTGGTGGAAAAAAAGCTATTTGCCATAAAATTGCTTTGTTTTATCTATGTTAGCGGTTGTATCAGCGATCAGACTGTGTGCTTGAAAGAAATTGTACTGCAAAAATGTAATTGTTGATACAGTGATATTAACGCATTGTTAAAAATTATTTCACTGCAAAAATTGCCCATTCCCAAAGTAAATTGACAATACCAGTGTGCAGCTGCTAGGCCTTGCGACCAATCAATGTGATATTACATGGCCTAGTTAACATAGAAACATAGAAACATAGAATGTGTCGGCAGATAAGAACCATTTGGCCCATCTAGTCTGCCCAATATATCTGAATCCTATGAATAGTCCCTGGTCCTATCTTATATGAAGGATAGCCTTATGCCTATCCCATGCATGCTTAAACTCCTTCACTGTATTTGCAGCTACCACTTCTGCAGGAAGGCTATTCCATGCATCCACTACTCTCTCAGTAAAGTAATACTTCCTTATATTACTTTTAAACCTTTGCCCCTCTAATTTAAAACTGTGTCCTCTTGTGGTAGTTTTTCTTCTTTTAAAAATGCTCTCTTCCTTTACCGAGTTGATTCCCTTTATGTATTTAAAAGTTTCTATCATATCCCCTCTGTCTCTTCTTTCTTCCAAGCTATACATATTAAGGTCTTTTAACCTTTCCTTGTAAGTTTTATCCTGCAATCCATGGACCAGTTTAGTAGCTCTTCTCTGAACTCTCTCTAGAATATCTATATCCTTCTGGAGATATGGCCTCCAGTACTGCGCACAATACTCCAAGTGAGGTCTCACCAGTGATCTGTACAGCGGCATAAGCACTTCACTCTTTCTACTGCTTATACCTCTCCCTATACATCCAAGCATTCTGCTGGCATTTCGTGCTGCTCTATTACATTGTCTTCCCACCTTTAAGTCTTCTGAAATAATTACTCCTAAATCCCTTTCCTCAGATACTGCGGTCAGGACTGTGTGAAATATTCTATATTCTGCCCTTGGGTTTTTACGCCCCAGGTGCATTATCTTGCACTTATCCACATTAAATTTCAGTTGCCAGAGTTCTGACCATTCTTCTAGTTTTCCTAAATCCTTTTCCATTTGGCGTTTCCCTCCAGGAACATCAACCCTGTTACATATCTTTGTGTCATCAGCAAAAAGACAAACCTTACCATCGAGGCCTTTTGCAATATCACTTATGAAGATATTAAACAAAATTGGTCCCAGTACAGATCCCTGTGGAACCCCACTGGTAACATGACCTTGTTTTGAATGTTCTCCATTGACTACAACCCTCTGTTGTCTGTCACTCAGCCACTGCCTAATCCACTCAACAATATGGGAGTCCATGCTCAATGACTGCAGTTTATTGATAAGTCTTCTGTGTGGGACAGTGTCAAAAGCCTTACTAAAATCTAGATATGCGATGTCTACTGCACCTCCACCGTCTATTATTTTAGTCACCCAGTCAAAAAAATCAATAAGATTTGTTTGACATGATCTCCCTGAAGTAAACCCATGTTGTTTTTCATCTTGCAATCCATGGGATTTCAGATGTTCCACAATCCTATCCTTTAATAGGGTTTCCATTAATTTGCCTACTATTGATGTCAGACTCACTGGTCTATAGTTGCTCGATTCCTCCCTACTACCTTTCTTGTGAATGGGCACGACATTTGCCAATTTCCAATCTTCCGGGACGACTCCTGTTACTAATGATTGGTTAAATAAATCTGTTAACGGTTTTGCCAGCTCACCACTAAGCTCTTTTAATAATTTTGGGTGTATCTCATCAGGCCCCTGTGACTTATTTGTCTTCACTTTAGACAGCAAACATAGAACATCTTCCTCTGTAAAGACACATGCATCAAACGATTTATTAGTCATCCTTTCTAGTGGAGGTCCTTCTCCTTTTTCTTCTGTAAAAACTGAACAGAAGTATTCATTAAGGCAGTCGGCTAGCCCTTTATTCTCTTCTACATACCTTCCGTCCTTTGTTTTTAATTTAGTTATTCCTTGTTTTAATTTCCTTTTTTCATTTATATATCTGTTAAACATGGCCTTCTCATTTAACAGCAGATCAACGGGGATCTCAGGTGTCGGACCCACACCGATTATATACTGATGACCTATCAAGAGGATAGATCATCAGCAGAAAAGTCTCGGAAAACCCCTTTAACCACTTCAGCCCCCCTAGCTTAAATCCCCTTAATGAACAGACCACTTTTTACAATTCTGCACTACACTAAATTCACGGTTTATTGCTCGGTCATACAACTTACCACCCAAGTGAATTTTACCTCCTTTTCTTCTCACTAATAGAGCTTTCATTTGGTGGTACTTCATTGCTGCTGACATTTTTACTTTTTTTGATATTAATCAAAATTGACCAAAATGTTTGCCAAAAATTTTTCACTTTCCGTTGTAAAATTTTTCAAATAAAACTCAATTTCTATATAAATTTTTCTCTAAATTTATTGTTCTACATGTCTTTGATTAAAAGAAAAATGCAATAAGTGTATTTTTATTGGTTTGGGTAAAAGTTATAGCGTTTGCAAACTATGGTGCTAAAATGTGAATTTATGAGCACTTTCTGAGCACCTGTCATGTTTCCTGAGGTTCTACAATGCCCAGACAGTAGAAACACCCCACAAATGACCCCATTTCGGAAAGTAGACACCCTAAGGTATTCACTGATGGGCATAGTGAGTTCATGGAAGTATTTTTTGTCACAAGTTAGCGAAAATATATATATTTTTTTCTTCTTACAAAGTCTCATATTTAGAGTGGAGCGAACAACTGGATGTACGGGTTCGAGAAGTTCGGCCGAACTCCCTGGAAATGTTCGGGTTCGGTATCCGAACTCGACCCGAACTTCGCCCCAAACCCGAACCCCATTGAAGTCAATGGGGACCCGAACTTTTCGGCACTAAAAAGGCTGTAAAACAGACCAGGAAAGGGCTAGAGTAATGCAAAAGGCAGCAAAATGTGGGTAAATTCCCTGCAAACAATTGTGGATAAGGAAATTAATCGAAATAAAAATAAAATAAATAAAAATTAACCAATATCAATTGGAGAGAGGTCCCATAGCAGAGAATCAGGCTTCATGTCACTCGCCACTGGAACAGGCCACTGTCAGATATTTAGGCCCCGGCACCCAGACAGAGGAGAGAGGTCCCATTGCAGAGAATCAGGCTTTATGTCATAGCAGAGAATCAGGCTTCACGTCACCCACCACTGGAACAGGCCATTGTCAGATATTTAGGCCCCGGCACCTAGAAATAAGAGAGAGGTCCCATTGCAGAGAATCAGGCTTCATGTCATAGCAGAGAATTAGGCTTCACGTCACCCACCATTGGAACAGACCACTGTCAGATATTTAGGCCCCGGCACCCAGACAGAGGAGAGAGGTCCCATTGCAGAGAATCAGGCTTCATGTCATAGCAGAGAATCAGGCTTCATGTCACCCAACACTGGAACAGGCCATTGTCAGATATTTAGGCCCCGGCACCCAGACAGAAGAGAGAGGTCCCATAGCAGAGAATAAGGCTTCATGTCATAGCAGAGAATCAGGCTTCATGTCATAGCAGAGAATCAGGCTTCATGTCATAGCAGAGAATCAGGCTTCATGTCATAGCAGAGAATCAGGCTTCATGTCATAGCAGAGAATCAGGCTTCACGTCACCCACCACTGGAACAGGCCATTGTCAGATATTTAGGCCCCGGCACACAGACAGAGGAGAGAGTTTCCATTGCAGAGATTCAGGCTTCATGTCATAGCAGAGAATCAGGCTTCACGTCACCCACCACTGGAACAGGCCATTGTCAGATATTTAGGCCCCGGCACACAGACAGAGGAGAGAGTTTCCATTGCAGAGATTCAGGCTTCATGTCATAGCAGAGAATCAGGCTTCATGTCACCCAACACTGGAACAGGCCACTGTCAGATATTTTTAGGCCCCGGCACCCAGACAGAGGAGAGAGGTCCCATAGCAGAGAATCAGGCTTCATGTCATAGCAGAGAATCAGGCTTCATGTAACCCAACACTGGAACAGGCCACTGTCAGATATTTTTGGGCCCCGGCACCCAGACAGAGGAGAGGTTCATTCAACTTTGGGTTGCCCCGCAATATAATGGTAAAATGAAAATAAAAAGAGGATTGAACGAGGAAGTGCCCTGGAGTACAATAATATATGGTTAAGGGGAGGTAGTTAATGTCTAATCTGCACAAGGGATGGACAGGGCCTGTGGGATCCATCCCTGGTTCATTTTTATGAACGTCAGCTTGTCCACATTGGCTGTAGACAGGCGGCTGCGTTTGTCTGTAATCGCGCCCCCTGCCGTGCTGAATACACGTTCAGACAAAACGCTGACCGCCGGGCAGGCCAGCACCTCCAAGGCATAAAAGGCTCGCTCTGGCCACGTGGACAATTTGGAGACCCAGAAGTTGAATGGGGCCGAACCATCAGTCAGTACTTAGAAGGCTGTGCACACGTACTGTTCCACCATGTTAGTGAAATGTTGCCTCCTGCTAACATGTTCCGTATCAGGTGGTGGTGCAGTTAGCTGTGGCGTGTTGACAAAAACTTTTCCACATCTCTGCCATGCTAACCCTGCCCTCAGAGGAGCTGGCCGTGACACAGCTGCGTTGGCGACCTCTTGCTCCTCCTCTGCCTTCGCCTTGGGCTTCCACTTGTTCCCCTGTGACATTTGGGAATGCTCTCAGTAGCGCATCTAACAATGTGCGCTTGTACTCGCGCATCTTCCTATCATGCTCCAGTGCAGGAAGTAAGGTGGGCACATTGTATTTGTAACGGGCATCCAGCAGGTGGCAACCCAGTAGTCCGCACACGTTAAAATGTGGGCAACTCTGCTGTAGTTGCGCAGGCACTGCAGCATGTAGTCGCTCATGTGTGCCAGGCTGCCCAGAGGTAAGGACAAGCTGTCCTCTGTGGGAGGCGTATCGTCATCGTCCTGCATTTCCCCCCAGCCACGCACCAGTGATGGTCCCGAGCTGCGTTGGGTACCACCCCGCTGTGAACATGCTTCATCCTCATCCTCCTCCACCTCCTCCTCATCCTCGTCCTCCAGTAGTGGGCTCTGGCTGGCCACATTTGTACCTGGCCTCTGCTGTTGCAAATAACCTCCCTCTGAGTCACTTTGAAGAGACTGGCCTGAAAGTGCTAAAAATGACCCCTCTTCCTCCTCCTCCTGGGCCACCTCCTCTTCCATCATCGCCCTAAGTGTTTTCTCAAGGAGACATAGAAGTTGTATTGTAACGCTGATAACTGCGTCATCGCCACTGGCCATGTTGGTGGAGTACTCGAAACAGTGCAACACATCTCGCACGGAGGCCCAGTGTCACGGAAGGTGTACAGGAAACAAGACAATGCATCAGACCTGGCTCTCTCCCTTACTGCTCAGCCTATGCGATAATCCCAATGGTGGACAATCGCATATCCTCGTACCTCGACTATATAACACCTGAACACCCTACAATAGTGAAGGGACACGACCACCGGCTCCCTACACTAGACACGGAGGGAGTCAGGGTCACCTGGGATCCTGCAAACAGAAAATCACAAATTAATGTACAACACTTAACTTGTAGAAGACTGGGAAATAGGATCAGCATGCACACACACTCCAGGAAGCTGTATAAACCGCACACTAATGCATTATGGGGAGGAATTTAAAGGGTTGCAATCAGTCCAACTACATGACAGCTGAGAGAGGCTAACGAGATGAGGAACTGAAAACCAAAACCAAGAAAACTCAAGGAGGAGGTTCTGAAAGGCTTCTGTCAGAGTTTCTTAGCTGTCTGGTTGTGACAGTACCCCTCCCTCTACGAGTGGACTCCGGACACCGAGCCCACCTTCTCAGGATGGGACCTATGGAAAGCCCTGATGAGACGAGTGGCCTTAATGTCCGTCACTGGGACCCACATCCTCTCCTCAGGACCATAACCCTCCCAATGAACGAGGTACTGGAGAGAACCGCGGACAAGATGAGAATCCACAATCCTAGAGACCTGAAATTCAAGATTCCCATCAACCACAATCGGAGGAGGAGGCAAAGGTGAGGGTACAATGGGTTGGACATAAGGTTTTAATAAGGACTTCTGAAAAACATTACGGATCTTCCAAGTCTGAGGAAGATCAAGATGGTAGGCAACAGGATTGATGACGGACAAGATTTTGTAAGGCCCAATAAACTTAGGACCCAACTTCCAGGAGGGAACCTTCAATTTGATATTCTTAGTAGACAACCAAACCAGATCACCAACATTCAGGTCCGGACCAGGCACACGTCTCTTATCTGTCACACGCTTATATCTCTCACTCATGCTCTTTAGATTATCCTGAATCTTTTGCCAAATAGATGACAAAGACGAGGAGAATCTGTCCTCATCAGGTAAACCAGAAGACCTCTCTCCAGAGAATGTACCAAACTGCGGATGAAACCCATATGCACCAAAAAATGGTGACTTATCAGAGGACTCCTGACGACGGTTATTTAAAGCAAACTCAGCAAGGGACAAAAAAGAACACCAATCCTCCTGATTCTCCGCCACAAAACAGCGCAGATATGTCTCCAGATTCTGATTGACGCGCTCTGTCTGGCCATTCGACTGCGGGTGGAAAGCAGAAGAGAATGACAACCGAACCCCCAAGCGAGAACAGAAAGCCTTCCAGAATCTGGAAACAAACTGCGTGCCCCTATCAGAGACAATGTCTGAAGGAATACCATGCCATTTGACAATGTGATCAATAAATGCCTGCGCCAGCGTCTTAGCATTGGGCAAACCAGGAAAAGGGATGAAATGCACCATTTTGCTAAAACGGTCCAACACCACCAGAATCCGAGGAACGAGGCAGGTCCGTTATGAAGTCCATGGACAGATGTGTCCAAGGACGGGAAGGAATAGGTAAGGGAAGGAGAGGACCTGATGGCCGTGAACGAGGGACTTTGGCACGAGCGCAAGTCTCGCAGGCTGCCACAAAACCCTCAACCGACTTACGAAGCGCAGGCCACCAGAATCTCTGAGCAATGAGATCCACTGTGGCTCTTGCCCCCGGGTGCCCAGCATGGACAGTATTGTGGTGTTCCTTAAAAATCTTGTGTCTTAAAGCGAGAGGCACAAACAACCTCCCAGGAGGACAAAGATCAGGAGCCTCTGACTGGGCTGCCTGCACCTCTGCCTCCAATTCAGGAAAAAGAGCAGATCTCCCACATCGTAATTTCTCTCTGCGGAGGAGAGTTTCTTCGAGAAAAAGGCACACGGTCGCCATTTGGCAGGAGAGGAACCCTGAGACAAGACCGCACCCACACCCACCTCCGAAGCATCAACCTCAACTATGAAGGGTAGAGAAATATCAGGTTGTACTAAGATGGGAGCGGAAGCAAAACTCTCCTTGATATTAGAAAAGGCCTTACGCGCCTCTACCGACCAGTAAGAAAAATGTACCCCCTTTCTGGTCATATCAGTTAGTGGTTTAACAATAGAGGAATAATTCAAAATAAACTTCCTGTAATAATTGGCAAAGCCCAAAAAACGCATCAGCGCCTTCTGATTCTCAGGAAGCTCCCACTCAAGCACAGCGCAGACCTTCTCGGGGTCCATGCGAAAACCAGAAGCAGAGAGAAGAAACCCCAGAAATTGAATTTCTGGAACCGCAAACACACATTTTTCAAGTTTTGCGTATAATTTATTCTCCCGCAGGATGAGCAAGACCTGACGTAAGTGTTCCTTATGAGTTTTGAAATCAGAATAAAAAATCTAAATGTCATCCAAATACACTAATACAAATTTTCCCATTAAATGATAAAAAATGCTGTTCACGAAATGCTGAAAAACGGCTGGGATATTCATCAAACCAAAAGGCATAGCCAAATTCTCAAAATGGCCCTCAGGGGTATTGAAGGCCGTCTTCCATTCGTCTCCATCTCTGACCCTGACCAGGTTGTATGCCCCTCTTAGATCTAATTTGGAAAAGACTTTAGCCCCAACAATCTGGTTAAACAGGTCCGGGATCAGAGGAAGCGGATAACGGTCACGAATAGTGATACTGTTCAGCTCCCTGAAATCCAGACAAGGTCTTAAAGAACCATCTTTTTTCTTAACAAAGAAAAAACCAGCGGCAAGAGGTGACTTTGAGGGTCGTATGTGTCCTTTTCTCAGACTCTCCGAGATATAAGCACGCATAGCGACCCTTTCAGGTTGGGAAAGATTGTATAAACGAGATTTAGGCAGCTTGGCGCCTGGGAAGAGATTAATAGGGCAATCGTACTCCCTGTGCGGGGGCAAATCCTGAACTCCACTCTCAGAGAAGACATCCGAAAATTCAGAGAGAAAAGGTGGTACAGTCTTAGTAGAAACCTCAGAAACAGATGTCGTGAGGCCATTCTCTCTGCAAAAGTCACTCCAACCATTTATTTGCCTCGCTTGCCAATCAATGGTGGGGTTATGTTTAGTGAGCCAGGGTAGCCCCAACACAAGAGGAGTAGGTAATCCGCTAAGGACAAAACATGACACATCCTCAACATGAGCATCACTCACAATTAAACGAATATTGTGAACTATGCCCTTTAATGATTTCTGAGAAAGTGGAGCGGAATCAATAGCAAAAACAGGAATATCCCTTCCCAAAGTGCACACCTGGAAACCATGAGTTATCGCAAAATGATTATCAATGAGATTGACAGCTGCTCCACTATCTACAAAAATGTCACAAAAAATGTTCTTGCTCTCTAGCGCCACCCTGGCAGGCAGGACATAATGGGAACTACAAGCAAACCTTCAATTTCCGCCTCAACCCTGCCAATAGTAACAGATGGAACATTTTTAAAAGATTTTTTTCCTTTTTGTTTCTTTATTACCCCAAGAAAACTGCCTGAATCTCCTAGAGGGACAAACATTTGCCAAATGATTTATACCTCCACAACAAAAACAAACCTTCCCATGCGGGCTGAATCTTCTATTGTCAGAGGCAATCAACCCGAGCTGCATGGGCTCCTGCTCAGAAGGGGCTGACAGCGACTGAGACCCCTGCGCACAGAATGAGACCGCTGCACTGTCCTGGGACTGAGTATGACAAGAAGGAGAGATCTCTCCTCTCTCTCTAAGACGCCTGTCAATACGAACGGCCTGAGACATAGCAGAGTCCAAGGAGATTGGCCTCTCATGAAAGGCAAATGCATCTTTCAATCCCTCTGAAAGACCATGACTTCGGAGTGCAGCATCATTCCAACCAGAATCAGCTGCCCATCTCTGAAATTCTGAGCAGTATATCTCTGCGGATTGTTTACCCAGGCATACCAGACGCAGTCTAGACTCAGCCAAAGCAACACGATCCGGATCATCATATATCTGACCCAGGGCTAAAAATAATTCATCCACTGAACGGAGGGGCCCTGCCCCCACCGGCAGCAAAAAGGCCCACGACTGAGCGTTACCCCTGAGCAGCGATTTACTGATCCCCACCCTCCGTTCCTCATCACCAGAGGAATGGGGAAGAAGGCGAAAATGGAGTTTGCAAGCCTCTCTGAAACGCACAAAATTCTCACTACCCCCGGAGAACGTATCCGGGAGCGAGATCTTAGGCTCAGAACAAACTCCATTAACGCAAGCTGAACCGGTCACTAGAAACTGAGAAAGAGTCTTACAGAGATCAGCTACCTCCAATGAAAGACCCTGGAAGCGTTCAGTCAAAAGTGAAACCGGATCCATGCTTGAGACGGTTTTGGCGGTTTATAATGTCACGGAAGGTGTACAGGAAACAAGACAATGCAAATTGAATATATGACTCATTGGATCCAAAACTAAGGAACAAAAGGGAGACCCCTGCATCAGACCTGGCACTCTCCCTTACTGCTCAGCCTATGCGATAATCCAAATGGTGGACAATCGCATATCCTCGTACCTCGACTATATAACACCTGAACACCCTACAATAGTGAAGGGACACGACCACCGGCTCCCTACACTAGACACGGAGGGAGTCTGGGTCGCCTAGGATCCAGCAAACAGAAAATCACAAATTAATGTACAACACTTAACTTGTAGAAGACTGGGAAATAGGATCAGCATGCACACACACTCCAGGGAGCTGTATAAACAGCACACTAATGCATTATGGGGAGGAATTTAAAGGGTTGCAATCAGTCCAACTACATGACAGCTGAGAGAGGCTAACGAGATGAGGAACTGAAGACCAAAACCAAGAAAACTCAAGGAGGAGGTTCTGAAAGGCTTCTGTCAGAGCTTCTCAGCTGTCTGGTTGTGACACCCAGTCATTGGTGATGAAGTGGTGCTGTTCCGGAGTGCGACTGACCCGTGCGTGCTGCAGCTGAAACTCCACTATGGCCTGCTGCTGCTCGCACAGTCTGTCCAGCATGTGCAAGGTGGAGTTCCACCTGGTGGGCACGTCGCATATGAGGCGGTGAGCGGGAAGGCCGAAGTTACGCTGTAGCGCAGACAGGAGAGCAGCGGCAGGATATGAATGCTGGAAGCGCGCACAGACGGCCCGCACTTTATGCAGCAGCTCTGAAATGTCGGGGTAGTTGTGAATAAACTTCTGCACCACCAAATTCAGCACATGCGCCAGGCAAGGGATGTGCGTCAAACCGGCTAGTCCCAGAGCTGCAACGAGATTTCGCCCATTATCGCACACCACCAGGCCGGGCTTGAGGCTCACCGGCAGCAACCACTCGTCGGTCTGTTGTTCTATACCCCGCCACAACTCCTGTGCGGTGTGGGGCCTGTCCCCCAAACATATGAGTTTCAGAATGGCCTGCTGACGTTTACCCCGGGCTGTGCTGAAGTTGGTGGTGAAGGTGTGTGGCTGACTGGATGAGCAGGTGGAAGAAGAGGAGGAGGAAGCCAAGTAGGAGGAGAAGGCAACAGGAGGCAAAGAATGTGTCCCTGTGATCCTTGGCGGCGGAAGGATGTGCGCCAAACAGCTCTCCGCCTGGGGCCCAGCTGCCACTACATTTACCCAGTGTGCAGTTAGGGAGATATAGCGTCCCTGGCCGTGCATACTGGTCCACGTATTTGTGATTAGGTGGACCTTGCCACAGATGGCGTTGCGCAGTGCACACTTGATTTTATCGGATACTTGGTTGTGCAGGGAAGGCACGGCTCTCTTGGAGAAGTAGTGGCGGCTGGGAACAACATACTGTGGGACAGCAAGCAACATGAGCTGTTTGAAGCTGTCTGTGTCCAACAGCCTGAATGACAGCATTTCATAGGCCAGTAGTTTAGAAATGCTGGCATTCAGGGCCAGGGATCGAGGGTGGCTAGGTGGGAATTTACGCTTTCTCTCAAATGTTTGTGAGATGGAGAGCTAAACTCTGCCGTGTGACATGGTTGAGATGCTTGGTGACGGAGGTGGGGGTGTTGGTGGTACATCCTCTGTTTGCTGGGCGGCAGGTGCCAACATTCCTCCATAGGCGGAGGAAGAGGTCGAGGCGGCAGCAGCAGAAGAGGTAGCAGGGGGAGCCTGAGTGAGTTCCTTGTTTTTAAGGTGTTTACTCCACTGCAGTTCATGCTTTGCATGCAGGTGCCTGGTCATGCTGGTTGTGCTAAGGTTCAGAACGTTAATGCCTCGCTTTAGGCTCTCATGGCACAGCGTGCAAACCACTCGGGTCTTGTCGTCAGCAAATTTTTTGAAGAACTGCCACGCTAGGGAACTTCTTGAAGCTGCCTTGGGGTGCTCGGTCCCAGATGGCGGTGGCCAGTAGCAGACAGACTCTCTTGGCGGCGGGTATTCTGCTTTTGCCCACTGCTCCCTCTTTTGCTACGCTGTTGGCTCGGTCTCACGACTGCCTCTTCCTCCGAACTCTGAAAGTCAGTGGCACGACCTTCATTCCATGTGTGGTCTAGGACCTTATCGTCCCCTGCATCGTCTTCCACCCAGTCTTCCTCCCTGACCTCCTGTTCAGTCTGCACGCTGCAGAAAGACGCATCAGTTGGCACCTGTGTTTTGTCATCATCAGAAACGTGCTGAGGTGGTATTCTTATGTCCTCATCATCAGGAAACATAAGTGGTTGTGCGTCAGTGCATTCTATGTCTTCCACCGCTGGGGAAGGGCTAGGTGGATGCCCTTGGGAAACCCTGCCAGCAGAGTCGTCAAACAGCATAAGAGACTGCTGCATAACTTGAGGCTCAGACAGTTTCCCTGATATGCATGGGGGTGATTTGACAGACTGATGGGCTTGGTTTTCAGGCGCCATCTGTGCGCTTTCTGCAGAAGACTGGGTGGGAGATAATGTGAACATGCTGAATCCACTGTCGGCCACCCAATTGACTAATGCCTGTACCTGCTCAGGCCTTACCATCCTTAGAAGGGCATTGGGCCCCACCAAATATCGCTGTAAATTCTGGCAGCTACTGGGACCTGAGGTAGTTGGTTCACTAGGATGTGTGGCTGTGGCAGAACGGCCACGTCCTCTCCCAGCACCAGAGGGTCCACTAACACCACCACGACCATGTCCGCGTCCCTTACTAGATGTTTTCCTCATTGTTACCGTTCACCACAATAAGAAAAAAATTATTTGGCCCAATGTATTGAATTCAAATTCAGGCCTTATTTTACAGGCACCTAACACTATCTGGCTATCTATTTAGGTACCGTATTACACTAATACAGGCACAGCAGTAACGACAGATTTAGCTGAATATAAATTGTAGGCCTAGTATTTAGGCCCTGGATGACAGGTATCCCTTTTACGGACAGAATTAGACTTGGAAATGCACGGTAGCATGTGAAGTTATTGAGGATGACCCTATCCGCAACTTCAATCTATACCCTTTTATGGATAATTTTAAACTTGGCCTGATACAGCAGAAACCACTGATTTAGGGAATTGCTAAGTTGGGAATTGTATTTCAACCCAGAACAAAAACTGTGCTTTGGCGGACACTAAATAAATTGACCAGCCACAGCAGTAACAACAGATTTAGCTGAATATAAATTGAAGGCCTATTATTTAGGCGCTGGATGACAGGTATACGTTTACGGACAGAATTAGACTTGGAAATGCACGGTAGCGTGTGAAGTTATTGAGGATGACCCTATCAGCACCTTCAATCTAATATACCCTTTTATCGATAGATTTAAACTTGGCCTGATACAGCAGAAACCACTGATTTAGGGAATTGCTAAGTTGGGAATTGTATTTCAACCCAGAACAAAAATATATCCTTTGCCAGACAGCAGACAGTATTACAATTGACTAGCCACAGCTGAAACACCAGATTTAGGGTACTGCTATTTTGGCAATTGTATTTCACCCCTCAATAAAATAGCAAGCACAGCCAAGCACCTGACGTAGGATATATAAAAAAAACACACTATTGATGGTTAAATGTATTTGGCGGCAGCTTGTGCTGGCGCACCACAAGACACAAAATGGCCGCCAATCACCCCAGAAAAAATTGACAGAAAAACGCTCTGGGCAGCCTAAAAACAGTGAGCAATTAAATAGCAGAGGTTGAATGATATACAGCTGTAGATCAATCACTTCATTAAGTGTTTTTGAAGAGTAAATCACTGCCTAATCTGGCCCTAACAGCAGCAGCTGCATCCTATCCCTACACTGATCAGAGCAGAGTGACGTGCGGCGCTACGTGACTCCAGCTTAAATAGAGGCTGGGTCACATGCTGCACTGGCCAATCACAGCCATGCCAATAGTAGTCATGGCTGTGATGGCCTCTTGGGGCAAGTAGTATGACGCTTGTTGATTGGCTGCTTTGCAGCCTTTCAAAAAGCGCCAAGAAAGCGCCAAACACCGAACCTTGTATAATAATATTTTTTTTTTAAGTTGTCATTTACAGAAATATTTCTCACACACAGTATGGGTATATGTAAAAATACACCCCAAAACACATTGCCCTACTTCTCATGAGTACGGCAATACCACATGTGTGACACTTTTTTGCAGCCTAGGTGCGCAAAGGGGCCCAAATTCCAAAGAGTACCTTTTAGGAGGGCATTTTTAGACATTTGGATTCCAGACTTCTTCTCACGCTTTAGGGCCCCTAAAATGCCAAGGCAGTATAAATACCCCACATGTGACCCCATTTTGGAAAGAAGACACCCCAAGGTTTTCCGTGAGGGGCATGGCGAGTTCATGTAAAATTTTATTTTTTGTGACAAGTTAGTGGAATATAAGACTTTGTAAGAAAAAACAAAAAAACAAAAATCATTTTCCGCTAACTTGTGCCAAAAAATAAATAAATAATCTTTTATGAACTCGCCATGCCTCTCAAAAGTGATTTTTATAGCGCCGCAGCGATTTTACGGGGTTTTTGCAGTGATCATAAAAAAAAATCTGTCACTGCGGTGGGGCGGACTGAACGCAAGTGTGCACACAAGATCAGGCCTGATCAGGCGAACACTGCGTTTTTTGTAGAGCCTGTAGAACATGTCCTATTCTTGTCCGCATTTTCTATATAGTTCTGGCAATGTGCGGATCCGCAAAATGCGGAAAGCACATTCCCGGTGTCCTTGTTTTGCGGATCCGCGGATCCGTGGATCCGAAAAACACATACGGACGTCTGAATGGAGCCTTACAGGGGGGTGATCAATGACAGGGAGGTGATCAGGGAGTCTGTATGGGGTGATCAGGGGTTAATAAGCGACGGGGGGTGTAGTGTAGTGTGGTGATTGGTGCTGCCTGTGTCCTCTGGTGGTCGTCCAAGCAAAAGGGACCACCAGAGGACCAGGTAGCATGTATATTAGACGCTGGTAACAAAACAGTGTCTAATATACTTTTTTAGGGTTAAAAAATTTGCATCTACAGCCTGAATGATTGCCGCTGGCAGGCTGTAGATCAACTCGTTTACCTCACGATCCTGTGAACGTGCGCTCCTGTGAGCACGTTTTCACAGGAAATCTCGCGTCTCGTGAGATCACGCGCCGGCGTGTCAAGGAGGAATAACCCGGCTGCCCGCAGGACACATCCCTGCGTTAGGCGGTTAACCCAGGTGATGCAGAGCTACAGTCAAACACACAAAGTATATTTTTGTTTCTTTGGTATAACTTGGCTATTTCATGATATGTATGTGAAATAGATTATAAGTAGAGATGAGCGAATCGAAGTTAAAAAAAAAATTATTTGCACCAAATCCGAATTTCCTCACTCTTCGTGGAAATGAATCAAATTTTTTCCTAAAATGGCTGCTGCACGTGTTAGGACATGGAGCAAGGAACTCTGGGAACGAGGGATCACCCACAATGCCAGACATGCAGCCAATCAGCAGCGAGCCTTGTGATGTCACAGCCCTATAAATAGCCTCAGCCATCTTGGATTCAACCATAGGGGCAGTGCTAGGAAAGACTTGAAAACTTATATTTTGCTCAATAGAAGTTCAGGGAAAGAGCATTAGAAGAGTAGGTAAAGGATAGGGAGGAATAATTACACAGTATTGAAGCAGAACAAGGTTCAGTAGGGGAGTTTACAGCCTGGGTAATTGGAACAATCCTATTACACCTTGCTGCACTGACTGCAGATCCAAATTGCCATTATACAGCTCTGAAATTCCAGCAAACTGTTCTTGTTATTGGGGTGTTACAGCCATTTACAGGGTTTATTACAAGGAAATATTTCTACGTCTTATTTGCCCTTGTGCGGTGCAGTTCTATGTTCTAAAGCATTTTATAGCTTGTATTAGTGGGAAAAAAGGGCTCATTAGCCGTTGTGTGAAGTAAGAAAATTACAGCCCTTTTTGATGTGTATTAGTGACAAAAAAACATATCTTTGGCGTTCAGCGGTGCAGTTATATGTTCTAAAGCCCTTTTTGGCATGTATTATTGGCCAAAAAATATATACAGTGGATATAAAAAGTCTACACACCACTGTAAAAATGTCAGGTTTCTGTGCTGTAAAAAAACGAGACAAAGAAAAATCATTTCAGGACTTTTTCCACCTTTAATGTGACCTAGAAACTGTACCACTCAATTGAAAAAACAAACTGAAATCTTTTAGGTGGAGGGAAGAAAACAAAAACAAAAAATTATAATATGGGGATGTAGCTGTGTTCTGAATCGAACAATCACATTCAAAATCATGTTAAATAGGAGTCGGCATACACCTGCCATTATTTAAAGTGCCTGTGATTTACCCCAAATAAAGTTCAGCTGCTCTAGTTGGTCTTTCCTGAAATTTTCTGTCACATCCCACAGCAAAAGCCATGGTCCGCAGAGAGCTTCCAAAGGATCAGAGGGACCTCATTGTTGAAAGGTGTCAGTCAGGAGAGGGGTACAAATTAATTTCCAAGGCACTAGATATACCATGGAACACAGTGAAGACAGTCATCATCAAGTAGAGAAAATATGGCAGAACAGTGACATTACCAAGTACAGGACGTCCCTCCAAAATTGATGAAAAGACAAGAAGAAAACTGTTCTGGGAGGCTACCAAGAGGCCTACAGAAACATTAAAGGAGCTGCAGGAATATCTTGCAAGTACTGACTGTGTGGTACATGTGACAACAATCTCCCACATTCTTCGTATGTCTGGGCTATGGGGTAGAGTGGAAAGACAAAAGCCTTTTCTTACGAAGATAAATATCCAAGCCAGGCTACATTTGGGAAAAGGTGTTATGGTCTGATGAAACGAAGGTTGAACTTTTTGTCCATAATTCCAAAAGATATGTTTGGCGCAAAAACAACACTGCACATCACCAAAAGAACACATCCCCACAGTGAAGCATGGTGGTGGCAGCATCATGGTTTGGGGTTGTTTTTCTTCAGCTGGAACTGGGGCCTTAGTTAAGCTAGAGGGAATTATGAACAGTTTCAAATGCCAGTCAATATTGGCACTTCATCTTTCAGCATGATAGCAAAAGCATACATCCAAATCATCAAAGGAATGGCTTCACCAGAAGAAGATTAAAGTTTTGGAATTGCCCAGACAGAGCCCAGACCTCAGATTGAAAATCTGTGGGGTGATATGTAGAGGACTGTGCACAGGAGATGCCCTTGCAATCTGACAGATTTGGAGTGTTTTTGCAAAGAAGAGTGGGCAAATTTTGCCAAGTCAAAATGTGCCATGCTGATAGACTCATACTCAAAATGACTGAGTGCTGTAATAAAATCAACAGGTGCTTCAACAAAGTATTAGTTTGAGGGTGTGCACATTTTTGCAACCATATTATTTTAGTTTTTTTTGTTTTCTTTCCTCTACCTAAAATATTTCAGTTTGTTTTTCAATTGAGTGGTACAGTTTATAGGTCACATTAAAGGTCACAGGGGTGTGTATACTTTTTATATCTACTTTATTTGCCGTTTAGTGGTGCAGTTATATGTTCTAAAGCCCTTTTTAGTGTGTATTAGTGGCACAAAAAAAGAATGTGCCGTTGTGTGGTGAAGTGAGAAAATTACAGCCCTTTTTGGCATGTATTAGTGGCAAAAGAATATATATTTGCCATTCAGCAGTGCAGTTATATGTTCTAAAGCCCTTTTCACGTGTATTAGTGGCACAAAAAAAGTATTTGCCGTTGTTTGGTGAAATGAGAAAATTAGAGCACTTTTTATTAGTGGCAAAAAATATATATATTTGCCATTGAGCGGTGCAGTTATGTGTTCTAAAACCCTTTTTGGCGTGTATTAGTGGCAAATATATATATATTATTTGACGTTCAGTGGTGCAGTTATTTGTTCTAAAGCCTTTTGTGGAGTGCATAAGTGGAAAAAAGTAAGGGCCTATTTGCATTGCGGTGCAATATTATTATCTGCTACACCGGTTGCAAAAATGTCTACAGCCTGACATACTGACCACTTCTATGCTGGGCCGTCTGTTGGCGGATGTATTCTGGAGGGCATTGCAATATCTTCTCTAGCACTGGATTGGCCAGGTGTCTCCTGGTAATGCTCTAGAGATGGTCGACCTGGTGGAGCGCTATGAGGCCACCAGAAATCTGCAGGGGGGTTATTTTGGGGGGGGGGGGGGACAGTCAAACCCCGGAAATCTCCACTCCAGACCCGGCGGCTGGTGCCAGCCTAACCCGCCCGGGACGTACCCCCTGCAGACCCAGCCCTGGTGGATTGCTGGCGGTGTCACAAGCCTAGATACATAAGGGTCGACTGGCGGCAGAGTCTGTACTTCCTTGGGGAACCGAGGAGGGGAGACAAGGGGAACACATAGCAGTTCCAACAGAGACAGGGCAACACTCTCCAAGGCCTGGGACAGTTTCATGACACCCCGCCAGCACTCTCACCCTGATGCGTGGCCTAGTGTCACAAGGAGGGAAACGTTTTGGAAGATGGTGAAGGAGTACATAGTAGACCGTGTCAGCATCCCCAGTGATCCCTCAGTGCCTTAAAACTACTGGGTGTCCAAGCTAGACAGGTGTCACGAACTGGCGCTCTACGCCTTGGAGGTGCTGGCCTGCCCTGCCGCCAGCGTTTTGTCTAAGCGTGTATTTAGTGTTGCTGGTGGCATTATAAAAGATAAGAGGATGCGCCTGTCAACTAAAAATGAACAAGGCCTGGATTGCCCCAGACTTTTCGACTCCACCAGAGGAAATCGGATGAACAAAGGCACTTTAAATGTGTTGTTTAATGTACTCAATACACTGTATTCCCATGCACCCATTCCACCACAAAAAAGGGTATATGGTTAAATCTTCCTTTTCTCATCCTCCTCTTCCTCTTCCATTATATCAACATGCTTATTTATCGCCCTCATATAATGCCCTCACATATAATGTTTTACAGGGTCAGCTCACATTCTGATGACTACAGCAAAGTCTTAACTGTTGGTACTCTGGCACACATGGCTGACTAAATGTTTGGCTGCCTTTCCCATGACCCGCGCGTTATACGCATTTTAGGCAACACATATTACTGGTTCTTCACCCTTTTTGACCCCGCTACAAAGAAAACTTCTCATCTCTCATTCCTCTGGTGGAGAGGGCAAGCAAAACGGCTATACCTTCTGCTATACCAGAAGGTCCTTGTTGAAAAATTGCTCCGAAGTTAATAGGGTAGTGTCACGGCGAACAGGATATCAGATACACAGAAAAATAAACAAACAAGTATCTAGGCAAGAAGCTGGGGATCAGCTCCTGAGACTTCCCTACCAGCTCTCCCTATACTGCTATGCCCACGTTTAGACCCTTAAGGTGGGAATAACGTGTTCTCGTGCCTGGGCTGCAAATACCCTAAAATCCCTAATATGGTGAAGGAGAATTGAGCCAGCCTGCTCCCTCAGAACCTGGAGGGGACCGGCGTTTCTCTAACAGCCTAGACAGCAAACAACAAGAAAACAACAACCAACTTATCTTTTCTGAACAGGAAAAGCCAATCCTTCCTTCCTTGCTTTCACAGAGCCAGACAGAAGCTATAACCCGCACGGAACACTGGGAGTAAGTGTAATTTAAACCAACAACCCCACCCAGTGCACTTGAAGGGAGGTAGATCTAGCTTGACTCCAAAACAAAACAAAAGATCTGGCAGACCTCCGCACGTAGCCTGAGCAGGGCATGTGTCACCACCAGACATCTGAGAAGCTCTGACAGATGCCTTTCAGAATCTCCTCCTTGAGGTTCCTTTGTTTTGCTTTCATTTTCTCATCTCGTTAGTCTCTCTCAGCTGTCATGTAGTTGCACTGATTGCATCCCTTTAAATCCCTCCCCATAGTGCATCAGTTTGCAGTTTATATTACTTCCTGGAGTGTGTGCATGTTGATCCTACTTCTGAGTCTTCTACAAGATAAGTTTTGTTCATTCATTTGTGTTTTACTGTTTGCTGGATCCCAGGTGACCCTGACTCCCTCCGTATCTAGTGTAGGGAGCCGGTGGTCGTGTCCCCTCACTATTATAGGGTGTTCAGGTGTTATACAGTCGCGGTACGAGGATATGCGATCATCTATAATTGGGATTTTCACATAGGCTGAGCAGTAAGGGAGAGAGCCAGGTCTGATGCAGGGCTCTCCCTGTTCCTTAGTTTTGGATCCAGTCAGTCGTATATTCATTTTGTGTTTTCTTGTTTCCTGTACACCTTCCGTGACAGCATGACTGGTAGACATCCAAATGGATCATCGCTGTCACGGGGACGTGCAATTGCCTAGAAGTTATCTAGAGTCAACAAAGCGGCAGCAGGCCCCCACCAGTAGCCAAGAATCTTGTCAACACAATCCTTACCATGTCGGCACACTGGGTGAACGTTGTGGAGGCCGGGAGCAAGTTGGCTGCTGGCACCAGACTTACCCTCCAATAGATCCTCGTTAACGGAAAGTGTACTCATTCCAATAACAGGGCCTCTTAAAAGTGCTGTATTGTTATTTATCGTCACTACCTCCCTAAGCCAGGAGTAGGTAATTGTCGCGCGCCTGCTGCCTTCCTTGGACTTCGCTTGTGCTTTAATAACTTTACCCACCCTCTCTGGGTGGTTCATAATTAGGAAAAAAAAGGGACAAGTCAACAACAGCCAATCAGATTTCAGCCTTTGACCTCCCTTGGATGTGGTAGCTCTTTCTCAGGCTCCCTCTCTGGCATCAAACCGTGATTCCCCATTACTCGTGATCACCATGGTAAGCGCAGAAAAGAACATTGAAAGTTGATAGGGCAGACATCCGAATGGATCATTGCTATCACAGCAAAGTGCAACCGCCCAGAGGTTATCTAGAGTCACCAATGCGGCAGCAGGCCCTAGCCCCTAATGTTTTAGATGTCAGATCAGCAAGCCCTTGCTCCAAATATTTTTGAGGGTCACCAGCAGATCATCAATCATAATTTCTCAAGGGTGTGTATGATGCCCTCCTGTATGTGTATCAAAGTATGTTTTGGAGTGCCGGTTTGTTGTAATTTTTGGCAGCCCTTTCACTTAGTGCATAGGATTTATGAGTGTAGGAGTCCCACTACTTGAACTATTGAACCACAATGTGAATGAGGCCTTCCATTATGTGATATACAGGTTGTATCGGAGTACCTCTTCCCTGTAATTTTTGGCAGCACTTTGTTTATAAGTAAATATACAGGAAAGAATGTTTCTTAACAATTTTTCCTCTAAAATAGATTTTTTCTTTCCGGTTTTGTGCGTGTTATTATCAGTCTGTAAAAGTGGCGTACTATTCGGACAACATCGTTCCCAGCAGTGACCTGCGAGTACAAGATGCATCCAAACATCCCCCCATGCTGTTCCAGAACCATTTTGGTGGTGTTTCCATCAATTTCTGACATTTTCCTATGAACCAGGCACCCTTCCCTCTTCAGACCAGGGGGTACCTGGTTTAATGCTTGGGTTCTCCCATTGACTTCCATTATACTCGGGTGCTCGGTCGAGCACCTGAACATCCCGATGTGTTCAACCCAAGCCTCCGAGCACCCGAGCACTACAGTGTTCGATCAACACTTTTAGTTGCAGACAAAATAGTATTTGCCATTGTGTGATGAAGTGAGAAAATTACAGCCCTTTTTGGTGTGTGTCAGTGGCAAAAATATATATATTTGCCATTCAGCGGTGTACAGTAGGTATATGGTATATGTGTATAAGACCCTATTTGCTGTTCAGCAGTGCAATTATATGTTCTAAAACCCTTTTTGGCATGTATAAGTGGCAAAAAAAGGGCTTATTAGCCGTTGGGTGGTGAAGTGAGAAAATGACAGACTTTTTTGGGGAGTTATAATTTCCTTTTTATTTATTTATTTGATCTAACAGCATAACTCGGTAGCAAGCCCTGTGCCCTCACCTGTCCTCAATAGAGATGGCCTTGCGGTTTGCCCGGCAGTCGTTTTGCAGCGAACTTTGTGTGTTCGCGATTCACCGAACATGAGAACATATGTTGAAATTTGCGCCCGCCATATTCTTTTACATTGTGGAGAACTTTGACCCATGACACATCCATAAGGTGGTACAGGAAAGCCAATTGAGACATTTTAGCACATGGGCATACCCCCTACCTTATAAATAAACATGATCTGGCCACCATTTTACATTCAGTGTATTGCCCTTCATGACCAGGCCACTTTTTACACTTCGGCACTACACTACTTTCACCGTTTATCGCTCGGTCATGCAACTTACCACCCAAATGAATTTTACCTCCTTTTCTTCTCACAAATGGAGCTTTCATTTGGTGGTATTTTATTGCTGCTGACATTTTTACTTTTTTTGTTATTAATCAAAATGTAACGATTTTTTTGCAAAAAAATGACATTTTTCACTTTCAGCTGTGAAATTTTGCAAAAAAAACGACATCCATATATAAATTTTTCGCTAAATTTATAGTTCTACATGTCTTTGATAAAAAAAAATGTTTGGGCAAAAAAAAAATGGTTTGGGTAAAAGTTATAGCGTTTACAAACTATGGTACAAAAATGTGAATTTCCGCTTTTTGAAACGGCTCTGATTTTCTGAGCACCTGTCATGTTTCCTGAGGTTCTACAATGCCCAAACAGTAGAAAAACCCCACAAATGACCCCATTTCGGAAAGTAGACACCCTAAGGTATTCGCTGATGGGCATAGTGAGTTCATAGAACTTTTTATTTTTTGTCACAAGTTAGCGGAAAATGATGATGATTTTTTATTTTTTATTTTTTCTTACAAAGTCTCATATTCCACTAACTTGCGACAAAAAATAAAAAATTCTAGGAACTCACCATGCCCCTCACAGAATACCTTGGGGTGTCTTCTTTCCAAAATGGGGTCACTTGTGGGGTAGTTATACTGCCCTGGCAATTTAGGGGCCCAAATGTGTGAGAAGAACTTTGCAATCAAAATGTGTAAGAAATGACCGGTGAAATCCGAAAGGTGCACTTTGGAATATGCGCCCCTTTGCCCACCTTGGCAGCAAAAAAGTGTCACACATGTGGTATCGCCGTACTCAGGAGAAGTTGGGGAATGTGTTTTGGGGTGTCATTTTACATATACCCATGCTGGGTGAGAGAAATATCTTGGCAAAAGACAACTTTTCCCATTTTTTTATACAAAGTTGGCATTTGACCAAGATATTTTTCTCACCCAGCATGGGTATATGTAAAATGACACCCCAAAACACATTCCCCAACTTCTCCTGAGTACGGCGATACCAGATGTGTCACACTTTTTTGCTGCCAAGGTGGGCAAAGGGGCACACATTCCAAAGTGCACCTTTCGGATTTTGCAGGGCATTTTTTACACATTTTGATTGCAAAGTTCTTCTCACACATTTGGGCCCCTAAATTGCCAGGGCAGTATAACTACGCCACAAGTGACCCCATTTTGGAAAGAAGACACCCTAAGGTATTCCGTGAGGGGCACTGCGAGTTCCTAGAATTTTTTATTTTTTGTCACAAGTTAGCGGAAAATGATGATTTTTTTTTTTTCTCTTTTTTCCTTACAAAGTCTCATATTCCACTAACTTGCGACAAAAAATAAAAAATTCTAGGAACTCGCCATGCCCCTCACGGAATACCTTGGGGTGTCTTCTTTCCAAAATGGGGTCACTTGTGGCGTAGTTATACTGCCCTGGCAATTTAGGGGCCCAAATGTGTGAGAAGTACTTTGCAATCAAAATCTGTAAAAAATGACCGGTGAAATCCGAAAGGTGCACTTTGGAATATGTGCCCCTTTGCCCACCTTGGCATCAAAAAAGTGTCACACATCTGGTATCGCCGTACTCAGGAGAAGTTGGGGAATGTGTTTTGGGCTGTCATTTTACATATACCCATGCTGGGTGAGAGAAATATCTTGGCAAAAGACAACTTTTCAAATTTTTTTATACAAAGTTGGCATTTGACCAAGATATTTTTCTCACCCAGCATGGGTATATGTAAAATGACACCCCAAAACACATTGCCCAACTTCTCCTGAGTACGGCGATACCAGATGTGTCACACTTTTTTGCTGCCAAGGTGGGCAAAGGGGCACATATTCCAAAGTGCACCTTTCGGATTTTGCAGGGCATTTTTTACACATTTTGATTGCAAAGTTCTTCTCACACATTTGGGCCCCTAAATTGCCAGGGCAGTATAACTACCCCACAAGTGACCCCATTTTGGAAAGAAGACACCCCAAGGTATTCCGTGAGGGGCATGGCGAGTTCCTAGAATTTTTTATTTTTTGTCGCAAGTTAGTGGAATATGAGACTTTGTAAGGAAAAAAGAAAAAAAAAGAAAAATCATCATTTTCCGCTAAATTGTGACAAAAAATAAAAAATTCTAGGAACTCGCCGTGCCCCCCACGGAATACCTTGGGGTGTCTTCTTTCCAAAATGGGGTCACTTGTGGCGTAGTTATACTGCCCTGGCAATTTAGGGGCCCAAATGTGTAAGAAGTACCTTGAAATCAAAATGTGTAAAAAATGGCCTGCGAAATCCGAAAGGTGCCCCTTTGCCCACCTTGGCTGCAAAAAAGTGTCACACATCTGGTATCGCCGTACTCAGGAGAAGTTGGGCAATGTGTTTTGGGGGGTCATTTTACATATACCCATGCTGGGTGAGAGAAATATCTTGGCAAAAGACAACTTTTCCCATTTTTTTATACAAAGTTGGCATTTGACCAAGATATTTTTCTCACCCAGCATGGGTATATGTAAAAAGACACCCCAAAACACATTGCCCAACTTCTCCTGAGTACGGCGATACCACATGTGTGACACTTTTTTGCAGCCTAGATGCGCAAAGGGGCCCAAATTCCTTTTAGGAGGGCATTTTTAGACATTTGGATCCCAGACTTCTTCTCACACTTTCGGGCCCCTAAAAAGCCAGGGCAGTATAAATACCCCACATGTGACCCCACTTTGGAAAGAAGACACCCCAAGGTATTCAATGAGGGGCATGGCGAGTACCTAGAATTTTTTTTTTTTTTCATAAGTTAGCGGATATTGATTTTTTTTTGTTTTTTTTCTCACAAAGTCTCACTTTCCGCTAACTTAGGACAAAAAATTCAATCTTTCATGGACTCAATATGCCCCTCACGGAATACCTTGGGGTGTCTTCTTTCCGAAATGGGGTCACATGTGGGGTATTTATACTGCCCTGGCTTTTTAGGGGCTGAATGGAGCCTTACCAGGGGGGGAGTGATCAATGACAGGGGGATGATCAATGACAGGGGGGTGATCACCCATATAGACTCCCTGATCACCCCCCTGTCATTGATCACCCCCCCTGTAAGGCTCCATTCAGACGTCCGCATGATTTTTACGGATCCATGGATACATGGATCGGATCCACAGAACGCATGCGGACGTCTGAATGGAGCCTTACAGGGGGGTTATCAATGACAGGGGGTGATCAGGGTAATCAGGGTGATCACCCCCCTGTCACTGATCACCCCCCCTGTAAGGCTCCATTCAGACATCCGCATGATTTTTTACGGATCCATGGATACATGGATCGGATCCACAAAACGCATGCGGACGTCTGAATGGAGCCTTACAGGGGGGTTATCAATGACAGGGGGTGATCAGGGTAATCAGGGTGATCACCCCCCTGTCACTGATCACCCCCCCTGTGAGGCTCCATTCAGACATCCGCATGATTTTTTACGGATCCATGGATACATGGATCGGATCCACAGAACGCATGCGGACGTCTGAATGGAGCCTTACAGGGGGGTTATCAATGACAGGGGGTGATCAGGGTAATCAGGGTGATCACCCCCCTGTCACTGATCACCCCCCCTGTAAGGCTCCATTCAGACATCCGCATGATTTTTTACGGATCCATGGATACATGGATCGGATCCACAGAACGCATGCGGACGTCTGAATGGAGCCTTACAGGGGGGTTATCAATGACAGGGGGTGATCAGGGTAATCAGGGTGATCACCCCCCTGTCACTGATCACCCCCCCTGTAAGGCTCCATTCAGACATCCGCATGATTTTTTACGGATCCATGGATACATGGATCGGATCCACAGAACGCATGCGGACGTCTGAATGGAGCCTTACAGGGGGGTTATCAATGACAGGGGGTGATCAGGGTAATCAGGGTGATCACCCCCCTGTCACTGATCACCCCCCCTGTAAGGCTCCATTCAGACATCCGCATGATTTTTTACGGATCCATGGATACATGGATCGGATCCACAGAACGCATGCGGACGTCTGAATGGAGCCTTACAGGGGGGTTATTAATGACAGGGGGTGATCAGGGTAATCAGGGTGATCACCCCCCTGTCACTGATCACCCCCCCTGTAAGGCTCCATTCAGACATCCGCATGATTTTTTACGGATCCATGGATACATGGATCGGATCCACAGAACGCATGCGGACGTCTGAATGGAGCCTTACAGGGGGGTTATCAATGACAGGGGGTGATCAGGGTAATCAGGGTGATCACCCCCCTGTCACTGATCACCCCCCCTGTAAGGCTCCATTCAGACGTCCGCATGATTTTTACGGATCCATGGATACATGGATCGGATCCATAAAAATCATGCGGACGTCTGAATGGAGCCTTACAGGGGGGTGATCAATGACAGGGGGGTGATCAATGACAGGGGGTGATCAGGGAGTTTATATGGGTGATCACCTGCCTGTCATTGATCACCCCCCTGTAAGGCTCCATTCAGACGTCCGCATGATTTTTACGGATCCATGGATACATGGATCGGATCCGTAAAAATCATGCGGACGTCTGAATGGAGCCTTACAGGGGGGTGATCAATGACAGGGGGGTGATCAATGACAGGGGGTGATCAGGGAGTGTATATGGGTGATCACCCGCCTGTCATTGATCACCCCCCTGTAAGGCTCCATTCAGACGTCCGCATGATTTTTACGGATCCATGGATACATGGATCGGATCCGTAAAAATCATGCGGACGTCTGAATGGAGCCTGACAGGGCGGTGATCAATGACAGGGGGTGATCAGGGAGTGTATATGGGTGATCACCCGCCTGTCATTGATCACCCCCCTGTAAGGCTCCATTCAGACGTCCGCATGATTTTTACGGATCCATGGATACATGGATCGGATCCGTAAAAATCATGCGGACGTCTGAATGGAGCCTGACAGGGCGGTGATCAATGACAGGGGGTGATCAGGGAGTGTATATGGGTGATCACCCGCCTGTCATTGATCACCCCCCTGTAAGGCTCCATTCAGACGTCCGCATGATTTTTACGGATCCATGGATACATGGATCGGATCCGTAAAAATCATGCGGACGTCTGAATGGAGCCTGACAGGGCGGTGATCAATGACAGGGGGTGATCAGGGAGTGTATATGGGTGATCACCCGCCTGTCAATGATCACCCCCCTGTAAGGCTCCATTCAGACGTCCGCATGATTTTTACGGTTCCATGGATACATGGATCGGATCCGTAAAAATCATGCGGACGTCTGAACGGAGCCTGACAGGGGGGTGATCAATGACAGGGGGGTGATAAATGACAGGGGGGTGATCAGGGAGTTTATATGGGGTGATCAGGGGTTTATAAGGGGTTAATAAGTGACGGGGGGGGTGTAGTGTAGTGTAGTGTGGTGTTTGGTGGGACTGTACTGACCTACCTGTGTCCTCTGGTGGTCGATCCTAACAAAAGGGACCACCAGAGGACCAGGTAGGAGGTATATTAGACGCTGTTATGAAAACAGCGTCTAATATACCTGTTAGGGGTTAAAAAATTCGGATCTCCAGCCTGCCAGCGAGCGATCGCCGCTGGCAGGCTGGAGATCCACTCGCTTACCTTCTGTTCCTGTGAGCGCGCGCGCCTGTGCGCGCGCGTTCACAGGAAATCTCGCGTCTCGCGAGAAGACGCGTATATGCGTCCAGGAGGAATAAAGCAACCACCTCCCGGACGCATATACGCGTACGGCGGTCGGGAGGTGGTTAATAGGGCCACAAAAGTCATTTTAAGGAATAGTATAGGTGTACCACATCATCATCTAGCCCAGGGATAGATTTTTTGCTTTCCCTTCGGGATTCATGGATGTGCACTGGAACCCCCCGGATTGTGGTAGGACATATGGTTTCTCATTTGGTGCCGCCGAGCACTAGATTTAGTGCCGGCGAGCACTTATTATTGCCTACCACATCTATGCTTTTTGCTTAACTTTAATAATTTAATTTATTTTCATTTTGAGGGATATCTTTTCCATTCACACGTCCTCAAAATGGGGCCGCATCCGTTCCGCAATTTTGCAGAACAGTTGCAGACCCATTAATTTTCAATGGGGCCGAAATGTGCTGTCCGCATCTGCATTTGCGTATCCGCATCCGCATTTGCGGTTACGCACTTCTGTATCCGTGCTTCCGTTTCCAGAAAAAAAATATAGAACATGTCCTATTCTTGTCCACAATTGCAGACAAGATTAGGCATTTTCTATTATAGCGCCGGCGATGTGCGGTCCGCAAATTCCGGAATGCACATTGCCGGTCTCCGTGTTTTGTGGATCCGCAAAACACTTACGGACGTGTGAATGGACCCTCATAGTAAAATTATTAAAGGTTACGTTTTATCTTTATGTATATTCTAATGGATTGCCTTCTTGTACAATGTTATAATATACTTTCTATGTTAGAAATTAGATTATAGTCCATTTGTATTGTGCGGCAGTTGTGTGCGGTTCTGCTGCAATACTGCAGGTATATAGAGGGACAAGCATTATTGGAACAAATAATTTCTACTGGTGTGATATATCAGTTGTCCCCCCAAAAAACTGATTGAAGAGGGGTGTTATATACCAATATACTTTCTTTATAGTGCATTTGCGCATGCGCGCATGCGAAAATTATATTGACAATATTTTGCATTGAAAAAAATAATGGAGATTGCAAATTCAAATAATACATCTGGTATATCACTGTCCATGTTGTGGGACTATTTGTGCACTTCTAGTAATTATTTATTGGCTGCAAATATGAGCTGAAGGTTTTTCAGGTTCATCTGCCATTAAAATAAATGGGACCCGCCGCAAACTGGAGGTTCGCGAACATTTGATTGCGTTTGCGAACCGTCCCGGCAGATGTTCGTCCATCACTAGTCCTCAACCTGAATCTGTCCTTTTCTGTTCTCTGACTGTGAGAAGTATTATATGCTGTAGGCTCTACTCCACTTTTCAGCAAGGAAGAGCTAGGACAGTCAACAGCTACTGCCCAGCAAAGATGTGGAGGAGATGTCCGCCGCTTCCTGCGCTAGGCGGGTAAGTAGTGATGAGGGAGCTGGCATGGGAGCTGGTGTTGCAAGCAGTCAGGTTCCTGACCCAGAGACTGTTGAGGAGGACATCAGTGACTTGCAGACAGTACTTGATGATGATGAAGTAGCTGATAGCACATGGGAGCCATTTGATGAAGGGGCTTCATCATCATCGGGAGAAGAGGGTGGCAGCTTGCCCGTAAGGCAGCGGTGGAGCCAGCAAGTTGCTAGTGTGGCCAGGAGTCAACAGGGTGGTAGCAGTGGGAGGAAGGGAGCCAAACGTGCCCAGTGTAGACCACCCGCTTTTCAGGAGCCTACCTGCCCAAAAAGCAGTGTTGCAGGGGTTCACGGAAGCACTGGCAGTAGCAGTCAGTCAGTGCAGAGTGTTAGGGGTAAAATCACCTACCCAGCGGTGTGGCAGTTTTTGTTCAGCTGCCTGAGGAGGGAATATGGCCATTTGTAGAATCTGTGGGCAGAAGGTGAAGCGTGGCCAGGGTGCCAATGTTGGCACTACGACCCTGCATCAACATATGCAGCGTCACCATAAAGTGGCCTGGGAGAACTGTAGCTCCGATGTGGTGGTCCAGCCTGCCGCAGCAACCGCTGCATCACCCAGTGGCACACACCCGATTTCAGGCAGTCAAGGCTCCACAACCTCAGCCAAAGGGAGCTGTCTGTCCTTCCGATCATCTGCTGGAACTAATGCTCCTGCTCCTCCTCCCACTTCTCGTCAGTCATTTCATCATCAATCGATCATCGAAGCAATTGCCAAGAGACAATTCCCCAGAAGAAGCCAGATTGACTGGCGAAACAGCGTTGGGTCAGGAGAGAGATCGACACACCACTCAGTATGTTTATCCTTTTCTCTTAATCGCCAAGTCTGTTATCCTCACTTTTGTCTCCATTTGCCATTGCTTGGGGCTTATTGTCTTGAGGTGCCTTGGTGACCAGCATCTGATTATCTTAATATATTTCTCCCTGACTCCTGGTGTGCTGAAATCCCAGACCCTCTTTGGGTCCTATTCCTCTCCCTTGCATTCCACCTTTATGCTGCCATTTTTTATCTTCATGTATGTATTTTACATTTTCAATAAAGTTTATTGATATTTACTATGCAAAGACTTTTGTGCAATTTCTTTGGTGACAGTTAAGACTCCTTGTGGGTCCGCAATTCTTTGCGATCTTTTCTGTCCGGCAACAATTTGGTAGCCACATCTACACAGAGTAAAAAACACTATTTAAAGAAAGAATTTCTACTGGTGTGATTTTATATACTAATAATATATGTTCTATATAGTGCATTTAGGTAGTGCAGCATTTGTCTGCGGTTTGGCTGTGTTACCGCATCTACACAGAGTGAAAAACACTATTGGAACCAATCATTTCTACTGGTGTGATTTACCAGTTGCCCCCCTAAAAACTCATTGAGGCAGTGGTGTGATATACCTTCTTCTGCAAATACTGCTCTTCTATAAGGACTTTTGTCACAGGGTCATTTTGAAAATGACATCCAGAGGAAGAGGCAGGCCAGTCCGCAGGGGTGGTAGGGGTCGGGCAGGTGCACCAGGCCGGAGCCTAAGTGGGAAGTTGCAGAAGATGCATGCGATTATGTCAAAAGATGCACCAGACTTGGTTGAGTGGCTCACTCAGCCTTCTGCTTTTGCACCTTCGTCCTCCTCTTTATTTGCACCTTTTTCACTATCTGTTGTGTCCAGCCCCAAAGACACCACCACCACCATATCCTCTCCGCTTGAGTCAGATGAATTATTTTCCCATACATTCCAAGACCTTACCGATGTGCAGCCATTCTTGGCATCGGATCAAAAAGAGGAGGTATCAATGGTCGCCACCCAGCAGTCTGACGACAGTACCCAGATCATCCCAAGAAGGGTGGTCCTGCTGTTGCTGACTACTCCGACATCTCTAAAGTCATTGGTGGCAAAGGTGACGAATCCGATAATGATGTGTCAATGGACGTCACGTGGGTGCCCACAAGAGAGGAAGAGGAGGGGAGTTCAGAGGGAGAGATGGAGCAGCAGATAGGGAGGAGAAGCAGGCAGAACTTACAGTGCACAGTAGGCAAAAAGCAGACTGCTAATGTATCTGGAACAAAACATCCACCAAGCACAGTTACATCTGGCGCTCCCAGGATGCCGGCACATGGCTCCGCAGTGTGGGCTTTTTTTTAATGTGTCTGCTGCTGACAATAGTGTTGCCATCTGCAGCCTGTGCTGTCAATGCATAAGTCGTGGTAAGCCCAACACTCACCTAGGGACGACCGCCTTAAGAAGGCACCTGGCCTCCAATCACCGAGCTCTGTGGGAGGAACACTGTCAGAACCCACAAAGCCACACTCCCAGAGCTCACAATCCTGCCTCTTCTCCTTCTCCTCTCTTCTCCCAATTATCTTCCACTCCACTTTCCACTGTGCCATCATCACGTTCATCTGGTAAAAGGCAGGCTTCCTTGCCCCAAATGTTCGAGCGGAAAAAGATTATGACACCGGATAACCCTCTTGCCCAAAGGCTGACCGCTGGCTTGCCAGGACTGCTAGCCCGCTAACTACTGCCATATAAACTTGTGGACTTTGAGGCATTTAGAAAATTTGTGGCCACTGTAACACTGCAATGGAAGGTCCCCGGAAGGCAATATTTCTCCCAGAAGGGCATCCCAGAGCTATATGGCCACGTTCAGCGGCAAGTGAATGTATCTCTGGCACACAGTGTCGGTGACAAGATACATATGACCACAGACATGTGGTCTAGCAAACACAGGCAGGAAAGGTACATAACTTTTACTGCCCACTGGGAGAACCTTCTGATGGCCGTCAAGCATGCAACCCGTGGCACCCGTGTAGATTTGGTGTTACCACCACGAATTGCATGCAGGCCTTCCTCTTCTTCTCCTCCTCCTACTCCATCCTCCCTCTCCTCCTCGGCTGACTTCTCCTTTTCCGCTGCTACCGTATCTTCCGCTGAACCCCCCAAGCTCCCCAGGACCTATTTGACTTGTCAGGTGAGACTTTGCCATGCTGTGCTGCGTCTGTTGTGCCTAGAAGCCAAGAGCCACACTGGCCATTTTTGGAAGATCTTACATGGCCATGGCTCACCTTGCTGACATTCAGCGGCGACACCACCTGCCCGTCAGACGTCTGATTTGTACTCCACCTTGTATATGCTTAACTCCACCTTGTATATGGAACTCCACCTTGTATATGCTTAATAGGCTGCTCTAGCAGAAACGTGCAGTTAATGACTACTGTACCTGTACGAACTCTGTGGCAGGACAGGTTCTTGGAAGCTTGTTTTTTTTTTCCACCACGCCAGTGGCTGCTCATGTGCGACGTATGCAGAGTTCTGCAGCCATTTGATGGAATCACCAAACTGGTCAGTCGCAGCCAGGGCGCCATCAGTGACATCATACCTTACGCCTTCTTTCTGGAGCGCGCATTGAGTTGTGTCATTGATCAAGCCATCGAGGAGCAGGAAGATAAGAAAGTCGCAATACTGTATGAATTCCCAGGGGGGCTATTCCATCTGAGACAAGTCAACAACAGGAGTCTGTAGAGGAGTCAGTCAGAGAAGAATGGTGCCGGGGCAGAGGAGGAGCAAGAAGAGCATGCTTTAAACGTTTCTGGGATCCCTGGTGTTGTCCACAGCAGTTCTAGGCCTTGCTTCGAGAAATTCTGCTTTTGCAGGCGCTGGCAGAGGAATTTCCATTCACAGAGAAACATTTGCTGGTACCAATCCAACAGCGCATGGAAGAAGAGGGTGGTTTGAAGATGTGTTGGTCACTTCGGATATGAGATCGATCTTACAACCAACCCATCGACAGCCTTCCTCCGGATCCAGCCTCAGAAAATCGCCTAGACCGACAGGACGCTCTGACAACCGATGAAACCCTGGACTACTGGGTGTGCAGGCTTGACCTGTGGCCAAAGCTGGCACAATTTGCCATGGAACTGTTGGCTTGCCTCTTGTCCAGTATCCCGTCCGAAAGGACATTCAGCGCAGCAGGGGGAATCGTGACCGATAAGTGTAGACTACCTTAGAGGAAATCAACACATGTGACGAGTCGACCATGTTTGATTGAAATTCCTCATGACAGCCCACAAATATCCGCCACCACCCAGAACAAATCATGGTCCCTGTCTTAGGTAAATACAGCGGCATGAAAGGCCTTTTATGTCTGTTGAATGCATAATTTTTTAGGCCTTTGCTGGCCCACAGTTACATATTTGTCCTGTGACCACCTAATGTGCCTCCAGCCACAGAATCCAAAGTTCTTTGCTGTCAGGTGAACGCCTATTGGCTAATTTTTGGGGCCTGCACTGTCCGACATTTACATATTTATCCTGTGACCGCCTTATGTACCTCCAGCCACAGAATCCAAAATTCTTTGCTGTCAGGTGAACGCCTATTGGATAATTTTTGGGGCCTGTACTGGCTGACATTTACATATTTATCCCAAATTATTTGCTGTCAGGTGTATGCCTATTGGCTAATTTTTGGGGCCTGTACTGGTCTACAGTTACATATTTATCCTGTGAACACCAAATTTGCCTCCAGCCACAGAATCCAAAGTTCTTTGCTGTCAGGTGAACGCCTATTGGATAATTTTTGTGACCTATACTGGCCGACATTTACATATTTATCCTGTGACCGCCTAATGTACCTCCAGCCACAGAATCCCAAATTCTTTGCTGTCAGGTGAACGCCTATTGACTAATTTTTGGGGCCTGTACTGGCCTACAGTTACATATTTATCCTGTGAACGCCGAATGTACCTCTAGCCACAGAATCTAAAGTTTTTTGCTGTCAGGTGTACGCCTATTGGCTAATTTTTTGGCCCTGTACTGGACGACAGTTACATATTTATCCTGTGAACGCCTAATGTACCTCTAGCCACAGAATCCAAAGTTCTTTGCGGTCAGGTGTACGCCTATTGGCTAATTTTTTGGGCCTGTACTGGCTGATATTTACATATTTATCCTGTGAATGCCTAATGTACCTCCAGCCACAGAATCCCAAGTTCTTTGCCTATTGGCTAATTTTTTGGGCCTGTACTGGCCGATATTTACATATTTATTTTGTGATCGCCTAATGTACCTCCAGCCACAGAATCCCAAATTCTTTGCTGTCAGGTGAATGCATATTGGCTAATTTTTGGGGCCTGTACTGGTCTACAGTTACATATTTATCCTGTGAACACCAAATTTGCCTCCAGCCACAGAATCCAAAGTTCTTTGCTGTCAGGTGAACGCCTATTGGATAATTTTTGTGACCTATACTGGCCGACATTTACATATTTATCCTGTGACCGCCTAATGTACCTCCAGCCACAGAATCCCAAATTCTTTGCTGTCAGGTGAATGCCTATTGACTAATTTTTGGGGCCTGTACTGGCCTACAGTTACATATTTATCCTGTGAACGCCTAATGTACCTCTAGCCACAGAATCCAAAGTTCTTTGCTGTCAGGTGAACGCCTATTGGCTAATTTTTGGGGCCTGTACTGGCCTACAGTTACATATTTATCCTGTGACCGCCAAATATACCTCCAGCCTCAGAATCCAAAGTTCTTTGCTGTCAGGTGAATGCCTATTGGCTAATATTTGGGGCCTGTACTGGCCTACAGTTACATATTTATCCTGTGACCGCCAAATATACCTCCAGCCTCAGAATCCAAAGTTCTTTGCTGTCAGGTGAATGCCTATTGGCTAATATTTGGGGCCTGTACTGGCCTACAGTTACATATTTATCCTGTGAATGCCTAATGTACCTCCAGCCACAGAATCCAAAGTTCTTTGCTGTCAGGTGAATGCCTATTGGCTAATATTTGGGGACTGCACTGGCCCACAGTTACATATTTATCCTGTGAATGCCTAATGTACCTCCAGCCATAGAATCCAAAGTTCTTTGCTGTCAGGTGAACGCCTATTGGCTAATTTTTTGGGCCTGTACTGGCCGATATTTGCATATTTATCCTGTGAATGCTTAACCCCTTAGTGACCAAGCCTGTTTGGGCCTTTATGACCAAGCGTTTTTCTTCCTTTTTTCATCGTCGCGTTCCAAGAGCTATAACTTTTTTATTTTTTCGTCTATATAGCTTTATGAGGGCTTGTTTTTTACGGGACAAGTTGTAGTTTTTAATGGAACCATTTTTGGGTACACATAACTTTCTGATTAACTTTTATTAACTCTTTCTGGGAGGGAGATGGGGGAAAATAGCAATACTGCCACTGCGTTTTTGCATTATAAATTTTACGGCGTTCATTTTTCGGTACAAATAACATAATATCTTTATTCTCTGGGTCAGTACGATTACAGTGATACTAAATACTTATAATTTTTTTAACGTTTTACTACTTTTTTTTCCAATAAAACCCCTTTTATTAACCAAAAAAATGATTTTGCATTGCCACTTCACAAGACCCATAACTTTTTTTTTTCTTTTTCTATGGAGTTGTGTGAGGGCTTGATTTTTGAGGGACAACTTGTATTTTTCATTGGTATCATTTTGGAGTAAATGGCGCTTTTTGATCGCTTGTTATTACGTTTTTTTCGGTGGAAACTAAGAATAAATTAGAAATTCTTTCTTTTTTTTATTTTTATTTTTTACGGCGTTCACCATAGGGGATAATTTATGTAATATTTATGTAGTCCGGGTCGTTACGGACGCGGCAATACCAAACATATGGGGGATATTTTCTTTTTGCAATTTTTTTCATTGAAAAGCGTATTTTCAATGAAAAAAAAAGCATATTTTTTTATTTTATGGAATTTTTTTATTTAATAAATGTGTATTTATTTATTTATTTATTTTTTTACTACTTAAAAGTCCCACAAGGGGACTATAATATACAGTATTTTGATTGCTTTTAAAATGTAATGCATTATCTCTATAAGGCATTACATTTCAATAGCATTTCAATAGCATTTCAATAGCGATGCTATTCAAACCTTGACCAGCAGGTGGCGCCAGAGAGGCACGGCCTGCTGGAAATAACTGAAGACAGGCTCGGGGCCCTGATCGGAAGTGAGGTAAGCTTCCGAACACATCAGCACCCCGCGATCTTATTTTCGGGGTGCTGATGGGAGACAGAGGGAGTCCGCTCCCTCTGTCACCACTTTACATGCAGCGGGCGCCATTGCGCCCGGCATGTAAAGGGTTAAACAGCCCGGATCGGCACTCCTGCCGGTCCGGGCTGTTAGAGCAGGGTCCCGGCTCTCATGTGAGAGCCGGGTCCGTGCTCCCCGCTGCACGGGGGAGCCGCGCAGCGCTTAGACCGGGCCGCCGTAAAAACGCGGCAGCCCAGCCTAAGGCCCCTTAGTGACCGCCGTAAAAACACGTATGGGTGGTCACTAAGGGGTTAATGTACCTCCAGCCACAGAATCCCATGTTCTTTACTGTCAGGTGAATGCCTATTGGCTAATATTTGGGGACTGTACTGGCCTACGGTTACATATTTATCCTGTGAACGCCTAATGTACCTCCAGCCACAGAATCCAAACGCTTATTAGCTAATTTTTGGGGCCTATACTGGCCGACAGTTACATATTTATCCTGTGACCGCCTAATATACCTCCAGCCTCAGAATCCAAAGTTCTTTGCTGTCAGGTGAATGCCTATTGGCTAATATTTGTGGCCTATACTGGCCTACAGTTACATATTTATCCTGTGACCGCCTAATGTACCTCCAGCCACAGAATCCAAAGTTCTTTGCTATCAGGTGAATGCCTATTGGCAAATTTTTGGGGCCTGTACTAGAGTAGCAAGTTCTGACAACAATACTTAGTGCACCAATCACTAATATCTCATGAGACCTTAAAAAAAGTGAAGTTGTGTGTTCCGCGAAAAAATAAATGGGATCATTAGGGATTTTCGCAATGACGTTTTTTTTTTAAACACTCGATCTGCATATACAGCAATTGTTATAACATGCATGTGAAATGTAATCAAATACACTGCTTTAATGACAAATTACTTACAGTGATCAGAAATTCTTCCTCAACGTCGCAAAAATTGTTGCCTGCCTTTAAAGTGAATGGGGCCTGCCACAAGCTTGCGGTTTGTGAACATTTGATTGCATTCTTGAACCGTCCCGGCCGATGTTCGTCCATCACTATGCCAGAGACAATACATAACATTTACGGCCCACTGGGTGAATGTTGTTCCTGAACAGCCACACCAGCAACTTGGCCAGGTGACGCTGCTTACGCCTCCACGTTCTCACGCCGTTGGTCTTGCAACAATTTACGGCTCTGCCTCCTCCCCCTCCACCGTGTCCTCAGCCTTTAGTGCAGGGTCAATTCACAGTGCCCCTCCAGCATAAAACATGTACAGGGCACGGCGGTCTCCAGCTCTTCTGCACCTCGTTTGCCTGGGTGAACGTAGTCACACAGGGGAGGAACTGCTCCCTGTCCTTCATCAAGAAATCAAATCCTGGCTTTCTCAGCAACAACTCAAAATCGGAACCATGGTGACAAATAACGGGAAGAACATTGTGTCGGTGCTGTGGCAAGGTGGGCTGAGCCATGCGCTCTGCATGGCACATGTGTTCAATCTGGTTGTCAAGCGGTTCAAGTCTTCCACCCATCTGCAAGACCTTGCATGCACTTCAGCCACTCATATACAGCTGCAGCTCAAGGAGGGTCCTTGAGCTGCAGCGGCATAACGGCATCCCCTAACATAGGCTGATATGCGATGTTTCCCCCCATTGGAATTTCACCCTCCATATGTTGGATTGACTATACGAATACAGACAGGCCATAAACGATTTCTTGATTATCCAAGCGGACAGGAGTACTCCCCTGTGTAACTTTGATGTCAGCCAGTGGCAGCTCATGCGTGACACCTGCCATTTGCTCAGGCGCTTTGAGGAGGCCACATTATTTGTCACTCACCAGTACTGCAGGATGAACGTCATTCCACTGCTTCATGTCCTGGAACAGATGCTAGTAAATCTGGCTGGACAGGGGACTGGAGAAGTGGCGCCTAGATCTCAAGGCCACATGAGACTTGTGGGGGCTCAACTGGAGGAGGACATTGGAGCACAAGCAATGTGTAGCGAAATGGGTGGTTTTTACACACAGGAGAGCAGGAGCAGCCAGAGGAACTACAGGGCGATGAAGAAGAGGAGGCAGAGGACCCAGACACACCGTGGCAGTATGCAATGGAGATGGAGGCAGGGAATCCCCAAGGAGAACTTGCCTGTCCACCCAAAATGTGGAGAGACTGACCTTTGTCAAGATGAATCAGGCGTGGATCTGCCAGGATTTCCACCCACCAATGCCTGATGCATCATATTAGATAATCCATGCAGCCTCACCCAAACCTTGAGAAAATATACCGTTTTTTTCTAACTACCTGCCTCAGCTACTATTCTGATGCTGCCACCCGCCTGATGCCACACATATGATGCCGAGTGCTACATCTTCAGCTGGTAATGGTATTGCCACCCACATCCCTACTCTGTCACCTAGGCATTCTGTGGGCTCCGGATGCTGCTTACATATGTCACCTTGCCACATTTTGGCCTACTTATCCTGCTGCCACCTCCACACTGTCATTGTGCCAACCTGTGTCCTCCTCCTGATGCTGATACTGCCACCTCCACACTCTGTCATTGTGGCACTCTGTGGCCTCCTGATGCTGCTGCCACCTCCATACTGTCATTTTGCCACCCTGTGGCCTTCTGATGCTGCTGCCACCTCCACACTGTCATTTTGCCACCCTGTGGCCACCTCACCACTATGTCATTGGATTATTCTGTGGACTTCTCATGCTGTTCCCACCCTCCCCACTTCATGACTGGGCCACTATTTTGCCTTTCGGCCTGGCTGACATCATGGTTTTTTACCCTTCTTCGATCTGTCTGATGCTCAAACGGATCCTGTCTATGTAACAGCTGTAAGGCCTGCATGACATGGTCCCTATTTTGCATCAGAATTGGCTTATGATTTCATAGCCAAAAGCAAGAGTGGGTACAAAACACAGAATATTCCATTCACGTGTCATCTCTGTTTTGGATCCACTCCTTAGCTTTAGCAATACTAATGGATTACTGAACAAATGCTGACTGAGTGAAGGTGGATGCTCCACAGACAGGATCCGTTTTTGTGGGTTATTGGTCTGACAGATCAGAGGAAGGGCAAAATAATCAGTGACGTCAACACAAACTTACTGCTGACACCCTCTCCACTCTGTCGGGGGGTTTTACTTGTATAAGCATTTAATAGAACATGTTCTTTAGAAATCTATGTGGAATCAGTTGCCGACGGTGTAAAAAGAGTGTGCTTCTTCTTGATGCTAACATTGACTTGTAAGGTTGAGTTCACACTTGAGTTATTTGGTCAGTTTTGGCCCCGTAACTGCCCAAAATAATGAAGTGTGCGTGTTACTGCAAGGCACAGTTTTCAACATCACTATAAAGGTTCTCTGCAGCCAGGAAATAGCAGTTTTTTTAATATGATTCGCCGCAAATAAATTTGAATTGAACCAAATTATTTTGAAAAATTTGGCGAACCGGCAAAATCAAATTTTTTAGAAATTCGGTCATCTCTCTTTAATGAAATAGTTATTATGATTTATGTGTAATATTTCTGTTTTGGAAATTTATATATATATATATATATATATATATATATATATATATATATATACACATATATTAAAAAATATCTAAATAAATATATATATAATAAGACGTACAGTATATATAGATGTAATTTATTTTTTTCACAAAAAAATACTGCATGGAAAAGTGAACAGATGCAATCAATATAATGGATCGGATCACATTGAGTGCAGGACGCATGCAAGCAAATGTGTGCGTGGAAAAACCTGATGTAATGCTGTATAAAATGTATATATAAAAGTGATCCTTCGAGATACATTGGCCTCAGGATACAATATTTTCAACAAACAATGGTCTTTTCTGACCCATCATAAGTTGAAACCAGACTTAACATACAAGGCCTCAGACTCAGATCCAACCAATTAAGGTCACTTCTCTGGTAAAATAACTATTATTTACCAGTTATTAGCTATTCCTGATTGTTACATGTAAGGACTTGTTTTATCTGTCTTAGTTATCTGCTTATTTTTCTTAAATCTTTATTTTCTCTTATCTTGGATTACATTTTACAATTAGTATTGTAACTTGAGGGACCACTATACTAGCAGAAGGACCTGGCTTTGCACGGGTATATTTCATCTGTGTGTATCGTTAAAATATATGGACAGTATTCACTATAACAGTGACATCTACAGTACCCCGCCCCTTTAAAATTTACCTCCACAACGGCCTGCACCCTTAATAATAGTAACAGCCACAGTGCCCTCCCCTTTAACAGTGACCTCCACAGCGACTACCCCTTTATTAGTGACCTCCACAGTACCCCTTCTCGTTAACAGTGAATTCCACAAAAACCCATCCCCTTTACAGTGACCTCCACAGAGCTCAGTTCCCTTAAAATGTGACCTCCACAACACCCCGCCCCTTTAACAGTGACCTCTACAGCACCCCACCCCTTAACACTGACCTCCATAGAGGATCATCCCCTTAACTGTGACCATGACCATTCCCTGCTCCTTAACAGGGACCTCCACAGCGCTCGTCCCTTTAACAGTGACCTCCACAGCGGTCACCCCTTTATTAGTGACCTCCACAGTACCCCATCTCCCTAACAGTGACTTCCACAACACCTTGTCTCCTTAACAGTGGCCTCGAGAGCAATCTGTCCCTTAACACTTACATCCACAGCAGCCTGTCCCTAGGGTGACCAGAGGTCCAGTTTTAGGCCAAACAGTCCGGCATTCAGACTACCTGTCCTTTGTTTGGTGCAGGGTCTGGACGGATACATGGATGTCCTTTTGAACAGCTCACTTTCAGACAGTAGCACTATGCTGTCTGAGTGTGAACTGCAGGGAGAAAGTTACCCTCCCTCTTACCCCTGCAGGTGATAAAAGTTGGGGGCAGGGGCGTGTCTTAGCGAAACCAAGATGGGGTTTTTAAATCCATATTTTAAAGGTGGCCTGAATGGCCACCCTACCTGCCCCTTAACTGTGACCTCCACAGCACTCCGCTCCTTTAAAAGTGTCATCCACAGCGCCCTGCCCCTTTAAAGCTAACCTATAGCAGTGATGAAAAATGTCTGGGTTGTTATGGAAACTTGGTTTAAAACTATGTGTATGTGGAGACTAAGCGCCTGTGAGCTTCTATTGGCTGATAAGCGTCATGTGACTAGGCTTCTATTGGCTAATGCATTTATGCAAATGGTACATGCTAGAGAGCTGAGACCCAGTCTAAAACCTTCCCACACCTGATGTACCTGTGTGCCAAATTTTGTGATTGTAAATCGCGGATTCCTTTAGTGGACATACATGCATACACATACATAAACTCAACTCAACTCAGCTTTATATAACATATATATATATATATATATATATATATATATATATTTACAGTACAGGTGAAAAGTTTGGACACACCTTCTCATTCAAAGAGTTTTCGTTATTTTCATGACTATGAAAATTGTAGATTCACACTGAAGGCATCAAAACTATGAATTAACACATGTGGAATTATCTACATAACAAAAAAGTGCGAAGCAACTGAAAATATGTCATATTCTAGGTTCTTCAAAGTAGCCACCTTTTGCTTTGATTACTGCTTTGCACACTCTGGGCAGTCTCTTGATGAGCTTCAAGAGGTAGTCCCCTAAAATGGTTTTCACAGGTGTGCCCTGTCAGGTTTAATAAGTGGGATTTATTGCCTTATAAATGGGGTTGGGACTATCAGTTGCGTTGTGGAAAAGTCAGGTGGATACACAGCTGATAGTCCTACTGAATAGACTGTTAGAATTTGTATTATGGCAAGAAAAAAGCAGCTAAGTAAAGAAAAACGAGTGGCCATCATTACTTTAAGAAATGAAGGTCAGTCAGTCCGAAAAATTGGGAAAACTTTGAAAGTGTCCCCAAGTGCAGTCACAAAAACCACCAAGCGCTACAAAGAAACTGTAGACCAAGAGTCACCTCTGCTGTGGAGGATAAGTTCATCCGAGTCAACGGCCTCAGAAATCGCAGGTTAACAGCTGCTCAGATTAGAGACCAGGTCAATGCCACACAGAGTTCTAGCAGCAGACACATCTCTAGAACAACTGTTAAGAGGAGACTGTGTGAATCAGGCCTTCATGGTAGAATATCTGCTAGGAAACCACTTCTAAGGACAGGCAACAAGCAGAAGAGACTTGTTTGGGCTAAAGAACACAAGGAATGGACATTAGACCAGTGGAAATCTGTGCTTTGGTCTGAATTTGAGATCTTAGGTTCCAATCACCATGTCTTTGTGCGAAGCAGAAAAGGTGAACGAATGGACTCTACATGCCTGGTTCCCACCGTGAAGCATGGAGGAGGAGGTGTGATGGTGTGGGGGTCAAAATTGAAGGCATACTGAACCAGCATGGCTACCACAGCATCTTGCAGCGGCATGCTATTCCATCCGGTTTGCGTTTAGTTGGACCATTATTTATTTTTCATCATTTATTGGCGCAGCACCCAGGACAATGATGGGGTTCTGCGCCAAATGACCTGGCCTCCACAGTCACCTGACCTGAACCCAATCGAGATGATTTGGGGTGAGCTGGACCGCAGAGTAAAGGCAAAGGGTCCAACAAGTGCTAAGCATCTCTGGGAACTTCTTCAAGACTGTTGGAAGACCATTTCAGGTTACTGCCTCTTAAGGCCTCGTTCACACTTCAGTGTTTGGTCAGTGATTTCCATCAGTGATTTGTGAGCCAAAACCAGAAGAGAGGCCTCCACAGACATAACGTATAAGGGAAAGATCTGCTCCTGTTCTGTGTTTAGAGCCAGACCTGGTTTGGGCTCACGAATCACTGATGGAAATCACTGACCGAACACTGACGTGTGAATGAGGCATAAAGCTCATCAAGAGAATGCCAAGAGTGTGCAAAGCAATAATCAAAGCAAAAGGTGGCTACTTTGAAGAACCTAGAATATGACATATTTTCAGTTGTTTCACACTTTTTTGTTATGTATATAATTCCACATGTGTTAATTCATAGTTTTGATACCTTCAGTGTGAATCTACAATTTTCATAGTCATGAAAATAAAGAAAACTCTTTGAATGAGAAGGTGTGTCCAAACCTTTGGTCTGTACTGTGTATATATATATATATATATATATATATATATATATATATATATATAGTGGGATGCGAAAGTTTGGGCAACCTTGTTAATCATCATGATTTTCCTGTATAAATCGTTGGTTGTTACGATAAAAAATTTCAGTTAAATATATTATATAGGAGACACACACAGTGATATTTGAGAAGTGAAATGAAGTTTAATGGATTTACAGAAAGTGTGCTATAATTGTTTAAACACAATTAGGCAGGTGCATGAATTTGGGCACTGTTGTCATTTTATCGATTCCAAAAGCGTTAGAACTAATTATTGGAACTCAAAGTGGCTTGGTAAGCTCAGTGACCCCTGACCTACATACACAGGTGAATCCAATTATGAGAAAGAGTATTTAAGGGGGTCAATTGTAAGTTTCCCTCCTCTTTTAATTTTCTCTGCAGAGTAGTAATATGGGGGTCTCAAAACAACTCTCAAATGACCTGAAGACAAAGATTGTTCACAATCATGGTTTAGGGGAAGGATACAGAAAGCTGTCTCAGATATTTCAGCTGTCTGTTTCCACAGTTAGGAACATATTGAGGAAATGGAAGACCACAGGCTCAGTTCAAGTTAAGGCTCGAAGTGGCAGACCAAGAGAAATCTGAGATAGACAGAAGCGACGAATGGTGAGAACAGTCAGAGTCAACCCACAGACCAGCACCAAAAACCTACGACATCATCTTGCTGCAGATGGAGTCACTGTACATCGTTCAACTATTCGGCGCACTTTACACAAGGAGATGCTGTATGCGAGAGTGATGCAGAGGAAGCCTTTTCTCCGCCCACAGCACAAAAAGTGCCGCTTGAGGTGGGCTAAAGCACATTTGGACAAGCCAGCTTCATTTTGGAATAAGGTGCTGTGGACTGATGAAACTAAAATTGAGTTATTTGGCCATAACAAGGGGCGTTATGCATGGAGGAAAAACAACACAGCATTCCAAGAAAAACACCTGCTACCTACAGTAAAATATGGTGGTGGTTCCATCATGCTGTGGGGCTGTGTGGCCAGTGCAGGGACTGGGAATCTTGTCAAAGTTGAGGGACGCATGGATTCCACTCAGTATCAGTAGTTTCTGGAGACCAATGTCCAGGAATCAGTGACAAAGCTGAAGCTGCGCAGGGGCTGGATCTTTGAACAAGACAACGACCCTAAACACTGCTCAAAATCTACTAAGGCATTTATGCAGAGGAACAAGTACAACGTTGTGGAATGGTCATCTCAGTCCCCAGACCTGAATATAATTGAAAATCTGTGGTGTGACTTAAAAAGAGCTGTCCATGCTCGGAAGCCATCAATCTGAATGAACTAAAGATGTTTTGTAAAGAGGAATGGTCCAAAATACCTTCAACCAGAATCCAGACTCTCATTGGAACCTACAGGAAGCGTTTAGAGGCTGTAATTTCTACAAAAGGAGGATCTACTAAATATTGATTTCATTTCTTTTTTGTGGTGCCCAAATTTATGCACCTGCCTAATTTTGTTTAAACAATTATAGCACACTTTCTGTAAATCCAATAAACTTCATTTCACTTCTCAAATATCACTTGTGTGTCTCCTATATGATATATTTAACTGACATTTTTTTTTATTGTAACAACCAACGATTTATACAGGAATATCATGACGATTAACAAGGTTGCTCAAACTTTCGCATCCCACTGTATATATATATATATATATATATATATATTGTGGGGGTTAGCTCACTAGTAGGGGGCACAGCAGTCAGAGACAGTGACACAATGGCACAGTTCACACAGGGGTTGCCTGTTTTCTTTATTTTCGTCCACAAACAAAATATAAGGCCTTTACATTCAGGCAAAGATACAAAATAAATTCTCCTGAGGACACAGCACGGCGAAACGTACGTCGGGGAGATTCAGCGCTTATTATTGACCTTCATAGGTAGGTTCATTTGCTATCAATGGCTAGCGTTTTGACATTAGTCACTTCATTCAGCAGTACATGTTTTTCGGTTTAGGAAGTGTAACAGCTTCCACACTCCCATATATGGGTGATTGCATCTAGAATATTAATGCTAGTGCACCCCAGCTTCATGGTTTGGTAGACTTCACCTTTCTGCTGATGTACACCATTGATAGTTCCTCTTATGTTAATAGTCTCACACAAGTGATAAGTGCGTTAGTTATTAGACTCCTTTATCACAAAGGCTCATTATTATCTGTATAATGTAATGTTATATTGGTATAATTATGTTCACAATTACGATTGTTCAATAAAGATCATGTTAAAAAATTTTAAAAAAATTCTATGGGATTTTGTATACTCATTCAGCGAAGTTTACTATCTATATGAAACCCGTTCTGGACAGGAAGGGAATGAGGAGCCCCACTACCAACCTGCATCCTCATTCCATTAAATCCAGGCCCGACAACACCATTTACCAAAGTCCTCAGCAAACTGTTTTGCTAAGGCAGACCAGCTTTTCCTGGATTTCTGATATCTCACCCAGTTTCCTAGTTGAGATATCCACCTCCTGTAGCATAGTACATGGTATATGAAAGAAACCTAGGGGAAATATAACGATTCGCTACTACTTTTCCAGTCACTCTCTCACATACCCTCCCCCTTTGTTCGAACCTGTGGGGCCGAACACTTTTACTCACCAAACAGTGTGTTCTGGATAGGGCATCGGCATTCCCTTGCAGTTTGCCTGACCTGTGCTCAACCAAAAATTTAAAGTTTTGTAAAGTCAGAAACCACCTTGTGACTCTCGCGTTTTTCTCCTTGGCCTGACTCATCCATGTAAGGGGGGAATGATCTGTCACCAACCTGAACTGTCGACCCAACAAGTAATATCTTAGAGTCTCTAGAGCCCATTTAATTGCCAGACATTCCCGTTCAACAATACTATAATTTTTCTCCGCAGGAGTAAGTTTTCTACTCAAGTATGTCACGGGGTGTTCTTCTCCCCCAACCTCCTGTGACAGGACTGCCCCTAAACCAACATCAGAGGCATCAGTCTGTACAGTAAACACCTTTTTGAAATCTGGGGTCATCAACACTGGTTGTCTACAAAGGGCCGACTTTAACTCCTGAAATGCACTCTCAGCTTCTGTGCTCCATTTTACCATGGCCGACTTACTTCCCTTAGTGAGGTCTGTCAAGGGTACTGCTACACTAGCAGAGTTTGGGATAAACCTACGGTAATACCCCACAATTCCCAAAAAGGCTCTCACTTGTTTTTTGGTTAAGGGCCTGGGCCAATCTTGGATGGCTTCTACCTTATTCACTTGAGGTTTTATTACACCTCTCCCAATTATATACCCTAGATAACGTGCTTCCTCAAGACCTAAAGCACACTTCTTAGGGTTTGCTGTTAACCTGGCTGCCCGGAGGGAATCCAACACCGCCTGCACTTTTGGTAAATGACTTTCCCAGTCATCACTAAAAATGATGATATCATCTAAATAAGCAGAAGCATATCTACGATGAGGTTTAAGGATGACATCCATTAACCTTTGGAAGGTTGCTGGAGCCCCATGTAACCCGAAGGGCATGGTGACATACTGAAAAAGGCCTTCTGGAACAACAAAAGCAGTTTTTTCTTTAGCACTGTCAGTAAGGGGCACTTGCCAGTACCCCTTGGTTAGGTCAAGGGTAGAGAAATACCTTGCATGGCCAAGTCTCTCAATTAATTCATCTACTCTTGGCATTGGGTATGCGTCAAACTTTGACACTTCATTTAATTTTCGGAAATCATTACAGAACCTCACTGTACCATCTGGCTTTGGGATTAGGACTATGGGATTGGACCACTCACTTTGTGACTCTTCAATCACCCCGAGTTCTAACATATTTTTTACTTCTTCAGATATAGCTTGTCTCCGAGCTTCAGGTACCCTATATGGTTTCAAGTGAACTCGTACCTGTGGCTCAGTGACTATGTCATGTTTGATAACTGAAGTGCGCCCAGGCAAATCTGAGAACACATCAGTGTTTCTTGAGACAAATTCTTTTGTCTCCTGCATTTGAAACTTGGACAAGGATTCTGAAATATGCACACCTACAGTATTATTACAAGAATTGTTTATCTTATTTGCAGACAACTCTGGGGCAACACTGCAAGGGGAACTCACTGCTGACAGAGTCTCTCTGTCCTTCCAGGGTTTGAGCAAATTTATATGATACAGCTGTTCAGGCTTTTACCAGGCTGGTAAACTTTATAATTTACCTCTCCCACTTTTTCTATTACCTCGTATGGCCCTTGCCACTTAGCCAGGAATTTACTTTCTACAGTGGGCACTAGCACCAACACTCGGTCACCAGGGTTAAAGGTTCTAACTTTAGCTGACCGGTTGTAGACACAACTTTGTGCCTTCTGAGCCTGCTCTAAGTGTTTTTTGACGATGGGCATGACAGCAGCTATTCTGTCTTGCATGAGAGCAATATGCTCTATTACACTTCGGTAAGGGGTGGGTTCTTGTTCCCAAGTTTCCTTAGCAATGTCAAGGAGACCACGTGGGTGTCTGCCATATAAGAGCTCAAATGGGGAGAAACCTGTTGAGGACGGCGGTACTTCCCGAACTGCAAACATCAAATAAGGTAACAAACAATCCCAGTCCTTTCCATCCTTGCTAACCACTTTTTTTAACATGCCCTTCAGTGTCTTGTTAAATCTTTCAACTAGACCATCAGTTTGAGGGTGATAAACGGAAGTACGCAGGTGTTTAATCTTCAAGAGCTTACACATTTCTTTAGTGACCTTGGACATGAAAGGAGTCCCCTGATCCGTAAGGATCTCCTTTGGTATGCCTGTGCGAGAAAACATGTAAAAAAGCTCTTTGGCAATAAGCTTAGCAGAGGTGTTTCGTAAAGGCACTGCCTCAGGATAACGTGTGGCGTAATCTAACACCACAAGTATATGTTTATGTCCCCGTGCAGACTTTACAACAGGGCCTACCAAATCCATGGCCACCCTTTCAAATGGTACTTCTATAATTGGCAAGGGGACCAGAGGACTTCTAAAATGTGACACAGGAGAGGTTAGTTGACACTCTGGGCAGGATTCACAAAACCTCTGTACCTCAGAAAAAATCCCTGGCCAAAAGAAACGCTGGAGGATGCGTTCTCTGGTCTTTTCAGACCCAAGATGACCTCCCAGCACATGCTTGTGTGCTAGATCCAATACCAGTCTGCGATATGGTTGGGGCACCACCAGTTGCTCAACAATTACCCCACGTATTTTATCTACCCGGTATAATAGATCCTGGTTAACAGCCATATGGGGAAACTCACCATCAGCACCTGGATACTGTGGTACACCATTTACCACCTTCACATTTTCCCTTGATCGTGTCAAAGTGGGGTCTCTGAGCTGAGCAGACCCAAAATTGTCACGAGACACCTCTAAATTAGGCATATCAGGAACCTCCCCCACATCTTCAGTATCACCAGCTAGAACGGCTAGAGGAAAATTATCAACTTTGTCAGTGGTCACCCCTACTGTGGGAACCTCAGAATCTGGGTCATATGGTTCAGGGGTTACCTCAATACATACATTATCAGTCAGATTTTCTCCACAGGTTACATTTCTGCTCTGCCACAAGTCCCAGAACAGGGGAAAGTCTCTTCCCAGTATCACACTATGCATTAGTGATTTAACCACACCCACTTCATGACATGAAACACCACAGGGAGTTTCTATTGTGACCCGAGCAGTTGGGTACTCTCTGGTTTCTCCATGTATGCATAGTACCCCAACAGTATGTCCACTGTATGTCCCAGGATTTACCAGAGAGCCGTATACCAAGGTCACCAAGCTCCCAGAGTCCAACAGCGCCTCAGCTGTACAACCTCCTATGGACACAGTACACATTTGAGGTTCTAACTTATACACAGTTTCTGCAGAATACACGGGCTGTGCAAACAGAGAAATACGTCTGGACATATTGCAATCCATTGGCTCAGTTGTGAGGGGGCAATTAGCAACCACATGTCCAAATTCATGACACCGACAGCACTGTACACGGTACTGTTCCCCATTTTGGGACCCTGGCCTGGACCTCCAGGTCCCAGCGGAACGTGGCCCAGCTGGCTCCCCCTTTAAGCCATCTCCCCTTAAAGCATTTCTCACATCTCTAGCAATTGGTACAGTCTTACCAGTAGACTTCGGGGACCTGCTGTCCCTGGGGCTGGCATACCTGGACGACGCTTGGAGTATGTCTTCTGTAGCACTGTACTGCTCCACGAGACTCACCAATTGGTCAGCCGTTGTAGGTCCTCCTTGTCCAATCCAGCGCTGGATCTTGGGGGGTACTGACCTGATGAACTTATCCAGGACAACTCTCTCTACAATTTGACCTGGGGAACATTCCTCAGGCTGCAGCCATTTTCTCACAAGATGGATCAGATCGTGCATCTGTGAACGGGGTGGCAAGCTCTCAGAGAAAGTCGGGTTGTGCACACGGCCTGCACGCACATGCATGTTTACTCCAAGTCGAGCCAGTACCTCACCCTTAAGTTTTGCATAATTTCTCGCATCTGGCTCACCCAAATCGTAGTAGGCCTTCTGCGGTTCCCCAGTTAAGAAAGGCGCCACCACATCCGCCCACTGGTCGACTGGTAACTTTTCACGCTCTGCTACTCTCTCAAAGACCATGAGATAGGTTTCCACATCATCTGTGGGCGTCATCTTTTGGAGTGAACTTTGTACCGCAGCCCGTGCTGTTGGTAACGCTCCCCGGCTTCCTGACACGGCAGAATTTTCACCGGTAAGTCGCAAAGCCGCCATTGCCTCACTCAGCACCGCCATTTTCTCCATTAATTGGCGATTCATCTCATCCTGCCTGGCCTGTGCCTGGTGATGTCGTTTGTCAGACTGTGCAAAGTTTTGCTGCTGCTGCAACATCAGCTGTTGCTGTTGAAGGATGGCTTGTCCAAACTGTTTGCCAAAGTCCTCCATTACACCAGACGTGAAGTGAACTGGCAGGTCTGTGCAACAAACTTTTTAGGTGTTTGTCTCTTTAAGACTACATTTTTGGATCCAACTGCCCGCATCCGACACCATATGTGGGGGTTAGCTCACTAGTAGGGGGCACAGCAGTCAGAGACAGTGACACAATGGCACAGTTCACACAGGGGTTGCCTGTTTTCTTTATTTTCGTCCACAAACAAAATATAAGGCCTTTACATTCAGGCAAAGATACAAAATAAATTCCTGCTCGGCTGAGCACTAACTAAACATAAAATGACCCTTTCTATACGGGCGGCCTACTACCAGCCACACGACACAATTCAAAATAAACTCACAGTGTCCTTTTGTTGCTTTAGCAGACTTCAGCAGCAATGGTGAAAGCCAGTCAGTTCAACCAGTCCCCACCCAGACATGCTCATAGTGCAAACCTTTATAGCCCAGAAACGAGCTGAGATCCATCACCTGGCTGAGAGCTCTATATGAAACCCGTTCTGGACAGGAAGGGAATGAGGAGCCCCACTACCAACCTGCATCCTCATTCCATTAAATCCAGGCCCGACAACACCATTTACCAAAGTCCTCAGCAAACAGTTTTGCTAAGGCAGACCAGCTTTTCCTGGATTTCTGATATCTCACCCAGTTTCCTAGTTGAGATATCCACCTCCTGTAGCATAGTACATGGTATATGAAAGAAACCTAGGGGAAATATAAGGATTCGCTACTACTTTTCCAGTCACTCTCTCACAATATATATATATATATATATATATATATATGTGTATATATATTAACTGTCAAGTATATCTATATCGATCTATCTATCTCTCTTTCTCTCTCTCTCTCTCTCTCTCTCTATATATATATATATATATATATATATATATATATATATTGGAGTTTCGCTCTGGTAGACAGGATCAGCGGACGCTGTGTAGAAGCAACAACAAGTTCTTTGGATCAAAAAGTTCAGTGTTTTATTCACACTTTAGGCAAGTGACAAAACAAGCAGACATAATCAAACAAAAAGTCACCTTGTGGTGTTGGTGGTAATTCACACCATGCGGCCATTCTGCCTCAAAGAGTCCTTGACCATAGCGGCACCAGCCTGTTTTCACGCCAAACAGGTAGCAAGCCTTCATCCAGACACAAGGCTCCCAGATACCAATACAGAGACCTGGCTTCTGAGCCCAGGTGCCTATTTAAGGACAGCCAGGTGCTGCCAAAAACCAGACCGGCATTTAAAATCTGGTCCGGTATTTGACCTCACCTGGCTGTAAATCATCCCAGCAGCACATGCACACATTTTTATTTTGAACGAATGCGAATTTTCTCGTGCTTCGTGGTAACAAATCTAAATTTTTCCTAATTTGGCGGATAGCTGGTTAAAATGGCGGCTACATGTGTGAGGACTTGGGGCAAAGAACTCTGGGAAGGCGGGATGACCCATAATGCCATGCAATTAGCAGATAACCAGCCCGGTGATGTCACAACCCTATAAATACGGCGGCCATCTTAGAGTCTGCTATTTAATATCGTACTTTGTTCAGGGACGTGTATGCAGGCGTTAGGGAGAGTAAAAGAAAACCTAATTGTTAAACAAAAAAAAGGAAAAAAGCTATTTACTAGTCCACGGAAAGGATAGTGAGAGGAATCATTTCACAGGCAGGGAGAGATGTGTGCAGATGCTAGGGAGAGTCATAGGAAAAACGTCATTGTGAAAAAAAGCTATTTACAAGTGCAGGGAAACATTACTTGGGAATCCAGAGATCATAATACGGCTCTGTTGTTCCAGCATTTAGTATTTGGGATGCAAGTGCTATGTTGAAAAGCCTTCAGTGGTTTTTATCTGTGGAAAAAGACAAATATATAAGCAGGTCACTTTTGCTGTTAACCGCGCTGATATCATTTAGTGGGCAATTTACTCCAATACGAGAAAAATAGACGCAGTTGACTCTTTTTTTTTTTAGTGTTTATTGTCATATTTGTCGGGGGGGCTCTACTTGTATAAGCGTTTAATAGAACAGGTTCTGTAGACATCTATGTGGAAACAGCTGACGAGGATGTAAAAGGAGTGCGCGTCTTCTTTACACTAACATCAACCTGTAAGGGTGAGTTAATACTTGAGTTATTTGTTTGGTTTTGGCCCCGTGACTGCCCAAATAAGTGAAGTGTGCAGTGTGATTCTAATAGCGACGCCTGACATCTGCATGTCATACTGACTGACAATATTAATTCACTACTCGAGCACACTCCCTATGCATGTTACTGCAATTCACAGTGTTTTACACCAACATAAAGGCTCTATGCAGCCCAGAAATAGCTGTTTTTTATGTGATTTGTCGCAAATTAATTCATAACAAAGCAAATTTTTCCGGAAAATTCAGCAAACCGGCCGAATCAAATTTTTTTGAAATTTGCTCAGCTCTCTATATATAAATATATACACACACGCATCATAACTTTCTCTCCATATGACGCATGGGACCATAACACACCTAAGCTATAGAGGAGGAAAAAATAAAAATAAATGTCATCAGACCTTAGATCATATCCCCATCAGACACCTATTTGACCTCAGACCAGACCCCCAAGCTCCATAAGACCTTAAGATCAGATCCCCAAACTCCATCTGCCTCAGATGAAACTCCCAACTTCCATCAGCCTCAGATCAGCCCCTCCCCATCAGTATCCAATCAGACCCCATCAGATTTAAAATCAGACCCCTTCAGCCTCAGATTAGACCCCATCAGCCTCAGTAAACTTCCCTCTCTTGCGCTGGGTGGCACAGCCACTCACTCGATGCTCCCTGGTCTTTTTTCAGCCCACGCTGCTTTGCAGCTTGAAGTCGCACAGTGTCGGGTCATAGTAAGTGCATACGTGCACAAGATCCTGGTGCTGTATGCAGAGCAGAGCCTGGAAGAAGACCAGGGAGGGTGAGTACAACTGTGCAGCATTTCCCTCACCGCTCCCTGTGTTTCCTGTATGCCGATGACCGCTTCCATAATGGAAGCAGTCATTATCATTCGACTGCCACTTTTCCCTCACTTCAGGAGGAAAAATATAATCTTATAGTCCAAAAAATATGGTGCATCTGCCATAAACAGACATAGATTTTTTTTCCCGTAATTCTCTTTTTATTCAATAGAGAACAGTAAATTGGATAGACAAGAACTGCACACAGGCAGCTTATAAATCATAAGTTAACAAAGTACTTATACCTATGTGATACAGAAAAGGCCCCAATGTGCATTATTCTGCCCAATTGAAAGTTCTGAAATTGGAACTAAATCAGGCCATATAGAGAATCACAGCAATGTGCATAAAGTATGCATAGAAGTGGACATTAACAAAGCATAATAAAAAATTAATAAAAAAAACAATAAAATAAAGTCTGGGTTAGGACACATGGCCGCCCAGGGAGAACACAGTGACACACTCTAAACATAAAAGAAGGAGAAAGAAAATCATCTTGCTTGAGTAAATATAATACTATATAGTAAGTAATACTTATATGGTCAACGCTGAAAATACAATACTCACAGGCAGTGTTCCCTCTAAGCTGCGCGGGTGGGCGGACACGCAGCAATTATTGTGGCCCCGCTCACAATTTTATAATGCCCGCTCACTCAGCCTACAGCGCGCCGCTAAGTTCGCTAACGCTGCTGGCAAAATGCCAGCACTTGTCTTCAGACTCATCTGGGTGACGGTGCCGACGTCATCCTCGTAGTCTTGTGCGGCTCAGCACAGCGTGGCGCCGCCTACCAGCTTTCACGTATTGCCGCAATACTTCTGCCTCCTCCTTCTTTTTGCAGGAAGAGGAGGACTGAGCAGCAGCAGGCAGTAAGGTGTGGTAGTGGCAGCGGTGCCGCCATCTTAGAGCCAGGCCAGAGGCACACTCTAGAGTGAGACTGAGTTTCTCTTATGGGCTACCTACAATAAGTAAAAAACTAGTAACACAGACACTGCTCCTGCTGCCCACATGAAGGACTTATCACTATCAGGCTAGGCCAGAGAGACTCATTCATTTCACTCACTCTAGCCTATAGGATTAAACATAACTAAGATTGTTTAGTGTTCTCCCCTACTACTGACATTCTACCGTCATTGATTGCTGAACTGGTCTCTCCTGGTATTTCTAGAGTGTTAACTCGTGACAAGAAGTGGAGAACAGCGGGGGACAATAGTGGCACTAGTAGACTACATTCATGCCTCCGCTCTATCCAGGAGGTAAGTTCTTCCAATCTACAGATTTGGTCTACTTTATTCATCCAGTTCTGCTGAGAAGGAGATGAGGGACTCAACCAATGCAGCGGTATCAGCAATTTGCTGCAAGTATAAGGAAGGTGGGCAACGTCTTCTTATTGGGACTAAAAAGCCCACAGTCTAGCCATAGTAATATCATGCTTGGCGTCAATGTCACAGATTCAGTGCAAACTTTCCCTAAAAGTTCCTCCACTCCTGCCCAGAAAGGCCTAATTTTCTCACAATGCCACCAGATATGAGACATAGTCCCTGAGTCTTTTTGCACCTCCAACATATATCATTGTCACACAAAAGGAGTGTGCTTCGTCTTTACACTAACATCAACCTGTAAGGCTGAGGTAATACTTGAGTTATTTGGTTAGTTTTGGCCCCCGTGACTGTCCAAATAAGTGAATATAAGATTGCTCCATAAAGAAACGCTGGGGTTCTGTACCATCTAGATATGGTCTTATAAGAATTTTCTTGTAACCTAAAACAAACCATGTGACCTGGAAAGTATCTGATGGACTTCTGTGACAGAAAAAAAGGTACGCAGCTCAGTTTCCCAATCTTCCAGAAACCTCTTTACCTCTCCATCATGTAGCAGAAGCTTATAAATTTTAGACATCTCTTTCGGCCAAAGTCTTGGACACAGCAGCGCCAATTTAAAAGCTGTATTTGGTCTGTGTTGGGAGGTATTAGTAACGGCTTTTTTGCATATTTGACGGAAATATAGATATTGCAAATTGTGCAAAGGGGGGCCAGTAAGTTTTTGCGAAAGGGAATCTTGCGATGGAATCAGGCCGCCAAGAAGAAGACATGAGCGTAATTGTCTCCAGGGAGCATCGGTATGAAAAGGTGGAGAAGAGTATAGCGAAAAAATAGCGTTAATAAAGTGAGAGGGAAATCCAAAGTTAATTAAGGCTTCCTTCATGAAAGTCCAATCAATTCTGTCGAAATCATGGAAATTCCATTGGACTTGGCATAATGTATAGCATTTAACCCTATTGGCATTGTCCTTGCCTTCCCTGGAGGGAACAAAACCAGTTTGCTGCATATGTATCAGAGAAGGGAGGAATGCCTGAATCCCTCTGGCCAAGATCTTCGCCTATAGTTTTACATCACAATTCAAAAGTGAAATGGGATGATAACTACTGTAGAGCTTCGGATTCTTATCATTTTTTGGCAAGATAGCAATGTGGGCCTCCAACTCCTGTCTAGGGAACACTTCACCCTTCTGCAGAATATGGCAGAGGGATTGAAAATGAGGCAACAACACCTTCTGAAACTTCTTATAATAACTGATGGGCAGGCCGTCAGGTCCAGGGCTTTTCCCTACCGGTGTTAATGACCATGCTTGCTAGATTTCTGACATAGAAATAGGATCTAATAATGATGAGGCATCCCCTTGGGGAAGAACTGGAAGACACAAATAGGCTATGAATCATTTGATGTCCTTTATGTGTTCCTCTTTACTCTCCGGGCCCTCGTCTACATTTAGATTATATAGCTGCCCATTTTCCCACCCCTATCACCATGAGCATATATATGCTGTTTCGCATACATAAAATTTTCAGCATTTTAAATCTGGTCACCAGTAGATCTCTAAGCTGGCTTCGTAAAGAGGACAATTCTGCAAGTTGTGCTACCGCCAAAGAGTGTTTATGAGTTTTCTCCAGATTCGCGATCCAACTTAGCAAAGAATCAATCTCCCTAGACCTTTTCAGCTTCACAGCAGACCCCAAAGCTATAAGTGCTCCTCTAATATAAGCCTTTTGGGTCTCCCAGATCATGGGGAATGAAATATCCAGGGTAATGTTATTTATAAAAAAAAAATCTGTGAGTTTGTCACTGAGTGACGATATTAAACAATCATCTTGCAGGAGAGTTTCATTTAGTCTCTAGGACCAAGTCATCTTACCTGGAGTAGGGATCCTCAATGTGATATAAAGAGGAGCGTGGTCTGAGATGAAGATTGATTCTATACCAGCAGACCCCACCTCTGTTAAATGTGCCTGAGAAATAAAAAAAGCTGTCAATACGTTGGTATGAATGGCGTGCCTGTGAAAAAAAGGTGTAATCCTTAACCTCTGGGTGAAATATTCTCCAAATATCCACCAAATGTAAGTTCTCCAAGGCCGATTTCAAGTTACTCAGCCCCGAGAACGAGATAGCAGAACGAGAGGAAGAGGAGTCTAACAGAGGGTTGAGTGTAACATTAAAATCCCCTCCCAGCAGTATCATACCTTCTGCAAACAACTGCAACTGGTGAACAGTGTCCACGAGTGACTTCACCTGTTCCTGGTTAGGGGCATGCACATTTGCCAGGGTAATAGGAATATTGTCAAATTTCCCCTCAACAAATATGAACCTACCCTCCAAATCAGATTTGGATTGACTACATGTAAAAGCTAAGCCTCTTTTAAGAGCAATGCTGACTTCTAGATGCCTTCAAGCCATTGCAACGATGGAACCAAGTATCAAAGGAGGAGTACTGTAGCTTGGGAGTTTTATGAAGTTTAAAATGTGTCTCTTGTAAAAATAATATAGAAGGTGCACACTTGCGTAGTAACACAAAAACCTTTGATCTCTTTTGAGGAATATTAAACCCCTTCACAATGAAGGAGTAAATGACATGCTTTGTCATGTCGCATGTTGAAAAAACAAAGGACCTATGTTAGTGGCGTGCCCTATTGGACCAACCATGTGCCCCAGCAAACATACAAAATAAATTTCCAAATAGCAAAGAAACTGTAGAAAAAGCAAGTGTAACATCAAGTGATTGATAGACCTAAGCTGGACTAACTCCTGGGCCCAACAAAGGGGACCTAGAGCAGTCAACAGCTCATCCAGTTTTAGTTCATCCACAGAAAGTCGTTCGTGGTGGGGGTATGGTGTAAGTGATACTATAATGAAACCCGTTTCACAAAGGCAGCTGAACCCGGCAAACATATAAACCAAAGGTAGGTTACAACAGGTAGAGGGCTGACAGTATACTATATATAGTACAAACCGTATTCCCAAAAAGTTGGGGCACTATACAAATCGTGAATAAAAACTGAATGCAATGATCTGGAGGTGCCAACTTCTAATATTTTATTCAGAATAGAACATAAATCACGGAACAAAAGTTTAAACTGAGAAAATGTACCATTTTAAAAGAAAAATATGTTGAATCAGAATTTCATGGTGTCAACAAATCCCTAAAAAGTTGGGACAAGGCCATTTTCACCACTGTGTGGCATCTCCCCTTCGTCTTACAACACTCAACAGATGTCTGGGGACCGAGGAGACCAGTTTCTCAAGTTTAGAAATAGGAATGCTCTCCCATTCTTGTCTAATACAAGCCTCTAACTGTTCAATCGTCTTGGGCCTTCTTTGTTGCACCTTCCTCTTTATGATGCGCCAAATGTTCTCTATAGGTGAAAGATCTATACTGCAGACTCGCCATTTCAGTACCCGGATCCTTCTCCTACGCACTCATGATGTTGTGATTGATGCATAATGTGGTCTGGCATTATCTTGTTGAAAAATGCAGGGTCTTACCTGAAAGAGATGACGTCTGGATGGGAGCATATGTTGTTCTAGAACCTGAATATATTTTTCTGCATTGATGGTGCCTTTCCAGATGTCACGAGGGTGTCAAGAGCCACGCCTGACTCAGTTGTACCCGGGGTCAGGAGGTTGCAGCGTTTGGCTGCACGCTCTATGTCAGATAGGGAAGTTTCCTTATTGTAGCTTTCTGGGTTTGCTTTACAAACCCTTTTGGCTCACTCAGGGATCCGTAGCTCCTTCTCTCAGCTGTTCCTTGTCCAGCACTCCCTATCCTCCTTATATTCCCCTCTCACACTTCTCAGGTTGCCAGATATAGAGCTTCCTGCCTGGACATCTATTCTGACCCACTGGAGCTGTGTTGCTGCGTTCTCTGAGTGTTGCCTTAGAACGCTACCCTCCGGATCCCTGTTGGACCTTTGTGGACAATTGTTGCCGTCCACCTGGGTGTTTGTGTTTGTCTGTGTTTGTCTGTCCTCTCCCTGGTGTTTCCCTCTTAGTGCAGTGGTGAGGACTAGCGATCCCACCGGCCCGTTCATTATCTAGGGCTCATTTCAGGGAAAGCCAGGGTTTAGGCACGTGATCGCCGCACGGGTGAGGAACCCGTCTAGGGACGTCAGGGCAGGCAGGTGCCAGCTGCAAGGTGAGTTAGGGGTCACCACCTTTCCCTCTCCCTTGGGCAGGGCTTTCCCTGTTTTCCTCCCTGTGCGTGTTGCCGGTCATTACACCAGACATGCAAGCTGCCCATGACACACGAACTCATGCAACCCCATACCATCAGAGATGCAGGCTTCTGAACTGAGCGTTGATAACAACTTGGGTTGTCCTTGTCCTCTTTGGTCCGGATGACATGGTGTCTCAGATTTCTAAAAAGAACTTTGAATCGTGACTCGTCTGACCACAGAACAGTCTTCCATTTTGCCACACTCCATTTTGAATGATCCCTGGCCCAGTGAAAACACCTGAGCTTGTGGATCTTGCTTAGAAATGGCTTCTTCTTTGCACTGTAGAGTTTCAGCTGGCAACGGCGGATGGCACGGTGGATTTTGTTCACTGACAATGGTTTCTGGAAGTATTCCTGAGCCCATTCTGTGATTTCCTTTACAGTAGCATTCCTGTTTGTGGTGCAGTGTCGTTTAAGGGCCTGGAGATCACGGGCATCCAGTATGGTTTTACGGCCTTGACCCTTACGCACAGAGATGATGATGTTATGCATGTTATGCACAGTTGATGATGATAGATGCAAAGTCTATGCAATTTTTCGCTGGGTAACACCTTTCTGATATTGCTCCACTATCTTTCTGCGCAACATTGTGGGAATTGGTGATCCTCTACCCATCTTGGCTTCTGAGAGACACTGCCACTCTGAGAAGCTCTTTTTATAACCAATCATGTTGCCGATTGAACAAATTAGTGTTAATTGGTCTTCCAGCTCTTCTTTATGCTCAAATTAACTTTTTCCAGCCTCTTATTGCTACTTGTCCCAACTTTTTGGGGATTTGTTGACACCGTGAAAATTTGAATCAACATATTTTTCCTTTAAAATGATACATTAACGTTTGATCTGTCATTTACGTTCTATTAAAAATAAAATATTGACATTTGCCATCTCCACATCATTACATTCAGTTTTTATTCACAATTTGTTTAGTGTCCCACCTTTTTTGGAATCCGGTTTGTATAACACAGGCAAGTGACAGTTAATCCTGACAAACTGAAATAATAGCAACAACAACAAAAAAGAAAGAAAGCAAGGGAGTATAAAATAGATGAGGATGGGGGGGATAGGGAAAGAAAGAAAGAAAGGGAGAAAAGCACAAGGTAAAGGAAGAAAAAACAGAAGAATATGCAACCTCCTGCACTGGTCATGAGCCTGCTAAATAGGCTCAGAGGGCCTTAAATCCTTCCCGACTGTGCAATGATTAAACAAAGGCACACGTCTAAACCAGTCAGAAATTTGTGAAGACCACAGCCAGTGAGAGAAAGGGATGCCCTCCAGACAACTGATCTAGTGATCTAAGCAGGCAACTTCTCCCTCAGAGAAAATAAAAGTAGGATCCCTATAGACCAAAAAATATTAGCACAAGATGTTACAAAACGCTCAGCTTATTGGGGTCTTGGTGCAGGTTTTCTTCTTCCGCTGTGCCTGCTGCTTCTCCCCTGTAGTTGACCAAGTATCCGGAGGCATAGGCAATGCCGAGAGGCTATCCTCCTTCGGAACCGACATCCAGGAGGGCACTTGTACTGGAGAAGTTCCTAGTTTATGCCACGCTGCCTGTAGGTCCTCTGGTGTCCGGATGACCAGCTGTTTGTTGTTTGTTAGGATTGAAATGCCAAACGGATAAAGCCATCTGTATAGTAAACCATGAGTTTTAAGGTGTTCCAATAAAGGTTTAAGGGTCTTTCTCTTAGCTAAGGTCGTAGGAGAAAGATCCTGATAAAGATGGATGGGGGCCGATTGCAGCAGGATTTCACCTTTTTTCCTGCGCTTGGCGGAGAATCGCAGATGTGTCTGCAAAGTTCAACAATTTACAGATAACGTCCCTGGGAGGACCAGATGGGCACAGTTTGGGGCGTAATGCTCTATGAATATGTTAAATCACAATAGTAGCAGCTCTATCTAGCAAAAATGGAGGCAGTTATTCGTGGAAGATCTTCTGCTATATGTTTCTCAGGTAAACCCTTAAAACGCAGGTTATTCCTGCGGTTGCGGTTTTCTAGTTCCTCCATTTGATTAAAGGCTCCGTTCAGCTGACACTGTTGTTCCATAAATTTGGACCTTACTGAGTCGCCAAATGTCAGCAGCGTTGATCTCTGATCCTCCAAAGCCTCTACACGACCCCCAAGATGGCGATGTCTGCTCCTATATCTTTCAGCTCTTTTATAATGGGCCGCATTGCTAATGTAATGGTTGGCTTTAAAAAGGCCCGGGTGATGGGCTCTACATATCTCACCCCCCCCCCTGCTGCGCTGTCCACACCAGACTCCTCTGCAGCATCTGAGTCCAAAGCATCAGTGTCCGGCACCATCTTGGACGCCATAGCGCCGGTCGTGAGATCCTTCTTTCTCAAATACTTTTCCATTTCCACTTGCTGCTTCACAGGTCTCTGACTTTCCCCATGGTAGAAGTGATGAAAGCTGAAAAAAAGCCAGGTAAGGCACCAAGTGAGAGAAGAGCTCCAGACTAAGCTTCCTCCTCCATGCGCTCACAGGCTCCTCCCCCTCACAGACATTGATTTTTTTACATAATTGATTCAATTTTCTGGCATAAATTATGGCAAACCATTTGGGCTCCATAATGTTATGTCCCTCTTGCTAAACCATGCCCACTTTCCTTGTTATTTTAAAAAGTCAATTTTTCTTGTAATTTTAAAAAGTAACAAGAAAGTGTGAAATACATTTTGCTAAAAATATGGCTTGTGCAAAAGCATGCAACTTTAATATGCAAGAAAACTGCAGGGAATGGAATAATACATCCTCTCATATGTAGTCTTTACTGGGCACTGGTAGGAGAAATACAATAAAAATGGTTGGATGATTGAGAGCATCTTTTAACATGGAATTAGTTTTTACTTTATGAACAATGCCGCAGCCATTGACACTTTCATCTATGTTAATTATAATAATATGCTATAGCAACATATCAAAACAGTGATAATTGCTTTTTACTGCATATTACAAGTCCGAGTTTGAAATCAGTGTTTTGTTTATTCAAATCTAGTATTTTTTTTTTTTTTTTACTCATATGTTCATGTTTTCTAATTCATGCTTGACTCAAACAAGAGCATTTTAACACTAAAACATGTCTTTGTGATGTAGCTTTGTTAAATACACAAACAGCATACATTCATAGCCACTAAAACAAAATGATCTCACTGTTAACTTAGAGGAGTAGGAATATCTTGTCTTTATTTCCATTTTCCTTGGTCTGCAATGGAACGTGAAGTGCTTGCTAGAACAAATTATAGTGCATAAATCATGAAATCACAATGCGCCAGATATATGAAGAGATGAAACGTGCCTCACTATACCTTATATTTCTGGGGTCTGCTAAATCCTATGCTGAATATTAAAGCAAAAAGGCATATTTCAGTACACACACTGATGTTTACATCCATATTTATAATGTATATGTGTGTATAGCATATATGTATATCACTATCATGCATGTATGTCAGTGTCTTTCAGGGGTGGACTGGCATTTTAAAGTGGCCCGGCTGGGTACCTAAGTATCTGAGGCTAACGTTATTAATAAGGATAAGGAAGATAAGGAAAAGGAAGAGTTCCAAAATAGTTTTTTTTTTAGCTCTATATATGCAAAAGAAGAGAAAGGAGCTGATATCTGTGGCGCTGGGGCTGTTAGTACATCCAGTGATATACTCAATTGGCTAACTGTAGATATGGTCTAAGAGAAGTAAAATTGGGTAAATGTGAACAAAGCTCTGGGTCCAGATGGATTACACCCAAGAGTGCTTAAGGAGCTCTGTTCAGTCGTTGCTGTGCCCCTGTTTATAATTTTTAAGGATTCTCTATGGACTGGTACAGTTCCAAGTGATTGGCGCAAAGCAAATGTGGTGCCCATTTAAAAAAAAGGATCAAGGTCCTCCACAGGTAATTATAGACCAGTTAGTTTAACTTCTGTTGTGGGGAAAATGCTTGAAGGACTCTTAAGGGACAATATACAGGAGTATGTGACTATAAATAATATTATAAGTGATAACAAGCATGGGTTTACCAACAGACAGACGTTGTCAGACTAACCTGATTTGTTTTTATGAGGAGGTGAGCAGTAGCCTGGACAGAGGGGCGGCTGTGAATTTAGTGTTTCTGGATTTTGCAAAGGCTTTTTATACTGTCCCTTATAGACGCTTAATAGGTAAAGTAAGATCTATTGGTTTGGAAAGTATAGTTTGTAATTGGATTGAAAATTGGCTTAAGGACCGTGTCCAGAGAGTTGTCGTCAATGATTCCTATTCAGAATGGTCCTGGGTTATAAGTGGTGTACCCCAATGTTCAGTGCTGGGCCCTCTATTATTAAATTTATTTATTAATGATATTGAGTACGGGATTAATCGTGCCATATCTATTTTTGCAGATGACACTAAGTGTAGAACTGTACAGTCTATGGAAGATGTCCACAAACTACAAGCTGACTTAAACACTCTGAGTGATTGTGCATCAACTTGGTAAATGAGGCTCAATGTGGACAAATGTAAAGTTATGCATCTTGGTAGTAATAATCTCTGTGCTTCATAAGTCCTAGGTGATGTAGCACTGGGAGAGTCACTTATAGAGAAGGATTTGGGTGTCCTTGTGGATGGTAGATTAGATTACAGCATACAATGTCAATCAGCTGCTTCTAATGCCACCAGGATATTGTCATGCATTAAACGAGGCATGGATTCGCAGGGCAGGGATGTAATACTACCACTTTACAAAGCGCTGGTGTGCCACATCTGGAATATGCAGTCTAGTTCTGGGCACCAGTACATAGAAAGGATGCAATGCAGCTGTAAAAAGTACAGAGGAGAGTGACTAAAATGATCAGGGGCATGGAGGGTCTAAGTTATGAAGAAAGATTAAAATAATTGAATTTATTTAGTCTTGAGAAGAGACTTCTTGGGGTGGGGGGACATGATTAACCTATACAAGTATATAAATGGGCCATACAAAAAATACAGCAAAAAGCTGTTCCATATAAAATGTGCTTAAAAGACAAGGGGACACTGCCTCCGACTGAAGAAGAAAAAGTTCAGTCTCCAGAAGTGTCAAAGCTTCTTTACTGTAAGAATTGTGAATCTGTGGAATAGACTTCCTCAGGACGTAATCACAGCAGGAACAGTGGACAGTTTCAAAAAGGGTTTAGACAAATTCTTAAAAGTAAAAAACATTAATGCTTATGAAAACGTGTAGAAATCTGAGTCTTACTTCCTTCTGGGATTCGTGTGCCCACCTATCCCTTGGTTGAACTTGATGGATGTATGTCTTTTTTAACTATGTAACTAAGTAACTATGTAAATATGTAATTATTGAGAATCAGATTGTTCCATATCCGGTGGAATGAGAGGGGCATGAGTGGTCCCTGGGCATTAGCCCCTGAAAAATTTCCCTGTAATGTATATGGCCAATCCACCCATGCTGTCTGCCCACTCTCAACTGAGTATGGGGCAGAAAAGGACTGATGATACAGGATCAGCTCTCTGCAGCTTTATCCTCAATCCTATAAGTCACTAGTCTGCCAACTCATAGCCGACTCCTCCAATATTGCAATGTCCTATAGAGACTATTATGCTGGGTGCTGTTTTACTATATGGAACATTAGCTGTCCCCTAGATGTCTGAACATACAAGTTGGTGAAATATTCCTATCCCATTTTTCAGATTTTCATCAAGACTGATATTAAAAACTATGACTACTATTAACATTTAAATATGACTTTGAGTAAATAGACAACATTCATAAACAAGAATAAAAAATGTAAGTAAATGGTTAGGAAAATGGCAGGACCTGGGACAGAAAACTGCTGAATGACAAGTAATGAAGAAAACATCAGGGCAATTTGATCAACCAGAATTGGGGTGTTAGCTTATCCACCTCAGCTCCCCTAGCTAAAACCCCCTTAATGACCAGACCACTTTTTACAATTCTGCACTACACTACTTTCACGGTTTATTGCTCGGTCATACAACTTACCACCCAAATGAATTTTACCTCCTTATCTTCTCACTAATAGAGTTTTCATTTGGTGGTATTTCATTGCTGCTGATATTTTTACTTTTTTTTTTATATTAATCAAAATTGAGTTTTTCACTTTCTGTTGTAACATTTTTTAATTAAAACTACATTTCTATATAAATTTTTCTCTAAATGTATTGTTCTACATGTCTTTGATTAAAAAAATGCAATAAGTGTATATTTATTGGTTTGGGCAAAATTTATAGTCTTTACAAACTATTGTGCAAAAATTTGAATTTGCGCACTTTGACTTTCTGAGCACCTGACATGTTTCCTGAGGTTCTACAATGCCCAGACAGTAGACACACCCCACAAATGACCCCATTTTGGAAAGTAGACACCCTAAGGTATTCGCTGATGGGCATAGTGAGTTCATGGAAGTTTTTTTTTTTGTCACAAGTTAGCGGAATTTATTAATATATTTTTTTTCTTACAAAGTCTCATATTCCACTAACTTGTGACAAAAAATAAAATTTTACATGAACTCACCATACCCCTCACGGAATACCTTGGGGAGTCTTCTTTCCAGAATGGGGTCACTTGTGGGGTATTTATACTGCCCTGGTAGTTTGGAATCCAAATGCGTAAAAAATGCCCTGTGAAATCCTAAAGGTGCTCTTTAGAATTTGGGCCCCTTTGCGCATCTTGGCTGCAAAAAAGTGTCACACATGTGGTATTGACGTACTCAGGGCAATGTGTTTTAGGGTATATTTTTACATATACCCATGCTGGGTGAGAGAAATATCTCTGTCAAATGACAACTTTGTATAAAAAAATTGGAAAAGTTGTCTTTTAGAGAGCTATTTCTCTCACCCAGCATTGGTATATGTAAAAAGACACCCCAAAACACATTGGCCTACTTCTCCGGAGTACGGCGATACCACATGTGTGACACTTTTTTGCAGCCTAGGTGCGCAAAGGGGCCCAAATTCCAATGAGTACCTTTTAAGAGGGCATTTTTAGGCATTTGGATTCCAGACTTCTTCTCACGCTTTAGGGCCCTTAAAATGCCAGGGCAGTATAAATACCCCACAATTGACCCCATTTTGGAAAGATGACACCACAAGGTACTCCGTGAGGGGCTTGGCGAGTTCCTAGAATTTTTGCTTTAAAAGTTAGCGGAAAATGATTTTGTAAGAGAAAAAAAAAAAATTCCGCTAACTTGTGCCAAAAAATATATATTCTAGGAACTCGCCATGCCCCTCACGGAATACCTTGGGGTGTCTTTTAAAATGGGGTCACTTATGGAGTATTTATACTGCCCTGGCATTTTAGGGGCCCTAAAGCATGAGAAGAAGTCTGGAATATAAATGTCAAAAAAAATTTACGCATTTGGATTCCGTGACGGGTATGGTGAGTTCATGTGAGATTTTATTTTTTTGTCACAAGTTAGTGGAATATGAGACTTTGTAAGAAAAAAAAAAATAGATTCTGCTACAATCAGGTATTGATTGTGTAATATGCGAATTTTCGGATTTGAATTTTTATTGCGAATTTTTCAACTTACAACTATTAGACAAAGAAGATTATAGCACTATATTAGCTAAATTAGCTATATTGCTATAACAGTTTTTTCGAATATTCGTAATATATAGCAATATAGTGAATATTCAAAAAAAAACTAATATAGAGCAATTTAGCTAATATAGTGCTATAATCTTTTTTTTTTATAGTTGTAATTTTTTTCCAATCTGAACTTCAAATTGCTCTATATTTGTTTTTTTCGAATATTCGCTATATTGCTATAACTTTGTTTTTTTGAATATTTGTAATATTCTAAATCAAGAATATATAGCAATATAGCGAATATTCGAAAAAAACGAATATAGAGCAATTTAGCTAATATAGTGCTATAATCTTCTTTGTCTAAAAGTTTAAAAATTCGCAATAAAAATTTGGATCCGAAAATTCGCATATTACACAATCATAACCTTGACCCCTGCCGCTCATCACTACTCCTAAAGTCAAGTATATTGCAGCCTTCTTATTGGCCCACAAGCTAGAAGCAGGAAGGGATCATGTGTACTGATTTAAAAAATATATATATAAAATCGGAAAAAAATAATCGAATATTCGAAATTACGAATATATATAACTATATTCAAAATATTCGTGAATTTTCGAAGTACCTATATTCGCAATAAAAATGTGAAATTCGAATATTCGTGATCAACACTATTCACTTCTTGCATTGTATATTCCGTCTCGTCCTTGTACGCACTTGTCTATGGACTTTATTACGGATCTGCCGAGTTCCTCCGGGAGAACAGTGATTTTGGTGGTAGTTGACCGTTTCAGTAAAATGGCTCACTTTATTTCACTAACTAGTCTGCCTAACGCTAAGACTCTTGCGCAGATTTTTGTGGATAATATTGTGAAATTGCATGGTCTTCCTTCGGATGTGGTCTCTGATAGGGGCACGCAGTTTGTCTCCAGGTTTTGGAGGGCGTTCTGCTCTCGGCTTGGCATTCAACTTTCACTCTCTTCGGCTTTTCATCCGCAGTTGAATGGTCAGACGGAGCGTACTTATCAAAACCTGGAGACCTACTTGAGGTGCTTTGTGGCTGAGAATCAGGAGGACTGGTCCTCATTCTTGTCTTTAGCAGAATTTGCGTTGAATAACCGCAGGCAGGAGTCCACGGGTAAGTCACCATTTTTTGGCGCATACGGTTTTCATCCTCAGTTTGGTACCTTTTCTGGGACTGGTTCCTCTGGGATGCCAGAGGAGGAGAGCTTCTCTTCTACCTTATCCTCCATCTGGCGGAGGATTCAAGGGAACTTGGAGACGATGGGTGAGAGGTATAAATGAATGGCTGACAAGAGACGTGTGACTGGTCAGGACCTGTGTGTGGGTGATCTGGTGTGGTTGTGCACTAAAAATATCAAATTGAGAGTGCCAACTTGGAAACTGGGTCCAAGATTTATTGGTCCGTATAAAATTTCTGCAGTGATCAATCCTGTAGCGGTTCGGCTGGATCTTCTGCAGACTTGGAGGATCCATGATGTGTCCCACAGGTCTTTACTAAAAAAATACGTGAAATCGGTGGAACCATCGCCTCCTCCTCCTCCTCTAGTCGAGGGAAACTTGGAGTTCGAGATCTCCAGGATTCTGGAATTATTCGGGGTTCCCTTCAGTACCTGGTGCACTGGAGGGGATACGGCCCTGAGGAGAGGATGTGGGTTCCGGCGCTGGATGTCAACGCCAGCCGACTGGTGAGGGCTATTCATAGGTCCCATCCGGATAAGGTTGGTCCGGGGTGTCCGGAGGTCACCCGTAGAAGGGGGGGGTACTGTCATGCCCCGCTCTGACTATGTGCGGAGATCGGCTAGAATAGCAGCACGAGTTTAGTGTTTTGTTTTGGAGCCATGCTGGCCTCATCAGGTGCACTGGGTGGGGTCATTAGTTTAAATAGCACCCCATCCCAGTGCTCTGAGTGGATTATAGGAATCACTTTGGTCTTGGAAGCTAGGAAGGAAGGTTGTCTGGTCAAGCTCAAAGATAAGTGTGGTTTCTAGTTTTGTCGTCTGCTGTCTTGGTTGTTTTGTGTCATCTCTCCCATCCAGGTTCTGTGCGAGCAGGCTGCTCCTATTTCCCCTCTTCACCATCTCAGGGAATTAAGGGTGTTCCAGCCCAGGCACGGGGACACATCATACCTACCACCAAGGTTTGCATGTGGGTTGAGCAGTGCAGGGAGAGAGGTTAGGGATTAGCTAGGAGGTGACCCTTCCCCTGCCTCTCGCCTAGAGCCTGGTTGGTGGTTTATCTGTGAGTCTGAGTGCACGCTCGCCGTGACAGGTAAAGGATTATGTGACGGACCATGTGATGAGCGCAGTGACATCACCACAGGTCCTTTTCTTACTGCACAGCAAAGATGAAGACAGAAGAGGAGTCGGGCTGAGTGAACAAGTGAATTAAGGTGAGTTCAATTTTTTTTTTATTTTTTTAACCCCTCCAGCCCTTTTTTACTATGCCCGTGTGAAAGAGGCCTAAGGGTTACTTTCAAATTAGCGGTAGGGGACTCTGGCAGGCTGTTCCGGCAGATGAACAGCCTGTCGGATCCATCCTGCCGCTAGTTCACATGTGCCCTAGGACTGCCGATCCATCCCCATTGACTATAATGGGGGTGGGGCAGAGTTCCGGGGTGGCATGGCAGCGCAGGGCGAGAGGCAGCCGGACTAAAAGTATTGCATGCATTACTTTTAGTCCGGCTGCCTCTCGCCTTGCGCTGCCGTGCCGCCTCTGGAACTCCGCCCCCATTAAAGTCAATGGGGACAGAGTGGCAGTCTGGGGGCACACGTGAAATAGCGGCAGGACGGATCCGACAGGCTGTTCACCCGCCAGAGCAGCCTGCCGAGTCCCCTGCCGCTAGTGTGAAACTAGCCTTACCACATATATTTATATTGGAAACATGTTGTTGACTTTCACTCCCAAGTATCAAAAGAGTATTACACAATTTATGTTAATCCAATAAAATATGTCACAGCTTGAAATCTGATCTTTTCCCCATGCGCAGATGTAGCCATAGCAGTACAGTAAATACTATCAATAACTTCACTGCACAATGCCTAGCCTTTTTTGATTCTCCATTTTGGATTGATAATGGCTCAACATTACAGTGCTGCTTTATAGTTGCTCGTAATTCAAGCACTTGGAGAACAATAGACTATTGTGCTGCTAGAAAATAGAATGTAGGTAATCCAATGTGTAATTCATGTTGAGTAATTTAAAGACAGTAGTTCAGTATTGGAGAAAAAAAAAATAGCCTTTGTTATTGTCAAGCTTACAACAAAAGCAATTTAAAGGTAAGATTTAAGATTGTATAATGTAGAGTGAACAGCTATTTTAAAGATTCAATACCATGTACTTGGACAGGCAGCAGCATCAACCTGTGCAATGAACTTATAGGGAATGTGTCATCAGAAAATGGTCTGCTTAAATCACTTTTTTATGTTTAACATATTTTTAAATAATTTTTTATGATATTATTTATATTTTTATATTTAAACAAAAAAAAAATCCAGCAGTTTTCCACTGGCCACTATGTATAATTGGTGCCACCTCTTGGTTTGTACAGATTACTTTACTGCAGTTTACTCATTAAGTTCACACTTCAGTTATTTGGTCAGTTAGTTCCATCAGTTATTGTGAGCCAAATCCAGTAGCGAAGCCTACTTATAGATAAGGTATACTGGAGAGATTTGCACCAGTTCAGTATTTTTGATCCTCACCTGGTTTTGCTCACAATAAGGGCTTATGCATACAGCGGGTCCCCAATACACGGCAACCAGCTGTGTGCACCCCGTATGCACCCTGCATCATGGATGGGGACCCATTCACTTAAATGCACTACTTTTTTGTGGTGCGGACCATCAGATACGGATCGCGGACACCATTCAAGTGAATGGGTCGGCGATCCGCATGTGGCTGCCCCACAGTCGGTGCCCATGCATTGTAGACTGAAATCTGCGGTCCTCAGCACGGTTGTGTGCATGAGCCCTAACTGATAGAAATAACTGACCAAATAACTGAAATGTGAACTTAACCTAATCCTGCCTATTATAATATCTTCTCTATGTATAGATAAAACAGGATCAACCATTCACAATAGGTGATTGTCAGAGCTTATCTATTTCTTCCTTGTACAATGACCTCTACAATCTACAAGCAGAAAATAAAAACAGATACAAAACAAAGTAGATGTGCTTTTATCTGATTTTAATTGGCAGATACATTTTTTGTTGACTCCTTCTCGACTAGCGCCATACAAGGCTAATGACCGCGACCAGCTAATGCCGGTCATGGACATTTTACAGTTCAGATGCCGTAGTCAAGACTGACCATGGCAAATAAATGCTTGAAATACTAGAAGCGCGCACTTTCAGTAGTGCTCTGGCTCCCCCGTGTGACAATCAGAGGAGGCAGTGCTTGTGTGCTTCAGTCCTATCTTAGTTAATGAAAGGAGACTGCTGCTCAGTATTTCCTGTGGAGCCCTTGCCCGTTATAAAAAAAAAAAAAAAATGAAAAATAAAAATACACATCAAAAACGCCCATACTATAAAAATATTTTCCCCATACGGCAAATGGCTAAACTGAAAAAAGCGTCAACATTTTTTGTATTCTCTTTCCAACTCTTTTATTCACAATATAGTGTGGTATTTGAGGTTCATCGACAACCTCCACCTTTTTTGGAAGGGTCACTGATTTTAGTCCCCTCTACTTTGGCATTTTCATGTCATGACTAGAGTTGAGCAGACACCTGGATGTTCGGGTTTAAGGGGTTCGCCAAACTTGAGAAAAAAGTTTGAGTGTGTAGTATCCCCTGAAGATGTCAAATCGTTCGGCGAAACATGTAGGGAAGCAGGTTTCAATTTTTTAGGCAGGAAGGGTAGATAGGGGTTCTGAATAAAATTAATCAAGCACCCAGAGTGTAGTTATGCCTACGGGGATTACATGAATCAACATATGAATCACGTACTAGTATCAGATATTTCACCCCGGAATCAACCCATTCCTGAGAGTTTAAACCTTCTGATCCCAAGAGGTTTATATATGTGTATTTTAGTAACCATAATAAAGATTTAGTTTTAGTAAAACTTTCAGAGAGGTTGCAGAGACACGCTAAGGTCCAAGAGACCACCTTACTTCTTCTTTCTGCAAAAAAATAGCGTGGCAACCTCCTGTGGGATCCTATTGTTTGTTATTAGTATCGGGACCCGAACCTGACCCCGAACCGGAACCCCATTGATGTCAATAGGGACCCGAACTTTTGACCACTAAAATGGCTTTAAAAATGTCATGGAAAGGGCTGGAGGGCTGCAAATGGCAAGTGCTCTGCAAACAAATGTGGATAGGGAAATGACTTTAAATAACATAAAATAGGTAAAAATAAAAAAATAATAATCTTGATCTAGGAGGACAAGGTCCATATGGAGTAGGAGGTTGAGGAGGCGGTGTATGTGGTGGTGTAGGTGGAAGCGGCGGTGGAGGAGGAGGAGGTAGCCTACACTGCGTTTTGATTTGAAATTTTATATAACCTGTGATAACCCCCTCCAGTCATGCTAAACACACGTTCAGACAATACACTGGCTGCAGGGCAGGCCAGCACCTCCAAGGGGTAAAGGGCAAGCTCAGGTCATGTGCCCAATTTGGAGACCCATGAGTTGCAGGGGCTGACCCCTGTCAGTCAGTTCGTGTAGGCGTGTGCACACTTACTGTCCCACCATATCGCACGTCCCTGTGATGTTCATGATCCAATTTTATATCTGCTCTACTTTCGATGTTCTTTTATGCGCCTACCATGGTGATCACGGGTGGCGGGGAATCAGGGTTCCAGGCCAGAGAGGGAGCGTGAGAAAGAGAGTCCACATCCAAGGGAGGATTCATTTTTTCAAATTTCAAATTATGGAGTTGAAATATGGGAGAAATTATTAAAGAGTAAAAGTGTGACAACTTTTAAGTTTAAGTTTAAGCATTGAATGTAAGGATGTGGTGCACAGTAATTACTGAATAATATATAAAATTGTATTCCCTGTCACCTATGCATAGCAGGTGTTTATTCACGTCTAAAATGGTATAATGTCACTCTAAGAATGTAATAGAAAAATTATTTAAATTTATTAAGCTATCAATTCACAATGTATAAATATGGTTCTGGCGGTATACGTTCACTAAAGTAATAAATTCTCAGCCTAAAAGAATGTTAAATAGAAAAATAATCAACTACTTTATTAAACTCAATGAAAGAAAGGGGGTTTAGATAAAATCAGGCATACAGGGAATCAGAAGTGCGGAGAGGGATCAGATAAAAACCATCTAACTCTCTGAAAGCCTGACTAATAACCCGTGGGTCAGGCTATGGCTCAGTATTGGAGAACACTGATCAGCGTATAGACTGTGCGCACTGGGTATAGATAACACCACACTCTATGCAGGAACTAAAGATACTGAACTCATCCACTTGCCACTTTAATTAACTCATATGTTTGAGCCCTACAGTGGATAGTCAGTATGGTCAGAGCTACTAAACACGGTTCTGGTGCACCAGGGTAGCGCTTATTCTGATAGGTGAGTGATGTATTATGCTTCAATGCTCTCAGAATGAGGGAGCCGGTGCAAACGGACTAGCACTCATTAAAGCTGCCCCACTCATACAGCGATATAAGACACAGAGACTCGCTCTACGCATGACTCTTAAATGTAATGCGTCATCAGGAGCAAACAAGGTAGTGTCAGATAAGATGAAACTAATGCACTGTGGCGTGCAGACACCGGCGCTGTGATGGCCGTATGCAGCCATGTACACGCCCCCAGAGGGTGTGTGCCGGCGTCAGTCACCAATCAGTCCCTCTGACGCGCTCCCTGACTTGGCCGTCGCACATTGCAGCATGATACACTCTGGGGAGGAGCACCGATCTGCTCAATGGCATGGGGGACAATCATAAAGCGGTAAATGTCCTGTTCCCCTTATTGTGAAGAATAATTCGACAGGTAGTTTACTCGCCCTTCAATCACCACACTGTTAAAGTTCCGGTAACTTGTTTAATGTGTATGATCAAAAGAAGGTAAAACTGTGAATACAGACAAAGCATAGTATCAGACCATACATGCAATGCAGGAGCGTGGATTAATACAATAACGCATACATCAAAGAACAGTGATGCATAAAAATACACTATGGAGCATCTGACATAAAATGCGTCTGCAGATGAGAGAACTATAGCATCATGGCAACTACACGGATCGAGGAGCATGTGACAGGAATCTACTAACATAGATTAGCTAATACCTAACTATAAAGCTCTAACATAAGCATGTGTACAACAAAATATGCATCCTACACTGCAGATATAAGTAAATGATAAGGTTTGACATACCAACGATGCTTGGATGGCGTGGATGAAGGATAGATGCATGTGGATGCAACAGTACAGTGTGAATCTAGGAAATATGGCTGCTGGAATAAAAAGCAACCTGCTTCCTGATACAGAGAGTCTACTTCCTGCAGTGTCACATGACCTCAGGACAGAACTGAAAAGAACAAAGCAGTCGTAAAGGTGTCCACTAGGGGGAGCAGAATTCAGCAATGTAGATTAACATAATCTTGCTGTGGACAGACAGCACACTCCCCGCCTGGTATCTGTTAGAGATACCACAATTTACCAGACCACCGAAAGTTACTCTGAAGGAGATAAGAGCAAGACAAGTTCTGTTACTGGTCTAATGAACAAAGCTGAACTTCCTTCTGTGTTTACTCTCACCTCTACCTTACGGACCCTACCATCATCGTGAGGGAAGGTCTTTGTCACTCGACCCATAGGCCACTTAATCTGCTTGGTTTGGTGATTTTTTAGAAGCACGATGTCACCCTGCTGAACATTAGGCCTGTCTGCCTGCCACTTCTTTCGTTCCTGGAGAGTAGCCAAATACTGTTTGTACCATTTGTGCCAAAAGTCTTGAGCCAGGCTCTGGACCTGTCTCCACTGTCGTTTGTAGAGGTCTTTACTATCAAATGTTTCGGACAACACTGGATAAGGTGCAATCTTTTGAGTTATTAAGGTTGCTGGAGTAAGGATTTGTGGATCTTCAGGATCCGTTGAGACTGGTATCAACGGTCTTGAGTTTACAATAGCAGTCACTTCTGCCATCAAAGTAACTAGCACCTCATGAGTAAGCCTTGAAGGTTGTTGCAAAAACATGGAGTCTAGTATTCTCTTGGTGATTCCAATCATCCTTTCCCACACTCCTCCCATGTGGGAAGCGAAAGGGGGGTTAAAAATCCAAGATACTTCTTGCCTTGAAAGAAAACTCTTTACCTTTTCATCATTGAGGTTAGAGGAGATTTTGAGTTCATGGCAAGCACCTACGAAGTTCGTTCCTCTGTCTGATCTGATTGTTTTGACTGGGCCACGAATAGCAAAGAACCTTCTCAAGGCATTTATGAAACTTGAGGCATCCATGGATTCTACAATCTCTACGTGGATGGCACGGATGCTGAGACAGGTGAAGAGAACTGCCCACCTCTTGCTGTTAGCTTCACCTCCACGGGTACGTCTGGAGCAAACCGACCAAGGACCAAACACATCCAGGCCGATGTGAGTGAATGGAGGATCTGTGCTAAGTCTGTCAGGTGGTAAGTCTGCCATTTTCTGTGTTTCACAGGTCCTTCTGAGCTTCCGGCAAATAACACATTTGAAGATAAGACTGGAAACGTTCCGCTTAGCTCCCAAAATCCAATACCCCGCTGTACGAATAGCTCCTTCTGTAATGTGTCGTCCTTGGTGCTGTGACTGGATATGGTGGTGACGGGTTATGAGGGTGGCAATGTGGTGTCGACCTGGGATAATGACTGGGCTTTTCTCCTCGTGCCCAAGATTTACATTGCGTAGACGTCCACCCACTCTTAGTAGCCCATCTACATCTATGAAGGGATCTAAAGCTCTAAGCGAACTGTCATTGGAGATACTCTTTTTTTCTTGAATGCAGAGGATCTCTCTAGGAAATGTTTCTCCTTGCACATTTTGGAGAACAATTATTCTGGCTTTCTTGAGGAACTCAATAAGATGCGGTCCTGTACAGAGATGCCAACCTTTACAGTTTTCGGGATGTTTTTCTGCCTTTACCTTGTAAAGCTGTATAATGTGGATGAGACGTGCGACAGCTCGTGTCAAAGTATTCCAGCTAGAGAATCTGCAAAAACGTTCAGATCCAAGTCTCTTCTCTCTATATACAGTGCTTAATGTTGTCACCTCAGGACGGATGTCTGTATCAGTCGTTGGATCAACGAGGTCAAAGGCCTCAGTCTCAGTCTTTCCGGCTGGCGAATTTGAATGAAGTAGGAATGTTGGCCCTGCAAGCCACATTGAGTCTTGTAGATGTGCTGTTGATACTGATCTGGTGGCGAGATCTGCTGGGTTGTCCTTTGTCGGCACGTAATGCCATTGCTCTGGGATTGAACATCTTCTTATCCTCTGAACACGATTACTGACGAACACATAAAATCTTCTTTCCTCGTTGTGAATGTAGCCCAGAACGATTTTACTATCAGTGAAATAGCTAACAGTGTCAATGTTCAAGTCAAGTTCTGTGGTAATGAATTCCGCGATGTCCACGGCAAGGACCGCTGCGCTAAGCTCCAGCCGTGGGATCGTGAGTTCTGGCCGTGGAGTTAGTTTTGCCTTTCCTAAGACGAACCCAATGTGAGCTCCTCCTTGAGCATCAACAACCTTTAAGTAGGCTACTGCTGCTATTGCCTGGACAGAGGCATCTGAGAATACACAGAGCTCTTTATACTGAGCATTAGAGCAGGAAATTGATACATAAGGTCTGGATACCTCAACGTGTCTCAACTCCTGTAGGGATCCTCTCCAATCTTCCCACTGCTGTTTCTTCTCTCCAGGTAGGGGTGCATCCCAATCTTGACTATCTGCAGTGAGATTACGAAGAAGACCTTTTCCTCTAATGGTAACTGGTGCAGCTATACCTAGAGGATCATATACACTGTTCACGGTAGAAAGGACTCCCCGACGAGTGAAAGGTCTTTCCTCTTGTGAAACTTGGAATGTCAAAACATCTTTTTTGAGGTCCCAGCTAATGCCAAGGCTTCTCTGAATGGGTAATGCATCAGCACTAAAATCAAGATCCCTTAAGTCACTTGCCTGATCTTCTGAAGGGAAGGCCATCATGACTTCTCTGCTGTTTGATGCTAGCTTATGTAGGTGAAGGTTGGAACGTGCCAGCATCTCTCTTGTTCTCTTCAATAGGTTGATGGCTTGTGTTACAGTTGGCACAGATTTTAGTCCGTCATCAACATAAAAGTCTCTTTCTACAAATTCTCTTGCATCTGCGCCAAACTGTCTTTCTCCTTCGTATGCTGCGAGTTTGAGGCCAAAAATGGCTACTGCTGGTGAGGGGCTGTTGCCAAAAATATGCACTTTCATCCGCCATTCGATGATGTCTTCTGCTGGGTTATTATCCTTATGCCAGAAGAATCTTAAAAAGTTCCTATCTTCAGGTCTAACCAGGAAACAATGAAACATTTGGCCAATGTCGGCCACAAAGGCAATAGCATCCTTTCGAAAGCGAAGTAATACTCCTAAGAGATTGTTGTTGAGGTCTGGACCCTTCAAAAGGATGTCGTTCAGGGATATCCCACCACACTGGGCACTTGAATCAAAGACTACTCGGATTTGCAAGGGTTTCTTCGGGTGGTACACCCCGAACAAAGGTAGATACCAGCATTCTTCTTCTATGTCAAGGGGTGGCGCTACTTCACAATGGCCATTCTGTATTACTTTCTCCATGAAAGCAAAGAAATGTCTTTTCATGTCGGGCTTCTGTTTAAAGGATTTTTGAAGAGACCTGAATCGGTGCAAAACCTGTGTCTTGTTATTTGGAAGGCGTTGTCTGTGTGTTTTAAAAGGTAGCGGAGCGACCCAGCTGTTGTCTTCGTCTCTGTAGAAGCCTCTCTTCATTATCTCCAGGAAAGCAAGCTCACTGCGAGAAGGAGCCATTTTATCATCTTCTTTGGTAATTTCAAAGGCTTTGTGGCCAAGACAGTTTTCCATACAAGAGGAATTCGAGATGGATGAGGCCTGCAGGGTCAAGGGAATGCCGGTATTGAAGCTTTCCTTCACAGCAAAGAAGTTTGGGCAAGGTGCGAACAGCGATCCCCGGCTATTATCTAAGATGTTGGTATAGAGGCTATGCACGGTGTCTGGTCTGTGGACACCACCTAGACATACATTGCCCACTATTACCCACCCTAGGTCTAATCTTTGGGCGTAAGGAGAGTCGTTTGGCCCATTAATCTGGTCCCTGACCTTGTGGATCCTAATAATATCTCTGCCTAGCAACAGGAGAATGGAGGCATTAGGATCAAGCTCAGGTATCTGAGTGGCTATTTGCCTCAGATGTGTATGATGAAGTGCAACCTCTGGGGTAGGGATCTCTGATCGAACATTTGGGATTTCATCACATTCTATCAGCGTGGGTAGTGGAACGGACACTTGTCTGTCAAGGGATTCCAACTGGAAGCCATGTACCATCCTCCCAGTAGTGTTGATCACTCCCGCACATGTCTTGAGAGAATAAGGCAATTGGTGACCTTTTGACCCAAAAAGCTCAAACAACTCTGGTCTTGCCAAAGATCTATTGCTCTGGTCATCTAAGATTGCATAAACTTTGGTAGCTCTTTCCCTATGCCCTGTAGGGTACACATTGACCAAGCAGATTTTTGAACAAGACCTGCCCTGAAGATTTTCTCTACAAATTTCGGTACACATAGCTGACACGTCTGCTGCTAAGCTACTTTCCTGTCCCTCCCCGCCATGCTCTACCCCTGTTTCAGCTTTCACAGTCCATGGTGCGGGACCAGGATGCATAGCGGACACATGCTTATTGCTATTGCATTCTACACAACAGATAGTCTTATCACAGTCCTTTGCAAGATGTGAAGTAGATGCACAACAATGATAACAAACATTATTTTGCTTCAGGAAGGCCTTTCTTTCAGTTAAAGGTTTTACCCTGAAGCTACGACATTCATACAAAGGATGAGGCTTGCGATGAATGGGGCAACCTTGGGTAAGGTCCGCAGTCTTGGGACGGGCAGGCTCTTTCTGTGATGGTGTATCTGTATAGGTCTCAGTCTTGTGCACTGAAACAGAGGTTCTATGAGTAGTATTCTTGTGATGGTGTTTCTCTAGCCTCCAACCATCAGAGCTTTGAGGGGACAGGATGAACCCTGGATCATTACGCATCTTTGCTTGTTGTGTGACAAAACTCACGAAGAAAGAGAATGGTGGGAAAGACACCCGGTGCAGTTCTTTATATTTGGAGCCCTGAGTCATCCACCTCTCTTGTAGGGAAATTGGCAATTTTTGAACAATGTTGCTTATACCCCTAGCTGTATCAAGAATGGCTAGACCTGGAAAGTCGCCTTCTTCCTTTGCAGCTTGCAGTTCCATTAACAGGTCTCCTAACTCTCTAAGCCTGAGATGGTCTTTGCTGGAGATTTTCCCAAAGCTGTCTACTCTATTCCACAGGCAGTCCTCTATAATCTCAGGAGCCCCATAGCACTCATCAAGTCTCTGCCATGCCATCTGCAAACCCTTTCTGGAGTCATTCACATGTACAGCTTGTATGCGTTTCACTTGCTTGCATGACTCAATGCCTAACCATCTCACCAGAAGATCTATTTCTTCTTTGTAAGAGAGATTAAGATCTGTTATAGCATTTCTGAATGAAGCCCGCCAAGCCCTATAGTTTTCTGGCAGATCATCAAACTGCACCAGTCCCTTTGAAATAATTTCTCGCCTTGCCATATATCTTACCAGATCCGACGTGACTTGGTTGTGAGCTGGAGAGTCTGGGTAACGATTAACTGGTGGTATCATTCTCGCATCAGATGAGCAAGTATAAGTTCCTTTTTCCACTGGAGGCATAGGATAGCTGTAGCAGTCAGGTGGATCTATGCAGTGGTGTGGAGTGTCAAGTCGCTTGCTGTCCATCGCAGGGTCTTCCCTGAAGATCTGACCGCTGGAGTTTCTCATTGGAGGGGCATAAAATGATAGGTCTGCAGTGAAGGGAGGGTCTTGACAAGAGGCGTTCTGCTGCTGTGAACTTGTCTGAAGTGGAAAGCGTGTGCTGCTGTGTGGGTACTTGTTTCCGTCTTCTGAGATTGGATCGGGTTGATGGAGTATCTGTGAATGTTCTCTCACATATTCTTCAGTACGCTGTATAGCAGTTTCTTGCTTTAAGTCAAGCTGGATGTCTGGTTTGTCGCTTGTGTCATCATCCGTTTCTAATGCAGCCTCTAATACTTGTGCTTTTGCAGTTGCTGCAGCTGCTGACTTTTTCAAACTGAGTACTTCTAGTGAAGCTTCTATACGTGCCTTTTCTTGCTTTATCTTTGCTTCTTCTTCTGCAAATACTATTTGTGCTTTCATGGCCTCTGCTTCGGCTCTGGCTAGCGCTGCTGCTTCAGAAGCACGAGATCGATGTGAGAGTCTGGATGAGCGTGACACTCTGGATCTGGTCTTCTGTGAAACTTCAGACATCTTTGTGTTGCTAGGTGTGGGTCCGTGTGAGACAGTAACTTCAGTCCCTCTGCAGTAGAAGCTGTGGCTGCACTGTGCGGTTGTGTAGTGCTGCTGTACACGGATTAAGCGCTGATCATGCTTGCATTGCTCTATCGCATTCAAGGGCCGTCTCCGTTAAAGCCGTTGTTTTACTGTCCTGTTCCCCTTATTGTGAAGAATAATTCGACAGGTAGTTTACTCGCCCTTCAATCACCACACTGTTAAAGTTCCGGTAACTTGTTTAATGTGTATGATCAAAAGAAGGTAAAACTGTGAATACAGACAAAGCATAGTATCAGACCATACATGCAATGCAGGAGCGTGGATTAATACAATAACGCATACATCAAAGAACAGTGATGCATAAAAATACACTATGGAGCATCTGACATAAAATGCGTCTGCAGATGAGAGAACTATAGCATCATGGCAACTACACGGATCGAGGAGCATGTGACAGGAATCTACTAACATAGATTAGCTAATACCTAACTATAAAGCTCTAACATAAGCATGTGTACAACAAAATATGCATCCTACACTGCAGATATAAGTAAATGATAAGGTTTGACATACCAACGATGCTTGGATGGCGTGGATGAAGGATAGATGCATGTGGATGCAACAGTACAGTGTGAATCTAGGAAATATGGCTGCTGGAATAAAAAGCAACCTGCTTCCTGATACAGAGAGTCTACTTCCTGCAGTGTCACATGACCTCAGGACAGAACTGAAAAGAACAAAGCAGTCGTAAAGGTGTCCACTAGGGGGAGCAGAATTCAGCAATGTAGATTAACATAATCTTGCTGTGGACAGACAGCACAGTAAATAAGTACAAGTGACATCGCTATGAAAAGCTGGACAGGTTATATGAAAGCGGCCGAAATAAGAGAACTGACACAAATAAATAAAAGTGTCAGATACAAATACAAACAGCCATACATTAAGAAAGGAAGACACCTAGAGAGGAATGTGAATGCCACCTAATATAAATTGCAAGATGCTTGCATCTTCAAGGACAATCTCACCATTTGTCATGCCCATAGCATCTTAACATAACAGGATGATGGACCAAAGCTGATAACCCATAATCACCTAAATGAAGCAGGAAAATGATACTCCCTCATTTAATCCTTTAGGGTGTACTGTGTCCAACTTGAATATCCATTCGGTTTCTTTACGGAGCAGCGGGACATCAATGTCCCCTCCGCGAATGGATGTCACAATGTGTTCAATCCCTTGGACCTTCAACACCTCTGGATTACCGCCATGATGATCACACACATGGCGTGCCACAGAAGTGTTGGGTCCGTTTTTTATATCAAGTGGATATTCACCGATACGTCTCCGCAGTTCTCACCTGGTTTTACCCACATATTGAACACCACATTGGCAAGTCAGTAGATACACAACTCCCACTGATGTACATCTGATGAAGGATCTGATGGAAAATCTTCCATAGTTACATGACTAGTGAAGTATGTCCCTTTCATGATGTTACCACAGATAATACATGCGCCACATGGAAAAGTCCCAGTAAGTGTATTTTTGAGCCATGTATCCGGTGTTGGATGTAGGTAAATACTGTGAACCAGGCAATCATGTATATTAGAACTGCGCCGATATGTGATCAGAGGACGGTCTGACACTACATCACCAATATCAGGATCTGACTGTAAGATGGGCCAGTGCCTTTGGAGGATCACATGCACTTGTTTCTCCACTTTGTCGTACGTGGCTATGATCCTTGGGCTATTCTGACCAGGTGGCTTCTGTTTGGGAACCAGTAGTTGATCACGGCTAACATTTATAGAATGATTGTATGCTCTTTTGAGTGTGTGCTGAGGATATCCCCTACGAATAAACCGTGTCCTCAGGTCATTTGCGGCCACCTTGAAATCCCCCATTTCTGAGCAATTTCCCCTGGCCCTCAGGTACTGGCCTTTGTGAATGCCACTCCTGAGGGCAAGGGGATGGCCACTGTCCCACCTCAGCAGACTATTAGTGGCAGTCTTCTTGCTGAACAGGTTCGTAGTGATCTTCCTATCTGTCCCCACCGCAATGGTAAGATCCAAGAACGTGATTTTGTGCTCATTGATGTCAGACCTAAAAAACAGACCAAACTGGTTGTTATTAAGCTCGGCTATAAATTGGGTGAAGCACTCCTTGGTCCCCTTCCACAGTATAAACACGTCGTCAATATATCTGGTCCAGATTAATATCGACGACGTGTACTGCTCCATGGCTTTGCTGAAGACGACCTCTCTTTCCCACCAGCCCAGGTAGATATTTGCATAAGTAGGGGCGCATGGACTGCCCATCGCAACTCCCCTGAGCTGGTGGAAAATCTGACGGTCAAAGAGGAACATATTACGACTCAGAACAAAGTCTAGCAGCTCCATCACAAAGGCATTATGTCGATGAAGATGTTCACCCCTCTGTTGAAGGAAGGCCCACACAGCTACACACCCGATGTCGTGTGGGATGGAGCTGTACAGGGCCTCCACATCTAGGCTAGCAAGCCACGTATCTTCATCACATTGAATACCCTCAAGGCGCTGTAGGACATCCATTGTATCGCGGGCAAAAGATGGTAGACTCGCCACAAATGGCCTCAGTATCCCGTCAATATATGTACTAATATTGGCCGGGAGGCTGCCA